>NW_027273872.1:24065000-24665000 GCF_046630095.1 Trachinotus anak
TGTCTGAGGGAACAAACGCACGCAGGCCGGACGCTGCCCCTCAGGGCCGTCCACCTCGCAGACAGGATGTGAGGAGAAGGCAGCAAAACGAGCTCGCTGCTCTGAGAGCGGAGAACATCCGCTTGGAAAGGCAGGTGTACAGCATGCTGTTTGACAAGATCAAAATCAGCAAGCTGGAGGAGCGTCTACAGGCCAGGGAGCAGGAGGTCCTGGACGCTTACACAAACCACTGGGAGGCAACTGCAATGAGCCAGATGGAGGTCGGCCGTCTTCAGCAGTGTCTCCAACTGCAGAAAGAGCAGAGCCAGCAGGAGGTGGAGGAGCTGAAGGAGCAGCTCAACCAGAGCAAAAGTAACATCCTGCAGCTGGAGAAGGAGAAGGAGGAGCTCACAGAGAGGCTGACTCAGGCTGAAAACAAGCTGAGGAGCCACGAGGAGCAAAACCTCCTGACTGAGGAAACATGGAGGGTGAAGTTCAACGCTCTGGAGGAGAAACTGAGCACTGAACTCGCCAGGAGAGAGGAGAGCTCAGAGAGGAGAGCAAAACAGACAGAGGAGGAGAAACAAGGTCTGGAGGAGAAGAAAGACAAGGAGGCACAGAAAAAGAAACAAAAGGAGGACAAGAAGGCACAGAAAGAGAAACAAAGAGAGGAGAAGAAGGCACAGCAAAAGAGAGAGAAAGAGGAGAAGGAGGCACAGAAAATAAAAGAGAAAGAGGAGAAGGAGGCACAGAAGAAGAAAAGAAAGGAGGAAAAGGAGGCACAAAAAGAGAAACAAAAAGAGGAGAAGGAGGCACAGAAAAAGAAACAGAAAGAGGAGAAAGAGGCACAAAAGGAGAAAGAAAAAGAGGAGAAGGAGGCACAGAAAAAGAAACAGAAAGAGGAGAAGGCAAAGAAGGAGAGCAGAGGAAAGGAGAAGACGGAGGAGAAGAAGAGGGGTTTCTGGAGCTGGCTGCACAGGAACAACCAGTGTGACGGCGACAGACAGGAGGAGGAGGAGGAGGCTGCTGGTTGCCTGACGGAGGTCGGACGACGGTAGCCAAACTCCCCACCCCACCCCCCCTTCAACTCCCCACTCTCTCCCCCCTCTCCACCTCTCCCCCCCTTCCCTCTATCTCCCTCACTCCCACCCTCTCTTTTTCTCCACAGCTGTTCCTGCCGCCCCTCTCCCCCCTCCCTCCCCCGTTTCTACTCTCACCTCCATTTCTCTCTTTTCTAACAGTCATTCGAGCCCCCCCTTCCTCACCCCCCCCCTCCCCCTCCCCCACCACCTTTGAATTGTATTGTTGTAAGTAAATTGAATAGAGAATATGAATCATATTTCTGCATGTATCAGCCTCTCTGAATATCAATACACAGTAGAACTACAACTGTGTCACATGGTCTGTTATAAAGTAGAAGCACTGGTCCAGGGTCTGTTATCAAATATCACTTTTTAAAGTTTGGACTTCAACAGAATTAAAGTTGTATTTTGACAGGATGAATGTTAAATAATAAAGGTTGTCGCTACAAGTGGTTTAACCTGTGGTCACTTGCTGAGCTGTCATGTGACCTTCACCACTGACGGGCTCGTGGTTATTTTTAAATGGAACTTCACTATTAACTTGATGAACTAAATCATTAACAGACAGTGAAGGTCTCTTTTCAAATGTGGCTCAGACTGTTTCTACAGTAAAAGTCTCACAGTAAACTTGGTTTTTATGCTACAAGTGTTGCTGGAGTTTTGACCTTTTCAGATATTTTTCTTCTTCATGTAGCAAATACATGAGTCTCAGTCTGCATCAGATCAGGAAGTACAGAGATAAACAAGACAAGACAGGAACCTCAAAGCAGTAAAGATAAAAGATAAAGATAAAAATACTTTATTAATCCCTTGGGGAAATTCAAATTGTCCAATAGCTTATTAATGTATTTAATTAAGATCTGAGTCTGTGTCATGATCCACTGCCTTTGTCTGAGGTGTTGAACAGTCTGATGGCAGAGGGAACAGAGGATTTCCTGAACCTCTCAGTCCTGCAGCAGAGAGATGAGACGTTGGCTGCTGCTGTAGCTGCTTCTCTGGTCTGCAAGGATGTAGTGGAGAGGCTGGTTGGTGTTGTCCCAGATAGCTGCATCTTACAGTGTATGAGTCTCTCCACAACAGTCTGAGTCAGTCCAGACTCATGCCAGTCACACACCCAGACTTTTTAACCAGATGTGGGAGAAATTAACCGGTTTGCTCATTAGCTCCTCAATGATGCATGGAGACATAACTTCTCCTGTAACCATAAATATCAGAAATTTAATCACTTGTGTTTTTGACAAATGATTGAAATGCAAAAATTCTCTGTTTCCAGCTTCTTAAATATGATGATTTTCTGCTTTTCTCTGTTTAATGTCACTGCGAACTGAAAATCTTTGCTGCTGTTGTGATGTCATCACCCTGGGCTGTGATATATTATATGTTTTTCATTATTTCCTGAAATTTTACATACAAAACCAATAACAGAGAAAATTATTAGCAGATTTTGGATGACGAAAATGATCATTTTCTGCAGCCTCATTCACTACTAAATGTCTCTTAAAATTACATTGACTGTGATTTGTGGAAATGTTGTTGTGTGTTTGTCTGTGTGTATGCAGAATTAAACTGCACTTTTTAATGATTTAATAAAATCAATTACTCAGTCATGTGACAGAGCCAAGCTGATTTCACATTTCAAATTAGTTTCAAAGTGGGTAGAAAAAGAACAATATCTTCCTCTAAATACATGTACCTGACACACAAGTGTTCACATCAGATCAACCAACTACATTTTCAAAACCAATGAAACATAAGTTTGGATAGAATTGTGTCAGTGAGCGGTTTCTGTTTTCTCCGGTCTCCAGTCTGACCTCATTAACTCTGCTGACCTGCCTATTAAACACAAACAACACTGACTCAGACTCCTCAGTCTGTGATTTCTGCGTTTTCATGGTACATGTTTGCAAAAGAAAATTGGTGCATAATTAGTTTAAAGAGTTTTAAATGAGAGTTTGAATTTAGCAGTAACACTGGAATTACTGTCTCCGCCAACCAACCAGCCAAGTTGCAGGAAATATGGTCACAATCTCCCCTTCCTGAGTTACAGCATTGTATAGCCAGAAGCATTTTTGGAGAACATTTTGATGTCACAATGAAACTGACCTTTGACCTTTTGGGTATAAAATATCATAATTTTAGTCTGTTAGACATTTTTGTTAAAATGTGTCATAATTAGTGCATGAATTTATGAGTAATGTCCTTTTAGATCCAGTAACCTCCAATTTCCATACCTCAACCTTGTACAAAGTGTACAGTGAGGCAGGCAAGCAAGGGCATTGAGGTTTCTCTGAGGCATCATATACCAAATACAGAACTGCCATTGAAAATCCGCAGTTTTGACTACAATGACAGGTTTCCATTGGCTATTAAAGGGTCAATTCACCCAAATAAAAAGAAAAGCAAAATAAAGAAGAAGAACTGCTGTAGATATTATGAGCACCATTAACCACAGCGGAAGACAGATAGAGCAGCAGTGAGGAAGAAGAAGCTGCAGCTCTGCACATGCTGTTCGACTGACAGGTGATGTATGGAAGCTCAGAATCAACACACTGACACATATGCAGCATGACTTGTGATTCTGAAGCAAAAACACCACTGCAGGGTGCATGTCGGACCTTCACATTTTCAGATTTTCAGCGTGTCTGCAGAAAACAAAAAGCTGGGCCATCTGCTTGTCTTTCAATCGATCCGCAAATTTACTCTTAATGGAAATAATAAAATGAAACGAGGCCAGAGGAGAGCAATGTGTGTGTTTGTGCACTGCTATCTTTGTGACAGCTAATTTCATTTTTTAACCATCATAGTGAGGATATTTCTGCACTGTGAGAACATGTTGGACCATTGTCACATCCAACTAACAGGTTCCTCAATAAAAATCCACAGCAGGTAAGTTTGAGATGTTTACTTTCAGAAGCACTGTGAAAATGAAATACAGAAATGAAAACACAGTTACAGTTATTTATGTGTTTACTCAGATTTTCACATTAACAATTATTATTTTAATATTACCAAACACTGAGTCACCCATTGTTATGTACAACATACACATACACATCAATATATACCAGATTAATCACAGACAGGCAACTAACAGTTAACTAACAATTACCTTAATGCTAACATAACATTGAAAATCCTATAAGGATCATTTTGAGGTTTTGAACATACAATAATAACTATTTCAAATTATGTGAGCTTCACCTAAAGGTATACTTACAGACAGTTCTTGAGGTTTCAGCAGAGAAAAAAATAAATGTAAAGGAGAATACAACAGATTTGCTTCAAGGCTTTTTCAGTAAGGAGAAACTACAGCAAGTCTACTGAGACAAACAATACAACACAGTCAACATTCAAACATCTCTCTTAAAGCAGCAGCACAAACACTTAACACAAAGTGCAGCTGAGGCTGATGGGAATGTCATCAGATTTGCAGATTTTTGGTGATAAACCAGAATACTGACACATTGTCATTCTGAGAGGCAATGGCAATATTTAAGTTTGAGTCAGTCCCACAGACTGCATATAAAGATGGTAGATAACCAGATAGAGATAACGCCTGTGATGTCACTCATAGGTTTCTGAAGAGCTCAGAGTGGGCTGCTTCACCGTCACCATCATGGCAGTGCAGGACTCCACATAACTCCTAATTCAAAAAAGGCCAAAGAGGTGGGACATGTGTGGAGCTGAGACTTAGACGCATATAAAGTAATACATTCACCCAAAGCAGCCACACCCTCAATTATGGACAAATGGACGAGTTATATAAAAATTCACCCTCGTGCAGCTGTCATAAAGAGAGAAATTGGGAATAGAAACCAAAACTGTTTCCTGCACCTGGCTGTTATTTCTGCTGGAGAGCTGAGCGTTTTAACACGGGAGTCTCTCAGGCTTTTGGAGCCAGCTCCTGGCACTTCCATGTTGGCTGTATTTTTCAGCCACTTGTCTGTCCCAGTGGCCCACCTGTTGATATTTGTAAAGTCTATCAGAGTTCAGTGGGACACAAGTAAAGAGATGCTTCGTTGCTATGGAGATTAATTAAGAGGTTGAAGATATTTATTAGTTGTACTGAAAGTGGCTATAATTTATAAAAATAATGAGATAATGTGAAGGGTTCGCTATATGCAGAGAATTAATCACCTGAATCTTCAGCTCCCCTAAGTATTTAAAGATTTTTGTGGTGAGTTTCAGATTGTAATTCTTTTGGCCGGCAACTTTACTGCTTTAGTTCACTCTCACTGCTCTCATAATGTCGTTTTTCAGGCAGCGAGGCTGTAAAAACACATAACACAACACAGCAGTCAGTTAATGCGATGTTGTTTATTAAAGGATATATTTGTAAGTATGGCTATTGCTACACAGCCAGCATTAGCATTAACAGCTGTTTACTTACCAGTCTAAAAGAAACATTTAAAGATCAGCATCAAACGTCATTCCTTCCCTCACCAGCAGCTGTCTCCAGCATTGGAAAGCAACACCATTGTTAACTCTTGTCTCTATCACGTCTTTTCTTCTACTGAAGTTAGCATGCTAACCAGCTAACCATCTCGTCACTTTCTGATAGCGACTCACTGTCGCCTCCAATCCACCCTGAATATATAGCGCTGCTCAGAGAGTGGATTATAACCTCTTGTCTTGTAAACACAGCAAAGGCTGAAGCTAAAGTCAAGCGACAACCACCACCTGCTCCTGGCAAGAAACCAATTTGGCAGCAGAGAAAACTTACAAAAGCCCCTTAACTGACTTAACTGATTCACCACTGTTGGTTTTTCAAACATCAAATTCAACAATTCATGGTGACTTTTTTAATATCAAAATGATACAATTGCAAGCTAATCATGTTTTCAACTTGCATTCACATTTTCATTGTGACAGCCAACAGTTTAATTTTAGGAAGTGGGTAATTCATCACATACAGCTTTTAAAATGTAAAAGACTAGGCTGAAATACGAATCAGTATGAATCAATAAGGTGTGAACAAAAGCTAGATATAATGTATGTTGGGGCACAGGTAGGAGCAATTTGGTTATTGGCTTATCATATTAATGATTATCAGTGATAATCACCAATATATATATAAATGTTTACTACAAGTAGTAACCTCGGGGCACCACCCTGTCACCAGGGACCAATGACCAAATTGATGGCTCAGAATACAGTCTCAGAAGGTTGGTTGAAGGGTCAATTCGAGCACTGACTGTTGTGAATCCAGCTGTTATCACAAATATAGTCACAATAATCACAGACAACGACGAGTTAAATTATAACAGGATTTATTAATACGAGTAATAATTATTCAACATAACATTACTTAATATTAAACCGATTATAATTCAACTATAACTAAAACAAACATTGGTTACTAACTAGATGATTACAGGCAAAACACATATGTACAACTGTGTGTGTGTGTGTGTGTGTGAGAGAGTGTGTGTGTGTGTGTGTGTGTGTGTGTGTGTGAGAGAGAGAGAGAGAGAGAGAGAGAGAGAGAGAGAGAGAGAGAGAGAGGATGTGACGAGGTCACGTGAGTGACGTGTCAGTAGGAACCAAGATGGCGGCAGAGTGAGGTACTCGTTAGAGCCAAGATGGCGGCTGGCCGCAGAGCGTGAATGGCGTGAACACGAGAACAGGGGGCGGGGCCTTGAGCCTTACGTGTATGACGCGACCACACTCTCGGGCCTGAATGTGAGAGAGGTGTAGATGAGGTGCGTGATTGGGAGGAAAGAGGTAGAATAGAGGTGAAGAGAGGAAAGAGTCCACAAGAGATCGTCACCACAGTTAATAATCACCACAACATCACCACACAATAACGGAGCCAGAGAACCGAGCTCGTCTGGTCGGATATTGGTCCTTTAACTAGAGATATTTGGCTTATTAAGCTGGTCACAGTGAACGATCTAAACAACAGGATCTGCAGCACTTATAAGTCATAAACCAACAATACAACAGCTACACTAACTGTGTCTCTGCCCAGACATCAGCCTCTTACTGTGAGCGGCTCCGGTCCTCCGGAGTCAGAACAGAAAGTCTCTGGGTCTCCACAGCTCGGTCCTCGGCCGGGAGCTCGGTCCTCGGCCGGGAGCTCGGTCCTCGGCCGGGAGCTCGGTCCTCGGCTGGAGGTCGGCGGGTCGTGTCTCTCTCCTGGCGGTGACAGTGGTGAGTTCCTCGGCGGCAGCGGGAAGATCACAGATGAGGGACGGTGAACTTTGTCTTTAACAAAGTCGGCGCTCGTCCTCACAGGACGTGAAATCAGCTGATTGCACAGCGATCTACGTCGGATCCGAAGAGAAGAGAAGCACAGCGGTCTGTGTGCTCGGCCTGCGAGTTGGAGACTGTGACCTGGGCTTGAAGAAGTTCTGGAAAAAGGTCAGATGTTTGCAGATTGCTCCCTTTCAGCAGCCGAGTCGCGGAGAGAGCTGGAGGAGCTCTCTACTGAACCTGGTGCACGGGAATGAAGCGCAGGAGGAGGGTTATCACCTGAGTGACGTCACCGGGGACCCCTGCTGGGAATGCCTGGCCGCGGCCAATGCCGTTGCGGAGTTTTCTTTCAAACTCCAATTTTACACCTAGGTGTGAATTGTGGGGGTGGTTTTGGCCCATAGCCTGGAGGGAAATGTAGTCCACTCCTTTGTTCTCCCCACGAGGCATGGCTCGAGTCAGGCCTCAGGAGAAGCACGCGGGCCTCTCTATTGTTCCCTTCAGGATGCATGGTTTGACACTCAGGCCTTGGAGTGGCTTGTAGGCCTCTCCATTGTTCTTCTCAGAACTCATGGCTTGCGATCCCAACATGTATTTCTATATCTATTCTTATATCTATTCTTAGATATGGAAATACATTATATCTGATCTTATTTGAATTGCTTCCCCATCATGGTGGAAACATTAGCCATTCAAGTAGGCTACAAGTTCTACTTCAAGTTTTACTTTCATGATAAGAAGTACAAGATAAAGCAGGGGACTCATGGAGTTTTGTTCTGTTTTAATTGTGCTGTGTTTAAAATTGTCACCAGATCACAGTGGTGAGCCTCTTGCAACCTAAACAGTGTTCGTGTTGTGTCTCCAGAGAAGTCTTCTGTAAATAGATGTGATATAAATGAAAGTATGAAAGCCACTATGTGAGATTAAAAACAAACGCAGCACATGGGGGGGTGAGCAACCTCACCATGGGAGACTGATCAAGTATTCTGAGTCAAGCTAAGACTTCTTCAGTAGAAGATAGAAGAGGGAGATGTATTAAATGTTAAAAAGGTTTTTTTCCCTTTCTTTCTTTTTTTTTTCTTTTTTACAACATCAGGTATCGGCACTGAATTTGAGACAGTCCTCTCAGATAAATCTATCACCTGTAAAAAGTGAATAAAAAGTTCAAATGTGTCAGTTTCTGAGTGACAATTGCAACTTTTTAAGAATTGTCAACTACACACAGACACAGACAAACACACACACACACACACACACACACGGACTTGGAGTTAAGAGGTTTCTATATAAGACAAGCAGGTCTGTTGTCACCAGTCCCACCAGATCTGCTCTGTAAATAGACAACTTCCTGAAAATAAAACAAAAAGAAGAAGAAGAGTTGTACAACACACAGACGCACAGTTGGAAAAGGATAAATAACTGCGGCTCTCATACATTAAAGATGACAGAGAACAAAGTCTGTGTACTGCCATGAGAGTTTCCAGTGCAGCACTAAAAAGAGAAAATGATGAATAAAATAAAATAGAATTACGCTATCATCGATAATTACTGCCCTCGGTTACCTTGGTACCGCTCACTCAGCCAGTCAGGTAAGAGCAGGTCATTTCACTTTTAGACCTACAAAAGTTTGGCCTTTAATAAATCAGTTCAGTTCAATGAACAATTTCATGGTTGTATGAAAATTAATTTTGGGGATATGGGATTTAAGATGAGTTAGGGTTTATAACTAGATTATATTACAACCATAACTGTAGTCTCTTTTTTGCAAGGGAACCACCGAGTTTGTGGATGGACATAAGATAAAAGTGTATTTGATATTACTTTTGATTCTGGTCTTATTTTATCATTTAGACTTGACTTCATAAATGTGACCATGAATTAATATTTCTTTTAATATTTCTTTTGTCTCTTTTGACATTCACTTCAAATACACATGGGGCTAAAAGATGAAAATAAATGTACCTCCAGCGATGTGACTAACTGGCAGTGACACAATATGTTTGTATGGAAGTGAAACTTAAGGTTAATCACCAGCCATTATAAAAGGCAGGAAAGAGGAAATGTGATGTCAATAAGAACAAAGAAAGTTCTGCTCCAATTACCTGCCATTTTTAAAAATCACAGATCACCGATAAGTACAGATAAATAAAGGGTATTAGAAGTTGATGGTCTGTAGGTTCAGGATTTCTTCTCTGATGGGAATTAAAAGTTGCCTCACATGACAAAAATACAAACTGTTTTAATTAGTTTAATTAAAACGGCTATGATCATTTTGCTTGGTTTCAATAATATTTCATATTTCATTTCAGCTCACACAGTTTTCAGAAAATAAATTCACATGAATTTGTTAGATTTTCGGCAGACATTGGATGTATAAAACCTGACCTTAAATGGCTTAAATACTTTCAATATTCAAAACATGTTTTCGTACACTTAATGTTTGGCTCCCTCAACAACATTCTAGACCACAGAAATCAAACAGGGTTAACAGCCCTTGAAACACATTTTGGCCTTCCTGCCCTGACCTTTTATTAAATGCTGACCCTGTGTTTGTACCTTCAGAGCCTCCTAAAAGCCATTCTAATGAGGAGGCTGACACGTCCTGCTCCCATGATGGAGGGCCTGGAGGAAGGGTTAGGCGAAGCCAAAGAGCATATTGCATCAGCACACACATCGTCGCTTTACTCTTTCCTCTTTATGCTTCTGAACTCTGTCTTCCCTTTTCCATACTTTCCCTCCTATTTTTTATGTCTCCCTCTTTCCCCCCGGCCTTTAGCTCACTCTCTCCTCTTGCCCTCCCCTCCTCCCTCGTCGCTCCCCTCTGTCTGACAGTCAGTGAGGTGTGCAAAGTAATTTTCGGACGGCATTTCCACGTCCCAGGGGAGGCTCTGAATTGGAGAATTTGCATTCATCGGGGCACAATAGAAAGCAACAGCTGAGGAAATCTAACTTTCTTGAAAAGATGATGAGAACAGAGGAAGATAGTCGAGTGTATTGTGGGAGATAGTGGGGTGCACTGAGAGCAGGAGATGCAAACATGTTTTTTACACAGTTGAATAGAAGTTTTTCTTCCCAATTTGCTACACATGGATTTGATAACAAATTTGATCAACTCTACACTAGTCTCACTCCTATTTCTCTATAAACATGCAAGGAAAAGGATGATGGTCCCCCAGTGGACGGTTTTAAAGGCATGAGCTGTGCAACTACGCAGCTATGTAATTTATTTTTTCACTTTTCTAAACTTCTGTTTTACTCTACAGTTTGGAGCTTGGCCACCATTATTTGTAAGATAAGATAAAAAAAGAAACACTTTATTGATCCCTACAGGGAAATTCAAATTGTCCAAGAGCCTATTCATATATTTAGTTAAGATTTGCATCTGCGTCATCATCCACTGTCTTTGTCTGAGTTTGAGACCTCAGATTTCAGTGGGAACAAAGGGTTCGTTCTAAATCCCTAAAGAAATATAGAAGATGCTCCAGTCAAGGATCATCTTTGGACAAAGATAACAAAGGAGAAGGTTTGATTATTGATTAATCACTAAAAAATTACCAAATATAATTATTACTACTCATAGTCATTTATAAGAATTAATAATTATGGGGCACCACCCTGTTACCAGTGACCAAAACTGTGGCTATACTTGCAAATCAGTGTTCTCCTACAGGTGTCAAATCCTGGAGAATACTAACACTTAACTAATGAGCGAACAGTTAAAGGGGATATGTGTAAGTTTTCTCTGCTGCTGAACGTGGTTTCTTGCAGGGTGCAAGTGGTGCTGATTGTGGCTTGATTAGAACTTTGGCTTTCATTGCATTAGACAAGAGGTTATAATACATACTCTGAACAGCGCTACAACTTCTGGACAGATTGGAGGCTGCAGTGAGTCTCTATCAGAGAG
Organism: Trachinotus anak; assembly: GCF_046630095.1. Classification (NCBI taxonomy): domain Eukaryota; kingdom Metazoa; phylum Chordata; class Actinopteri; order Carangiformes; family Carangidae; genus Trachinotus; species Trachinotus anak. The sequence continues at coordinate 24,076,161 of NW_027273872.1, forward strand.
TGAAGAGACAGGCTGATAAGGGCCAGTGCTAGCTAGTTAGCGAGCTAACTTCAGAAGGAGTGTTTCAGGTACACAGACTTTATCAACAGTAGTAATTAAAATCAGTATTAGCCTACTCCTAATGACCAGACATTTGTTAACTGATTATCACTATAAAAAGAAACTACACAACAAAGCAATCAAAGGTAAACCAGCAGGCATGTAATACGTGTGTGTGTGTGTCTGTGTGTGTGTTCATGTGTGTGTGTGTGAGACAGAGTGTGTCAGGGAGAGAGAGGGAAGGAAAGATGGCAGACTAGATCATGTGAGTGAAGACTATGCACCAAGGAGTTTGTGAGTGTGTGCATATCAGTGTAGGTACATGTTAGTAAGAAAGACAGAGGGAAAGGAGCATGCAAAGCGAAGCGAGGAAGACCCTAATTGCCACAGAGAGACCCAATGAACTGTCCTCTTTTACCATGCAGTGAGGTTAGGTGAGCTGACATTCATCAGGCCTGGCACTGGTCTTTTAACCAGCAAAATTGCTGCTTATTTGCTGATAGTGGTGAGACTAACACAAACAGTGGGCAAACACAAGTCACTCTATCACATTAAGTCCAATCAAAACAAGCAGCAAACAATGGTAATTACTCCACAGTACTTCACAGCAAACACAAGACGTGGCGGTCCGTCCTTCACAACAACAATACAGCTTACAAACCAAAAAGCTCTCAATGCACATTAGTAACAATATAGTCTCTGCCCAGACACAAGCCTCGTCTAGCTGCTGCAGAAAGCTGTTGGAATTTGGTGTTGCTTCAGCACAGGAAACCAAGGGTTTGCAAACACTACACTTTTCCCGCTGTGGACTGAGGGGCTTAGTGTTCCCTAATCAATAAGAGCTGATTCAGCATATCCACAGCCATGGGTCCAAAAGCATGTGCTGAACGCATGGTTTAATTGCAAACTGAGTCGAGAGGCTGCTCTGCCTTTTGTCAGTAGGTCTAAATTACATAGCAAAATTAATGTAGACTTTTGAATTTTGTTTGTGATTTTTGCATACATTTGTCAAAACCTTGGTTTAACATAGTTTATTGCTTGCTACATTGTAATGTAAAATGTTAATCAATATAGGTGATTAACTTCTGTTACCAGCATAGAGCTACCTCATTTTATCATTAACAGTAAACAGCAAGTGGTAACATGGCATAAGAGGTAGAGGTCAGGTAATACACTGACAATGTTCTGAGCAAAGCACCAAAACAAAAAGTGAGTCATTGATGTTTAACAAAACTAAAAACAGAAAACAGGCTTATTGGCTGGTCACAATTTCCACTCATTAGCTGTCAAGTTGGCAAAAATAATGTTCATTATTTATAAAATAATTTAAAAAATGGTTAACTGGCTAATAGCAATTAATGGTCATCAGTCATCAGGTAACTAAAAGCAAATGCATCTTCTTCAAAACAACAATGGAAACCTGAACTAATGTCCTTTTCTGTCTATGGCTGAAATATATATATATAAGCTGAACGTTACTCAGCTGAAGACAGATGAGAGTGGCTGTCCATCAGTACTGGGAGGTTTCGTGATCATAGGCTGAAGCCATAGGATTTGGCAGTTGTGGAGCGGTAAGACTGTAGGTAGCCATGCGAGACTGTTTGGTTTGGGGGAGGAGGTTCATGGAGGGCTGTGCAATGTGCAGAGCAAGAGTGGTTATCACATGGGTGATGATGCGTATCTTGGCGTGCTTGCTCTCCACCTGAGCTTGTAGCCTTTTCATTTCCATTTGGAGCTTATAGTTCTCTCGCTCTAATTCCAAAAATGCTTCAGTCATCGCTCTTTGTTTGTTTTGAGGGCTGAAAGGGACAAACTGTGAAAGCACCCGTCCACGGAGATACCCCAGAGGCAAAGGCCTTCATCCACTACATCTCTCCACCTGCAGCAGGAGGCAGGCTGCAGGTGTAGTACAAATGCAGGAGGCATGTACACAACATAGCCAAGCCCACAGGATTATCTCTGTCCTCCTTGGGTAGAACCTGGGTTGACCAGCCCAAGCACCGCTGGAGTGTTTTCTGATGCAGCACCAAAATTGAAAAAAAAAAAAAAAAAAAAAGACCCAGAGTAGAATGGTTTCTTCCCTGCCCCATGACCCATCCCGCCACTAAGTTGAGTGCAAAGCAGTACAGTACTTTTTGCAGTTATCCGGCTAACAAATAAACAGCCACAGGTGAAAACACAGCCTCCTTGGTAGAGGTGATGACTATAGGAAATGAGTAGCTCTGCTGAGAAAGCTGAGGAGCTTGGGGACAAGCAGAAAGAGAGACCTTTTAAATTCTCTACAGACCTGAGATTTAGCCTGGTGCCCTGTTAGAGTAATGTCAGGTGTAAGAACAAGCTGCCCTAAAGGGTCCTCTAAACTCACTGGATCTGAAAAACCCACCACTGCAGAACCATCAGATAAAAATTTGACCAAGTAAGTGGCATAGGCTTTGTTCCAGAGCTAAAAGGTAATGATTAATACAGATATTTTAACCACAACCACCTAACACAAACACACACACACAGTCAGTCATACATTGCTCTGAGTACTGTGAATGTTTTATGTCATGTAGTTTGTAGATTTACAAACTTCCATTGCTCATATTGTAGCGGACAGTAAACCTTTATGTGTCTTTTTATTGAAAAGGAAGTTAGATGAGATTGAACCAGTGGTTAGAGAAGTGGAACACAAAAAACATCAAGCTAAGGGAAACACTATTTTATGCACAGTCAAAGAATTCACTGATGAAGATAAGATTTTACATTAATAGATTAATTCAACCACGTAAGTTAGTTAGTAAGCAGGAGTTTGAATACTCAAATCTGCAGGTAGAGAGGAGTAGATAACCACACACTGAGCTGTGCATCACTGACACAACAACTTGAAGGCTTTACCTGCAGGCCTGAGTAACTGCAGATAGTTTCACATGCTGCAAAGTTTCCAGTCTTCTCACTATATCTGTTCTTTTTTCTTCTCAGGTTCGCTGAGATGTTTGGGTGTTCATGGTCACTTTTAGCACAACCTGTACCTACAATGGATCATGCTCAGGTATTAGTGCAGCAGCATCAACAAGACACTGACATGCCTGCATGTCAGGGACACTTGTGAGTTGTTTTATAGTTTAGGAAAAAACTTAAATCTATAACATGCACTGATGACCCTGGTTCAAAAAGTATGTTCAAACCTCCGCTGGTATAGGTGTGGTGAGTAGGCCTGGCTCTTTAGCAATCACTGTACTGATGCAGTGAATAATTTGGTGTGAATGAAAGCATGATTTATGACTGTACATGACAAGAGACAGAGCCTTGAAGATCCACCAGAGATAGTTATCAAAAGAGTGGAGGGAAAGCTCCTGATCTGTGCAGGGAAAGATGACAAATATACACATCAAAGTCATCGTTAGACAGATGTGAAAGGAGCTGCACAGTATATTTAGACAGAGAATGAGAAAGAGGGAACACCATCAGAGGCAGGTGGTGTGTCTTTAGTGTTGCATCTGAGGCCAAACTATCCCACCTCGGATGATCACAGGGCTTGGCAAGGAGATAATGTATCATAGTTGAAGGCAGGAAATATGCTTCTGGAGGATCTCTAATAAATTTATCAAGTGAGAACAGGTGGACAGGCAGATGGAGGGGGAAGGAGAAGGTAATAATAACAAGACAAGGAATATTCAGGATGAAAATGATCCAGTCCAGTAAAGAATTTGACCAGGTGCTTTGCTGCTGAATGTCTGCAGTTGTAAAATAGGTACTTTTGAATTTGTACATACACGGTGATACGGTAGATATTATAATACTCAATATGATCTGTGCTGAGAGTAAAGAACAGTGGGTTAATGATAAATAGACCAAACCAAAACTGTTTACTTTCAAGATGATAAAATGCGATAATTATGTTGTACATGTTTTTTTTCTAGGAGGCAAAGGTTCTGATGTTCCCACTTGAGATCTTTTATTTCACCGCTCAGTGATGAAACTGGATAAGATGTCAGTCTGGGAGAAGAAGACTGGATTTGTTCAATGTGACATCTCATTAATACAGAGGATGTTGTTCTCTGTTGTCCTTTCCATTGGAAACTGAACATAGTTAACATAGAGAGTGTTTGGTTCTGTTATTCAGTGTAAAAATGTATCTAAAACCTTTCAGATACACGAGAAATTACAGTACAGTACAGAGCAGAGCAGTGGATATATTGTTCCTGATTGTGTATTTTTTGGTTTTGTCCATGTGCTACCAGAAGATGTTTGTTTAATGTTTTCTAAATAATGTGTTACTGTGCTCCACAGTGGGAGGGGCCAAATGTTTGGCATGAGAGAAATTAACCAAGTAACAAACTTTATGGATGGAATGACACAGTAACATACAGTAAGCTTCATTTAGACACACACACCCACACACACCCACACACACACACACACACACACACACACACACACACCCTCTCAATATAAGGGCGATCTATCACGAGTGAAGACAGGAAATAGACCCTCACATATCAATCACGGACTTATCAAAAAGTCAGGCTTAAAGACTGGCCTTGTCACAAAGCGATAGACGATGTCAGTGTGTGTGTGTGTATGTGTGTGTTTGAAAATGTGTGAGCGTATTTAATGTCTATGTGATGATTTTGTGTGTGTCACTGCGAGTGTTTCTCACTATATACAGTAGGGAGAGTGTCCTCCTGTAAAGAACAAGCCCATAGGAATGGCCCATCGAATGTGGAGCTTTTAACGACCCATAGTTACTTTTAGTTGTCAGGTGACCTCCAGCAGTCGCAGTCATTTTGACGAGAGCAAAGGGAGTCAAAGTCCACGTGAGGGGGAGGGAGGGAGGGGTGGATGGGTGGAATCAACACAGGACAGGAGATCACTGTCCATCTGAAACCAATAATCATCCTTTGTTTTATCTCTGACTGTTCCTCAACCTTAACTGTGAGTCATTACCATAACAACAAAGGTCTACTACTTTAACACAAACCATGATCTTTTATTCTTTTCCTAAACTTAACCAAAGCCAAACTGTGGCTCCCTCCATAGGCTTAACCTTGAGTTTATTATTGTTACCTTGACGACGGAGGTCTGGGATGCTGGAGACACTCCACTGGGTTGTAACAAACAATGTATGTGGTCATTCAGGAGGAGATGTTGCAGTAGGAGGGCAACAATCCACCCTTTGTGTGCCTTTTGTGTGAGTTTATGTGTGTGTGTGTGTGTGTGTGTGTGTGTGTGAGAGAGAGTGTGTGTTTATGTTTGTGTGTCTTTTGATGTAGCTGAAATAAAACAAAAATGTGATTGTCCCTTACATATTGACACTTTGAACTTTGAGTTTGCGTGGGACAGGAAATGTATAAATGTATACAATGACTCTGATATCAGTCTTTAGGAATAATACACACACACACACACACACACTCTGAAATATGAAAACCTACTGACTTCACCTCTTTATATGCTAATGTAGAGGGCTTCATGTGTGATAATAAAAGAAACACTTTGATTGGTAAATCTTTTCTTATGAAGAATCTCATTTAATCATTTTTATCTCTCTCTCTCTCTCTCTGTTACTCAAGCATAAATCCTATTCTATGCTGCATAAAATAAACGGTTTGAACTGCTTTGAAATCTTGTGCTATTCCAGGCAAAACACTGAATATTTTCTATATTGTATCTTAAAGCTTTATTTAAGGTTTTTTTGTGGAAAAAAAAAAAACTATTAGAACAAACCCCAAAAAATAAATAAATAAATAACAAAATTCAAGGGGAAATAGAGACAAAGTAGTCCGACAGTTAAATGAGTTTAATTAGCTGTGTTGGGTTTCAGCACGTATTGATTTCCAAAGACATTTCTTTAAAAAGAGCATCCTAATTTAATCCAACTATGTCTTAATACATCATTTATAGACTTAATTCTACATATATGTTGACTGCTATACATGCCTTCACACAAATTTTATACTTCTGCATTTTGAGCAGACCTGCTGGGCACTGACTTGAGTACAGTACATTAAACTAGCAATGAATTGGAATGAATTAAGGTGTGAGCTGTGTGAAGTTTGCTTATAAACTAACCACAGTTATGTTTACAGCCAGTGTTTCTCACCAAAATTAATTGTATCTGTATTTGAGGCCTCAAACTGCCTCAAATAAATATTAGCAAAGCTGACATTGGCAGTCTTCCTCGTCCTCGCCATTCCTATGTGCTTCCAACACCAGCTGCTGATTGGTGGAACAGCGTAAGATTGTCAGATGAAGACAAAACAGAAACCCAGTCAGAAACCTACAATAACTGATTTTATTGGCCTCTTGGGCCTTTTAAGTTCATATAGTAACTTTACAGGAAACAGATACTTATTTCCGCGTCATTATTATTCATGTGGAGACGTGTTTCTGGCCACCTGGTGAAACACCTGTCTGGCAGGCATGAAAAGAGTTCTGGAAAACTGGACTCAAAAGTGCTGGATTAAAGAAACTACTCAGATAAAAGTACAAAGTAAGTCAGTTAAAGTGTACCCAGAGGTAACGTTGCTGTGTTACTGTGTTTGACACTTTGTAGCCAGTGCACACAACTGATAATTACAACAGCACGGCAGCTATCCACAAACATTATGAAGCAATATAAAGTTACATTAATCAAATAGCAGTCACTTCTTATAGAATTCACCGTAGAATAAAGCAGCAGAAAATGCAGAGATGAGTGCACAACATAAACTCCACACATGGGCAGAAAATTCGTTTTGCTATGGCAGTGGGACAATAAACAGAAATAAATTCTCGGGAGCAGTTCCCGAGGGGACACAAAGCAGGCTGTCACCTCTTTTGCAACGATGAAGTTAAGAGGACTTTCGCCTTGTGTGATGATCTGCAGGGAGGAGCTTCTCTCCCGCCTCTGTGTCTGTGTGTGTCTGCTCCTCGGTCTCACTCCATTCAGACACCCAGTTTATTTACTCATTAATCAAACTGTTGGAACGCCGTTCATTTCATCCTCTGTATACTTGTATAAAATGTCTATAATGGAAACCTTCATTACTTCACAACACCACTGGTGAACAAAGCTTTGTCCTTTGTCTCTTTTTCCTAATGACAGCATTATGTTCACATTTGATTAAGTACGTCATCCCTTTCTTGTTAAGATTTATAGGAATTCCAGCTGCAAACATCATATATATTTACACAGCGAAAGGAACAGTGTGGAAAAAGAGAGATGGCATAAATCAAACTGACAACTTCAGCTAGATGCAAACAAAACCCACAATAGTTTAATCAAGTGAATAATAAGAGTCCTCAATGAGTCTCTCAGGAGTCCTTGAATGTATTTTTTTCTTTACCTGAGACTTGTTGCCACTTAATTAAACTTCAACTTTAAATTCTTGTCCTTACATTCTCAAATGCATGGGTGAATTAACTTCATATTGGATCTTCCTTGCTGTAAAGTTCAAGTTCAGTCTCTCTGCTTTCAGAGTTTCACAGTTTTTAATCTCACAGAGTGATTAAAGGTCTTGTGGCTGTAATGAGTCTTGCTATCTCTTGGCCTTCGCTTGCATCATCAGTTATATGATTTGGGGCAGCGAACAGACCCTTTCTAGGAGGCGTAGAGAGAACGTAGAGAGACAAGTGAAATGGTGTAATACAAGCATGGCACATGTCAAACACTTAGAATTAGAAGTTAATAATCGGCACGGTGAAAAATGTAATTATCTGCAAGATGCACCTAAATCAAACACTGGTCAAATTTGCATGGACACCAAAACACAATAAGACAGATACTATAGATCCACTCCAGCTTCTTTTTAAGGTGCATAGAGATTTTTTATTTAAATTTCCAAAACGGACAGAAAGCAGCATGTAGACAAACAAGTCAATTTCCTCTCTAGCTGCCCTGTTTGTTACCTGACCTTGTTTATTTCTAGAAGTCAATGTCTCTCTTCCTAAAATAACAACACATAATAGCCTACTGTATTGTAAACCAATTTTGGACTTTACATTATCACATGAATCCCTGGATATTGATGAATAAATGAGATTAACATTTCATGTCCTTTTTGTCTTTTTGACCACCAGACTCATTCGAAGGACAAGATGAGAGGAAAGTTAAACTTGACTTGAGATGAGCTATGCAGAAATCTGTGAACATGATTTTCCACACATAAACTGTTTTTATACTGTGTGCAGTGAGAATGTGTGCCCTTGTGTACTTCAGGCCATGCATGGTTTTGCAGTATGATATAGTAAAGTAGCAGTGAAAGACGTATGATAATAATATCACAATATTAGAACATCTTTTTACTCATTGTTATCTGATGTTTAGCAGTCTACACATGGATCTATATCATACCAATCTAAAGGACATTTTCAATTTTAATCAGTTATTTTTTGTGCCACAGTCATTATTCAGATATGTGTAGATAATGTGCTCTGAACATGAAAAACATCCAAATTTGCACAGTAAAATTGTTTTCCTGTCAGTGTCAGAGTAATCCAGGTGACTGTTACCAGTACAGTGTGAACAGGAACTTCTAGTGGCCAAAGCAGGAGGGCTTCTCATGGTTTACATTTTCCAGAATGTAAACTGGAAAACACAGGGGTATATACAGTAGTATTTATAAATTCAATACAGAAACATTCAGTGACATTCACACTCAATACATTTTCATCAGCTTATAGCAGATTACTTGGTGAGTGCATCTTGACAGATGTTCAGCAGGTGTTACTTTACCTCTGTCTCCTACCGAGCCTGGCACTGTGCACAACCAGAAGGAAACTAAAGAGCTGAATTTAGGGACCGTCTCTGAAGTGCGTGGTAATGGGCCAAGGGAGCGTTTAGTCAATAGCTTCCTCCTTTTTTTTTTATACAGACAATTTAAAGAAAATGTGTTTTGATTTGAAACTTTTCTCAGTGCATGCACATTTCTTTTTGTAAAATAAATATGCAATATGGCCCCATGTCTCGACACGGCTCTTAGGCCGTGACAGAAGGAGGAAAATGCTCACAGTTGTACTTCAAATAAAGAACAAATCACATTTGTTTATCTTAAAGAAAGCCTAATGCAACAAACTAAATGTATGAAAAGGGCAGGCATCTACTCATTAGTGTTAGTGAGTGGATGTATAAAGGTGTGGTGTTGGATGGTGTAAAATAAAATGTACATGCAACCATCCAACCAGCCAAAAAAAAAAGAAATCCAGCAATGGAGTGAGAGAGGAAATGAGGACGGCTGATCTTAAATCTGTTCTGGATGGACTGGCCAGATGCACCCAGTTGCACTGATGCAAACTCCGCCTACCAGGACCTGAGGGGAGGCAAAACACAAGCAGCAGCCAAGGACATGACACAATCCTAGAGGCCATGACAGAGCCGGAGGGCCGTCACGTCCATAGAGCTCACATTTTTCATCATGGACATTTCAGGCCAAGTTTTTTGAGAAAATCCCATCTCAGTGGCCCAGAGCAATTCTGGCTTCAGCTCTCTTTTTTTTTTTTTTTTTAAATGAGATTCATTTCACTCGTAGCTAAACATACAGCAGTGCATCCATGTCATGTTTTTAATTGGACTGGTTGTAAATCAGATTATGCATTGTCATGACGCAGCTCTAAAGCAATGACAGAAAGCAAGGGAAACACAAGATGAGGCAAATAATAAGAAATGAATTTACATTAAAATAGTACGGTTAACACAAAAAAGGGAACTAAGGAAAGCATGTAGAAATCATCAGTAAAATCAGTGATGTAGGGGCATGTGTTCACAAAGTTACAAAGGTGCTGAGGAGAGAAAAAAAGAGAGAGAGAGAGCCTGAAGAGGTGACCTCTTATTGGGCAGGGCCCAGGTGCTTCCAACTAGGGTCATCTAAAGAGGATTCTGCCCTCCAGGTACCTGCTGCACAACAAGCGAAAAACAGAAGAAGAATAAACTACTTACAGACAGAAACCAAAAGTTAAGCAGCACCAGGAGACCGTCACAATTGAGAATAACACATGTACATATATTTCTCTCTTTGTATGTAGATGTTACAGTGTTGAACCTTCCACCCACACACCCATCTATAACCTTGTATCCTTCTCGAGGTCTTTCCCATCTCAAGCTGGGTGTCAGGTGGGGTCTATGGTGTCGAGGTTGCCAGTCTGTGGGAGAAAACTAACAAAAGACATAAATAAAACAAACAAACTCCCAGACCAGTCTGAGAAACAGTGAATCAGAATCAAAATGCACTGGTATTTGTCTTTATTCTTTTTTACATAACACACACATACACCATGCTGTACACATGACCCCCACCACATGCATACACAAACAGATGCATTATCAGACACACACACACACACATAGTTTTGAAAGACAAAGTCTTTTCTCTAAACCCAGAGCTCCACTCTGATTAGAGGGGAGATAAAAGAGAGTCAGTCAGGTTTTTCTGCACAGGGTCTGACTCTAATTCACCCGAGGGAGCTCAGAAACAATCAAATTTATTCCATTCACTCAGCTTCTGTTTCTCTCTTTCCCCTCTTTCATTCATTACTTATGTCACGCTTTAACCACTTCTCTGTCCCTGTACAGGTGTTCCTTTATATGTTTTCTTTCCCCTCATCGACATCTCCCTCCCGTTCCTCTCTTTTGCCCGTTTGTCACCGCTTCGTTAAAAAAGCTCCTCTCCCTCCTTCTATTTTCCACCTGAAGCCCTTTACCTCTCCCTCCCTCGTCAGTTTCCTCTCGCTGCACGTCTGTCCCCCAACTCAGCCTCTCAGATCTTCTTAAGCTTCAACAATGGTAAACAATTCTTTTGTTGCCTGATCCAATTAAACAGCTTCAAGTCCCATTCTCCTCTGCGACGGGCTGACAGCTTTCCCTTTGTGTATTCTGCGAATCTCAGACAGCTATCTGCTTCAGTAGGCGATAGGCATCTCTCCATAAGCTGGCTCTTTTATTAAAACATATCAGGAATTAAATATCTGTTTCACTGCACTAAGGTTGATTATATTCGTCTGCTTCTTTAGTGTTTCTGCGCTGAACCTCAGAAAATGTTTAAACTGGAGGCTTTAAGCCTCTGTTAACTATGAAGCAAAACTAAGAAAAAGCAAATATATTATGTCTTGTGGTATCTTAAAGGAGCTATTTGCAAGTTTTCTTTTTGCTACATAGCTAGCGGTAGCATTACCAGCTGTTTGCTTACCAGTTTAGAAGAAACAAGTTAATCAAACCTCATTCCTTTACTCACCAACAGCTGTCTCCAGAGGTGGAAAGCAATGACAAACAGAGTCCAAGGCAACAACATGGGCGGATAAATGACCACAAGGGGGCACAGTAGTACATTTACATCCTGTTCAACAGCTTTCCATACTGTAAACTCAAACACGGGACAGAACAGTTAAAGTAAATGCACATTTCTGACGATCTGGTGTCAAAATAAGGAAATGTTTAAATAGTCTGTGTAAAGGCAGCAGTGCCATGTGCAAGAATGATAAAAATGAATAATAAAATTAATTATATAACGTAACACATTGTCTGGAGGGAGTTTGTCATCCAGATGGTTTAGGAGTAAAAAAAAGTTTTAATGTGTTGCTGCCACCAGAATCAAATTAAGAAACTATGGACGGACGAATGGGTAATTTGAAGTGTAAACAGCAGGGTGAGGAACCCCAAGAAGGCTTGGCAAGGCACTGGCCTTGGCACATCAGCGGTGTAATTACTGCTGAATCCCCACAAACTGCACATATGTGAGAGTAAAAACAGAAGGGGCCCACGTCAAAGTAAGAAATCAAAAACACTCATTGGCTGCCATTGGCTGTAGTTTCCGAAAGGATGCAGCTCATGGATGCAGAAGTATACGGCTCATGTTGCCCAATGAAGAGGTCAAGATGAAATCTGTGTGCCCTGTTGCTGCCATTACCCATGCATCCCCTTTTTTATTTTTTATCTTTCAAAAACTACTGATTTCATACAAATCTAAATCAAAACTACATAAATTCTTGTTGAGCGCAGCACTCTTTCTCTAAAGTATAGTTTCTGCCACCGCTGCTGTAACTATAGCTCTACTGCTTCTAATAATATTCTGAATAGTAAAGTACATGTTGCCTCTAATTTATAGATAAAAAGGGAGAGAGAGTAAAGGGCCAGCCCTCAGTTCAGTCAGTTATTATTCTCAATAATGCATCAAGGCTCAAAGTGATGTTGTAATATGTTACAGTGGCTGATGTAACCTTGGGTCTCAGATGAGTTAAAGATGAGCTGACACCATCTTAAAATATATTAAAAGGAATCTAAAGTTTCATGGCCAATTTATTCCAGAGGTTTGATGGGATGATGTCTGACAAAGGTGGATGTCTTGATACTTTCACCCAGGGATGAATTTCAGCGGCTTAGCTGAAGCCGCTGAACTGAGCTGGACGATGAAATGTTGGAAACATCCTCTGTGTAGGGACATGTAACAACACACTGTCTGTTACATCGATGCCAGAACCTTGCAGATATCTTGGCTTTCAAAAACTCAGCCTCCTCCTGGTCACGCGCCAATTCACTCCAGATGATGCCATTTCACTTTAAATTTGGCAGAGGTTAGTCTCAGTGTTTTATAGCAGGGGTGTGCAATTAAAATTCAAAGAGGTCCAGTTAGATGGAAAATTTCTCAAGCAAAGGTCCAGAACATTGGTTCAGGGATTATAAATAATAAGTGCTTTATTAATAATTAAATGTTCTGTTCTCATTTCAAGGAAAATCAGCGCCCTAATAAGTAATAAACAGGGAGCTTTTGAAAAAATGTGTATTTTTAAAATAAAGAGCTTCATTTTAGAAAAATAACATAAAAAGTGTTGCGTGTTTTTCTTCTTTTTAAACTCTATATCACATCTTAACAGCCCTAGCCATTTTTATAATAAACAATCTCAACGTGTCTTAACAAATGAACAGCTTCAACACCTTTCCTCTTTCTTTCCCTCTTATATCTCACTCCCCTACTTATTTCTGCGACAGCCGTCTGTCGTCTTGTCTCTCCCTGTGTGTGTGTCTCACTTACTGACTCGAGTCGTAATGACTGGCAATAAATAGCTTCACATGAGATGATTTAAAAAGCGTGCAATTGGTCAGTGAGTTCCCTTGGCTGCTAAACCAGTAGTAAAGGCTAGAAAAGCTGTGCCGGCTAAAATAGAAATGTTGCATCGAAATTTAATAATAATTAATGGGTTGGGTTAAAACCAAGCTCCAACTTTTGCTGGAATAGATGGACACAGGTGGAAGACAGTAATTGTTTTGCAAATCACAAGCATGTCAAGTCTGAGTCAAGTCCTGAGCATAGACTGTAAATAAAGGTGGACGTAGCCTCGGTGAGCCGTAAGTTTCTGACGAGCGATTTAGAAGCTCAAAGTTCATCTTGTCAGTGCCTGACTCCACCAAACTCCCAGCTAATCCAAAAATTAGTTCTGCTCAATTATGCAGAACTTTAGGCCTTAATAAAATTTAAACGGATGAGTTATATAAACACTCACCCCCCTACACACAGTTGTCGTGAAGAGGGAAATAAGCTATAAAGGACAAAACTGTTTCCTGTACCAGGGTGTAAACATGTTTATTTCTGCTGTACAGTTAGGCATTTTAACATCATTCGTCATTCAAAGAACTGCAGTTTTTGGCACTTCTGTGTGGGCGTCATTTTTCAGCCTCAGAGCTTGGTCCTAAGTCAAGACCAACAAGTCCCAGGTCAAAACCAACAGGTTTGATCTCAAGTCCCAGGACAAGAAACACAAGTTACCAGTGAAGAGCAAAAAGTCTTCAGTCAAAATGACGAAGATCACTTTAAAATATTTATATCATATCAGTGAAAGTTTCAGTTGGATATTCCAACAACTCATTAAACCAACAATGGTCAAGTTTCATATGTTACAGCATAATGTAAACTAACCACTTATGTTTTTCATTCTTTCACACCAGCAAAAGTGACAGTCAGCCCATTCATCTTCTACTGACTGGTTAAAAATGAAAAGCCTGTTCTGTTACAAGAACTGAGTATATACTTGATTCAAATACATTCAGAAATATTATTAATTTAGGGTTTTAGTGGTTGTTATTTTGTAGTGTCGTTATTTTTAGTTTAACTTTTGTTTGCCTATTTTCTATAGATTTTAACACTGGATTGTGTGTTTTTTTGTGTGTTACATATGATGATCAAAACTTTTAAGATCATCATTAGTTTCCGCAAATATAAAGTGTTGTCTGAGGTAGTGTGTAGCCCGCAGCATAATTGGCTTGTGTGTGATAAACAAACATACACACACACGCAGATGGTGGGCTGCCACCAGAAGAAGATTAATGGGCTGTCTGTTTAAATTCATATTCAATTTTCTTCTTTCTTTCTTTCTTTCTTTCTTTCTTTCTTTCTTTCTTTCTTTCTTTCTTTTCTTTCTTTCTTTCTTTCACCTCCTCCCCACTCTCATCTCCTCATATCTCATGCTACATCCTCTTCCTATGAACATCTCTCTGATGTGCAAACAGAAAAGCGTGAAGCAGTTCTCTATTAACCTTTGCTGAAGTGGCAGGAAGCATCTCACTCACACTCATTCCCACACAGACACACACACACACACATGCACAGATGTTCTCAAACTAAATTAAGTGGATGCACACACTGTCCAATCTTGTTGTGTCATTAAATAACTTCATGTTTTAACTCACATATACTTGCTCACACACAAAACTGACAGTGCCCGAGGAGGAGTGTGCAGATCTGAGTGTGCAGGAGTGACAGCATAGACTGGGCAAAGAGTTGGGAGGCTGTTTGATCAAGTCTACTGGAGCCTAACTTAGAGGAGGGGATATAGAGGGAGGAGAAAGAGAGATAAGATAATAGAGAGAATGAGAGAAAATGAGCTCTAGAGGGGAGAGGAAGGAGGAAGGATGAAAAGGATATGATTGAAAGGAAACAGGATGTAGGTAGAAGGGGGAGGGATAAAGGGAGGATAGGTTGCGAGGGAGCGGAGAGGAGAAGGAGGGGGAAGGTGTAGAGCAAAGAAGATGAGTAAAAGGAAGGATAAGAGGGAGAAGAATGAAGCTGAAAGGATGGCAGAGGGAGAAGAACGGGTTGGGGAAAGAAAGAGGAGTGACGAGAAAATGAAAGAGGAAGAACAAATTGAGGAAAAAGGACTTTGGAAGCGAAAGGGGAAGATCAAAATGAAGAAGAAGAGAGGAGGGAGCGAAAAGTGAGAAAAAATGAAGAGAGGGAAACTGTAAAAACAGAAGAAAAAAAGGGAGAGAATGAGAGCAAAACAGAGGAGTGAAGACGATATGACACACACAAAACTGTGATGATACAAAAACAGATGGAAAACTGTGGCAGGAAGTCAAGAAAGCATGTGGGTGAGGGTGAGCACGAACAGGAAGAGGAGATAGGCGAAACAAGAAAGAACATTGAGACCAGTTTCGTCACAGGACCCCTGAGAGCAGAGATAAAAGCCTGTTAGCGGCTGGCTGCAGATTGAATCTGTCACTATCACCTTGGTTTGGCTGTCTCAACTTTGACTGTGAGGGAACGGACTGTATCCTGCTTACGAGATGGTTTCATCATCTCCAACATGGAGTTTGATTTAGATCATCAAACGTGTTTCCAGTGGGTGTTGGACTCCCCCAAGGTTGTCTCACTTCTCATCCTGTTTGTGATCTTCATGGACAGGATCTCAAGATGCAGTTGGGGTGAGGAGAGTGTCCACTTTGGGAACCTCAGAATTGGATCTCTGCTCTTTGCAGATGATGTGGTTCTGTTGACATCATGTGACTTGCACTGGGGTGGTTTGCAGCAAGTGTGAAGCGGTCGGGATGAGAACCAGCACCTCCAAGTCTGAGACCATGGTTCTCTGCCAGAAAACGGTGGATTGTTCCCTGTTGGTTTGAGTGAATTGCTGCCCCAAGTGAAGGAGTTTAAGAATCCAGGATCTTGTTCACAAGTGAAGATAGGATGGAGCAGGGAGACCGACAGGTATACATCATCAGCAATAATACATTATAGGACTGAACAGGGAGCTGAGCTAGAAGACAAGGCTTTCAATTAACCAGTCAATAGGTTCCAACCCTCTCCACTGGTCTGGGTAATGCCTGAAATAATAATATCACAGACAAAAGCAACCAAAATGAGTTTCCTCTGTAAGGTGTCAGTTGTTGTCAGTTGGGTGTTGTTACTCCACCTGAGATATAAGGCTCCTTTTCACATTGTGTCATGGTCTGGCCCTTCACCACTCCTACCTTTGTTAAATCTACTGTATATGCTCCAGTTTGAGTTCATAGGCTTTTCCTCCAAACTTGCTGGTGTGATTTGTTAAACAGAGACATAAGAGGACTAGTTATGAGGAGGGAAAGTCTACCTTAACATCTCTGTGAGAATTTCATAGTTCAGGAATAGTAAACCATGTTCATTCACAGATAACACAGACAACAGGTGTAGCTAGCAAACAACACACATTGGGGCACATCCAACAAGAACTCATATGAACAGATTTGTTCTAAGTGGCACCAATTTTAATGTGACACAATTCATCTGTTAACCAACCTAATTTGTGACTTTCAGTGATTTTGAAACGTCCAGACAAAAGGTGTCATCCTGTTTGCAGAGGCATGAGATCAGAAAATACTTCTAGGTGTCATTAGGGGCCATGGACAAGTGAAGTAATTTGTTGTTTAAGTCAAAGGACTTGTTGGGTTTGTCTCAATACCCAGACTTGTGGTCCACTTGTGGTTCACAGGTAGTTGGCAACAGTGTTTGAAAAATGCCAAAGAAGACATACATTGGATAATTATTTATTTCTCTCCATTCCATGTTATTTTTTGGATCTATAGTGGAATCGATATCTATATCAAAGTAATGGCTTTCTTTTTCCTGAGGACCATATATCATACTCATTCAGTATGTATTTTGTGTGTAATTTTACTCCATTTCAGAAAAAGAGACACCTGAGATAATTTGCTGTGATTTCTCCTGTTGGCTCCTGTTGCCTCCTGTGTGTCTGGCCTAGAAAATGTGTTTATCTCTGAGCTTGTATCACACTGATAAAGGCACAGGGATGTAACAGTGGTTGTTTTATGATCTCAATTACCCTCTCCAATAAGGGCTTTATGTACATCAAAACAAGAAGCAAATGCACCTGGAACTGGCTCTTTGTGCCCTTGGTAAGGTAAAGTGTCACTGCTTTTACTTTTCACTCCACTGCTACTACACTTTATTATGCCCACAGGAATCATCAGCTTCATCTAGAGTCCACTGCTGCAACAATTTGGCTTGCTGAGTGTGTGATGTATAATGTTTTTAAATTATAGCAGGTCTTATGGTTGGGTCCCAGCCTAATCCAATCAAGCAATGCACCTCATCCAACTGACACACTCAAATAGGCACAGTACTGCAGAAGAAAATAGTTTAGCAACTTTTTATGGACAAAAAAATGCTGCAGTCACCACAGTTGTTCCTTGTGCAACTGTAGATAGTGTAAATCCTGCCAGTACACTGCATGGAAATGTTTAGTTTCTTTATCTACTGCACGAGTGCAAGGAGCAAACACATGAAATACAAACACACAAAATAAAGGAGCATATAAATGTTAAATGTCACCACAGAGGATTCAATCGAAGGAGAAAATATCAAATGTGCAGATACACTTTAAGTGAGTAAATACAATATACTGTATAAGGAAGCTGAATGATAGACAATACAGAGAAGTGTGATAAAATGTGTATTTAAACATTTACACCTAGGTACAGTATACAAAGATGTCGCTTGTGGCAGGTGCTCGTGGCTCATTATTCAAGGAAGTGCAACCGGGGGAGGACATTGTTAGGGTGGCTGGCGATCTTCTTGTAGCCGCCTGTAGCAGCTGATATTCTGTGGATGTCCAAGTTTGTTTGTGCTTCAAGTTTCTGATGCAAGCATCAGTGTTCCTTCTTCATGAAGGTGCCTGTGTGCCTGGTCAATGTCAGGTCCTCACTGATGGTGGACAACAAAGTTTACCCTCTCAGTGGTCTTGTTGATCCTGAGTGGGTGGTAGAAAGTCAAGGTGCTAAATACACAGTCCTTTGCATCAATGCATAACTATGGGTCTCAGGTTATTATGTTAAAAACTACAACTTCGTAATGAGAAAACTGTGATGAATCCAAGATTAGGCATTATGGAGCATAAGAAGTTTTTGACTTGCTTCTTGATGGTAAGATATGTAACTTATCCACGATAGATTGGCATCAAACAACTAGAACTATGTGTTATATATATCTTTTTGTTGTGTTCTTACATTATCTGAAAGGTATTTAGCAATTTTCAAACCGAGATTTCAATCATGGTAACAGCCCACTTCATCTGGGTAGATGTTAGTAGCATCATATCCTCTTTCCTCATGGATCAGCATTGTGGTTATCTACCAGAAATGGTCAAAATTGTCTTTTTATTCAGTTTTAAGCCACATTTTTATGTTACACTGCTTTACTTACTGTTTTTACCAAATTTAATCACATTTCTTTTGGAGAGGAGGAGACCTAATTCGGCTCCTGCTATAGAGCTTCTGAAAGACTGACAGTGAATGAATCCTATGCATATGTTAAAAAAAATGTTGTTTAAAGCTTTTTGTGGCTCCAGAGTGACAAAATGTCAGACAACAAATGTGAAAGAAATCTCGGGTTGTGGAATCAGAAAGAGGTGAGCTTATTGGACCTCATCGCTGCTAGAGACTAGTAGCTACATTAGCCACTACTAGCAGAACACAAATCTCCAAGCCAACTGTGGGTAATTGAGTTGCATTGTGGGTAATGTCGGCGAGGGGTATTGACAAGGAAGAATGTGTGAATAAAAAAGATATTATCTCTGGTTCTGCTGCATCGATTTTGATCCTTTGTTTTTTATGAAACTGTCCATAAAAGAATATTAATGGAGCACTTAAGCATTGATTGACTCAGAGGATAACATAACAGAGTACTAGTCATTTTGACTGGTTGAGATTTATTAGTCATTGGAACAATGATGGCTCTTCTGGATCAGATACTGAACATATACCATAGCCGTTCAACACAGGCACAAAGGCCACGACTGGGGAAACCATGCATGGACTACATCTAAAGGCTCTTTCTTACCCCCTGTTTGACTTTTCACATAACTCAGTGCAGTACACACAGTAAATGGTTTCTGACATGCCTTTGATGCCTCTGATGCTCTTTCCCTGCAGCCACTGTTGGTGATTTGTCACTGCGACATCCACGTATATGTTAGGCTACATCTTTGATCTTAATTTCAACTAGTTGTCTTACAGTATAAATAGCTGCAGCTGCTATCCACACATTAATGCAGCTTTGTGTTCAGCTGTTTCCTCTGTGACCAAGTTTGACTTTGTTGTTATGCCTCTCACTCGCCCAGCACCTAATAAGTGATGAAAAGGCTACTGGCGGCTGACTGAAGATTAATAGTGTTATTGTCACCCGGGTTTGAATCTTTCTGAGGCAAGGAAGAGAAGGTTTCCTACTTAGAGTTTCATCATCTGCAACCTAACATCATGTTTCCCCAGTCTTATTACATTCTTATTATTAGAAATGACAAAGCCACAAAGAATGAGAGGGAAGAGAGAAAGAAGATTGCTTTAACTGCAGCATGATGTGTAATATGAAGTGTAAAGCCACTGTATATATTCTACACAAGCCTGCAACTTTACTGTCCTTGTCAACTCTAAACCACTGGTTGTGTGATTTTTGTTTTGTTGTGTGTATTGCACTATTTAATTGATGGGTATAGAGGACAGTATAGAACAGGACATATACAGGACAGGTTTGTGGAAACAGAAGCACAACACAAATATAATAAGCACATGTGTAGACAATGTGGGCAGGTTGGACAGCAGCTAGCAGTGACAAGATGATTTGGACCTAGGACAAACAAAACAAGTGATAGTTGATATGTGTACACACTGAAAAACACACCTACACAAGCTTACACACTCTCAGTGCAAAGATGCCAAGATTGAAGATTGAAGAGGCAGAAAATGAGTTGTGTTGACTGAAAAGCTCTTTCTTCAGACAGGCCACTCTCTAACGTGATGAATCCTCATCAACCTAGCAATTTTTATTCACACCTTGAAAGCAACACAATACAAGGGAAAGTCTAATTTCTTTGCAACAGCTAATGAAATACTGGTTGAAGAAAATAACACATTTTGAAATTGCAACCACTCTCCACACTCCTCCAATCAAACACTGAGTGGCAACTTGGGAAAACAGTGGTAACCAAAGGGAAATACTTATCTGATCACGAGTCAGACTTTAGCTCTTGGATGTTTTCAGGGTAAGAGAGTCCGTCCTGGTACCTGGCTGGCAGGTCGAGACACAGCCCTTCATTTGTACACCCCTAACATCTCTGATGGTAGTGGCATGAAATGCCCAAATCCACCCTGTGAGAATATTTTATCCACTTCTTTTCCACCTTAACCTCAAGTTCCGGAAAACAGTTCCAATATGTTTTATATGAAACTGTATCTACACATGATGCATAGTGAAATTTCAACCACTGAACTTGATCATGATCATTAACCAGGTCCAATTTCAAGTTTTCCATGCATGTTTGCTGTTGATTCTACCTCAAACCATTACCTTATATCCTCAGGATGGAAAACCCCTATTCCCAAATAAAATGAAACTTATTTTGGTATTGGCAACACAGGCATTTATTTAGCTTTTAAGCAAAATACAAGTGTCTAAAATATGAGGTGATTTTCAATGTTTTTTTTGTCCCAGAACTACAAAAAACACCTTCAAAAAGTCAGCCTTCATCGTGATCCTCCTATAAATCATCTCTTCTAGCCGAGATGGCAAGTCGCACAGGAGTCATGGATTCCCAGAGACCTCAACCTCTGCTTTCCATTGATTCATCTGATGGTCATGGTCTTGACAGAAATATTAACATGCTCTCTAGTCAACAAAACAGACTAATCTCAAAACTCTTGAGTGTTTTCAACATTTTCTGGGAACAACTTTTCCTCCACATTTCCACACTGAGAAATTCTGCTACACACCAGTGGCATAACCAGTGACAGCTAAAAATTGATATCGATTAGAAAAATGCCAAAGTACAGTAGAAGCAATATCTCTCCTTACGTCTCAGAACAGTGTTACAGCCCATGAATGATCTAATATCGCTGTTTGCATTGATCTCACAATTTACTGCCGTCTTGTGGCTGCAGTAGGCTACTGTCTCTAACAGCCACTGGATCTCTAATTTTCCCTTTGACAGTCTGGCAGTCTGGGGCTTGTCAAGCTCAGCTTCTAAGAGAGATTTGCAACCCCTACTGTCATGAGACGGTCTGTTCTGTTTTTATTGCTGGTGAGGTAAACAGCTGATTGGTTTGTGGTTTCTGTAGTGGCAAGTAAATGTAGCTATGATGAGGACCATCCCCTCTGTTTAAGCATGCCTTTGGACAAAAGGACCAGTTTGCAGCCTGCAATACTTACAAGTTACACACACTTTATATTATGTCATGCCACTGCACGTCCCGATCCAGCGTGAGAGGGGTTTAAGCACAGAACCATACTTACTAGCTGCTAGCTGGTTTGTAGGCCCAACATACATTTAATGACTGAAGTGTCTCACACGGAGGAGCTCCAACCCGCGGACACAACACAAGTCTTTATCAGTCATTTTACCAGTCCACACAGTGGCTAGCAGCTCACTCTCAGTCCAAACACAGAGGCACTCTCATCGATTGGCAAAGAACTGAAGGAAGTGGCGGGGGAGAGGGATGTCAGGGTAGTCCTTCATCGACAGCTGCCCCTGCGACCCGGATACAGATAAGCAGTAGAAAGTGTGGTGGCAATTGTTACTTTGGCCCACCGTCTCTTTCCTGTTGTAACTGGTATTACTCACACTTCATATTATAAATAATAAAATAATAAATGCTGAGCTGTTTTTTTTTTTGTCTCTTTTTTTTTTTTTTTTTTTTACAAATTGGCAAACTGTAAATGATATATTACAACCCTGCCTGCTAAGGGGACAAATAATACCCTAGTATGATGGAACTCCAAAATTATGATAAATGAGAATCAAATAACCCACCTCCTAAATGATACACTCCAGTGATACTTTCGTAATGGCAACTCTCACACTAGCAATTTTAGAGCTCTCAAAAGAGAGATGTGTGATTGCATTTGGCCAAGTGGCTGTGTGCTTTTGCCAGTGGTCTTGATTCAAGTGATTGTCCTCTGTGGCTAATGGATCCAGTATTCATTCATTTTTATTAAAGTTATACTGGACACTTGGAAGTTTTGGTGAATGAGGACTTCATGTGATATGCTTGGCTGCAAAAACAGGGTTTCTCAGGGGCAGGTGTTTAATAAAACTACACAAGGAAGGTGTGTGTATAACATATTAAGCTCAAGTGGCCAACAAACGATCACAGATATCTCAGTAAGAAAATAAGTCATAACCTCTGGGAGAATGTGTCTTAAAGCCTCAAAAGCTGTTTTAACCCCTCTAAAGTGGTGTCTTTAAAACATCTGTTCTCAAGGTCATTGTTATATTTAGTTTTAATAGTTTAATAGTATTCCTCATTGTCGATTTTAACAGTATATTTACAGAGGGAGCAGTAATCCCCCATCCCCCACTCTATCTTTCCATTTTGCTTTGCCAACATAAAAACATCCAGACAGACAATCTAAGCAATGACCAATAAACAAGGTATTAGAGCTAAGACCTGCATATCAGTGTAAACTACTGTGATGATTACTTGTCAACCATGTGGTCTGAAGGTGGGTAACTAATTGTAAATGTACTTCCAATAGTTCTGATTTATAATAGGCCTCTGCTTATAGGGGCTATTTATATGTTTTCTCTGCTGTCAAACGTGGTTTCTCACCAGGATCGGATGGTGGTGATCGTTACTTGACAAGAGGTTCGACTATTGTTGTCTTTCCAATACAGGAGGTTATAATATACCCTCTGAGCAGCGCCATGCCTTCAGGGCATTGAGTCACTATCTGAAAGTCTCGAGCTGCAGCTGGGGCTAGCTGGTTAGCATGCTAACTTCAGGAGAAGAAAAGACCTGATAGAGACAAGAGTTAACATTGGTGTTGCTTTCCAGCTGTGGACACAGCTGTTGGTGAGTATAGGAATGAGGTTTGATGCTGAACTCGCAACGTTTCTTCTAGACTGGTGAGTAAACAGGTCCTTTAAAAAATATTCCCAATAACAGGGTCACACTGTGTAAATTATCCATTATTATGTATACACCACATTACATGTGTATAAACTCCACACTCTATTAGCTGAACCAGTAAAGTTAACAATTGCTGATCTCTAAAGTACAGTTTCTTCTGTCCCATACCCATATGGATAATTCAAAGCCAAAATCTAGAGAAGGAAATATGTTCAGCTGGGGTTGTATTGGTTTTTCGGTTGTCTATTTTTCCCTTTTTCTGGTCTGAAAGTGGCATAAATGTGTGATTGAGTGTCTGTATGCAAACAGATGTGCGTCAGGACAGGTAGTTGGTTGGACTGCATTAGATCCTGCAGCAGATGATGCATGCTTCAAGGGGAACACTCCTCTCCCTCCCGTCCCAATCAGCCACAGAAATATTTGTAACTTTTGCCAAGCTATTCGTTGGTAGGGGTGGACTGTCATTTTCCTTCAATCACATTTTTATTCTGTTGATGTTGGTTAGGGAGGTTAGTTTTTGGTTAGTACTTTGGTTTAGATTTGTTTGTTGTGTTGGCCTGTGTCTGTTCTGAAAAAGAAACTGTAAATCAATACAACAGCTAGCACGGTATTCTCGTGGCTACTCCGGACTTGGGGAAGACTGGGTCACTCTAATGTTGTGCCTGAGTCACTCGTAGATGGAACAAAAAAACACCAACATGCTTCTAAGTTGTTTTTTAATGACATTCATCTGTAATAAAAAGTATTTCATGTAATGGTTGGGCTTATTTAATATTTTTCAAAAGAACACAGAGAGAGAAAAACACAGGAGTGGGAGATAGAGTGAGAGACTAAGTGGGAATGAAAAAGTGCCCAGAAATAATATTAAACCATGTGAACTAGTACAATAAAACTGCAGCTACCTGCAAATGACTAATGCAGAATAACTGCCTGAGTCAAAGTCCAACATGAGTCAGAGGCTGGACTCACTAAGCTCAGAACTTGCACTTTTACCCCCCAATTAATGTCAAACAGAAAACCTGAAAAAAAAAGAAAATAAATCTCCACTGCCATACAGTTTCAGACCCAGTCACTGAGCCAGAGTGCTGTGGATGTATTAATAATGACAATAACTAATAATGCTGTCCTTTATAGAAACGTTTACCAACAAACATTATTTTTATTACAACACTATAACACACTTAGTTATTAATTAATACATATTTTCACATAACAAGTTCAACTTTGAATGTGGTCACAATTTTGTCTAAAACGGATGCTTAATAAAGACACTGAAAATGACTTGGCTCAATGTCCATGTTATAACAGTCAGTGTCAGTGATTGAAAGTGGATGCCTCCTGCAAAACGGGACATTAAATATGAAGAAGGAACCTGCAGGATGCTGACAATTTAAAATCCCCCATCTAACTGTACGAGGCTCAGCAAAAGATGAAAAGTTAAGAGTTGTGAAGAGAAGCTTGACTGAAAGATACAAAAGCTTTATTCCCAGTGTTGTCAGCAGGAAAAGCATACAGGTCAAAAGTGTAAAACTAAAGGCTAAAATGGCTGACTGGTGATTAAGAGGCAAGCTGGCTGCAATCCTCGGGATTGACTGCTGGTGCTCACCGAGATTTACCAAAGTTAAGTGGGGTCAGTCTTCCTCAAATCGCATTCCACTAATTTCCAGCTCAGTATCTGCAGTCCAGGCACCTTTAAGCAAAGCACCTCAACCCAAACTACAGCATAAAGTTAAAACTGAAACCCTATTATTTTTATCTGCTAATTCTCAAGTGTTTCCATTGCAGTTTTGTGCAAAATAGAAGCAATTTTTTATTTTTTTTGAAAAGTTGACAAAACACTGTTGTGAATGGTCTTTGCTATCATTCCAGTTAAACATGGCAACAGATTTCCAGTGACTGAGTGCTTGGATGGTGATTTCGATTTCGTCCAGCACTGTTTTAGTATCTAATCTAAAACGACGAGAGCTTCTGGTGCATGTAATGACGGAAAGGTAAACTCCTTGTATCTGGCAGCGGCAGTCTGCAATGTCTTTGGATGTCGTGTGACTACTCATGTCATGTCATGTGTGTGTAGTTATCCCACATTTCGTAAATGTACAGCGACCTCTAGTGGTAGCCCCCTGTTAGTTTTGGGCGGGTGTAGCTGGGACCGGTCAGTTCTTCTTTTGTGCTGATGCTATTTTGACTAGGTGAAGCTGAGCTGTTGACTACCTAGCTGACGGACAGCACGGTTACTGTGTGTGCGCCAGTTAGCATGTGTGTAGTTGAATGCTAATGCAACAAATAAACACCTGGAAGACAGTAATAGGGCGTCCGCGAGTTTGAGTATGACACTGTTTCACCGGTTAAAATACCCTATATGGTGGGAGTTAGTGGATCAGTGTGGTGAGTCTACTGACCGTACAATGTGACTACGATGTGGATAAAGTGTTTCCATTTCAATTTTGAGAAATATTGTTTTGTCGAACCGTCTGAAAAACCAGGTTATACATTTTTTTGCAACATTTTCGAAATTTAAGTGATTCCACTCACTTTTTAGTTCACAATTTGAAATTGTGCATAAAGCAGGTTAATGGAAACACAGCTATAATCTACTGCTTCAACTCTCTCTGTTGGTTGTTTCCAGTGGTTCCAGAGTTGAGAGGTCTGTCCATATTACTTGGTTGTACCTGGACAGGGAGTGGCCTGAGGTTATAAAGGGGCTGCTTGTTGTGGAGTTGCTCCATCTCCCTGAGCAGCCAGGACACCACCCCCGTGGGCTACACTTAAGATCAGTTGGTTTGTGTTACTTTCCTTTGCTTTTACCACCTAAACTTTACTCATCCATACATGCTTTACACCTCTCATGCCTACCATTTCCATGTTTCATTAGTTGTTATGTTTGGTTAAATAAAGCCTTGTTTCAACCTGGACTCATTTATTTCAAATCAAGAGCCAGGTTCGTAACAGACAGGGGTTCATTGAGGATTTGATCCAACAACCTCTTGCACCTCAAGCAAGAATCATACCCCTGTAACATCAGTAAACCGTTTTGTGTTGCATTAGATTCAGGTTACATTCCCTGTGAATGTAGTTTTGACATTAATATTTACTTCTATTGTGGTGTGAGAGTTATATCACACTGAAGCAAAAGTTGAGGTTCAGCTTCATTTGCCAGACCCCACTTTGTTTTTTTGCTTGAGCCCCCTGCAAGGCTGAACCAAACCCAAGTCATAGGAGTAGGAACTGAACCCGACCCAGTTATTGAAAGCTGAAGCCTACATGGTCCAGGCACTTACCATGATCACAGCTTGCCAGTTTATCCTGAATACAGGTGCGGATACCTAATAATAATGTCAAAAGGGCGACATTATCAAACCTGACCTGAATCAGAGCATCATTTGTGGATACCTGACCTGTCAGGCTCAGGTTGGGTATTCACCCTATAGCTGTCAAACCCACTGAGCCAAAGCAGCTGTCATTCAAATGAATGAAGGAGGTGCTTTCTTTTCATGCAGTACCTCATCTGTCTTACACACAGACACAGATTCACTTCATTCTTACAAAGCATTAAATACAAAAAATGTAAATAATCAGTGTGTTTTTACTCCTGAACTGGACATTAACAAGAAAAAAGGACTAAATCTATTACTTCCATTGCTTACACTCTGCAGTTGTTTTGTATTCAGTTTCTTGCTTGGCTCAAAAACTAATTTAGTCCCTTTATAAATGAATGTCATGAACCCAGAATCCTTCAAATCCACTCAAACACACATTGTATTTTGTGAAATGCATGGAGGCCAAATGGAAAATCCTTTTCTAATTCCCTAAATTGTGTCTTTTAATAGATATGTGACAAACACTGCAATGACCTCACTTACTGGGGATCCTATTCCAAATGTATTAGCACCCATTGTTTATGTGTGACTCCCAAGTAAGTCTCCATGGGGCTGTGGGAAGGTTGCTACATCTGTCTTCACAGAGAGCTAAAGTTACAATTTGGAAGGCAGGAGGCAGATATTATTATTTCTTTTAATTTCTAATACTGAGCTTTCTCGTTCTTTAATGAGCACATACCCTAGTGGGGAGGGAGGGAGAGACAGGATGATGAACACATAAAAGTGAATTTGATTTCCCTGTTGGTAAGACTGAATGAAGGTCGTTACAATCACCACGTATCGGAGAGAGGAATAAACAGGAAGAAAAAGACACAGATCAACAATTAAAATCTGTGAAACACCAGAGTTGCTCAAGTAAAAAGAGTCTGGCTAACAAACCTGAATTTAAAGTGTAAGATAAAGACAGACAGGACAGAGATTAAAGAGGGCAAGGATGCATAAAAAATACATAAAGACGCTTTCAGTGGAAGAGACAGGCGTTTGGAAAGTGCTCCGAGGACACTTTGTTTTACATGCTGATGGACAGGTGAGCCGAGTCACTACAACAATGTGAAGAATACAAAGCATCACACTCAGGCCAGTCCTGCACGCTTCAGTGGGGAGAGACATCAACCCCTGCTAAAATGTGAGTGGCTGCAACATGAGGCACCTGCAGTTTTCACTGTGAAAAGCTGCAGTGGTTTGAAATCAACATCTTTACCATCACTGCATCCCATCAGCGTGTCACGACATATTGAGACAACGCACTCGACTGCATGATTTCCATGATTCAATCCAGTTCAGTTCTGTGTCATGCAGAACACACTCGCACACAAATACGTAGATTGTTTTCACCAGCTGCGACAGCGTGTGGCTGGTATTGTTTTCACCTTGTGAATCTGTGTGTGTGTCAGCACGGCAAAATGTGGTCCTTGAGACAACAACTGAAGCATTAGCTACCACAGAGACAGTTTTGAGTTAAGACACTGTAACATTTGTGGCATGCAAGTGTTTTAGGACAAATTCCCTCTCTAGGTAAATATATTGGTAAGCAGTGCACCTAAGTGTAAATGTTTGACTGTGTACTTTCGGAAAACTGTGATGGAAAAGCACAAGAGCGCAATGAAAGAAAGGAATTCATCATCATTATGTAACTTCTAGTGAAAATGAGCTTCACCAAATTGTGATCAGATATTTCAAGAATCTAGCGATAAAGATGGCAGTGGTGGGATTTGAACCCACACCTCCATAGAGACTGGACCCTAATTCCAGCGCCTTAGACCACTTGGCCACACTACATTGATCTGGTTGATGTTCTGTGTCTACAGCAGTGATATTTCCATTAGGTCAAAAAACAGAGAGTAAACACTAAGTGAAGATAACGACATTGATAAGAGCTGCCAGCAAACAAGGAGCAGTTACACATCTGTTCCTGATTTGTCACCATTGAGATTTGTTGCTATTCTTTATCCAACAAACCACAGGTAAACCTCTAACACACAGTAATGGCAGTGGTGGGATTTGAACCCACGCCTCCTGAGAGACTGGAGCCTTAATCCAGCGCCTTAGACCCCTCGGCCACACTACCTCGGAGGTTTATCACTTGACCTGCAAGGATCACTTTTCGGTTAAATCTTTACTATATGACAAACAGTGTCGTCATGATCTGCTGTAGAACATATAGTTTATTATCAGCTGCTCACTACGTAACTACAGTATCAACCAGAGCAGCAAAAACAGAAGGCACCTCAGTTATGACACCTGTGGCAATAGGTGCCTATTCTATTTTTTTATTTTTTTGGAGAACTGGCAATGTGGATTGGTAGGATGGAGAGGCCATGGGGACCTTCTGGTTTACAATAATTACCATTAGTAGAGGATGGTTGTAATTTATTGACCTCTGGGTTCTGGTCCCAGCAAATAAATAAACTAGGAAGTAAATGTGTCAGAGTGGAAATGTTTGAATTAGAAAGTTATTGGTCATTGGTAAAACACTTATTACAATGAGTCACATCTTGCATTGATTACAGTGTTTCAAGGGGTTTTCACTTAGAAATGTATTGATTTCTTATTTGGGACGTGTAGGATGTGGCAGCAACAGCAATTTTTGGATTAAAATTGTGACACGTTACACAAACCCAGGCTTTGTGGAAACCATGTGAAGATGAGATTGGGTCACAAAAACATTTCTATATCTCATGGCCATCTGGATGGATATATTACCTGATTGTATATTAGCCATCAACAAGTGGGCAGCCTGCTTCCCTTCGTTTACTGTCAACTGAAGTGAGAGAAAGGTGATGCATGACAGCAGGAGAGAACAGTGTGGGGGTGAGGTGTACCCGGGAAAAATAGAAAAACATCCAGTAAGGTTCTTAATATCAATGCCAAGAGCAAAGGAAATGGAACAAATCCAGACCTTGTCTTGTGTTTGTCAATCTGTTCATTTGCTTGAATGCCAGAGTGTTTTTGTTACCTAACATGACAGGTCTGTCCTATTTATGAATTTCAGGGGCAGTGTGTATGCTCATTACATTTGTCATGTTATTTTAGTTTCCCTTTCACCAACATAATTTACATCAAATATGTCTGCTACCAAATGTATAAAAGTTTTATGTGAGTAAAAGAGTGAAATATAATATTTATTATCATATTATTCTTGTTTGTGCGACATGAGAAATGGTTTATTCATTATTATTTAGCTCCATTTCATATGGACATATCAACATCCTGTCTATTACTTCTGAACTCTCTTGTTTTTAGTCATTTTTGTTTTTACCTGATAGAGCACTGAGGAGAGTGACAACAAAAAAAGAGCAAGAGGGTAACAAAAGTAATTCAAGTGTTGAGCTGTGGCCATAGGTGTTTTTTCATGATGCCACAGTGAAATTGACCTTTGACTTAAGTTATGTCATCACTTCATCACTTTATCCTATTAGACATTTGTGTTAAATTGTGTCATAATTAGTGTATGAATTTGTATGTTAGTGCAAAAATGTGTTTTGTGAGGACACAGTGACCTTGACTTTTGACCTTTGACCACCAAAGTCTAATCAGTTCATCCTTGAGTCCAAGTGAACATTTGTGCCAGATGTGATGAAATTACCTCTGCCCCTGACATATTGTATTCAAGAGGCCAAAAACATGGTTTGTGGGATCACATTGACCTCTGGCCAAAATCTAATCAGTTCACACTTTAGTTCAAATGGGCATTTGTTCCAAATCTGAAGGGAATCCTTTGAAGAGCCCCTGAGATATTACGCTCACAAGGCCAAAACCGTTTTTTGTGAGGTAAGAGTGACCTTGACCTTTGACCCCTAAAATCTAATCAGTTTATCCTTGAATCCAAGTGAATGTTTGTCTGGATGGGCTGGATTTAAATGCAGGAAGTTGAATGATTATTTTGAACATACTTCAACTTGGTGAAACATTCTCACTTTCCTGACGTACTTTCCTGAAGTTTCACTGATCAATATTTTTTATATATTATATGTAATCTCCTTTGAGATGATCATCAATGATATGAACTGTGTGTGAGTTGTCACTATTGGGATGAAACGTGAACAAACATGGTCCTAGAGCTGTTTAAGGTGGTATACCTGAAAAACTCAGCTGTCAACTTTCTGTCTTTAAACTAAAATAACTGAGCAAGAACAAGTCACAGAAACCAAACATGCAATGATGAAACACAGACCCATCATAGCAGTTTCTGACACCCACACACACACTCTTACCTTTGAAATTCAACACTATAAAAACCACTTGAAGATGTATTGTAACTACAGACTGAACCGAAATGAAACAAACTAAATAATGTCAGTTTGACACTTGAAGGCTTTTCTCTGTCATTCTGTTACTATATTAGAGGGGAATTTAGAAGAGGGTAAGTAAAGTAAAGTAAAGAAGCTTCTTAAAAACACTGATATGGGAAATTATTTTGGCACATGTAAATAAAAAATGTATTTCTCCATGACTGAAATGGAAATGGAATTATCAAGCATTAAAGCAAAGACTATGATGCACAGCAACTCCTCTCTGTTCTCTGCCTTTCCCCTCTGTCAGTCTCCCCCTGTCAGTCTCACGCTCGGTGCATAATAAGACAATGTGTCATGGTGCTGTTGACGAGTCTGACCTGATGAGAATCCATCATGGACTGAATGGTTTTTTGATGTTTGACAAAGATGTGTTTGTGTGCAGGCCCCGAGTCAAGCAGGCTTTAAACTCGCCTTCAAAATGACATGAGTGAACATTTGATCTGAGCAGCGTATGATTTATGTTTAACACACACATACACACATACACACACACACACACACACACACACACACTGTGGTCTCTATATCTAATATCCTCTTTCATGACAGCAGTGTTGGGGGTGGACTTGGACTTGGGGACTTGACTCAGACTTGAGCTTTTGTGACTCGCCTACAACTCTGCTGAGCACCATAGATATCTGTATAAAATTTCATGACAATCCATCCATTAGCTGTTGAGATATTTCAGTCTAGATAGTGACACACCGACCAACCAAAAGACAGACACTACCATCCATACAGCTTTAGCACTAGCATGGATTTTAATGTAAAAATTAACTCTATTTATAGAAACAAACACAGAGACACATACACACATATCAAAGGGGGGAAGTGACATTTTAATCTGTCTCCTAAAGTGAACCCCACACATCCTCATTATTCCTCTGCTGAATGACAGTCCACACTGAAACACACACGGTGGCTACTTTTTCTTTATACATCCAGGGTCAGCTCAGTTTTATAATTGAATTCCATTGAGTCCATTCAATATTGCACAGCACCCAAAGTTATTCTCCTTGATTCTTCATAGGCTGGATGTGACAAGCTAATGCCTTTCAGTATTTCAATTTCTTGAGAAGT
The DNA here is from genome assembly GCF_046630095.1 of Trachinotus anak. Classification (NCBI taxonomy): domain Eukaryota; kingdom Metazoa; phylum Chordata; class Actinopteri; order Carangiformes; family Carangidae; genus Trachinotus; species Trachinotus anak. The sequence goes on from NW_027273872.1 coordinate 24,108,071, forward strand.
CTCCAACTTTCATAGGACTGAGAATGAAATGAAGCCAGTCGTGCTACATCAAACTAAACCCGTGTCAGACATAGTGCCTGTAGCTACCTGAGCAGAGCAATTCTGGCTGTGAAAAAGCTGCTGAAATAAAGTAGCAGCCGCCCCTATTGTGCGAGTCCCCAGGAGCCATCATACTGACACATTCAACGGGCTGTCAAGTGAAGGGATACAGCACATATATACAGCTGAAACACTGAATCACCACATTTATTGAGGCAAAGCATGACTCACGGGATTTCAGCTTATGTGCTGGACTGATTAAACCATGAATACGGCTGGTGAGTGGACTGGAAAGATGAGTGTTTATAAGTATATTAATAGATCCACTGTATGCTGTAGTAAAGGGAACAGATGTGAATGTGAATGTTTCACATCTAAGTGATGGATCATTGTCATTGCAATCAGTTATATCATTTATCCAACCATTTTTAAGTATTTGAATGTGTTCTGTGTCTCTCTACCCTGCTGGTAAGAGCATATCAGTCTATAAATACTGCAACATTTGTGTTTAAGTTTTGTAAACTCTACTGAAGTCAGATTCTAACAGTGAAATAAAAAATGGTTTAAAAATATTTCAATTTAATGGCATAGTTCAATCCAATTCAATTCAATTTTATTTGTATAGCGCCAATTCATAATGTACATTATCTCAAGGCACTTTACAGGGTGAGGTCGAGACCTTATTTTGTTATAGAGAAAAACCCAACAGTTCCCAGTTCACCAAGAGCAGCACTTGGCGACTGGGGGGAGGAAAAACTCCCTTTTAACAGGAAGAAACCTCCAATAGAACCGGGCTCAGGGTGGGCGGCCGTCTGCCTCGACCGGTTGGGTTTAAGAGGAGAAAAGGGAGAGAGCGAGAGAGAGAGAGAGAGATAGAGACCAGGAACAGCTGTATAAGTAATGGTGTTATCAATAATAATGATAGATAACAGTGGTAAATAGTAATGATGAGTTGTGGTACATCTGGATCCTAGATTCCTAGAAAAGTGCCCTGCTATCCCAGCACAGTTGAGCACTGGTTTACAAATACTATGAAATAAAATAATTATTTGTGACATTCTTTCTTTGTCTCTTGGTTGAGTCCATACAAAGCTGCCTTTAAGATTTAGTAAAAAAAAAAATTGTCTGATTGTGAAAGGTCATTCTTTACCATGGGGCGACGAAGCATTCTTAACTTAAGGTCCATATACTTGGTTGTTTGAAAGCTTTCAGCTGGATCTCACTATCCCCTTTAGTGAAGTATCATTGACTCAGTTGGAGTTCAAGTATGGAACTTCAACAACGTGTTAATATTGTGTAATTGTGTATCAGGGAGAGATGGTAACACCTGGTGGTCTTTAGAATTAGATAATTCTACGGTTATCTACTAACTCTTGATGGATGACTTTAATCCTGTCTGGTCAATGCTTGTCTGAGGTCACAGTTAGCTGATATTTCTGGTGTCCCCTGAGGTACCACTCCGGTTTCTCTCACATGTTGTTGTCTTTAGGATGTATGAGCAGTGATCTTAAGGTGTTGAATGGTTTGTGGAAAATGGTTGAGTGGTTTGTGGTAATTGCTGACTCCCTGTTCCATTAAGACTATATGTTCTGATTGCCCCACCACGCAATTGACCACTGTGCAAATAGCTGACTGATGTGTTTTGGATCAAAGCGGTATACCTGGCAGACACATTCACTCTCTATAATGAGACAAACAAATGGATGCAGAGTCCTGACTCTAATGTTATCCAGTGCAAAGACGAGTCTACCCGGTACATGAACATACTTCAGGAGGAAATTAAGTCCTGTACTGCCAATGTTGATGAGTACTCGTCAAAGGAATTGGGGGTGATGGACCCCTACACTCCCAGCGTCGAGGACATGGAAGCTGTGAAGCTGAGTTTGCAGACCTTCAAGCTGTTTCAGCGTCATAGAAATATCTCCAGGAGAACGGAGAACAGGTTTGGATTGTTGCAGCGAGACTGGCCAAACACACATTTACAAGGGTTCTTCTGCCTCTCACCATTACATACCTGTCTGACAGCCTTCATTACAACAGAAACAAAAACCCTTAGCAGGCCTCATGTCCACCAGGACTAGCTGTCACTAGCATCACACCTGACATTGCATCCCTGATCAGAGGTATGAAATCCCAAGGTGTCCATGAATGAACATTATTCACTGTTACTGTCACTTATTGTTACTGATATAACACATGATGTATCGCTGTGTCAAAACCACTGTCACATTATTTGCATCTGGATATACAGAGACGTACATATAGGTGCTAATTAATCTCTTATTATGCCATATAATGAATTATTTCATCATGTTATTCTTTTGGTAAGGAGGTGTGAACAGGCCTACCCCACTGGGTTGTTAAAAGAACAAAAATGTTAAGCTTATGTTTAATGTTTACCTCTCTAAAGAGACTTTATCAATAGAGGCGAAGGTACTAAGAATGGAAACAATTATGCATTTTTCGTAACTTAGTACAACCACTAGGGTTCAAAACCAGAACCTTCTTACTTTGAGGCAACAGCGCTAAAAATACTGATATATACTGTATATATATTATATATATTCATCCATATACACACATACCCACATTCATACATGCATACAGAGATGAGTCTCATTATATTTATTTATTTAAAATGACTTGAGCAGTAAGGTTCTCTTTCCTTGTGTTCTTTAGTTATATATATGCTTTCTTTACCTTCTGCTCCTCATCGTCGTCCTTTCTTTATCTTCTTTGTGTGGTCTCTTTGTCTGTATCATTTTGTATTTGACACACTTCACACGTCCCCCATAGACACAGCACTGAGCAGGATCTAATCAGAGTCATACTTACTGAGTCGTGCCGAGGGCTGAAGTCTTCAGGAGCACAGTGGCATGTGGGAGGTGGGGCCGATGAGGGTGAGTGGGGAGCAGGGTGCTGTGGCAACAGTGGAGAGGATGTTAGAGAGTGGAGGAGGTAAGAAACAAAAAATGGTCTAAGACAGGGGTAGATATAGATAAATTCTGTAAATATTCACTAGAAAACTAAGTCTGTATTTATTCACAGCTGAAAATAGTCCCCAGAAAATGCATTATTTCCTTCTGTTTGAATCACATGTGCTAAAAACTACAGGCAAAAAACACATGGAAATGGTTTGAATGCTTGATACTAGGAACAAAGACAAACTGGCACAGAAGACACAGAGCTCGTATACTAAATACACTGGGGGGTGGGGCAACACATTAGAGGTGGGATCACAGGAACAGGAAACACATGATGGCAAGAAAGTATAAAGTGAAACCAGAGCGAAAGATAAGACATACCAAATTAAAACAGGAAGTGACACATAACAGACGAAAAACAGAAAACATGACCTTAAGGTGCAGGACGAGACATGAAAAATAAATTACATCAACTCTTAATCCTATGATGTAGGAGAGCTGCAGATACATGTGCATGGAAATAATATGGAAGATAAAGACCTGTATGGTCTTCAGTTCAGTCAGAGCTCTGAGAAAATGCCAGGTATGAAGCAAAGAATCCAGTGGTGCACAACAATGATATATGATACTCTGAAGCAGGTTTTCTGTGTTATGTAATTAAACTAAAAGATACAGTAAATTATGGACATAAAAAGTAAACAGAAGGAAAAAATAAATGAGTAAACAAAACACATTGAGGGCTGAGCTAGATGATCTGTCTCCACAGAAAGCCTTTAACAGAAAATAAAAGTAAGAAATATGGCATAGCAGCTCAACATTATCACACAGTCATAAAATACTATCACAAAAACAAGGATAGACTGTGAAGGTGAAGCTGTTAATATAGTTGAAAAACGACTTTATTAAATACAAATTGTAACAAAAACGACAAAACCTCTGATATTAAAATCTTAATTCTCCTTGGAGAAGCTAGAAATCATTAAAAGACAGATAAACACATTGTTGGCTGGACAGAATATCACCAGCCTCATCCTTCAGTGATTGTAATTTATCAAATGCAATGTTCTAAATTTCCTCAAGAAAGGGGAAAGGATGATTCATGTGCAAAAACATAAACACATAAACGAGAAATAGATAACAAAAAAGGGAAAAAAGAACAGCAAAATATTTCATTTTAACTGTGGAAAACTATGTCAAAACTCCTCAAAGTCAGCTGCGACTGCAGTTAACTGTCTGTGCTGTTGCAGACACTCACACAGCCAGCCAGGTGTCAGTCAGGTCAGGCAAATCTTATGCTTTGATTTCATTTTATCACCTTGCAGATCAATAATTTTCATGCAGAATGTTGACTGACAGAGAATCCTGCTTCAGTGTCAGATTGAACCGGTTTGATGAATTTGACATCCTCCTCTACAATCGGTCGCCATTCTATGGAGAGCAGACAGAAATAAACAGACATTCAGCCCCATCCTCTCCAGCTCTGGGATGTGCATCAGTCTCCTTCTTCTCTGTTGTGAGGTCCACAGACCCACCTCTACCTTGACTGCACTGACGGTGCTGATCATGTGTGCAAGTCTGGAAGAGAATCCCACGTCTGGGAGCGGTTCTTTGTGCCCAACGATACGTGACTGCACAAAGGAGCTGATTCAACACGCTGCTGCATATAAGAGCAGGTCACCAGGGCAGGTGCTGCTGCTCTCTGTACATAAACAACAGTTAACAAAGTCCACAACTTTCTTGGCAGGTGCTTTTCAATCAGTTACACAAGTCAGTTACTGACTAAGATGTGATTCATGGCAATAAAACTCTATAGACTTCAATGTCATTATCAAAGCAAGATGCCATGAGCATGCCTTAATCTCACCCTTGCAGCATTTCCAACAGTTCAAAAGACTGTGACCATACATTTCTACATTGAAAATGACCTAAATGAGATTGTATAAAGCATTTAAACAACTTCTTCCACTGGAGACAAGATCTCACAACACAAGTCAGAACCCATATTTAACAACTAAACATGACATTTTGAACTTAGGTGGAAGATAAAGTAAAAATTCTTCACTTTTATTTCCATCCCCACACTACGGAATAAATATATAAATATATATATTACAACTTAAGAATACCCAATTTTGCTGAGAGTATAGATCCTCAATGAGAACACACGCCTTCTGAACCATGTCTTAGAGTGATTGTACAAAATACCACTGGTTATGATAAATATTAGCTGGAGCTACATGTATAACTGTATGAGTGTGATAGCTCTGGATGATTGTTTTTATTTTATTTTTGAACATTTTCACCAGCAATCACCATGGCTGCAGACAAGAAGAGTAAAGCTGCTATTGTTTTGTTTTGTTGTTGTTTTTTTTTTTTTTTACCCTTATTTCAGATTTTACTTTCTTATTTTCTGCATTTGCATTTGCCAAGGCTGAATATCTTTATTATATTATTTCTCTTACCAGCTGCAGAATTTCTTTCCAACTGCAGTTTGCTTTTAACTCTGTTTCAATTTCAGCCAAATTTCTATGATGTTAATTTTTCATGTTAAGAGATAAGGATTTTGCAGTAGTGAGCTTGTAAGTGAATTGAGACAGTTTGCACTACAAGCATTTCAGCATTGCCCCAGTGTCTCCATTTCTCCAATGTTTGTTGCACTATTAGTGCCTGGAATATTTCATGTGGCACAAATGCTATTTGTTTTACATGTAATGTTTCTTTTTCTTTTGAACTAGCAGGACATTCAGACTCCAGGCTGTTTTAACATTCTGCCTCATTGGACCATTTTGCCTTATCTTGCCACTTTAGGCTATTTTTATGTTGTCCTCCGCAATGTTAATGTGATACCTGTTCTCTGAGTTTGTGGCCACTTTTTGCTGCGTCGCTGTCTTAGAGAATCAAAGCATATCATTAAAGCTCCTGAGCGCAGTGACAAAAGAGGCCTGCTATTCTGGCCTCTACGCCATAAACCATAATGCTCTCTGGTGGATTATTAGTGAAGAAAATCCTGTTTAAGCTTAGTTAAAAACCTCCGAGACACACACAGAAATACGCACTGATCCAACAATAAGCCAGTGAGACTCTGAAAGACCCAAAAACACACACAGAAGGATTGGGAAGTAAGCAGAGAGGAAGGGGAAAGAGGAGGTTCATTAGCCACGAAATGTGTGTTAGATTTGTACATAACAAATATGTACATGTCCTGTTAGAGAGTCCCTGAGAGAGTGGGAGGAAATAGAAGCAGACAGATTACTTTTCGTGGCTCAAAGGTAAACCATCAGACTTTTTACAGGGAGTTGGTTTTATGGAGCTGAACAGGTGTCTGCCTGTGTTTTCATCTGGGACACAAACACTTGAGTGCCATTTTGTGCTTTGCGGTGGTAATGCTGTGCAGCCAGGCCAATACTCAGTGGGAGCAGAGGCTAGTTTTCAGCAGAAACAAGTCAAGCACAAAGTTAAAAATAAGTCTGTTTGGGACACGGCCAAGCCCAGAATGACCATAATGTCCTGCAGGTCTTTTTGCCATAATTTAATCATTTCATGGCACGTGACTTCCCAGAGAAAACATTAGTGAATGTGCATGTGAGTGTGTGTAGGGAGCATGTAGTTGCAACACATGAAGGAACATTCCTACCGGTCCCTTACACATGATGGATAATTTTATACTCAGACCTATACTTGGAAACTCAAGCAGAAAGATAGTAATTGTAGTTTATGTAGTATAAAGGGACAGTTTTTAAATGCAGCTGCGAAAGTATATTTTGTTAGATTTTGGGAGCAGAATGTTTAAAGGAACTATATGTAAGTGAGTGTTAGCATTAACAGCTGTTTACTTTACGAGTGTGACCAAGAGCTTCAGCCATCATTACATTTACAATACACATGGTTACTGGACGCTACAGTAACTCAGAATCAGAAAGTGACAAGACGGTCTGACTGGGCTGAGGGTGGGCTAGTTAGCATGCTAACTTCAACAGTTACTGTTAATGCTAACATTGGCGATGTAAAGATAGCAAAAAAAAAAAAAATTGGTTCTTAAACAGTTGGCATGTTAATTCAAATTACCATAAAATTAATTCATTCAAATTAAGTTCATTAGATTTGGTGATCAGTGCTAACCACTAAACAAATACTGGGCCATGTGTTAAAATGCCTGGCTTTATAACTCACTTTACTCTGATGTCTGAGCTTCACATTACTTTACTAATCCACAGCATGTACTGTATGTGTGATTAGGCATGAGTAATGCTGTCCCACACAGCAAAATGAAACTTTCTTGCCCAACATATGCCTGGGTCTGGCTGTTATCCTTCAGTATTGTCTGACAGCCATAAGATTTTCTGTGTGGAATTGATGTAGACGTAGTATCTGACAGTCATGCTGTATATGGGCCAGATTTGGACCGTGGAACTGGATGTTTAATGGGCATGAAGAAAACAAGCATGACGTCCAAGTATTGGCCAGATTTATTTTGCTACCTGCACCTTCTTTGTTTTACGCCTTTCATTTCTTGATATGAATGATGATTTCTAAATACCTCCATTTATACTGGAGACTACACCTCACCAGTAGCTAACAAGAAGTTGAATAGTGGAGGGTTGCACTGCATTAAAAGTAGAGGTGGTCTGCCTTTAACCAGTCTATAAATCTGTTTCTGTTCCACAAATCCCAAAGCGTCAATAGTAAGTGGTGGTAGTAGTGGTTCTTGTCTGTACGTTCCTGCCAAGCTGTCTACAAGTGAAACAACAGATTTGTTTACTGAACTCAAAACAGATGCTTGAGATGCCTAATGGGCTGTCCCAATCCGTACGATATTTTGATAACAAACAGCTGTTATAATAAGGTCATTAATTAAGCTAATTGATTTATTAATTAGAAAATATTTTTATATCACATAACACATGCAGGGAACATTATATGGGAACATTAACCAGTTGTACTTTTACTAAAATCATTTTATCCTCATTGATATGCACATTTATGCAGCATGGTGCCCCACAGTGTAAATTAGATCAGTGTCACCATGGGTGTAGCTGCAGTCTGAGGATGAAGCCTCTGTCATTTATTGGTCTTGAAACACATAAAAACAAAGGATGAAACATCACCATGGTATGTAGAAGAGAAAAAAAGAAAACTTTATCGCTCAACATGTATGTTAAATGTTGATATGATACCTGTCCTACATGCAGTAATTAAGTGGTGACACATGCACTGCATGATTGTGGAATTATAGTAGTAACAGTAGAAGGCCATCCTAAACACATTAAGAAGCTTATATGGCCGATGTATGCTGCATTATTGGGTGTATAGTTAGTTATAGTTCTAATGTTAAAGTTAAGGAACTACTCCTCAAAAAAATCTGCATTTTCAGTTTTAGAGGTTAAACCTGGTATGTTTTTCATATTGTCAACAAATGCTATGAAAAGGCTAAAACTCACAATGAGCTCATTCTACCACAAACTTTATTCTGTTCATTCGAAATCTGATCCACTTCATTCCTGTGCCATAGAGCAGCTCCAATGTTTCCGAAACCAATTAAAGCATTAAAAGCACATCAGTGATCTACAGTGTCACAGGGGGACATGTTCCACACACACACACACACACACACACAGAGAGAGAGAGAAACCTACTGCTGAAAACATTTGCACCAAATGTAGATTTATCCACAGCAAAGTTTGCTGATTTCTCCTTCACACAGTGCTGCAGGGATTGCATATTATTCTTGGCCAATCTGGAAGTTAGCTTGACCCTGGTTCTCTCGACAAAAACCCAATTGGATTTTTCCATTGGGTTTTGGATCATTGCAGAAAATGAGCTCTGCAACAAACAAAAGTTTATGATACTTACACATTTTGTTCAGCAGGATAATTTTCACAAAAGAACACCATGTGCATGATTCTTGAAGCCTAGATATAATTCACCAACGAATGTTGACTAAACATCCAACTTTTAGTCCTCTACAAAATCCTTTCCTCTCAGAAAGTTAGTTCAATCCATTAACATCTCCACTGTTGCTTAATGTATCACTACCATGAAACATCAGGGCAATAAATGGCCAATCATTAAAGCAATGTTGTAAAAAAAAACAAACAAAAAAAACATCAGTGTTTGGAATACAGCTGCAATAATTTATCAATGAATCAATAAGTTGACTGAAAATTAATCAGCCAGTATTCTGATCATTTTTTTCAAAGATGTCAAATATCCTGTTCCTGTCCCTTCAATGCAAGAACTTTTGCTGTTTTATATAATTTTAAACTTAATATGTTCAGGTTTTGGATTGTTGTTCTGATGAAACAAGCAATGTGAATGTGTCACTTTGGGCATTTTCAAACCACAACAAAAACTATATTGTTCACCATTTTCTAAGAGTTTACAAGCAAACAATTAGTGCACTAATTAACAAAATAATTAGGTAATTGATTGCTAATGAATACATGTTAAACAACTATTAAAGATGCAAGAGTGGTCTGATATGTTGAAATGGAAAACAAGGAGAAATCCCTAAGAGAAGAGACAAAGATACTAATTTGTTTTCAGAGCCACAGGAGATGAGAATTCACTGCAGTCGCAGGATATTTTCAGCTGAGTTGAGAAAGCAATGTTGAGAGAGAGTGGGTACAAGAAAAAGGTAAATTGCTCCGTTTCATTACAAGATCATTACTGAACTGCAGTGTCCATCACAGAGTGGTGTTTTATAACGGTGCATCTTCCCCAAAAGTGCCAACTTCTCCTGAACCTTAACACAGGGAGGGATTTCAGTGAGAGCTAACAACATTGATGTTCGTGATTCTGTTTCAGGTTTCTCTCTTTGCATCTCCCAGAGCGTTCGACCGCCCAAAGCAAAACACAGGCAGGTGAAGGTTAGAGGCTGATTCATAGACCTGCTTGATATGATGCGTGCTCATCGAAATGTATATGATATTGACTGTTTGTTCCTCCTACGCCGTCTGACTGGTAAATTTCCCAGATGTGTGGACCTGACTGAAAGTGTGATGCTGCTGTCTGCATTATGATGTGGTTTTATTATTAGGTATGGGTGGAATAAACTGGTGTATGAAGTAAGTTTGATTTTGAGTGAGACCAGGTTTAAAGGAGCTATTTGTCAGTTTTGATGTCCCTATATAGCCAACATTAGCATTAACAGCTGTTTATTTACTAGTCTAGAAGAAACATTGTGAGTTCAGCATCAAACTTGATTCCTTTACTCCTAAAGAGCTGTCACCAGTGCTGGAAAGCAATGCCAACATTAACTCTTGTCTCTATCACGTCTTTTCTGAAGTTAGCACACTAACCAGCTAGCCCCGGCCTATCTCATGATTTTTCGATAGCGATTCACTGTAGCCTCCAATCAGCCCTAAAAATGTACCGCTGCTAAGAGGGCTTGCTATAACCTCTTGTCTTGTAAATGCCAAAGCTTTTGTCAAGCAACAATCACCACCATCATCTCCCAGCAAGAGGCTATGTGGGGTCAGAGAAAACCTACAAATAGCCCTTGTCTGAGCATAGATAATATAATATAAAGCAAGAAGAAGTAAAGTTTGCAGCTGTCTCTGCTGGAGGACAGCACAATGATAAAAATTAAAGGTGAAAATTAACATTATGGACTTCCCTCTTACTCCTCTTTGTCATTCATCTCTTAACCAATCACTCCTGCCCTCTCACTTTATCCCTTATCTCTCCCCGTCCATCTCTCCATCAATCCACTCGCTCATTCTGGTTGTTCACAAGGGAGACACAAAACTTTGCGGCCTCTACTAATTCACTCAGCCCCTCCATCCAACTGTCCAGCTGTTCTCTCTGTCTCATCCCCAAGGATAAGTTGAAAGCAGAGAATATATTCCCTTCCATCATGGGGGATTTAGGGGACCGTCTCAAGTTAATGAGGGGTTTTAAATCTTAAGAGAAAAAACAGAGCAGACAATGATAGAGGAGAGTTATTTAAGGGGAGAAGAGTGTGCCTAAGTGCACTTGTGTGCGTGTTGAAGACTGCGGTTGATCTATTGTTATACACTGAGTTTTTAAGTGATTTGCTTCCACAGATTGATCACCACAGCCGTCCATGCAGCCACAGACACTGGTTTAGTCACATGTTCCGCATACCACCTCATTTATATATGACTAATACCTTTCACATACAGTTAAGTGATCCATAGACTCAGTTGACGGTTGTTTAGGAACACCTATCTCAAGCTATCAAAGTTTCATGCAACAGTCCTGCAATAAATCCCCCTTCATGAAGTTATAATCATCAGTTTGTGTTGATTCAACTGTGTGATCATTTTGGAAGATTCAGAAAGGCGTTTCTGTTATTTACTCTACCCTCACAGATAGAAATATGGTGGGCGAGGTAATAAAAACACCTGTCTGTACAACACATATAATTCAACAGCACCACAAACTGCAGCATTAGACTGTTCCCCCACTCCCTCTACCTCCCAGCCTCAGTATGAGCGTCAGTGGTGAGGCGTGGTGTCAGGAGATCTCTCTCCATGCGTCATTTTCACTAAGTGTTGTGTATCTAAGGGTTTGCCATGTGGACTGGTGAGTTCAGGGACAAATCTGAGTCAAGGTTGTTCAGATTTGTTCTGTCATACTGGCGAGTGCAAACAGCCAAATTGAAATGTAAGTTAAAACCTTGAAAACAAAAAGGTTTTGTTCGTAATAGAGAGTAATCAGATGAATACCAGACCATAAAAAGCAGCAGAAGGGGGGCGGGGGGGATGGGGGTAAAGTAGTCTATTAGACCAATGTTTTTCAAGGTTTCAGGGTTTCAGGGTTGGAGGTTATTTTTGGGGGTTGCAGGATGGTTTTCATAAATAATAAATACATTTCTGAGTATTTTTTGAGAATGAAAAAATTTTCCCTAAAATCTCCAATGTTATAATGTAGTCATTATAAAACAGATTCGCATGAGTGAGTGAAATTAGTGTGTGTGAATCTGGGAGGGAGAAGTCATCTCCTCCAGCTGGAGTGGCAGACTGACCGTGGCACAGCACAGTGGAAGGTGCTAAACATTAACTAACTACTGCAAATGCATTAGCTAACGCTGAATATGGAGCAGTGGCATCTGAAAAAAACAGTCTGCCGTCTGCCAGCTGCGGACCAAGAAGAGATAAGTGAAAAGTAACATTACACTGTCCACTGAAAAACATAGGGTGCAGACAGCTCTGAGAGATTTGGCCTTCAACAACCTTAAGAGGGTCAGTATTGCAAGGTTTGTGTATGTCTGGTAGCTGTCATGTGTGATAGTGACCCCTTGGATAAACGGAGCAGAGGAGTGTGTGTTGGCAGAGAGTTGTTCAGTCTTCCACTGCTATAAAGTCATAAGGACATGCCGTGCTTGCGTGATTCTGTGAACGGCAGTGCCAACAGGGCAAGGCGCCAGAGTGAAACGGGTCACCGCAATGGATTTCAAGGATGAATCGAGAAGGAGGGGAGTCAAAGCCCCCATTAAATTTTTGTGGGGGTCGCGGCTCAATAAGGTAACGAACGGTAACATGCAGATGAACAGTCATTACACTAAAACCAACAGAGGCCAGCACAAATGTTTTGCTAGAGAGGAAGCTATGGGGTCACCAGCATCAGTAGGATTCGTCCTCTGGGGACCATGAAGGTTTGTAAAAGGTCAGGTTTTTATTCAAATATCAAACCATTTGATGTGTAAGTGTAAAAGCACTGGTGAGAGGGTTTTATTCATTGGTGACAATGTTGAAGTGAAAGACTAATTTTGCATGTTTTGACTCATGTGAACACGGTTTTGATTGTTTTAGTGGCTTTTGCACAGATGACACAGTGTTGTGAGAAATGCATGAACTCTTTTGAGAACCGCATTAAGAGCTGTGAGAATGATGTTTCTGATGAGTCAATTACATCAAAGCCACTGAGAGAAGATGTGAGAGCAACACTGTAATTCACAGAAATGTTAGTGTCCATGATTGTCTCATATACTCAAATACAAGAGAGGGTTTTAATGAAATACTATATAAAGACATTAGTTCAGAAATTTCCCAAGACTCTCTTAGTCGAACACTTATTACATTGTAGACTAAAGTGTTAGTGGACACTAATCATTCCTCCTGTGCCTGTAGAGATTCCCTCCCACGCTGTAAAAGATGGGGGGTAAAATCCAGAGTCCTGCATCTTAAAGTTCAGCTAAAGCTGATACTGAGCTCCAAGTCAAGTGGTCATCTTCCAAAGTTGGAGTCTTTTGCAGAGGCCTTGTAGTAGTTTGGGCTGAATTTGGGAATGCATTTCTTGAGGGGTCGAAGACTGTGATATTGCCCCCATGTCTTTCACTGGAAGAGCTAGTAAGGGACGTCTACCTGCCTGGTATGAACCTCAGGAACAATTACACCAAGAATCACAAATGATAATTACAACAATAACTCTTACAATGTACATTTGGGCAAGTTGACATGGCTTTAAGACACAATGAAAAACATCTGAGCCTGTATGTCTTGTTAAACCTGGGAACAGTCTTTGTTGTGATGAAGCTAGGATGTAATGCAGCAAATTTTTTCTGCTATTTCTAAATTTAAATGTATCAGAAAATGATGCGTGAGAGGTGTCATAAGATATAATTCAATCTTTCAATGTTTAATTTTAGCTTTTGCATGTTTCTATAATTACACCATATTGATGCTTGTTTGAGGTTAATGACGCACTGGAAGTCTGGCTTCGATTTATTTTGGTGCTGGCACTTGGTAATGCTCGATTGTCTACAGAGAAAAATCACTGGACGGGACTACAGAGGGAGAGAGAGAGAGAGAAAAGGAGAGAGAGAGAGAGGAGGAAGTGATCATCCAGCTGGGCAGGACAACAAAGTCATACAGAGGAGTAATTCTGGTCGGGCCAGACATGAGAGAGAGAGGAAATCGGTGCCAGTATCTGCAGATGGTAATAAGAGTTGTTTTTTTTCCTGTGGCAGCCATGTTAGTGACGCTGTTGCTTTTGCTCAGTGACTGATGGTTGTTTTCAAATTTTAACAAAATGTTTCTGTTCCAGGCCTGGAATTCAACAAAAGCGTGCTGCGGTCCTGCTGTCAGGCCTCGGTAGATTATAGATAAACTAAATCATTGATTCGCCCACCGGCTACAGCCGCAGACCAGTGTCTTCCTTTTCTGTGATCCCCAGATGAAAATAATCTTTACCCTCACAGGTTTGCCAAATTATAAATCACTGCTGTGACAATAAATCCTGCAAAGGGAACACAAAGTCAATAAATGCACTAGTAGGATAAAGACACATCCAATAAGTGACAAGGCAGGTGAGGTGGATTAATTATACTTTTATTTACAGTAAAATGATTATTTTATGCTGCTTTATGTAGGAAGCAAGTGTTTTTACAGTGAGGAAAATTATGCAAAACAATGAACCATCTGTACATACATCTATATTATACTTTGACTAAACTTAACTCTGACATCTTCTTCTGTCATAATACCTGAGGTTTAGACATGCACAAATACACAGGTAGCCACTGACTATATTGTAACTGTTTGTATTGATAAGTCACTTATATTCAATCCAGATACATCATCAATCAGTCCTTTGTTGAAGATCAAATGCTAGCATGTCTAAATCAGGCATCTTGGAGATGTAGCCTCTGGGACGGACAGACAGACTTTATTGATCCTCTGAGGGAAAATTATCATGTTACAGCAGACTTTCTAACTATAATATATAATATACAAATATTGTACATGAAATGCAGAATAGATACGTCAGAAACAGCAATTTAAGAGAGGTTGGAGCGCGACAAGAACTGTGCACACGGCTCAGAGCGTGAGGTCTGCTCGGGCTTGTTGGTGTTTTTTAGCTCTGTCGCTTCTGGTAGCCATGCTTACAGGACAGTTGTTGACAGGGACAGGATCCATACTTGCAGTAATAAAACTGCAGGTTTAAGTTATGAAAAAAAAGGTGTCTCAGACAGATAAATTGTGTAAAACATAATGAGGAGAGCTTTGGAAGACATCGTCATTCTGCCATGAAGCTGGAAGTCCTCCCGCCCACTGAAAAGACTGAACTGTGGGTAAAAGGTGATAAGGGGATGTTAGTGTAAATTGTAGGGCATAACCATTAATCCCCGCCTCATATCTGCCATTCCTCACTGCTTAAAGCTGGCTTGACAGATAGAGAACAAAGGTCAGACAAGAGTAAATTGAGTAATTCAGCAAAGATGTTCATACCTCCTCTCTGAGTTTCTGCATTTACCATTTTAAATGGACGACCTTTTCAGGCAGGCAGCAGCTTTCAAACAAATAACTGCCTGCAGTGGTTTCCCCATATACTGCACTTCTTGTGCTGTTGTAGAGAAGCCAATGAAAGTGCATTAGGACCACTCACCTTTGGAAGCAATATTAAGGGTATTGTTTCGAGTGGGATGGCCACTGCTTTATATTCAAGGAAATATTCCACTTCAGCGTTTTAAATCACAGCTCTCTGACAGTGACTAATTTCCTCAGTGGAGTGCCCTTTGCAAGCTTCTCTCAGCTATACGCAGTTTAGCAGAGCAATGTGAGCTGAGCTATAGAAGAAGTAGAAAATGTTTTATTCCAACAAATGTAGATGACAGTCTGTCTCACAAGTGAAACTCAGACCTCCTACTTTCTCTTGTGTCCATCTCCAACTACAGAGCAGCTTTAAATGCAGCCACAGATCAAAAACATTCTGTATGAAAGACACTTTGATCCCTTTGGTTTTTGAAACCTCTTATTCAAGTGTGCAGGCAGCTGGAGCCTGTGGATACAGAACAATAGCATAATGGTAAAGATGTAGCTGAGATGTCATTGAGTACTTTCCCATAACATATCAAACAGCTCTATGCTAAGGGCACAACTGGCTTAAAAGATTTGTATGCACTGTTAAGGAGAAGAAGCCTTTTGTGTTTGTTAAAATAAAGACTACATTTCCCATTTCCTACTTTTCCCAGCAGCTGCCACATTGGTAGTGGCAGTGGCTATAATGAAATTACAAAATACCATTGTGTGGATGGACAGAGCTCTGGACCCTAAGCACAAAAAAAGGCACACACACAAAATAGAGACAAAGCTACAGGCGGAGGTCAGTGTCTTTGGTCTGAAAACCATTCAACTTTACTCACAGACACTTGCCAGGCTCTCATTCAGGAGTTCCATTTTAAGACTTGGAGGCAAGTCTTGACTTTTGTTTTTGCTATTTTAGAGCAGTTTTTTGAAACATGTACTGTGCCCAAATCATCCTTCATTCATTCATTCCCTGTCATACATATAAACACTTGACAGTAGTGTGACCATCCATCTGGTAGTATGCACAGACCTTGCATGCTACCTTGCAGACTACGTACCAAAAACTGATCTTGCGAGGGCAGTTCGATGGCATCCTCCCTGAAAACATTCAGATTTCCCTGATCTTCCTGTGTGCATTTTAAGACGTTTGAAGGGCAAAAACTGGACAGATTTAAAACTAAGTCAGTAGGAATTACAGAAACGTGTCTCTGACAGTAAATAAAGATAAGCTTGTTTTACACAATAATATATTCTTACAACAAAACTATATTACACCACCATAATTATGCTAGGTTTGTTTTCTCTGTGGTAATTTGGCCTGCATTGTTTGAATGTGAGCCTGTTTTTGTTGTGTTGAACAGCACAAAAACATAATGCTAATTCTAATATGGGCCCAACAGGTTTACCTGCTCTCACTCCTCATTTTGTCCCATAGCTCTTCCCTTCCCAAAGCTGAACTCTGATCAATGCCTTCTTCTCATACTTGTCTGTGTCAGAAAGTAAACACAGGGTTAGTTGATATCGACATGCAAATGTTACTGACCTCTGCGAGAATACAATTAAAATAATAATATATAGAGGTACCTCTATATGGATTTAAAACTTCACACAAACTGAACTGAGGGAAAAGTATTTTCAGGGGATTAATGTTAGCTTACGAGCTAGCCAGTGAGTTGACTCAAGTGAAACTAACTCGCCGTCATCATGATTGACGACCACAGGAGGTATTTGATGTCTGGGGATGAAAGGCACTGAACTCCAGACAGTCTGCTAGTGAAATTTTCTATTTACCTGTATCTTGCTTCAGAGGATTCAGTTTCCTGTGGGGTGTGTTGACATTAGCAAAGAACCACTGTGTCGAGTAAAGATTTGTATTAACGACAAGATCATTCACTCCGCCCATCACCACACAGAACACATGCATGGATGACACAGATGAGAAAGTCTGTGATCTTGACTTCGTACAACATCTTTGCAGCACCACAGCAAAGTTGTTTTAGACAATTATTTCAAGACTTTTATTATAGACAACTCTGCAAACGTTCCAAGGTCCGGACTTCGGTGACCTCAGTGGTGGGCACAGTCATGGTAGTGTGGCCGTGTGAACTACAGCACTGGATTAAGGCTCCAGTTTATTGAGAGGTGTGGTTGCGGCCAATGTGATGTTTGTCCTCAACCATTCAGATAAGACTATCAACAGGCACTGAGGTGACTGGCTGCACATCTAGGGGCTTTCATATATGCAGCATACAACATGTTTCAGTGATCATGAACTGGATATCAGTTGTTAAGCTACTGCTCGTGTCATTTAGTGCAGGATGTTACCTTGTTGAAATTGGAATGGACAAGGAGTGATTATAATCTACCACCATGGCTGAGTGATGGTTTTATGGATTTAGAGGTGCAATTACGTGAACTGTAAGATGTTGGATTCCTGAATTTCACCGTGCTTCTCCATCAGCGTTTTCAGAATGAAAACCCCCAAGATATTATGACAAAGTAATTTTTTAGATACAAAAATATCCATCTTGGCACATTGCTTTTGATTAGATTTACCTTGGAGGAGATTAATCATAGCCCTGTGATAGACTGGCGTCTTGTCCACTGTCCAGGGTGTATCATGCCCTCGCCCAATGTCAGATGGGATTGGCTCCAGCCCCCGGGACCTGGTTTCAGATAAGCAGTATGGAAAATGAATGAATGAATGAATGAGTGAAATTAATCATTTTAGCAAGCCTGCTTGTTTTCACATATACTTCCTCATAACAGAATACAGGAAGCACGGGGTCATGAAGTGGAAAATGGAAGTGCAACATGTTTCAGTCACAATCTTAGGGAAATCTCATCTAAGTGAATGTCATTCAAAACCTTTCTGGGGATCCACCTGACCCTTGATGAGAAATTTATTTGAAATTACGGGTTGTGGTTCCAAACTTTGACACTACAAACAGAGCAGAGTGGCGCAGCGGAAGCGTGCTGGGCCCATAACCCAGAGGTCGATGGATCGAAACCATCCTCTGCTAATGGTAAACCTTCTTAAACAGCCATTCTGTCCCTCTTTAACCATACTTCTAAAGAGTCAGTCATTGACTGTCATGTTTGCTCCTGTAGATATTAAGCAAAGAGCTGATAATATACACACTATAGCTGACTACACTTTGGTTTCGATTAAACTAAACTTGTTTATTCTGCCTATTCTTACCTTACATGTACTCAATGAGCACTTTATTGGGAACACCATGCTGCTACTGGATATATCCTCTCTTTACTGTCAAACAGCCTCAGTTCTTCAGGTCATTGATTCAACAAAATGGAAACATTTTCCACATCATCACACCACCACCAGCAGCCTGGGCTGTTAACACAAAGCAGGTTGGCTCCATGGATTCACACTGCTGATGCCAAATTGTGACCCTACCATCTGCTGCCTCAGCAGAAATCCACAGTCATCAGACCAGGCTCCATTCGTCCAGTCTTCAACTCTCCAGTGTTGCTGAGCCTGTGTCCACTGCTGCCTCAGATTTCTGTTCTTGGTTGACAGGAGTTGAACCTGACCTGGTCAGGTGGAAGCTCATCCACCCCAAGGTTGGATGTGTTGTTCATTGTGATGCTTCTCTGCTCACCACAGCTGTAAAGATCTGAGTTGCTGTAGCCTTTCTCAGCCCCAACCAGTCTGGCCATTCTCCTCTGATCTCTCTCATCAACAAGCTGTTTCCGTCCACAGAGCTGCTGCTCACTGGATGGTTTTTGTTTTTTTGTTGTTGTTGTTTTTCATTCTGAGTAAAAGCTCTGACAGACACTGTTGTGTGTGTGAAAGTCCCAGGAGATCAGCAGATTCAAAAACACTCAGACCAGCCTGTCTGAACATGAACTGAAGTCCCTGACCTGTATCTGCAGGATATTACACATTGCTTTGCTGCCACATGATCAGCTGATTGGATAATTACACGAATAAGCAGATGTACAGCTGTCCCTAATAAAGTGCTCGGTGAGTGCTTCATTATGTCTGCAGCTGAAACCTCATACAGGTCTAAGATGCCGGGTTAAGGCTCCAGTGTCTGAGGATGTGTGGGTTTGAATCCCATTGCTAGCAGTCAGATAATTGACAATTCCATCACCATGCAAGGGCAAAGATTTTCCCAGTCCATTGCTCCTTTTTAGCATTTCCACTTGATTTAGTGTACATTACCACGGCGCCAACAGATTTGTTTGAAATCACCGACTGCAGCTGCAAGCCCCTGTAACAGAAACTGAGAGCGGAGTGGGGCTGTGGAAGTGTGTTGGGTCCTTAACCCTGAGGTCAATGGACCACACCATGAGGCAATGTGGAAGTGACAGAGGTTTTATTAGAAACCCAGCAGCACAGAAAGAGAAAATCTAAATTTCTATGCTTACATGAGAATTCAGTATTACCTCTGACATCAAAATCCAATTTGAAGAGTCATTATAATTCCTATCTACTCAAAGTGACATCTGCAGTACCTCCTGTGTACATAGCCAGATAGCAAGGACAGCTCCATGTCTTCTTTTTCCCATTAACTGCAGGAAATTGACAAACTGCAGTTTCTCCTCCATTGGCCAGGGAGGTAAAAAGTGACAATTAAGACTGTTTATTTCAGGACAAATCATCATTTCCTTACCCAGAATAATTTTGCATTCATTTCAAAAACTTTTGATCTCTGTGAGTCTTAAACTACACAATAAAGACACTCATAAAGTAGATCATTATGCAGAAGCTCATTCGTCTAATATTACTTTTTTTTTCTTTTCAGTGGAATGAATACTAACATAGAGGGTAAACAGATGATTCTAACATTTTCATATATCTCTCATTTTTTTTCACTTTAAAGGAGCTTTTTTCTCAGTGTTACCATTGCTACACAGCCAACAGCTTTTTACCAGTCTAGAAGAAACAATGCAAATTCAGGATCAAACTTAATTGTTTTACTCACCGACAGCTGTCTCCAGAGGTGGAAAGCATCACCAATGTTAACTCTTGTCTCTATCACGTCTTATCATCTACTGAAGTTAGCGCGCTAACCAGCTAGCCCCGTCTCATAATTTTTCTGATGATGACTCACTGTAACCTCCAATCTGCCCCGAAGACGTATCACTGCTCAGAGGGCGTATTATAACCTCTTGTGTTATAAAGACAACGATGGCTGAAGCTCTTGTCAAGAAACAATCATCACCACTCACTCATAGCAAGAAACCACATACGACAGGAGAGAAAACTCACAAATAATTCCTTTAAGGGCAGGAGATGTGAAATGCATCATGTTCTGTGGTTGTCCAATGGCAAGAGAGAACAAGCTCACAACAGCTGTTTTTAAAACATCTGTGAACCTCTGTCATCAATCAGCTCATGTGTGCTGTGTTTCTCAAATCAGTACATCAGGGACGCTTGGTGTAGAGGTGTCATGTTGAAGACACAGCACTTTGCCCTGTGGTGGATCAGTTGCAGCGTGGGTAAGAAAAGGTGGGATCTCACAATTGCTCCAGAATGGAGGGTGATAGTCACATGGTGCCTATTTTTGTGTCTTTTGGACAAACCTTCAGTTGTACTTTTTGTCAGTGAAGACATCTTGTCAGCTGCGCGTATGTTTTATTCCCTGGATTAATTTTACTTTTTTCTTCTATCTCTGCTTGAAAGAAACTATTAGCTGCTGGCACAGATATCCTTGTTTTTTTCTGTTTAATGATAGCTTGACAGCATCATATTTTCTTTGTTATGCAGTTCAGATACAGAGCACAGTATGGCTAATGTAAGCGTGGCAGCAATTCAGTCCATATTTTAGGGTTTTTTTGATTATAGATGGATTCCTCAGAGGGTTAGTCAGTGATGATCAGCATGTTTTAATGCTTATTTACATCCCTGCTGACACATCTCAGGGTCAAATTTAGTGCGTTGTTGCACTGTAAGACACAAAGCAGTTTTATATCATGAATTTACAGTATTTCTTGATAGTAGACAACACTGTTGAGTTATTGCACATAAAAACATTAAAACCATTTTTCTTTCACACTTGAAATGGATTGATGTGGAAAGGATTGATGCGCATTATTTGGTCTGTACTTACTAGTACTCTCTCTACAGATTCACCGCAGCTCTGAAGTCTGTTCATTCTTGTAAATGCCACAGTTTTTATCTCACCTGAATCAAATGGCTCCAATCAGCCTGTTTGTGTGGCAACGAAAGGAAGTGAACAGCTCCAGTTCCAGACACAAAGAGTGGAAATAAGAAGTGTCGATAAACAAAAAACAAAAGAAAACGCCCTGCTGTTGAAGTGAGTTCAGATTTGCACAGTTTAGTTTGTTTTGATGTGTTTTGGGCTTTTGTGCCTTTGTTTGATAGGACAGAGCAGGGGGACAGGAAAGGAGCAGAGAGAGGGGGAATGATATGCAGGAAAGAGGCAGGCCAGTTGGGAGGCGAACCAGCAAATCGCCTGCTAAGAGTATTTGCACTCACGTGATACACGCCCTGACCACTCGGCTATTGGACAGGTTGATCTTAATCAATTAGCCTAATAACAATAATGTGAATCCGTCTGTTTTATTTGTTTGTGTTGTGCCTTTTATATATTGATCTCTACAGAAGAGTGAAGGGTGCTAAGTTGGCTGAAAATGTTTGTGTGTGTGTGTGTGTGTGTGTGTGTGTGTGTGTGTGTGTGTGTGTTTGTGAGTGCATCTGCATGTGTGTATGTGCCGTGTTGCATTACATCCTCTTTAACACAGCCCTCTAGACACTGATCTGGCACAGCTGGATACTGTACCAGCTGATGAATCCTTCTCAGTTTCAGTTCTTGTGTGTGTGTGTGTTTGTGTGTGTGTGTGTGTGTGTGTGTGTGTGTGTACGTGCATCTGTAATTATATGTGTACAGTATGAATATCCCTGTGCACCTGTGTGTACGTTCGACTATGAACACGCTGTTTTTTGTGCGTTTGTGTGCTTATTGCTGCCACAGTTCTTCATCAAGATAGTGTGATTGCACATACACAGATAAGCATTCCTGTATTTACTGTATATGTGTGAACTTGTGTGTACCTTTGCGTGCATGTCACGGGTCAGAATTTAGTGTGTGATAAATGTGAACTGTTCTAATGTACTAGGTTTAATCTGAAAACACAACTGCTCAGTGTAAATATCCCTCTGTCCTTTAAGTCTCTTTATCCAGCCACAGGTAAAAGCAACAACAACAACAACAACAACAACAACAACAACAACAAAGAGATTGAGGAGTGTATTGAGATGTGATGTGGGAGGAGTGGCTGAGGTGCAGGTTGGCTTCCTCCTCCCTATTTTTAATGCATTCATGTGACTGAATGATTTGAAGTTAGTAAACTGGCAGAGAAAAGCTTAAGGTCAAAGGTTATTAAAGAGTTCTACAGTCAAACAGCTTCTGTGCATGGTAATGTGACAACTTTTCCCCACTGACAGGATACTTTGATAAAAAAATCATAATAAAAGTGAGTGAAAACTCACCTTTTTTGAAGTTCAACCAGGAAGCTTTATAGTTATAAAAATATAAAACTTTCTAACAGTCCAAAAAGCTAATGTTTTAAGTTTGAGACGTCATAGTGGCTGGGGTCAGGGTAGGGAACGAAGCACTGAATGCATATGTGCAGTTTGAGAAGCACATACACACTGTGTGGCCACACATGATGCACAGTGGTATAAAAAGACTTGTTTCCATATACAAACATTACGAAGAAACCGCAGTAAGATGTTAAAGTAGCAATCTTGATGATCTCTGTTTCGTTATCTTTGGTGACACCTGTGGTGATACCTGGTGAAGTTTGTGCTTTCCATCACCCAGGAGTTCTGGCCGTCACACCAGACACCCAGGTCATTAAAGTGTAAAATACATGGGCTTTCATATAATTTAATCACTGGATCATAGGCTCAATCACCACTGTGTTACCACATTTGGTGATAGATGGTGATTTAAAAGACAATTATTTGAATAAAAAAACTCCAAGATTGCCACTTTAGATACAATATTCAGAACATCATACACACTGTCATGATTCAAAAACCATGACAAATAACTGGACCTGACACAAGGAGTTAAAGCATAACCCAGTCATTTTTTTAATCTAACAATAATTAGCAGAAATATCAAAAATGTTATGAGATAAATCGAGAAATCGGTACAGGAACAACAGGCGTGGAGCACCAGCAGCAGAACTTTCCCTCTCTCTGTCTTGCATGGCACAGGTGAGGGTGGACACAGGCAAGCAGCCAAACCGGCAGCCAGAAGAGTCACAACATGAAGCCACTGGGTCCAATAAAAATAAAAAGTCTTGGAGAGACAAATCTGTAAATTATTCTCTTGGTTCGATCAACAAAACAGGAACTGGAGGTAGGTGTGTATTTGGCTAGGCTTTATTTTTGTGCTAGAAATTAAAATCTGTTTAATTCATGGCAGCTATATCTCACCAGAACAAACTGAATGTTCTTATGCTTGAAGGTGTGTATGTTTGTGCACTGACAAAAGAAAGAAAGTGGGCGTAAGAGAGAAAGTGTGAATAGCACATCCTTTAGGTTTATCATGTATTTAGGATGTGTCTCAGACTCTCGGACCCCACTGCATGTATGTGTTCTTACCTCAGCAACAACCAATCTACCCAGAGTCCATATGAAAAAAAAAATACATGACTACCTGCATCATATAATATTCAGTAATAATCTCCACCCATGAATTAGAGCCAAGGGCATAATTTCCACTGGGTGGACATGTCCCCCTCACCCCACTTTTTAATATTGCAGCTTGATTCCTTCACCGATGTCTCTGTGAACACTGCCTCTGACCGTCCAATCACCAAATTAGACCAAATGAGAGACGATCTGAGTAGATAAAGATGTTGATATCTGAGTCACCTTCAGTTATTAATGTGTGCTCAAAGCTTAACAGCAGCACAGAGAGCCTCTGATGTTTTTTTTCTGTCCTGAGTTTTGCCTTCCAGACAGACAGTCAAAATTAAAGTCTGCTCCACTTCATGCACTCCTGCAGGAACTAGTCAGGTCTGAATGAATGTTTTTTTTTTGCTAATGTTCTTCTAAAAAGATGTTACAATTGAATCAGTCAAAGTAAAGCACTGTGATCTCACAACTTTATTTATTTAAATTATGAGGTGTCATAAAGTAAATAATGAGGTTTACACAGCCTTTCTTGGTAAACACACAATAACCACTTTTATTAGAATTTGCTAGGAAAATATAGGAAATATAGGAACACAGGAATAAAGGAAATAAATAGCAGAAATAAAACTGTTATATTAAAAAGCAAAGCTAAAGAAAGGAGAGGATGTCACACTAGCAACCACTGTGTGTCCACACTGCTTCCCAAAACAAACACACACGTTTTGCTCTGTCTTTAGAAAGAAGTTCTCTTCATCTCTTTTCTCTCCTCCAATCTCTGTGGTACCTTTTTCCTGAAAACATCACAGGCTGCCCAGGTTTGAAAACGTGAGTGATGCTGCCCCACGGGGCTTCTGGGACTTGCAGTTCAAACGATATTCATGCAGTTGCCACCTGCTGCCATGTGGAGTCGCTAATGAGCTTAATTGCAAAGCATGTTTTTAAAATTTGAAAAAAAAGAGGCTTCACACACAGGGAAATTTTCTCATCTTATATTCAGAAATGCATGAACGTAGACTCTACATTATCTGTTCTTTTTTTTTTTTCTGTGAAGGTCGTTTGAGCAGGCGTCTGTGCAGGTGTGTGTGCATGTGTGTGTGTGTGTGTGTGCCTGAGGCTTCTGCAATTGGCATTCCAGCCCACATGTAGTCATTCTGTCTCGCTGATTGAGCCTGTTGTCTAAATGAGGAGCGGTTAATTACCTCCTCACAGCAGCACGGTTCACCATGTGGCCTACCCACCAAGACCACAGAACAGAGCACAACACGACACCTCTGGTTAACAAATTAGACAGAGATGCAAACAGAGGCAGGGGGACGGAGACGGCGCAACAACTGAACAGTGCAAGGAAACAAATGAGGGAAAGAAAACAACGGGGGGAGAGAAGAAAAGGAGAGATGAGATTAAAGAAATGGATGCTGCTGGCTGGCAGAGGAAAGCTGGGGAAAGAGGTGGAAACAGAGATGAGATGTGAAAGATGAAAGAAAGAAAGCCACAGGAAGTTGGCGGATGAGTGAGAGGCTGAAACAGGACGGCGAGAAGTTAAAACAGATGACACAGACACAGGCCAAATCAAATGAGAGGGAGACGCTCACACAAACGGGAAATGGAGGAGGAAATAGAAAAGAGAGAGGTAGAGGGGAAACTAGACCGACACCAAAAACCACAGGAAGCTGCTTTAACAAATGGGGCTGTGCCACAGCCTGCTAACTCTGTGCTGTGATAAGGCCCATTTTTCATTAACACCACGATTTATCAACACAGTGCTGAGAGCATCGTAGCAGGGGCTTTTGATTAAGGCCATTAGATATTAGACATTAGCCATGAGATTACTCACACTGCTGGGGTGTGTTTGATTTTTTATGCCAGGGCTTGCCCAGGGGCAGCGTCTGTGCCCTGCTGACTGCTCTCTTTGAAGCAGCCCTTGACAATGATGGGGTCTCCCCAGTGGCTCAGTGGGTGAAGGACTGTGTCGTGGGTTAAGTACGCCGTGCTGAGTTTAACCTTTGTCATGCCGTCTCTATTTTTTCCTCCCTCTGCTCTTTTCTATCTTTTCTGTCACTCACTGTCCACTTTCTCCTGTTTTGTCATCAGCTCAGAAGTCTGCATGATTTCTTTTAATATAACACTATAAATGTGTGAATATATGTGAACTATATCTGTCTATGTTTATTAGCTGTATTAGAAAGTAAATGTAAGACAAGATAAGATAAGTCCTTTATTAGTCCTGCAGTGGGGAAATTTGCTGTTACAGCAGCGAAGTGGACAATACAAAAGAAACACAAAACAAAAATATCAAAAGATAAATAATATAGTATATCAATATAGTATGTGCAGATATAGATAGATATTAAACATGTGTTAAAACTTAAAACTGCATCTTAAAGGAGCATTTTTGCACCTTTTAGCTCATTGTTTTGGTTTTTCAACCTGCCCACTACATCATTTAGTTGCTAAAGAGGCATATATATGTGTATATATAGCTATGGGTTGTTTAGTTTAGTTTTTTGGAGACCAATAAATAGATAAATAAATAAATGAATAAATAAATAAAAGCAGCCTGAATATTGGAGTTACATTCATATTAGGGCCACAAATGCTAATGTTTCTGCTGGATGAGTTTGCTAACATATTAGCCATATTAACTATTTAAGTTGATATTTAAATCCCATGTTTTCAGCTTACTCTGATGCCCTGAAGCAGCTGAATTGGAAAACATCAGAATGTCTTCATGGTTATATCAGAAAGGTTACTGTGTTGATTCATCCACGCTACCCAAAGAATGAATTTTGAATTTTGTTTTTGAACCAAACCAGACCTTTTGTCCATCAACAAAACATGAAAGGTGTCACATGCAATGAAATTAGAGACCATTACTGGAACAGATCCCTTCTTATTTGGGCTCTTATTAAATGAATGACAGTATTTGTGATTCTCCCTATGGTTTTTTTTCATGTGACATAACTATGCATCTAAATTATTAGACACAGAAGCAGGTAAGCAGCTCATCAACTCCGGCTTTTCCTGTGCCACTCAGCATCACTCTCTTTGCCAGCAGGATGACTTCAGAGCCAAAGCTTCATTAGTGGAAACTGAGGATTTGGAGAATATGAGTGCGGCGCTTGAGTTGATCATAAGGACACATTTCTTTGCATTGGCAGTGGGCTGTGAAGTAGAGAATCCCGTTCGCATTGAAACCTTTTGTTTTGAAAAAATAATGTTTGATTTTTCTATATGTTTGTTTACATTTAATTCAGCACAAATGAGTTGACACTATGTCTGTTTGGGTCTTCCAACAAACTCAAGCACCTTTGCTCTTGACTTTGAAAAGAAAATTGATATGTGCTGGCTGTGGTTAGACAGCTGTTTTCAGCTGAGTGAGTAATAATTACTGCACTCAGCAATTTCCTTTGCCACCAGTCTGTAGCTTGTTGATACTCAGAAATCCATCACATCAGAAAAGTTCCAGTCTGTTAGAAATGCATACATATTTTACCCATGCTTTAATGAGATTATCAGATCAATTGCGCACAAAATTAAAATTATTATTTAGCTTACTTTTTGTAACTTATCATGGAACAAATATATGGTAAATAGTTACCCTTTCACATACCCAGAAGTATTTATTTTTGGCCAAGTTTCTGGCCACCTGCAAATGTTTAAGTCCAATATTCACTCCCTTTTTAGCTCTTATTTTGGCCTCCACCAGCTCCTGATGGAAACACCTGACTCTGCAGCTGCTACTATTATTATTTTCACTGTAACAGTCCACAGTATATACAGCTGTTCCTGGTCCCTGCCCATCTGTTCTCTTTGTCCTCTCGTGCCCATTTCTCTCCTCTCAAGACCAACAGGTCGAGGCAGACGGCCACCCACCCTGAGTCTGCTTCTGTTGGATTTTTCTCCCTGGTAAAAGGAGTTTTTCTTCCCCACTGCTGCCAAGTGCTCGCTCATGCAGGGATCTACTGGGTTTCTCTCCATTATATAAGATCTTGGCCTCCTGTAAAGTGCCTTCAGGTAAAGTATGTTATGATTTGTTGTTATACAAATTGAATTGACAATGCTCCAGTATTTTCACCAGCTTGTCGCTAACTTTGCTTGTCTGCCCTTTGGCCATAGTCATTTGATTCATTTCTAATTTAAAAATATTGATTAGTGCAGCTTTAATTTCAAGTAATTCTCTGTACACAGGTTCATCGCTGCAGCTAAAGATGGGCTTTTGTTTATGTGTGGAGCTTCCTGCCAGTTCTCAAAGCCCCCGCCCTTCCCCACCAAGCTCCACCAATGAAACATGTCTGTTTAGGTTTAGATGATAGATGAAGTTTGGGACCATGCTTGGGTGTATAGTCTGCCAATCACACTGAACAAAGCAACCTAAGAGGAAGCACTGCCTGTGAAAGACAACTCAAGGGAAAAAAAAAGTTCATGTTTGAACTGTATAACAGACAAAGGGGCTCAATAATGCCACACTCAAGGACAGTGCAAAAAGCCTGCCATCATATCTTCCTTTGGCTGCATCCCCTGCCTTCCTGAGCTTCCTCCAACCATTCTCTTTCTCTGTAGTCTCAACTCAATGAATCATTTAAATATTGATAAGGACTCACATTGAAGAGCAGTCTTTTCCCCATGATTCATCGTGTTGCACTTGTTTGTTTACAAGGATGGACAAATGACTGTAGCTGTGTGAAAAAGGAAAAAAAAAAATACTAGATATAATATACTATACTTTTTTTTTTTTTTTTACCTGTACACACCTGACCATTCAAACTTACAACAGTTGTTGGACACACACCAGCAGTGTGAGTGGATGCACCACCAGCTACAGCATGTGGTGCATCCAGTGTGCGCTGCAGTTGAAATCGTTGTGTACCTCAAAGAGCGAATGTGGCTTTTTATCAACTTCATGCATTCTCTAGTTCAGTTCGACCCCCATCTCCGCCTGTAGACATGTCAACGTGACCAACATCAGAACACCGACCTCCCTGAGTTGAGCTGAGCTTGTTGCCATCTGTGTCTGAATGTGTGTGAATGAGAGGACAGCTGTAAAATGCTTTAGAAGAGTGCTACATGAATGCAGCCATTTACCTTTTTGATATGTAAAATTATTGTGCACAATTTGACATGTTGTAGAAGTTTGGCTGCCTTAAAAGGCCACTTATCTAAATGACTTTGACCGAACCAGTTGCGGGAATTGTTTCTTATCTTGATGCTGTGATTGACTGACTTCTATCTTAAACCCTACTGCGCTTGAGACCCTCTGTAACACATAAAAAAAAGATGGCTTCCATTATCTACATCAGTCGTGTGTTCACAAATACTACAGATGCACTGATCCATGTGAGTTCATGTCCCTTCAATGGATCCTTTTTTTTTTTTTTACCACCATAATACCACCTGTTTCTTGTAATGTAATACTGAGCCTGCAGCCGCACAGATAAAACTGAGCAGCTTTTATTTTGCTTACTGATCTGACCACAACAGATATCTCGGTTCCTTCATCAGCAAGATGTGTGGGTTTGATAACCGCTATCTTCTCAAGAGGCGGACAGAGCTGTTGCCATAACGATAACCCCGTAATAAACAGAATAATTATGCTCAGGCTCCAGCCAACATTGTCACGCGAAGCTGGCAGAGCCTACGAGTACGAGTTGGCCAGTACGGTGTGGTTATCAGAGGGGAGGCTATTAGTGAACATCTCTCACCCACTTGACTTTTCTCTCTTCCTCTGAATCCCTAATACTCTTGATTTCTCTACACAACCAGCTGGTGTGATACATTCTTTTTTCTTTTTCTTCCTCCTCCTCTTCTGTCTCTCCCTCCTGCTCCCGTTTGCCCGGCCTCTAATTCAATTACTCCTTTGTCTTATCTGCCTCTTCACTGCTCTCTCCAGCTAATCTGATTATAAGAAGAGCTGGCAATTAAAACACAGATATGAGAGAGATCTATCCTTCATGCTCGCTGCCTTAATGAGATCCAGCTCTATGCAGCTAAAGTTCAATTAGGTGACGCACTTGAGTGAGAGGACGGTCTCCTTGTGGCGTGCAGCACGTCAGCCTCCGTCTGCAGCTGGTTTATGATATGATCTTGCATCTATTGAGATAATGACTAAAAATCATTTAGTTTTCATTTGCTTATCGTCACTAAAAAAAATCACCAGAAAAATTGAAAATGAGAATTTGCTTTTGTTTCTAACAAGGCCGCTGCCTGTTCAGTACACTGATTTAATCTCTGCTCTGATATTAGCAGCGTGTTGTTTGCCGTCTTGCATCACCAGATAACCGCGTACATCTGGACCTCAACGACATCCAGAGGTGAAGCAGTGTCACATAACCTGCCTGCGTCTTTCTCATCCGTCTCTCCCTGACTCACTGTCTGATTGCGGCTCTCTGACACAGCCCAGTAATTTAATTTTGTAATAACAAATAATTCTAGTAATCTGAAAACAGATGACATTGATGGTAATATCATCACTCTGCCATGTTGGTTATTAATTTGAAGCAAATAAAACTGAGTCATGCTCTGGTGAATGAGCCACTGGGATAACAATGGACTAAAGGACTTTGCCCAAAGTATGATGACATTCATAAAGACTAGTGGATGTGTGTGTAACTGAGTGATGTGTGTGTCCTTTAGCTAGTTCAGTGGTTCCCATCCTGTGGGATGGGGCCCACTGCTGGGCCACAAATGTATTACAAGGAGGTCAACAAATCATTTGCAAAACAGTACAATTTTGGTGAAATTGTTCATAAACATAAATAATGTTTTGGTTTTTTTTAGATGTTTTACAATGATATTAGCTTTAAAAAAAAAAAGTTTGACAGCTGCTTTCATTGTTTTTTTATTAAGACCTATCACTGTGATAGGCCAATGATAGGGACTTTTATTTTGTTCCCGCCTGGACCACACCGTATACTTGTTTACTGTCTCAGTTTGATCACGGGCTCAAAGGTCATATCCATGGTAAAAACTGGAAAATTAAAATGGATACCCGCTTAGCAACAGGAAGAACTGAAATGAAAGAATTGAGAAACAAATGCTGAATTGGCAAATGACCTCTCCAAAGTCATACAGAAAAGTAAAATGAAAAAAGAAAAATTGAGCCATAATCACAATCATTACAATAAAAAGTGCTCAGAGTGTGCATTACATGGCCTCTGTATTGTTATGGCCGCTGCATGTGGGCCACCAAAATCTGAGATTTACAAATGGGCCATGAGTTGGAAAAGGTTGGGAACCACTGATCTAGTTTAATACACTTATACAATCAAAAATGATTTTCTCATAATAACACATGGTGGGTATGATGTATTGAGCAGGTGTTCTCTTGAATCACAACATCTGTATCTTGGTAACAGCTTTGTGAAGCTGTTAGATTCATAGTGTGCTGTCAACAGTGCTCTGGATTAATGCAAAACAAAGGGCTGGATATTCCAATAAACAGTTTATGATATTATTCATCCTGACGTTTCTCCTTTTTGTCATTGTTTTTGTTTCCTGATGGGAGTCAAGGGTGTAGCTGGTTGACCTGATGAATGAAAGCCTTATAGTCACTCTTCTTTTAGCTCTGTTTTGGTCTCCACCAACTCCTGAGACTCTTCTGCTGCTAAATGCTCCACCATGTTCATCAGCTTGTCTTAAACTGTGTCTGTCCGCTGTTTGGTGCTGGGTGGGTGGTGTACAGTGGGTTTATCAGAGCTTTAGGTTGATGACAGTGGTGAGACTTAACCAAACCAAATCAAACTTAACCCAGAGCTGAGGAGAACTGAAGAGCTGTGCAATGATTATCTGAGTTTATCAGTACAAATAAAGCCTTTCACTTCACACACTGTTGTTTGATCAATTGTATTAAAATATTGATTAGAGCACCTTTAAATGCATATATTTACAGTGCACATCATAAGATATGGTACACATTTTCAAGTTTTTATTGACAAATCATTCTTGGAATCGTTGACTATGATGATTCAGGATTTCTGTCACATCTTGTCCACACCTCTTCAACCCTCTGCACTTCATTGCCGCTGTAGTCCGTTAGCTGTTTGCTGCCTCCTGCCTGTCGGAAATATTTTTTTCGCAGCTGATATTTACTCATCTGTCATGACTGGCTCAGCGTGTGTGTGAATGCAGAGGTGTGTTCGTCTGTGTACATGTTTGTGATATTTACTCATTTGGCTGGCTGTGCCCTTCATATGCATACGCGAGTGCCACCGCGCTCTCGTGTGATATTTGCTCAACTGGTCGTGCATTTCCTCCGAGTGTCTGTGTGAGTCTGTGTGTGTGTGTGTGTGTGTGTGAAGTTGAAGTTTGCTTTGTGGTTCATTGCCTCTTCTCACAGTGAGATGTTTGTTTCTATACTTTGTACACATACATACTTTGTATTACTGTAATGTCATCCTCACACACATACACACTCAGATGGTTTTGTCTGGACCACGACAGCATGACCAGTGCTTTATACACTAATGTCTGTTTCTGACTGACTGACTGACTGGGTGATAAGGTTACACCACTGGTCGGCCTGCGGAGGGTTACAGCTTCCTGATTGGTTGCTGCTTTTTTGAAATGATTTATTGTAAACAAGCAGTGTTGACAGCTTGGCATCTTTATCACCAGATCAAGATCAGACTTTTCAGCCTTCTTCAGTAACTTTTTTTTTTTTTTCAAAAAAAGCAATAAAACCTACCTGGTTTTCACAGGAGGGAGTCGTCAGTACTGCCCAGAGAGGGCGAGGTCGGGCTTTCCTGACTGACCAGAGTCTGCTGCTGATTCGTGACTGGGCTTCTAACTCTCTCTGAGTTGTCTTTAACTTATGTGAATGGTGTTTTTGCCAGACAGTCTTATTTTAGCAGCAGGGCTGCAGCTTGGAAATGGCTTGGAAGTTAATGAGCTGGGTTTCAGTCACTATTTCAAACTTTTTCCATTGTCTGACAACAGAAATGGAGAGACATGTAAATGAGAACAGCTTGATTGGGAGCTCATTTCATATTAAAATACTGTGCGCTTGACCAGGCTTTGTTTCTCTCTTTCCATTTTGTTCTGATTTATAAAATCTGTCTGCTACTTCTTGATGGTCTCTGTCTGGACTTGTACAATATATTAAACCCATTGTAGAAACTGTTAGATGTTACATTAATAAAGGTTTTCATTGTTAAGGCAGCTTGTTTGAAGTAATTCCTTATTAAAGAAATTGTGTACAACTTTAGATCCTCAGCAGTGTAATACAATGTAATAGACTGCGTCTCAAAAAGCCACTTTACCTCGATTATAATCATAGTTTTTTGGCAAAGTTTAGTTTGTGATTCATGTTTGATATTTCAGAAACTTTTCTGTACTGTTCAGCTTTGTCCAAACTTCCATAAATACAAACTGGAAGAATTCACATCAGCCATCACAAGTTTGAAAAAAGTGATAATATAACTGAAAAACATTTTGCTAGAGAAAAAGGGCCTGATCCTACAATATGTGGTTGAAGGTTTAATGAATCTTCCCAGCTCAGGGAAGGATTTGACTTTGGATGTGAAAAGAGACAAATGTGGAAACAAGAGCAGTGTGGTTATGCTGTTCAGGAACAGATATACGGGAGCTCAGGAGGGAGAAGACTCAGTTTGGTGGTTGTTCTTGAAGCATCAAATGGTACCTGGAGAAGGGAGAGACAAGAGAGAGGTGTGGGTGATGTGGCCAAAAAATTACATCTAAATTATTTTCAAGCCAAGCCAGGATTTACATGAATAATAGTTTTTTTTTTCTTTTGGCAAGATACTTTTTTGAGCTGGAAGAGAATAATAAAAGATGACCCCACTGCATCCCTTGCAAGGCTGTCATCATACTGCATATTTTAAAATGTGGGTTATCCCAAAGAGCTCTGGACTGTCAGAACCACCTAGTTTATCTTTCTACTTTGTGATGGAAAAAAAATTGCAATAACAACAATTTGAATTAACTGTTAAATTATTACAATTAAAAAAAAAGAATATATTGGCCAACGTTAGGAGAGGTAGGCATGTAATTAAATAAAAGCAATAGAGGATGAAAAGGTGTTAGTAGACATGAATAGACTGACTGAGTGGGAGAGTAAAGGGACAAAGCAAAGGGGAGGATGAGGGTGGGATGAGATGACAAACAGGGGATGATGGGTAACCAGGTATAGGATTGAGGCTGAAGTTACAGTAACCAGTTAAGGTCATTAGCAGCTCTTTTATGTGTTTCAAAAAGAGATGATAGTGGTCATTTGTTAAATACCCTGTGATAACAAGGAAGAACATCCCATCAGCTGAGCATACAAACCATGCTGGGGTTATTCCAATGAGCTACACATGAACTCTTTACAGGTACACACAAGATGTCATGTCACTCTTCCACATCTAATATGACATGAATATCACATAAAAACCAGATTTCAGCTCAACCCCAGTGTGAGTCTTGGAAGATTAGATTGTAATTGGATGGGGAAAAAAATCCATAAAATCCAAATCTCAATGTGTGTGAGCTCTCAGGCGAGTCACACTGAACATCTTCTCACATTAGCACCTCAGAAAGTGGTCAAATAAGGTCGGGTTTAATATGAGGGTGTATGCAATATGTCTACACCTGTGGTTCCTGACCTTTTCCATCTCATGGCCCATGTGAAAATCTCAAAAATGTTGGCGGCCCAGATCCAACCCCATAATAACATGGAGGCCAAATTATCTACTATCGGAGCACTTTTTATTTTAATAGCACTTTTTAATGAGAACATTCAGGAACTGAAAGCAGGGGAAGCTCACTTTTTCTTTTTTTATTTAACTAATGAGAGATCACTTGATATTGTCACCATGTGTCTCTTGACTCTCTTTTCTTTCAATTCTTCCTGTTGCTAACCAGCGATCTTGCAGTTTTTGCCATGGATGTAATATATTAGCATGAAATTTAACTGAGATAGCAAACAGGTTTACGATGTTGTCTGGCTGGCAACAACCTAAAACTTCCTACTGTTGGCTTATTGCAGTGATAGACCTTCAGAAAAAAGGAAAAAAAAAGAGAAACTTTTTAAAATGTTTTTAAAGATACTTTCCTTTTAAAACACTTAAGAACATTATTTATATTTCAACTTTTTTATAATAACATTGTTTTACCAAAATTGTACTTGTTAGGCTGAAGTTGTTAGGGATTTATATTGTCTTAGTATAGGTGGGGTTTAGGCAGGTGAATTAGCAGGGTCTGAACTGACGTCACACGTGGGAGGGGGGGTTGGTTCTGGCTCACTAGCCACCATGAGCTGCACTTGGGGGTGAGAGGAAAAAGGACTTTTGGATTGGGATGCACACACATGAGGACTGAGTGGGGTTAAACTGGCTTGGTTCACCTTCTAAACTAAACTTCTACAGAGAAAAGTGAACTGAAGCGACAGAACGTGGCCCTTCAAGGGCTCTCGTCTGGCCCGGGTGAGCTGCTCGCACACATGAGGACAGTGACCCAGCAGTGAGTCAAGCCACCCTACCTCTCCCAGAGTAGGAAAGGTTACATTTCACACAGGTAAGGTTAGGTCACACCTTCAAGTCCAACGCAACACACAGGGAGAGGCACTCGGTTACAGGCATGCTATTTCTTAGCCTTTGATTTGTGATTAGCTCCGGAGCGTAACAGCACTGTTTTGCAAATGATTTGTCCGCCCACTTGCAATACCTTTGTGGCCCCAGCCCATAGGTTGGGAACAATAGTCTGCACTGTAAAACATATAAAAAGACCAACACGTGGCTGTGATAAGAACATCCTCATCAGTAATGGATTTATAAGATTCTCCTAACAGGGGAACAAACAAGGCGAGAGGTTTACTTTTCAGTTTTAAAAGACAAAACTGTGATGAGACAAAGTAACTTCAGGGATCAGAATGAGCAGCATCCCAGCTTCCCAGAGCTGATAAAAAATTGATTTGGAGCACACTAAATAACATTTGGGACCAGTTCTGGATGATTACACTGAGTGATACACAAATGATACAAATGAGTAATACATGCAAACCATCAGGGACAGACATTTGGTGAGATGATTTTTATGACACCTTTTTTTTTTTCCTGCCAATCAAAACCAAGAGAAAAACTTAATCCAACCTTCTTAAGTTTTTGCACTGAAAAAAAAATCATCTGTTGCATGTGTATATGTGCTAGGAAACATTTTAGTGAAAAGTATGTGAGGATGGAGGAGGCAGTGCAGAGAGGAGACAGAGAGAGAGAGGGGAACAGAGCAATAAGCAGATGAAACAGATGAAACAGATGCTCGGCAGCAGTGATGACTTCTTTACCTCTGGTTTGTGTTTACCTCTTGACTCTTCTTTTCTGTTGCGTCCCTCTGTTCTGTAAATGAAAGCACAGCAGTAAAAACAGGCCTCATTTTATAAATTTATACATTTGATTTACTCGCTTTTAATTATTTTAATTGTCCTTCATACAGCACTTTGGTCGGCTCAAGCTGTGTTTTAATGTGCACTAGAAATAAAGAACTACAGCTCAGCACAGAGTTGGCAGTAGCAGCGAGAAGCTTTGTCTGAATGCAAGTAGCTCTACAACTATACACCCACACGCCTGCTGTGTGAGGGTGACAGCGTAGTGAAAGTTGTCACTGAAGGCAGTCCCCAGGCCGTCGTCAGGGGATGTTCACATGCCAGTATGATGTTTTTTATATAGAACAAGACATATCATGAGCGGAATAAGCAGTCAGCACCTTGGCTGCATATTTCCACCTTAGAACTACAGTGAACCAATGACAGTCTCACAAAAACAGATTTAGACAGTCACAGATTCATACACAACTAACGAGAGCAGGCAAAATAAACCTGAAACCTACAGAGAGCGAGAGATCACAGGGGTGACGACTCCTGGGGTCCTCTCCACAGGTACACCACAGTTTGAGTTTGGTTATGTTGTTTTGGTTTAATCCTTATGTTTAGTTCTGCACCATATATTATTTGCAGTCACATACCTCATCCATGCACACCGTACACTACTGATTTTACTGACATTTTATGTGGTAAACCATGTTGAACAAAGTATGAATCATAGCAGAAAAACATATATAGGGAGGAAGTTTAGGATTTCTAGGCCACTTTTTGATTTACTGACATTTGAGTTGCTTTTATCTGCTTCTGCATTTAATACGCTTTAACTAAAATGGTTGCAACAGATACAAAGTACAAATTTGCCTGATGGTAATTGAGGAGCTGTGGTTGGGACTGTCTGAACTAGATGTGCCTCTGCCTGAGGTGTCAGCATTTAGCTCAGTCCAGGTGCCCATCAGTCTGCTGCATGTAGATTACACTCTTTACACACACAAAGGTGCTGAGATAAAAATGAGGTATGATATGAGATAAAAGAAATTTTAAAAAATCCTTCATGGATAAGGATTCAAAGACAAGTCTGGTTTTGTGACACTATGTCAGTTATCCAACCAGCACAGCAAAGAAAATGAAGCAAAAAATTGCAGCAAGCTCAAAGATGCCACTTTGTGTAGAGAGTCCTGTTTGATTCAGAGCCATTATTGGGTTTGATTTGACTAAAATGTGCTGCTGCTCCTCAGACTCTCAGCCAGCAGCTTTCCATAGCTGCTGTTAGCAGCTGGTTTTAAATAAAGAAAGGACTGGGGCAGTGAATCACCCAGTGTTGGCCCCAGTATACAGTAAAGTCAATGGGTTTAGCTGGACCCACAAGTCTGAATTCACTACAGCAATTCTGGTTATTCCAGAAGACTCATGATATAACTGAAGTCCCTGCCCAAGCATCCATGTTGACCTCTGCCATTTTTGATTGTAAAGTAATAAAATGCATTATTGTGTTTTAATACATAATGACCCTGCACACCTACACAGGTATTTTCAGTTACTCTGGTTCATAGACTGCTGCAGGAATGAGTCCTTAACCCTGGAAATTAGTTAGCACTTCCTGTTCCTATGTCCCATAGTCTATGGATTTTATAAATGGGCTTTTTTGTTAGATGACTGAAATGAGGTCTGTGGCTCAAGACATTTCCATGTTTTATTACAGTATATGACATAAAAACGACATAAAAAAAGTTTTTTTAAGCTTATATAAAAAATGCTTGTCAACAAGTGGCTCAGTGAGAATACAGAAGTTGTTGGGGCTAACTTCTGGGTTGGCCTACGAAAGTATGTCATCCCTGTGGCACTCTCCTGGACCTGCTCAGGCTGAAGGTGGTTGGAGCTGTCCTTTAATTTACAGCACTGGATATCGTCAAACTCCATGTGCTAATAAAAATCAATCAACAGAAGAGTGAGAGAGATGTTGACCAAGCGTAGTCTGTACATGATGACACAGCCCAAAGAAGAGGCTTGTTAACCAAAATTAGTGAAAATGTCCGTGTGGGTGAACTGTAGGTGTGGAGGGGCCTTTAACACAAACATCGGTCATTTTAAGTTGATGAACCAAAGACATTGTCAATACCAACAGCTTGATGGATGGCTGAGATTCTAACCTTGTTATAAAGATGAAGGCCACAACCCCAATCTTAGCTGTTTGTATCGATGGTGTTATTCTCTCCCAACTCTTGTGTTTGTAGAAATCAAAACCTGTTTGGCTCAGTTCACTTCTAACCACCACTCTAATACATCACTAGCCTCTCTGTAACTAATACAGCTTGAGCAGCAGACAGTATCTCAATAGCTTGCAGCCGTTTTTGCTGAAGGACTGCAGCTGTTGCACAGATGCATATGATTGAAGTAATTCTGTTTTCATGCTTTCATATATACCCATCTATGCAGAAAATGATAGCACTGATGAAAGCAAAGAGGGGAATGTATTACCTTTTCAGACAGTTATTTAGACCATCATCACACCATGATCACAGTAACAGATTTAGTCTGTTGAATGTGAATGCTTTTAAGCAAAGTGTATGTTATATGAAAAAACAGACAACTCTGTGCATAACACCCAAAATCAAATCCTAATTTTTAGTGTCCCTAGTTTCCAGATTAAAATCATACAGCTACTTAGCTATACTTAAATATCTAGGTGAATGCTGGTAAACAAATTCAGGTACTTTTCCAAGAGAACTTTAAAATACCTTGTTGCAGTCAACCATCTTTCCTGTCTGTGGAGGTTGGTGTTGTGACACATTCAGTCGATCTCAGGTTGTTTTAAAAGTACTCCCACCCAGGAGGATGGGTCCTGCATGACCATGAGTCCACATCACTAGGCTTAATGTGCCAGAGGAAGGTCAAACTCACACTTTCAGCCTTCTCTAAATGAGGGAGCTTCCACTTCACGGGGAAGACTCCACCTGCACAAACTGAACTGCTAGTGTGAAAGTTCATGCACAGCACACTGGAGCTCATTAAGAAAACACTCAAAATTTCACAATTGTTCTAGGTTATGCCAATTAAAAGTTTGTCCCCTATAACCTATGAGGTGATGCCACAGGCAGCAACAAGGTGTGACCGTACAAAACAGTTACTGTTACTGCTGAATATATTGATATGCTGGGACCTCAAACACTGTGTTACAATAATACAGCTTTTTCGGTCTTAATGCTATTGTTAGTTCTTGCTACATGTTAATGTTATTGCTGTGTATTCACGTTATTCTTAGTTATTGCTGCATGTTATTGTCGTTATTGCCACATTTTAATGCTTTTGCTAGTTTTTACTAAATGTTAATTTTGCTGCATTTTAATGAATTTACTAGTTATTGCCACATGTTAACAATGCTAGGTATTGCTACATGTTAACAATTTTGCTGGTTATTGGTAATTGTAAAAAAAAAAGTGTAAGTCGTTGCCATATGCTCTCATTATTGCAAGAGTTTAGCAATTTGTACAGCTATTGCAGTATGGTAAACTTATTTATAGTTATTGCTATATGTTAAAATTAGAAGTTGAAACATGAATTTTTATTTTAGACATACTTTAATTTTCATTTAATGACAAAAAATGTCTAAAATGTTTAAAAGAAATATTTAAAAAAATTGTGTAGTTTAACTTTTCTTTCGACTGTACAGCTGAACATTTCCTGTTGCTGCTTCTCATTAAAAACCTTCCACCAGCCAACCAGAAAGAGCCTGTTACTGTGAGGCAGATGGACAAACTGCAATGTATTTGTCAGCTGTTTAGCAGAGCTTTGATGATGGTGCCATTATTGTTCAATAAAAATTGGTCTGTAGAACAAAATATGGACATGCAGAGCTGCAGGCGACAGGCTCGACAGTGGTGTGTGCAAACTAGCAGACCTTCATCATATTATCACACAAAACAAACAACGTACCAGCATCACTGTGGCTGCACATGGCTCAGCTTGGCAGAATGCCCCCTCAAATCTCAAAGCCATTAATAAGTGATCATTACCTTTATTTGCATTAATTCCCTATAATATAAACTGTATTTCCAACACAGTAGAGCAAGTCTTTAGGCCTTTTCCTTCTTTTAAGCAAAGTTGTGTTCTTACAAGTATTTCCTTAGTATTTCAGTGAAAGAGTTTCGACAGTAGCTCCAGAGATGTGGCTCCAGCCAAACGTTCACATACTTGTTAACAGAGATCTTCATCTGAAAAGTCATCTAAAGTTATTAGGAGCACCAAAGTTCTGACAGCGTCTACAGCCTTATTTAGGTATTGATATCTTTGGGAAACATGCTTACCTGTGATGGGTTACACCGCACTATAACAAAGCAACAACTTGGATTAAAGAGCAGGTACCTCAAATAGTAAATTCACACACAGTCCGTGACTGCTAGATTTGAAGTTTAAATTCAGCTCACCATCGTCGTTGCATGACCTCTCTCTTTCTTGTCCTTTTCCACCATCACCTGTGCCAGCCACCATCCATCTCTGCTGCCAGGATCATATTTATCGCTGACTGTAGCCATCAGAATAGTATATCTCTTGGAAAAACTGTGTAAAGGGCAATTTGCAGCTTTCAGCTTCACTCTCAGAACACAGCACCATCTCACCTCCTGCAGCTTTGCCCTCCAGACATGATAGCATCTGCAGGCCAAAACTCCACAGCCCTCACACCACGCTCCAAGCTATCTTTACCCATCATCCCAGGGCAGGTGCAGCCTGGTGCCACCGTCAACCTCAGCACAATCAAAACACCTTTCGTCTCTCTGCAGGACCTTTCCAACTGTGCACAAACAATCCTTTGCAAGTCCTCCACTGGACACCAGCAGCTTCTGTCTGCCTCCATCTGGGCAGATTTGCTCTGAAGGCAGATGGTGCCTCAACAGTTCTACATGTTGCATTAAAAAAACAAGGTGTTTAACAGACGTCATTCGGGGCTGAATCTGCCCCAGAGGCTGAGTTTGAGAGAGAGCAGAGCTTGTGCGCTTGACATTTCTTTCAGTTAACGTTTAACCTTCTCTCGCCTTTTGAAAATCAAATGCAGCTGAAGGAGAATTACATGTATGCAGGCGAGGACATTATCAGCAGTTAAATGGAGAGAAATCTCTCTGGTGGGATACAACATATATATACACTCTGACAGTAAATATTTAATGAATAAGCATTCCCCTTTGTAGGAATTCATCCCTCACAGCGTAGTAACTGCTTGCATCCTCTTGCCCAGATATGTGCTTCAGTAACCTACTTCATTTGAAACCACTTACTAATGGCCTTTGAAATGTATATCTATGCCCATATGTAATTGCCTTCATTGTCAGAGAGATGGAACATGAATGGTAAAAGATAATGAGAAACTGGAATAAGAATGAGTGAAGAGACTGTATATGAACATATCAGCAAGGAATTAAATTAATTTCATATTTTATTACTGTTCTTTCGACCTCTATCTTTTTGTCAAAGCCTGGCTGTCTTCATGGTCAACCCACAGGGACAAGATTAGGCCCCTACACCATGGAGCCCTTAGCAATGCTGAAAGAGAGAATACTGTGCATGGGTTTTCTCTCAAAAGCTGGATTTGTCATATTTAAGACTGCAGAAGGAAACCTGCTGAGAAACAAGGTCTAAGTCTCTCCAAATGTCGATTTTGCTTCGTGATGTTTTGACTTTTAAAAGCAGACTCTGAATGAAAAAGCAGATTTATAACTAGATTCAATGAGAGAGGTGAGTTAAAGGGAAAAGGTGAGGTTTGGGGAATTGGGGCTGGGAGGCTAGAGCTGGCGAGCTGGAGCACAGGGAGTTGCTGCAGGGTTTAATAGTGAGGGAGGTCTGGTGATGTAGCACTGTGCAGTGGGGGGAGAAGCTGATCCAAGAGCTTGAGGTCAGTGAGGGGATTGGGATGGCGAGGGGAACTGGGATCTGAATTCAGATGAAGACTGATGAATGGAGAGTGGTGGATGAAGCAGGCAGGAGGGCAGCGGCTTTGGAGAGTGAGATATTTGGTCTGTCTTTGGAGTCCTGAGACACAGAGGAGAATCAGAGATTAGCAAAGTTCACAGAGGAGACATAATGCTAGAAAATACTTGAATGCCAAAGGCTTGCTACAACTGAGGTTGCAGAGCAATGTGGCGATGAGTGTAGAGAAGACTTGCATATTTGTACTGGTAATGAAAGCAAACAGCAGTGACAGAGAGCCCGATGATTACACTTATAAATGTAACAACAGCTAATGGTACAACTTTTAAAACCAATGGCCTTAAAACCTCAAGTTTCTTTTTTTTTTTAAGTTACATGTTGTCAAGGTTGCGACAGGAGCCATGATTTGTGATGCAACAGTAAGGGCAGGGGCTGCTGAAGATGCATCCTCTGGATCCCAGACTGTCTTATTTCAGTTTGGCCTTTGTGATCAACGACGGCTTTGTGAGCCACAACTTTGAATTGGGACACAGCTAGAGAGACATAGGGTAACACAGAGAAAAAACAGCAAAGAACTGGCTAATGGAGGAACCGTGACAGTACATGAGTAGATATCATCACATTCATTCATTCATTGATTATATATATTGATATATTCTGACCACTGTATGATTAAAACATTTTGCTGAAGTGTCTAATGCCATCTTTGTGTTGGTTTGGAAACACAGTTTTTTTTCATCATTGAAGGGATGAATGATTTTTTCATCCAGATGAAAATCAGAAAAGGTTTTTCAACAACCTTCAACATCCCTGGTTAATTATGTTGTAGAGCAACTGATGATTATGTCTCTGGGCTTACAAACTGGGTTTAAAAGCCTAAACTGTACAACTATGACATGATTTTGAGTCTAATTTTACAAATCACGCAGGTTGACAAAAATGAAAACAGTGGCACTGTATATGATACATTATGCTGAAGTCCCTGATAATTTGATAATATCACTACTTAAATAAACAACAATTAAAATTAGAGTTTGCAGGGAAAAAAAAATCTTGGTTATTATTTAAAGGAACTTTTGTTGGTTGTGTTTGTTTTTCCACTAAATACATAATCACAGATGGCTGTTGACAGTACATATAGGTATTTTTTCAAGCTCTGTATACACTGGAAAGAGAAAAAAAACAAACTAGTTTGAATCCATCTCCTAGGAGTTGAAAATTCAGTAAAGCAGAATTCTCTGGTTCCCCCTCAACCACAATGAAACAGGCTGTGAGACTCAGAGGTGTATTTTGTTGGTTGTGTGGTAGTTGTCATGCCAAGAATATCTAGAGGAACACTGAGTTTGAAACACCAAAGCTCAGTGTGTTTCTAAACGCTGTCTGACTGTGATTTACCCAGCTCCACTGACAGTAATCCCCTGGCAACAGATTCTGATTTCAGTTTTGTAAGATCATGATTGTCAACATCATTGAACATATGCGACATCATTTGTTTCCATCTAAGCCCCGTCCACTCCAAACTAGTTAGAAGTATAGAGACATAAACCCAGAAATCTCTCATGAAAAAAACTAAACTGTTTCAACTTTGGCATTAATTGTGGTCATGTGGGAATCCATCCCACAGAGTAAGTGAATTTTGCTTCTACTCAAGCAGCAACCATCCAGGGCTTAAAAATGAAGCTGATATAGAAGCTCTGAAAATTGCAGTTCCCTGAATGACCACTAGATATTAAAATGTCCAACTTTACAGCAGAAATAAACATGTTTACAGCCTGGTACAACATAGTTTTGGTCTCTATAGCTAATAGACAACTGTACAGGGGTGAATTTATATATAACTCACAAGTTTAAATTTTATCAAGGCTTAAAGTTGTGCAAAATGTAGGGCGTGGTCACATTGAAAGACATGTG
This sequence comes from Trachinotus anak, assembly GCF_046630095.1. NCBI lineage: Eukaryota > Metazoa > Chordata > Actinopteri > Carangiformes > Carangidae > Trachinotus > Trachinotus anak. Next base: position 24,152,087 of record NW_027273872.1, read on the forward strand.
GGTGAGTGTATGCTTGCAGCACAGTGTCGGCTCCACACATGCCCCAACTCTTTGCCCATTTTTGGATTAGCCAGGAGTCTAGATGGAGTCAGGCACTGTCAAGATGACGAGGGTGGAGCAGTTCACTCTGAGCTTCAAAACCACTCTTCAGAAACCTATGGGTGACGCCATGGAGGCTGCATCCATCTTTTTACAATCTTTGCTTCTGTTGTATTCAACCTTACATTTCAGTAGTGCAGTGCACAAAGACTTACAGGTGTTGTTCAGCCCACTGAGGAGGCACATTGCAGACAATAACTAGTAAAAACCTCTACTGTAGATTCCCAGGAGTATTGAAATCCGGCTCTATCTCTGTTAGTACGCTTTGAGATTCTACTGGCCAGTCACGATTGCTTGTGCTGCTATTTCCTGAACAATATTGATTTTTGGGAGCAAATCTGTTGCTCAGAAATGATGATTTCTTGTGTCCCCATTGTAATCACAAAGTCTTACATTTTCATTTTCCAAGGTTCAGGAGTTGGCAACCACATCATGTTGACAGCTTCTTTTCTTTATTTGACCTACCCACAGAGACAAGGTGGAGGTTCCACGTCATGCGGAGCCTTTGGAAACACTGCACATATCTGTGCATCTCAATCCTGAACGTCACATTTCAGTGTTTAAAGGGCTGCGCTACAGTAGGGCCAGAGGTCTGGCTGTTTAAATGTCAGTTGTATTTGTATGGAACAGAGCAGATATGGATCTATTGTGCTTTGAATATATAGTTTTCAGTGTAAAACTTAACCTAAACTGAGGTATTTCCTTAGTTTTAGTTTTCAGTGGAGGCAAAGACACAATACATTCAGGGACAAGCTTGACCCTAACTACTGTACAACTTCTTGGTTTAGACATTAAACATCTACTCCTAACACCACATGAGTCCATATTCTCCACCATCTTCTTCAAGGCACTTTTAAAATTTTTTATTTTTATTTCATTATTTTATTATAAAAGTTTGACCTGTAGAATCAAGGCTTATTGAGCTTATTGAAAACCCAAATAAAAAAAAAAAACAAAAAAAACCCTTGTATGTTCTGGCCCTTTGTGATGTTATCTTCACACTGAAGGAAATTGCTCTGTGTGTCTTCAAATCAGTGGCTTCACCAGTTCTCACACTTTCTCTGATTTGTAATTATTTCAGACGGTGTCATCTCTGCCGATATCATCACACATGATTTGCAGATCATTACAATCTCTTTGGTGAGAGCCTGCAGACTCTCATTGACCTCACAGAGATATTTTGAGCAGCAGGCAACCGAAGCCTGGATGCTATTATTGCGATCAATGTGTTTTCCTCCTGCTTTATTTTCCTTCTCCTTGGTGATGGAATGTAACATGGCTGAGTAAAGCTCAGTGATCATTTACTGCTCTCTCAGTATAAATAAATATATAACTATAACAACTGATCTGGTGGAATCTTCACAACAATTTCCACACAAGGAAGGAGAAGTTTATTGTGTTTTATACAAATATATTTTGAAGGGGAAAGTGCCTTTGGGCTTTGCATGAAGTTTAGTTTTGCTAACATGGTGTGTTAGCCTGTTGTTCTGCACCTGCAGTCATTAAATGCCCTCTCTCAGCCCTGCTGTTGTGTCCTGAGGCGAGGCTACAGGGCCCACAATCCTGCAAGACGACTGGCCCCCCTCTGCCATTTCACTACTCTTTCTCACATCACACACTCGCATGTTTTATTCCATACTAAAGTACTCACCCTGGGAAGGAAGGGTGAGGCTGAGAGGTGATAATCTTGTAACATATGCAGGTTTTGCCCTTTAAAGTTAAAGAGATAATGTAAAAATAGACAGCGGTACTCAAATAATACACTCACTGTTTCAGTATTTTTGCTGTGTCTGCTGATTGGCTCTTTCTTTCAATTTCAAGTACAAAATCTACTGAATCAATCACAGACACACACACACACACACACACACTAAAGATAACACTCTCCAGACTTAGTGACATATGCAGTTGGATCACGCTGAATGATTTCACCATATGATCATACATGGTTGTCCACATGAACTGATTCCATCATGGATGTGGAGTAATATCACTTTAAAGCCACTATAATATCTCAGATCTTTTCTGTGAATTGAAGCAGGGTGAAGTTTCCTTGTTACAACTATTCTTATTTCTTCTTAGGAAGTTTGGTTGCAGAGCCCAAAGCCATGACATTATGCAATCACCATTTACTTCAGAATGATATGTTGAAGAAAAAAAAAAAACAAACAAACTTGTCTATTGCCACTATTGCCACTATTCAGTTGTCTGTCTTTATCTGCCTCTCAAGTTTGAAATTGTTTCTCTCTCTCATGTGTTATTAAACCTACCTTTTCTCCAGTTTTGAAGTGAAATGTTTCAGTGAAGAAAAAAACAACATCTTTTTGCACACTTTCCTCTTCCTCTCTCCTCCTTCCCTCTGCATGCATGCATTCACACATGTGACAGACTGATTTCTCTGAATATACCTGTTTAGATCTTCCCACTCCTCTCCTACCACATTCACTCCAATCTATCCCATTCTACTCCTCAAGCGTGTCTATGCACCCGGCGACATGTCTGTGTGATTAAATGAGTACGGCAGGGGAAAGAATTGATCGTATATTATTCCATCACTCTCCGCCAGAGTCTCCGTTTCTGTAATTTCTGTCTAGTGAACCTGTGTGGATCCATGATTTGAAAACGCATTCATTTTCATTCTTTATCTTCCTGATTTCCCTTCCCTCATCTCTCATCCATGCTCCTTCACTCTTCATATAATGTGCTTATATGTGCATCTACGATCAAATAATTGTCTGTCGTCATGCTTCCATGGCCGCTGCTGCACGTGTAATTGTGCATGAAATAATGGCAGGAGCGAGATCTCCTGTAACTGACTGACTGACTGACTGCATTCTGGTGCATTGGATGTGCTGCTGCCTCTGCAATAAGCACCATTTAGAGGAAAGGAATTCATGTGTTTTCATACGACATATACTGTAGCTTCTCAGTTTGTTATTGCAACTTTAACCGGCGGAAACGCTGAAGCTGAAATGTCTGATGTTTTCACTCATGAAACCGAGGATGAAAAACCCACAAACACACACATACAGTTCACAAAATACACACCTTTCCAATGCACCTGTTGCTGGCTGATCTTTACAGTGCAGAATGAACAAACACAAAAGATGTGTGTGGCTTTTAGGCAAGTTGGGCTTGCTTGAAAGACACAAACACACACAGTCTGTTTCATTATTTGTTTGCTTGAACGTGCTTGAAAGGCGAGAGGCGATCACACGTTAGGTGAACAGCAACTGCCTTCAAAAAGAAAAGTCTGCCGGGAAGTTCTGGAAAGACATTTTGTCCTCAAACTTCTTCAGAAAACTTAATAAGATGTCTGGATACCCCCCTCCCCCACCCCCAACCCGCACACATCAAATTCCCCTCCGCTCATCTGATGATTTCAATTCGGGTTCCCTCCCTTTTAATTTCACTCAAAGGCTGAGGTATTTTTTGATGTGTGCAACGCAGCCACTGAGTAGAGGGATTTATGGTTGACATGGTGGGATTTTAGAGAGAAAATGAAATGACACACTTGATGAGAACTCTTTGCAGACAGCTGCACAATAGAAGTTGTTGCAGGTGAAGAGATTTTAAAAAAACTACAATTAAAGCATGTTCTGTTATTGTGTTTGGTTCCCATGTCAAGTGTGGAGCAATGTTTTTTTTTTTTTTTTTTTCAATTGCAAAACATTTGTACCTTACAGTTTATGTCAAATGCCAGTGTTTCAGTGCCATTACATGAGGTAGCTTCCCCTAAGTGAGGCTGTGGAGGTCAGGTTAGTGGATGTGAATGTGCTGTAGCACGTCTGACTCTTGTTCAGGAGACCACAGTTTGCATCTTGACCTCACACCTTTCAAAATCACAAACCTTTGCTCAAACTCATGCATGTGGTTTTGTAGCTTAACTGTTCTCCCCAACCATAACCACCATAACCACACAACCAACACTGGCATTACAGAAAGAAAGTTTAATTTAGTTTAGGGTGTTAACATGCTAATATTTGCTAATTAGCAATGAGATTACCACTGCTGCCTCCGTCATAACCCAAAATACTGGACAAACCAACATTCTGACGTATGGCAAGTTTGGGGGCTCGCCAAATCAATAAGGATTCATCCTGAGGGGAACATGAACGTCTGAGCTATTGAGACATTTCACTCAAAATTACAAATGTCAACCTCGTGTTGGTCATAGAGAAACAGTCAGGTCCTTAGGATTCATCCTCTTGGGACCATGAATATCTGCACAAGATGTGCTGCCAAACCATCACATAGTTGACATATTTCAGTTTAGGCCAGTATTGGACTGACCGACCACTGTGCAAGATATCCTTTTTAGGTTCTTGCAAGAATCTGGATCACATCTGGAGATTTTTTGAAACAATATCTTACAATACCATGATTGGAGCATGTCTAGTCATAGTTTGAAATATCTGGGCAACTATGTCTATGGATTGTGGGGTATTTTGCACAGTGGACATGCAGACATTGCCACCCAAAGAGTCACTTTGCTGGTTTGGCTAAGAAACAATAAAACAGCCTAACTAAAGAATCAAGACTAATGAAAACAAATAAAAACATTAAAATACCAAATAAATATCTTTAAAAAGCTGTTAATCATAAGTCCATTACCTCCCAGTCCACTATTGATCTCTGACAGAGTCTATTTAAAGAGCCAGTGTACACCAAACTACTACTGCTGGAAATACCCACCTCATACCCACCTCAGGAAGTGACTGACCAGCTGTGCAGAAGTGAGGAAGGATCTGACTGTTTCTAGCTCTCTCTCTCTCTCTCTCTCTCTCTCTCCTATCTCTCTCTCTCTCTCTCCTCACATGTACAGGTTCAGCCTCCTCCTTCTCATCACCTGATGTCTGACAAATTCCACGGCTGCTCCTGTGTCCTGACAAGGCCACTTCAGACATCCGTGGAGTGACGGACTGAGCACACAATAGCAGCTCCATAGGTAAACACACTCAGGAAGCTATTGCCCATACGTTTCCTCACAGTTTAGAGTATGCATCACCACACCTCGCCCTGGACTCCTGAGGTGGTTCTGTTTCCCATCATCTTTTAACTCAGTGTTGACCCTTCTCACTGCTGATCTCTGGTATTTGTACAGTCAGTTGCCTTGCCTTCAGTTGCAGCTATCATCATCATCATCCTTATCATACACTGACTTGCTGCATCTCACCATTACCCTGTCCCTCTGTGGTACAACTCCCTCTGGACCCCCTTCATCGGTCCAACAGTTGTATGTATTGCAGTGACCAACCAATCATTGCTAGGAAAGGACCAGATTTCCTACTAGAGACCTCAGGCAATTATCTACTTCCTCTTATGTCCGATTAAGGTCAGAAACCATGCAAAATAATCATGTAAAAGAAACAAAACAAACAAACAAAAAAAAAACTAAGATGAGGAGAAAACAGTCATAGCTGGTGAAATATTTTGAAGTTCACTACTAATGGATCATTTAGTAACCTGCTCAGTCAGAATTATTTAACTTATGTGACATGAGCAATGGCCAAAGAGGGGAGAGGATGGTCCAGGGGGTCTATTTAGAGAGAGGGAGAAGTGGACACAAAACACCTGGGCAACCCCTCACACACACACACACACACACACACACACACACACACACACACACACTGCATGCACACTACTGTACACTGCTACACACACATTCACAAAGGCTATTAGGGGTCCGTACCTGCTCTCAACTTCAGGAATGATGGATAGAGCCTTCACTGCAACACACAGGCAGTTTAGTCATACTGATTGCCCTGCATGTGTGTTTGTGTGTATTTGTTCTGTGTGAGTTTTTTTTTTCTTATGGCCACTGCAGGAAGGGAGTTTTGTGTTTTGAGGACGTTTCAAAAAGTGTTCATATGGTTTGAAAAGTGCATTTATATATGTAGTATGTGTGTGTGTGTGTTTGTGTGTGTATACGAACACCTTTTTTGCTTCTTTGGGACTCAAACAATACTTTATGGTTAAAGTTGCAGTGTCAAATTTGACTGACGACTTGTGCCACTCTGCGACTCTAGGGTGTACACATAGTTACAGACACACACAATCACACACACACACACACACACACGCTTAAAGAAAGTGTCACAGCCTCTCCACACCTGGCTGCACGATAATACAGAAAGAGAAACAGCGGGAAGGCAGAGAGACGGAGGGTGAAGAAAGAGTAACGAGACAGAGAGAGAGGGGGAAGGAGAAGTAACAAGAGCAACAGAAGGAATCAGAGAGACTTTGTATTTCAAGTAACTTTTCAAAAATGAAATGAACAAATTTTTTTCAGGGTTTTCTGAATGTCAGAGTAACACAGAAGGTAAATTTAAGAATCTCGAGAACAGAGGTTATTTGGTAGACTGTTTTATTTTCCTTGTGGATGACAGCAGAGAGATGAAATGATTATACCATATAGTAAATATTTGTATTTAATCCCTTACTTATTATTCAGCGTAGCATTATGGTGTTTAATAGCAAAGCCCTGTCTGAAATAAAAAATAGGACTAATGTAACAACATTGATCAACCAACACAATGCAGATTCAGTTAAATTAGGTGCAGGCAGGTGATAAATCAGAATGGTCTTAAAGTTAGAAAAGGGAGTAAGTGTTGGTTTTTCAATCCTACTGCACTCACAGTAAAAGCAGCATTTCCTAGATCACCTTTGGTGTGAGACTCATGAAGCATCAGAGTGAGGGAGGTACAGAGGATTGTTCTAAAACAGCAAAGACAAGATGTAAGGTAGCATTTTTTCATCTATTTCTGTGAGGTTATGGTGGTCAGATGTTTTCAGATGTACAAAACCACTGTTCAGTCACTGTGTATTGAAATGTTATATAGTTCACCATTGTGGGAATAGAAGTAGGGGAAAAAATCTGCCTTCAAGGACTCATCAGGTATCATTTAAAGACCCCATCTGATGAAAATCAAGTTTTTAACCTTGTTAACATATCAATATGATGTTTTTTTTTTTTTTATGATACTAGACATATTATGAACCAAACAAGCAGTCAACACCATGACTGAGGAAATCTGCCTTGGAAATGAAGTGGACAAATGACAAGTCTCATGAAAACTGATTCAGACAGCCAGAGAGTCATACATCATATAACCTAAGGAACCAATCCTGTGAACTTGCAGGGACAGGGCAAAATAAACCAGAAACCTTGTCAGCACAGAGAGTGAGAGTTTACATTAGCACATCATCTAACACTGTGTCAGCCACTGCCAGTTACAAGCTAATAAGCAAATAAAAGATGCTAACTATGCCAACAGTTCTGATACGTCTGCTAGTGTCAGATTTTGGTGCACAACATGCTCCTCATCTGAGTCTGTGTCTGACTGAGGCTCAAACATGAATCTCTCTGATGTTTGCTTTGCTAACTATCTAGATAAGCACTCCTCTTTCACTGGTCACCAAAACCTTGTCAGCACAGAGAGCGAGAGCTTGCATTAGCACAACCACTATCACTGTGTCAGTCACTGCCAGTTACAAGCTAACAAACGACATAGCCAATAAACTACACTAAGGATTCTGATACGTCTTTTAGTCGCTGATTTTGGTCACAATAACCTGAGTCTAGGTCTGACTGAGGCTCAAAAATGTGGCTGAGTCTCTCTTATGTTTCCTCCTCTAAGCATCTTGATACTCTCTGCTCTTTCACCTTCAACCTAGCACAAGCAGTGGTGGTGGGCAGGGCACAAGGTCTGGTCCAAATGAGGAAGTAAGTGTAGATGTGCTTACAGCCCAAGTTTGTGATTTTTTTTTCAGTTTTTATGTGGGAAATCCTAGCAGAGTATTTTACATAGTTGAAAACATGTCTGTAGAGGAAATTTATCGAGTAGCTTGATGCCATGGCACCGCAATCTCCTTGGAATTTATTGCCAATTTCACTGATAGCGACAGAGAGAAAAACAGAGCCTCCATGTAAAGAAAACTGGCCACTCCAGCTCCTCTCCCAGAGGTGAGTAGAAGAGGAGCATCTAATAAAACACAGAATGGAAACTAAAATATCTGACAAAAATATATACCTAAGGACAGATAAAAAGGCCAAACCTGGGAAACAAGCTTATTCACTTTGAGCGAGTGAGACAAGGAAATTGGTATCTTTCTTGAACGCTTCATCAATTAAGCTTGCAAATTCACAACAAACATAATTTGCTGTCAAAATCCATTTTAAAAGTGCCACACTGAAATCTACTGTATATATCAACAGTTCCCTCTAAAATGAGATATAGGCTAAAATGTTAGTCAGCTTCAGAGGTGCTCGTAGGTGGACCTACGGACCTTGGACCTTTGGATGTGCTAGCTAGCTTGTCAGCACCATACAGTAAGAAAGCAAATACTTATATTCCCCCAAATTTTTAACCATTCCTTTAGCATTGAGGCATCAAGCTAGCATTAGCTGTTGGGAGACATTTCTATGACTGACTCACAGGTTGGCAAGCTCCTGATTACTGCATTAGCTGAGTCAGCGACGAAGAGGACAACGGTGAAGGGCTGGGCGGAGCCTATCAGTGCAGGGAGAGGTAAGGGTGGAGGGAGCATTTGAGCCTCATGCTAGTGTGATGCATCTTACATAAGGTGCCTTTGAACACGCCTGATCATATAACTTCCTGTATTTCTTTCCCTGTCACACTTTTTTTAGTAATGTTGCCTTGTTCCCAAATGTCCGCAATTAACTTGATGACAATAATTCCATTATTTAGAGGAGTATTAGCCAAAGCACTAAAAACAAAAAAAAAATGTTTCACAAAATTATAAAATTATCATTTAATTGAATCACACCAAAACACATTTAATATTCATTCCCTGATTGTGTTTATTAATTTATGACCTATTTGTCCTGGTCATGTCTTGATCTGCTTCCCCAAAAGAGAGTCACTGCACTTGGTTGCAGAATAGTTGTTTACATGTATGTCTACATTCTTTTATTGTCTCCATCCTCTGTGTCCATTATCAAATATCAAATGATAGAGTCTCTGCCAAAAACCTAGAGAATGAGAGGCATAGAGAGAGAGAGAGGTGCAGAGGCAGAGTAAATATTTAATTTAGTCAGTTTCTCCTCTCTGTCTCTATCCACCCTCTGTATCCCCCTCTTTCTCCTTATCTCCCTGTGTCTTTCTTCCTCTTCTCTGCCTCTGTCTCCATCTGGGTGGTGTCTGCAGGTGTCTAAGGGGGTCTGAATGACTCACGGTGTGAATAATTCACTCAGTCCAAATGAGATCTCCCTGGCCTTAATGAAGCCATTAATGAGACTCCATGGAATCAGACTTCTGCCTCATACCTACGTGTACTGACACCCTCTCCCACACTCACGCTCACAGACCCATGCACACTTTTAAACATGCAAACACGGTAGGCATACAGGAGTCAATGCTGGCATGTAGGCTGCAGAGAAATCATGCAAACACACACATCACATACAAACAAAGGCTGGCATGTGCTCAAACCTACACACCCATGCACATGTACACAAATCCAGAACCACTGGCATGCACGCACGCACACACGCACACACACACACACACACACACACACACACACACTAAATGGACGTCAATGCTAACCATCCATAGGAATGTGGCTTAGAGCTAAATGGGTCAACAAGAAATCACCAAAATGACTCAGTGACTCCATGTTTGTGTGTGTATATAAGACAGCGTGTGTAATGTTCTTCATACATGTTTGTGCACTTGTGTAGAGACTTGTATGCACATTAACAGTGCTGGTAACTATTTGTGCTGGTAAGTACTTCCTGCACATGTTGGCTGTGAACTGCTGCAGAACGTCTTGGTTTCCATTTTGGTGTCCATGTTAATGGGTTAGAGCAGAGTCTGCTCCCTCCAGCATGAGACACATGATCTATAGATTTTTTTTTTCCACATGTCAAACATGGCTCCCAGCAGACATAGACAGGGAAAGGACCTGTTGATAGTGATATTGGCATCATACCAGCAACATTGCAGAAAACTTACATCCTCCACTATGGTTGAGTATGTCTAGGCTGAATCTGAATAAGTCAAGTAAAAAAATATAAACATATTTTTTAACCATTTTACCAGCTGCATGTGGAGACATTTAAGCATGATCCCGACGTTAGAGAGTGAAGCTGGAGTCCCCTTCACCAAATACTTTTTGCCAAACTGCGATTAATGATGTATTTACATGTCTAGCCACTGGCTTTGTTGTGCCAATTGTGCAAATTTACAGAAAATATAACTGTACAGTTTATCTGCACTGCATTAAGCCATTGTAAAAAAAAATCTAAATAATAATCTTGGGCTCATGATCTTAGTAGTAATATTTATATTAATGTGTTTCTTTCTAACTGAGGTATTGTTTGAAATTGCTCATGTTGTTGTGGTTGTTCTAGGATAAAATAATTTATCAAACTGTATTGGAAATTGTATTTGATTTTAAAAATTGCAGTTCTGTCCAATTCTTACTCATGGCATATTTTGTGTTATCCATCTCACATTGTTTGTCTGCATCTGAACCAGGACACTTGAGAAGCATACATTTTTGGCCTGAAACACCATGTTTTCTTTCTGGAGAGATCTTCTTTTCTTGTTGCTTGAGCACTCAGTTTTTCTGCAAAGCCCTTTGATGGTATTGGTGAGGTCCTCTCTCTGTGGAGGTCCTTGTTGTATCTGTTCAGGGTCTTGTTGTCTCTGCAAAGGGCTTCACTCTCATCCGTCAGAGCCCTGAGACTGAGACTGGTGATTCATTTTTAACCACAGCTAGGCTTTCCCAGTTAAACAAATCAATAAATAAATGAGTTCTGCAATCCTGGTTATGGCCCTGGTGGTGCATGAATCCTTCTCTGCACTGATACTAGTCTCTTTTAAACAAGGTTTGTAATCTTTCAACATGCATTGTGAAGACTGTCTGATTACTTGAAATCATTATCCTCATGAAATAAATTTCCTGTAATCAGCAGCCAGACTTGAATATGAGATGAATCAGTTAAAAGCTACTGTAAATGTTAATTAGTGACTGGGAGAGTAGATCATAACAAATTATTCATTACATTTATCATACATCACATTTAGATACGCTAGACATTAGTAAAATTATGTTGTCCCATAAGCTCAACAACAAAAAAGTCATTTTAAATTCTGATTTAAAATGTCAAGTTTTTCACAGGTGAAGCTTCACTGTATTTACAAAATTGGAAAACAGTTGACCAGTTTTTCAGTCATGGAAAAGAAATGTTCTGGAAAATAAAGTTAATATCAGGATTATGTTGACGTTGAAATGGCTAGTTTATGGATCACACTATTTTGAATAGGCTGCTATCGGTTGGATGATTTACAGCTTAAGTGGCTGAAACTAAAGAAATATAAGCTACATTATCCTCTAAATGTATGCAAGTCACTGTTGCCTGGCAACTGCGGTAGTTTTATTAGGTTTATAGACTAATGTATTCTTACCAATTTGTTTTAAGCTGTTAAATAATGGGTTAGCATGTTTGGTTCAGCTGCTGGTTGCGTGCATGCTAGCTTGTTATGCCTGTAGCAAAAGGTTTAAGGTTTGTGATTCAACTCTCAGAGCAAAGGTTTCAAATGTGTGTTGGGTCATTGCTGTGAATTGGATAATGATAAATGTGAAGTCAGGGTCACAGCAAACCCAATGCTGCGTTGTTCAGGTAAAACAAACCACAATATGACGTGAAATGTTTAACTTGTATTGCTGTAGCTCACAGTGGGTGTGATTAACCTCGTTAGAGACTTTACTTCCTGTTACTAGTAAAGGTGATGAACTGATAAGACCCAGCAGTAGTAAATAATCTTATAAATTCTACTTTGAATCGTACATTTAGCTGTAACGTTCAGTCTAGATTTATTAGTAGGAAAAAATCATAGGCTACAATTTGTGTTATTGGTGTTCAGGCAACAATGGTTAATATACAGTAAGTAAAATTTACCAGCAAAAGATTCGACATACTCTCTCATTCATTTGAATGGGAAAGCATAGACCACTTACTTTAAATCTGACTCCCACAAATAGTAACATATTGAAGTATGGTGTGATTCCTGTCTGTCATATGAGCCAGATCATCACTGAAAATGTCCTTGAACAGTCATGGAAAATGATCTCCAGAAAAGAGTGGGAACCCTGCGATATAAAACAAGAACAGAACTGCAAAAGCACTCACCCGTCTTATGTCTATACCAAACATTTTCAATGTCTGACCCTCTGACTCTCTTAAAATCAAGACATCTGCACCTCCGAAAGTGTGATTTTTTTTTTTTTTTGGGACACTTTAAGGGTTTTAAAGTGCAGCCTCCTTGAGCTCTCGAATCTTTCCTCTCTGCCCTCCATCCTTGTTTACTGTCCATTGAAGGTGAAGATAAAAATCAAAAACAACATCCTCAAGTACTGGAGAGAAGTAATCATCTTTTTTGCTCCATCCATCTTTCTGTTCAAATTAAACAAGAGACACTCTGTCACCTTCCATCTTACACTAATAACTGAGCGAGAACATTGTCAGTATCTTCTATAATTGTATGCATAAATGTATGCACAACAGAATAAATAAGATCCACATTGCCTCCCCTTCCCTCACTACTTCTAAATACATAACTTAATGAATAAATAAGAACTGCCTTCCAGAGTCTCATTGAGGAGACTGAATCATTTTTCTGATTACATGGTTCAAGGTACAAGCTGGAGCCACTAAGCTTATTAGACTGGCTGGCTGCAGTTTGGCTACCTCGGTTAGTGTATGTGTGTGTGTGTGTGTGTGTGTGTGTGTGTGTTTGGTTTATACACCTGGATAACTGCCAGAGAGTGAGAGCATGGGGAGAATGTACGCAAAGCAGGAATGGGCATTGAGGGAAATCTGGTGGAGAGATTGCAGAAGAGGAAGTGGCAGACCTGGAGGTGTGACAGTAACAGTAGCAGTGGGGTCGGTTCACCAAATATCAGGTCTTTCTCTCAGATATCATTTGCTCCATGAAGCTCTGCCTATTTCTTTCCGTTCAAGGATGACATCGATGACAACAACAGTCATGCCGCTGTTCCCTGCTTTCAGTCTGAACTTCTTAGTTCAATCTTAGTTTCATCAGTCCATAAAACATTTTTGCCATAGTGTTGTAGAGAGTCAACCTTCAGGGGCAGTGATGTGTTTTCAGAGAGAAGCAGCTTCCTCTGTGGTGTCCATGGCAGGACACTGTGCTCCATGCTACCGTGCACTGTGATCTGCATATGATAGACTTATGAAAGTAGATGATGCGGTTCCAGTTCCAGTGATTCATTTAAGCCTTTAGCTCGTACTCTGGGGTTTTTCTTTACCTCATTGAACATTTGGCATTGTGCCTTTGGAGTTATCTTGGCTTGACGCCCACTTCGAGGCAGAGTTTGTCTGACGTCGACTGAACTCTGTAACCATTTCAGCTTGAAGCAAATCAACTATTCTTGATTGTAAGTCTTTTCAGATCTTTTTTGTGAGGCATGCTTCACATCAGCAGAAGTTTCTCGTGAATAGCAAACTCAAAATGTTGAAGTCTTACAGTCCTGGTCTTCTTGAGGCCCAACAACATGTTGGAGCCCTGAAAATGTAGTTCCTCAAAACATATAATCTTCACAGTAGTTTTAAGGAATACCTTTAAATACTCTAATAAAATACAACCACAATAGGTCTCAAGACAAAACTTTGGGGCACATCTCAAGACAGAGTTACACAGGTGTCCCACAGCCAAGAATGGAGGGGATGACATTTAATTTGTTTTTTTTCTGCAAACCAACCATCCATTGACCATCTCATATTCACACATAGGCTTCTATAGTTTCTCCATAATAAAGCTAGAGGCTGGTTTGAAATTTGCCCAGACGGGTTGAACAGTGCCAAATTTTCCAAGGCCAGTAAAAAAAGGACATATTCAAATTTCTAGCTTCCACTTGAAGTTGTTTTTCCATCACTTCACAATCAGTGGAGGGTGAACAGTTGTGATGACTTTGTAACAAGGGTCCATTCTGTTAACTGTGCTTACTAGAACAATACCAGCAACAATAATAGCAGGAAAACCATCAAAAAAGGAACCAAAAGGAAAAAGGCACGAGTCTCCTGTTGCACAAATGAAAATGAAAAAAAAGAAAAGAAAAAAAATCATAGGCAAATAGAAAATTAAATCGAATATGAACCAACAATGATTTGATCCTACCTACAGTATTGCCTCTGTGGTCAAGGCCTGATATTTCTTATTTCTGTGCCATAGAGCAAATAAACGAATAAAAACACATTAATGAGCCTCAGCTGCTCCTGCAAATAGTCACCAAAGCCCCAACAGCATATCAATCCACCACTGAAAATAGTTCCTAAGAGATGCACTATTTACTGCTACTCTGAGGGGAAAACACATAGCAGTCAGTCACCACAGAACTAACCTAAACACACAGCACTCAAGCGAGTTTGTAACACTGTTTACAGCTGTAATGCTGTCATTTTTTATGGCCGGCAGTCAGTTTGGTAATTTTTAAATAGGTGAGTACGCAGGAGAGGGTGAAAGCTTTTGTCATCTCAGACTTGGTTGTCTGGTTATTTCCTGGAGGCAGTGTGTCCAGTTCATAACAAACTCTGAAATATCAGAAGAACAGAGTTCTTTCATTTTTTCCCAGCTCTAATGAGTTTGGTGCTGAGAGCCACAGACAGGGTAAGGAATACTTCAGTCGATACTTCAGTCAGTACACTCACATCTAGTACACTGTGTACACAGTCGCTATACTCATTGGCTTGGTGTGTGAATTTCAACAGGGTAGTGTTGTCTCAAATCAAACTCTGCCGTTGTGTGCTCACTGGAAATGACAACATGCATGTGACCAGGATCGCCGCCCACCTGCCGGCTGCTTTGCTCACTTGATGTGAAAGTGAACTTTTTACATTCCTGTGTGTCATGTGCCATGGAATTGATGTGTTCTCCTTCCTTGGTCACTATTTTCAGAATACATTAGTGGTCCCTCCCCTTCTGCCATGTAGCCAAGATGGCGACTGTTGAGGGTGAGAAGTGTCACTTTCTTAAACCGTTTTGAGTGCACCATCCCAGCTGCATTACACTGCATATTGCCATACTTGTAAATGTAAACACAGTTTTGCAGTCAAAAGCTTGAGTATGGAGGAGAATTACACCTGCCTCATCCTTTCTACCTCACCCAAATGCCACAGCTTTTACTCAAAAACAACACAATGCTCTCCTGAGGCATCATGTTGGCCAGGTCAGCATCATCATTTATTTTGCTCCATGTCAAAAGTCTGTCCATCTTGAACTCTTACAAGTGAGTTGAAGTACAATTGGTCTTTCTGAATTGAAAAAAAAACCTCATCTTAACCTTAACCACCCTAGTTTCCCACAGGAGACAGTTTGAAATGTGACAGGAAGATCACATATGTCACTGAAAACATTAAAAGAGAAAATCAAAGTTTTGAGAAACATTTTATTTACTTATTTACACTTTTAAAAGCAACTATAACTTTTTGAATTATTAGTTGAGAACACCTCCATAAACTTTACTTGCTCTGCTCTTATTTCTATTCCATTCATTGTTGTATCCAGCACAATATCTGTGTTTGCGGAAACCCAATTTCCCCACAGAGATCTGTTTATTTATCAAATCTAATCTAACACTCTGTCATTACTTTGAATGTTGTCATTGCCTCTTTGTTGTTGTTACCTCCCCTCTCACATTACAAAAGCCAGCCATCAAAACGAATCTGAACTCTCTCAACTCCCAGCTCCATCCTCTCATCCTCCCCTCCTCTGTGTTCAGGCAGGAGAAACTTCTACAAACTTTTCATTACAGCAAGGTTACAGCTCTGTTTTACATATGATAACAACAGCAGCGCACAACATGCGATGACAGAGCGTCACTGCACCAGATGCTTCTGTTAATCCCTGTTGCAATGAGATTCATTTTGTGTATTTTGGTCATGGCGAAGCAGAAATGACACAGTGGTGTCATTTCTGCTTCTTTTAAGGAGACATGCATTGTTGCAGCTCACTGTCACATTATTAGAGTGAAGATGCTTTGAAAGACAAAGTCTCCCTCCCTCTCCTTTTTCTCACACTAACCTTAAAAGTAATACACACACTATACAAGTACCGGGAAATTCACCATATTTGTTTCATCGTATTTCATTTCCCTTATGGAAACATTAATGCAAATTAGAGCTAAACATACACAAAGTAAATGACGTGATTCTTTGTTTAGAGCTCTCTTCTCGCTGCTGTTTTCACCGTTTGGGATATTATGCAAATAGAATTTATCTGCTGTGCAACAACACTGCAGCTTTTGTCAATTTCAATTTCACCTCGCTGTTCACTTTGTTACAGTGTGCACCTTTTGATTTCGAACCAAATCCTTTCATTGAGGTTTTTGGACTTAAATTTGGGCTGATCCTGTGACTGTGTCACTTCAAGCTTTGTTGATGAGCCAAAACAATCAAAGAGCTGGTCTCTCACCTAGAATGATACAGCTGCTACAGCGCTTCAGTACCTGGGTGTTGATCCAAAATCATAATATAAATCATGATGCTGAAAATTAAAGAAAACCACAAATGCCACAATATTGTAGTGTTTTGAACAGACACTTTTAAATGAGCCTGAAGCCTGGCTAGCAGCTCTGTGAGGCTGTACATAGGCACAGCCCAGGAGCATGTTAGCTCAGTATGCTATTATACTCACACTGACTATGCTAACATCCCTTGTTTAGCAGGTGCAACCTTGCTCATGGTCACCATCTTAGTTTCTCATGTTAGCATGCTAACATTTGCTATTTAGCGCTTAGTCCAGCTGAGTTTGATGAAGATGTTGTTGCAGGTTTTCGATCAGAAACCAAAGTGTTGGACAAAGTGATGATGGCTCTGGAAGAAAAGTCAACTCTCATAGTAATCCATCCAGCACTTGTCAAGACATGTCACCTCGAATTATACAGCTGCTGCAGCGCTTCAATAGCTAGGTGTTGATCCAAACTCATCATATAAATCATAACGCTGAAAATTATTCCAACATGCCAACATCACTGTGGTGCTAAAGGAAAAAAGTCCGGGGAGCACCAAAGACATTCAGATTCATCATCTGGGAACCACAAATGCCTGTACCAAAATCTGTCCAGTACATATTTCACAGGATGAGTGAAGAAAAAAAATGGACCTTGGGTTGTACAAGAAGAAAAGAAAAGGCATCACCAAAATCATGAGGCCTCCTCCTCTGGGAACCATGAATGTCTGCAAAAGTCATAACAACTGGCCAACAGACAGACACGGCCATTCTTAGAGACTTACTGCAGGTATGGCTAGAAATTAATCGGATAACATACATTTAAAAGCTTACAAAGCAAACTCTTTTAAATAAATGTTACTGTAGCACACATATTAAACTTTCTACAGTGTATTACCCTGTGCTATGGTGTGCTGAGTGACTGTATGATAATAAAGCCAAGCAGCAACCTCCAGTGAAGCCAACACATCAAAAACAATTCCTCAAATGGCCACTTCAGGCTGGCTCCAAAAGCAAGTCAACCGCCATAGACTCCCATGATAAAATGCCTAAATTCATGGCAGAAATAAACATGTTTACAGCCTGGTACAAAAATAGTTTTGCTCTCTATAGGTAATGTCCTCCTAAGTGACAACTGTACAGGGGTGAATTTTAATATAGCTCACTGAAGTTATGCATCATTGAGGGTGTAGCCACTTTGAGTGACAGGTGGGTGAGTGCTCCACGCACGTCCCACTTCTTTGCCCATTTTTGGATCAGCAATTAGCTGGGAGTAAGGCAGCATGATGGCAGCCCACTCTGGGTGATATCAGGTTATGCATGTAGACAGTAATTTATCCAGACTATAGTTATTGTTGCTTTCATTATCTTCCAAAAATCTCTCTTTCCTCCTCATGGTGTCAGTTAACATTTAAACATTACTTCCTTTATTTTGCCAAATGTGCTTGGATGAAGCATAATCGCTGAATGGAAAAAAATATTCTTCAGTGCATAAACTGTCACTTTGCTCTGCAGCCAAAGGAAGAGGGTCTGGGGTAATGGTAGCTGTACAAAGTGCATGACCTATAGATGCCAGATGCTTTGATTGCATATTGTATTGCAAGAGGTAAATTGTAGGAAAAACTAATTAAACACATTGCACATACATTCAGTCAGAACGTGTTGCCAGATAAAAATTCATTATAAATGTTTGCTCATTAAATTGATGAAAAAAAAAAAAAAAAAATCTAATTCAGCCGTCACACTGTTTCCCACAAATTACAAATTAGTAGATAAGTAATATGTGGATGTGATTTCAGGGACATGGTTGTGTCAGTTGATATGGACATTTGGACAGCGTGTTTCAAATTCAATTTGCATGGTTCTCTCAAAGAGTCTATTTATCTATTTTTTAATTGGCCACACAAATAATACGAGCTCTAAGCTCTTCAGCTGAGTCTCACTGTTGCATCCTTTACTTGAGGTTTAACCCAGTCACTTTGTTTTTCTTAAAACCTGTGTTATCAGATGTAAGTGGACACCTTCTGGTCAGTTAGAAATGTTTTTTTTTCCAACATATGTACAGGCATTCATATAAAAAAATTAGTTATAAATAATTATTAATTATAAACAATTATTAAAAGAGAAACAAGTATCAGAATTGATGGAGGCGACCCAGGCATCATCTTATTTATTGCAATGTTGTTGTAGTCTTATGATTACCTTGCAATGTGCACTTACTCTCAGTGTATTAATCTGTACTGAAATACAAACATTAGTATTAGAAATGACAGTGTATTAGAAAGTGGGATACCAGGGTTATTGCAGGTTCTAGATGAGGCTTTGTCACTTCAGTTTACTGGCTGCCTCAGCTTTATGTGGTAACCCAGGTGGGCACATTTTTATGCTTCCAGATCAGCTTTGGAATAGCTAATCAGTTTAGGTAGTGACAGTAAATTTTAATCTTAATAATTATCTGATGCTAACTAGGATTATTGGGATGTGGTCCCTGAGCCAGAAAAGAAAAACAAAAGGCTCCTTATACATCAAGCATGGGTTCATAGAGTTCAAGTTTTAAAAAAAGGCAGAGATCATTAATGAGTTTCTGATTTTAGGAACGTATCTTGCTGGGTGTACAGTAAGCATAAATGATTTAACCATTTATAATATCAATATTTCATTGCTAATATGATTACCTCCACATGATTGATTTGGCTTTCATATCTTAAGCTGCTCTTTCACTCCCTTGCTGCGGTAATCAAGGGGATTCTGGTACACTGCGTCTTCCTCTTACAGATTTTTGCCTTTTGAGTGCCAACCTATTGTTGTACAGAGTTTCTATAACTGCAGCAGCCAAGTCGAGGGGATAAGCTTCTCAGGCCCCTCTCCCTTCTGACACACACACACACAAGCGTGTGTTCAAGCAAACAGCTCCATGTCCTGCTGTCTTGCTGTCTTCATGCTGAGGAGCACGTGCACACAGAAGAATATGAGGATGATACATGTCTGTCAGTGTGAACGCTTCTGTGAGTCTGCATGAATATGAGGATTTCATTCTGCTGTATGTGACAGCGTACCGTGCTCTGCTCTGCCGTCCTCTGCTCAGCGCGATTACAGAACGCCTCGGAATCTGTAAACGTGTTAACGGCATGGGCGAGACAACCAGTCAGATGACATTAATCTAACACAGTTCCTGCACTTAATCACTCTTTGTGGAAAGCACTGCACCCAGAGACATGTTTACTGCTGTCAGATTAAAACCCTCTGTCCGGAACCAATCCATTTTTTTGGTCTAACTGATCTTATTCACTAATATGTACACGTTCAAAATTAAAGTATGAAATTAGATATGGCACAAAAAATCCTTAAGTGTAAGGACTTTGTATCTGTTATTACAAGCATGTATGTTATAAATGGATTTTAACATATTTTACAATAAAAAAGATTTTTCTTTCTATGCCAATGAGGGGAGAAACAGGAAAAAAACGTGAAACAAAACATTAAGAGTCTGACTCCAAATCAGGATGTTCAGTTGATGTAGTCAGGCCTTAAACCTGATGCCACCAGGGTCCCCCAGTTTGGTTTAATGTTGACAAAAAAGTTTAATCTAACCACCTCAATAAAAAACATAATCAGGGAATTGTGGTGTGACTTGTGGTGAACCAGACATTTGTAGTGGTGTAATGAAAATGTTTTGCATGTGATATAGAAACTTCTTAGAAATCTAACACCTGGTTTAAGGCTCAGTTTCTGAATACAGGTTGTGTGCATTTCTCTGTGGACTGAGGCTTTGATACTTTCACAGTATTAATACAGAACCTAGACCTGCTTTATGATTTTTATTTTATTTTAATCTTCTGTCAAGGAAATTCAGTGTGAAATAATCATTTAATATTAAAATGTGTGAAAAAACTTCAAAAAGTAAAATACTGTTAAAAAGATTCAGGGTTATGTCCTTCAGGTGGGAGAGGTGGGTGGTAGATTTAATATGTAGTGAAAAAATACACATTATCACAGACCAGTAGTTGCAGGGACATTAGAAAAACAAAGACGAAACCAAACCCTTAATCACAATAGACAAGAGATTTTCGATTTTGCTTGTTAATCTGCAAAACACAAAAATGCAATGGAATTCACAGTTTCACTTTCTCCAAGTCGAATTAGCATATTTGCATATCAGCGCTGTCCAAACATCAGAGCAATTATCTGTGACTGTGGCAAAGCGATGAAAATAAACCTGATAAATCTGAGAGCATGATGAAAATGTTCTCTTGCTTGTCACTGTATCAGTGACTTAATAGCACTTTAGTATTACACACTTCATCAGTATCACTGCCCACTCTATAGCAGGTATTACAAAACACCACAGAGGCTGTTAGTCATGCACACTCACAGACACACACAGACACGGACACAAGAACAGCAACTTTAAGGCTCCAATCGTGCTGGTTGATTATGTGTTTAATGGTATTTAATTTATTTATTTCCACAACTTTTTTCAATGCAATTAGCATAAAGCAGTTGATAAATGAAAACATGGATCTTCACACAACCCCTGCAAAGAGAACCCACAGAGTAATTCACCAAAAATGTTTCTTGGCTCAACTTCTAATACATCACAGTCCAACATTTTCATTGTCTGAAGCATCAAGAGAAAGAGGAAACTGTTGCTACTGTTTGAATCCCACCCTAGTGGTACCAGCAACCACACTACTACTAGAGAAGTGTCTGAACTTGTACTCATGTAAAAACAAATGGGTAATGATCAAGAGGCAACCTCTGGGCTGAAAAAATGCAGCCTACGCGCAAGTGCTGAAAACACTTCCTCCAATGACCACTTGAGGCTGGCTCCAAAAGTGAATTACAACAGAAATAAACACATATACAGCCTGGTTCAAAACACGGTTTTCCTCTCTATAGCTAATTTCACCCTTCATGACAACTGTACAAGGGTGAACTTTTATGCACCTCACCTGCTCAAATTTTATCAAGGCTTAAAGTCGTGCATAATCGAAGGCTTTCAAACGAGACTGAAGCCTGGCTAGCAGCTCTGTGAGGTTGTACTGAGGCACAGCTCAGTAGGCTAACATGCTCACACTGACTAAGCTAACATCCCTTGTTTAGAAGGCAGAGGAGAGCCGGGAGAACGCTTTTCAGAAAACATTATAAAAAATATTTAATTTCATCCTTAGAACCTATGGCCTAACAAGCATTTGGATTAAAAAAAACAAAACATATATAGATCATCTCATTAACACATTGATTTTCCTTAAATTCCTGCCTTGAATAGTTATGAGTGATTTACAGTTGAATTTAATATTAATATTTAATATTAATATTTTTTTTTAATAAAAAAAACTAGGTCAACCAGTTTATTCCTGTCTCACCTTTATATTCATGAGTGCTGCATGATCTACTTCCTTTCCTCCCCACCAGCCTAATGTGAATGCCACCAAATCACTCATTGACAGGTAAATACTTATAACTTATAAGTTATTGTAATAATTATCAGTGTACAAAGGCAACAACCTGCTGGCATCATTCACAGTTAATAGCCTAATAATAAAATTTATGAATAGCCAAAGGCCGCTTGCAATAAAGCTAAATAGCCAAGTTTAGATACACAGGATATGCTTTAATGTGGAAGACACCAGCCTCTATAGATCATATAGACTACATCAAGAAGAAATAGTCCGCTTGACAGATGTTGTAGGCCTACAACCACAGTATTCACAGTAGTCAAGTCAAGTCGCAGTGCTGTGTAATCAAAATAGCAAAAACAAAAACACAATATTGCTGTGTTACGGCCTAGCCTCTAACAGTTCATAAACCGAGAAAAGGAGGTCCAGTTGAACAACAGCGTGGATCTGTTTCCAAACAGTGTGTAACATGAATGATTTCTTTAAATTTATCGTAACAGTTGCGACATATGTAAAAACAATTTTAGGTTTCTGGTTTAACAAACAAGACATTCCTCATCCTTGTCCTGGGAAACTGTACGTGCAGTGGTTTGGTGAGAGAGCCTTTTGCTTGGGGCTTTGGAGGACTTCTGCTCCTCCTCTAAAGCTGCCTTAGCAGGAGGTGAGGATCGCTGTTGATCTGCAGCTTTCAATGTGAGAATAATGGTTGTCAACATTTATTGAAATTTACAAGCACAGTTGTCATCTTGCTTTTATATGACTACGCTCATGTGTACTGAATTCCATGAGACAAAGCAAGTAAAGAAAGACAAAGCAAAAAACCCAAACTCTACTCACCTCTTTTTCTCTCTTCTTCTGGAGTCCTTTCTAGGACCAACCTTGGCCTAAACTCCTGGACAGAGGGAACCTGAGTCTACAGGGGTTTTCTGTCCCTGGGCGCCTATGGTGGGTCTGCTCCCCACCATAGGCTCCCCTGGGACCTCCAGAAGACCTAAGACAGCTTATTAGTTGGTGGGACCATGTCATAGGAAGTGGTCCTAGAATATCAGCTTCCGCTTGAGTGAATTTACTTTACACAACTCAAAACAGTCTGGTACAACTCCACAGAAGTAGGACGTATCCATGTAATATTTTCTGGGTCTGGTAAGTGTTGAGTACTGTACATGCTGACACAGTTGGCCATATCGTAACGCGTAAGGGCAATTTGCATTTCATTCGTCTTGTATTTCATGTGTCCCGGCACTCCCTTACAACATTTATGATGTTCACCATCTTAGCTTGTCATGTTAGCATGCTACGATCACATGCAAACATCACTGTGGTGCTAAAGGAAAAGTCTGGGATCTGTTACAGAGGCTACATCCATCTTTATATACAGTCTATAATAATGATTCACCAGCTTTTAGAACCGTCAGGTGTTTGTGCGGTCTTTTGTGACTGGTATTTTGAATTTATATTACTTTATTTTTTGTACATCTGGCTCTTTAGTGAACCAGTTTGAGCTACTTGTGTTATACTGTGTCTGGCTGCAGGCTGCATGCACCTCTAACAACTAGCTACTGAAACTTTGACATGACAACCTGCAACAGACAGATCCACAAAGCCCACAGTGCTGCTCTTTAAACCTGTTGTTCTGAGGCAAAGAAACTCAGATGATCTGATCTGTTCAGAGAAATTTTATGAGGAAAGTCAACCAGAAACTATAAGGCGAGGTGGGCCATCCCCTGTGGAAATGACTCCCCTGTGTATGGTGCATTGCATTTTTATTCCAGAAAATGTATTGTCATTTCTTTCTTTATGTTTTCATTCCACCAGTCAATCTTCCTCTGGATACTGATAACATACAGCATGAATCAAGTGTAAATACAAATTTGCAAAAGGAACTGAGAGGTTAGAGACACAGGCTGTGGTCAGAGAGACGGGATTCATCAGTTCCTAATTCAAACCGGTCTGGGATTTAAACGTCCCAGAAGGATGGGACATCCCAGATCCTGGAAATGACCTAAAATTCTCTTCCACGGGTCTACAGTTTGGCTGTATTTGGAAATGTTCAAAACTCTAAGTAACTGTGAGTCCACATAAGCAGTCTTTGAACATGCATTGAGAGTGAATCACCTATGCAACAGAAGGAGGAAAATTAGATGTTTTCCAGAACAGTCAGAGTGACAGAAACAAGTAGGAGAGCTCTGAAATATGTAAGTAAAAAATATATTGTAGAATTTGCAGTTCAGGATCATAATGTATGTTGCAAAAATGTGCTTGTACTGATCATATTTTTCAATATCAACTATCAATAGGAAGATAATTCCATTATCTTAGTATGTTTTGTTGATTTTCAAAAGGCCCTTGATTCACTTCAGAAATATGCTTGGCCTTAAACTCATAAGAACAAGAGTAGATGGTAGAATGTATAATGCAATAAAATCTCTGTACATTGTCATATTGGTTGTATAGAGGTAAATATTATGTCATGTATACTAATAGGTTTGGTACCACTTTTGTTGTTGAGCAAGGGACTAGTCCAACCTTATTTACTAATATAAAGGATTTATCTTTAGAGATTAGAGAAGAAAATCTAGGTATCCACTGGAACAGCATGACCCTGGGTACCTAGATGATATTGCTCTTATGGCTGAATCAAAGAGGGATTGTCTCCTTTTTGAAATATGATTTAAAGGAGCTATTTGTAAGTTTTGCTAATGCTAGATAGCCAACATTAGCATTAACAGCTGTTTACTTACCAGTCTAGAAGAAATGTTGCAAGTTCAGCATCAAACTTAATTCCTTTACTCACCAAGAGCTGTCAGAGGTGGAAAGGAACACTCTTGTTTTGCTTTTGCTTCTATCACTTCTTCACCACTACTGAAGTTAGCATGCTAAGCAGCCAGCCTTGGTCTTTCTTGTCACTTTCCGATACCGAGTCACTGTGGCATCCAGCCTGCCCTGAAGGTAGAGGGAGTATTATAATCTCTTGTATTGTAATGGCTGAAACTCTTGGCAAGACTGGTAAGTAAATAGCTGTTAATGCTAATGTTGGCTATGTAGCAATAACAAGACATATGAATAACTCCTTTAAACTCTTACCTGTTTAATCAACATCATAATTAAACATCATTATTCCTAGTGCTTGGTCAGATATGTGAACATATTCCATTATTAGCTCAATAATTCTTTAACCTAAAAATAAATACATGGTAGCAGATTAGCAGTTAGCTATGACAGCTGATTCAGTTAGCAACGGACAGTTAGCAGCAGTGTGTACACTTACATCAAATCTGACCTTACATACTGTTAAGTTGCTGTTGCACAATTTTACTGCGCCCGTTTTAAAACACAGTGGTTTAGCTTGACTGCTCCAGGATGTACTGTAAGGTGTCTGAGGTAACAATCACATCAGAGCTGAAAAATAGATGAAGACAAAATCAAACTCCATGAAATGAACCTGTAATGGCTAAACATAAAACCACAAACCCCTCAACATTGAATATATTATTCATATACCAATTGTATTTTTTGTCCTTTTAAAAATGAAGGCACCGCCTCTTAGTTGTTTTGTTCAGTTATGTCTGTAGTCTCGCTTCCTGGCAGTTTTATGGCACACTGGCAGGCCCTTTCAGTCACACTGAAAATGAGTAGATTGGCTTAGTGGCAATCTTATTAAAACCTCTTCATCCAAATTCAGTAATGTGCTTAAGGCTTGTGAGCCATCCATTGAGTTAAACTGTGTTGTCAATCCCTGCTGTCATGTGAAAGCATGGCTGACACACACACACACACACACATACATGCACTTATGAGTGTCATCTATACATTCATCAAACATCACATGTTCTTTACACTAATCTGCAGCCACACACTCACACGTACATAGACTGAGACTGAAACACAATCCAATCATACTGGTTTTAATAAGACAGGATGTTGTATTGACTGGGGCGAGTCACACTTAATATTGTACTGTAATACTGGAAAGTGTCCTCCAGCAAAACATTAACCCTTACAGCTCCTTACAGGGCAGTGGGTCTGTAGCTGACCCTGATCTCTGGCCTCTTTGAGCAGGGAGCAAAATTTCAAACATGGGACAAATATATTTTTATCAAGCATAGCTGTAATCTGAATTATCTTAAAAAGAACTTACAAAGATTGTAAAAAAAAAGCTTTGATAATGGACTCAAAAACGTATTTTTTTGCAGAATCCATGTTTATTGCATTGCCATTTTTCACATGTGACATCATTCGTATCACAATTTTTGCCTATTGAATGGCAAAATGTGAATTAATTGTGTTTGAACCACGGACAATACATAGGTATTTCTTTCTCTGTACCTATTTTATATTTTGTTCTGTTCATTCCAGTCTTCAGTCTTCACCCTTAAATTGTTGTCTTCACCACCACCATTGCCCTAAGCTTCTACCAAATTGCATTCCGTGTCACTATATAAAAAAGTCAGGGTTTCATCAACACTGTTCAGTGGACATGGGACGTCAGGGGGGGCTGGAGCTACGAAACATTTGCTCAGCTTGTTTCTCTGATAACTTATGATCCAGTTCAGCAGGTTTTTACCAGCAGGCAAATTATCCGCAGAGGTGTCCTCCCATCCATAACCAATGAACTAGAAACAGAGAATATAACAGCTTCACATTAACTGTCAGTGATTGACTGATAATGTAACATTTGCTTGACTTTTTTCTCTGATAAGTGAAGATCCAGAAGTTTAATGACTAGAATCCTTCATCTGGTTAAAATATATAGTTGAAAACAACCAAGGTGGAAAAAGTGTATCTTAAAAATGTGACTTAAAACTAAAAAAAAGTCAAAAATAAAAGTCATTGATTTTTCTGGCAGGCAACCACGATGCCAACGTATGTGCATAGGGGATATGACGTCATTGACCACATGAAACGAACCATTACCATGAGTAAAATGACGTATTTCTCTGGGTTTGGAAGAGAAACATTTGGGATAATGTAAGTACACAACTATATAACACAGTCTAGACTACTTTAACATGGAACGTGTCTTTACATTTACACAAGAGTGTGAAAAAACGGTGTGTATAAAGTATCTTTAGTGAACAATAATACATGTTTGTGTGTGTGTGAGTGAGTAAGAGAGCAAGAGAGAGAGAGTCAGGACACCCAAGACAAATTGGGCGGTTAGTGAGGCTGAACTGAAGGTTGGGGTGGGCTTACACACCCATACACACACACACACACAGCAGAAGATAGGTGGAGGAAGAGTGTTATCCATCTCTTCAGGCCTCCCTCCATTTATCCATGGATAAGTTCAGGGAGTGTGTTCTCAGATATATGGAATATATCAAGAGGCTGCTGATTCTGAGCAGCCTGGATGGTTGAAAGAGTTTCTGCTGCACTGGCCCACTGGCAAAATTACTCACTATGTGAAGAAAACACAGGCACCAATTTTGTTCCCATTTTACTAGTAATGGACAATTCAGAAGCTCATGTCAGGCTATAAATTTGACAGCCATTCATGCCAAAACACTCACAGTGGTAAGGTCAAGAGAAGGAGAGGAGAGAATTAATTAGCTCACAGTTTACCTTTTTTAAACGAAGCCTCATTTGACTTTATTAGATTTTCTTGGACTGAAATGAAACAGATCTCCCATTTGGATATGATGTTCCCACATTTAGTCCCATTGGGTAATAACACCAGAGGAATAATGACTTGTATTTGACCGTGGTACCACTTCTCCTTTGCTCTCTTTTTGTAGTTTTCTTAGCTATTTCTCAGACATGTATTTACCTCGGGAATATTATTGTTCTAATTACTAATATTTTTTTCCCTGTATTTATGAGAAAAAGCTGTTAATTTTGCTAGTTTTTAACATCAGCCAAGGTTTTAAATCCATTGATTAACACCTGTTTGCAGCTGTAGATAGACACTTTGTGTCAAGTGCCATTAATGCCAAAAACTACACCAGGAAGTGGACGTTAGTGGTGACCTTTAGTCCAAATAATCTGTATACCAAATTACCAGTGTCGAAAACATTTAACATTCTTTGTGCTGTCATACCATGTGGCCATTGTGCCATTATTGATCTGTAAACCCATGTTATTGAAGGAGAGCAGAGTGGCGCAGCGGAAGCGTGCTGGGCCCATAACCCAGAGGTCGATGGATCGAAACCATCCTCTGCTAATAGTTAATGTTGTCAACCAGCAGGCCCTTCTGCCTCCACCCACACAGCCAAGTGTTCAACTTGTTACCCATTGGCGCAAGTGTCCTCTCCTTCTGCTTCCGTTGTGGAGACTTCAGATGCATCTTCCTTCACATGCTGCTTTATGTAACAGGAAAATTAAAAAACCCACAGTGCTACGTTTGTGTCTTGGATGTCTTCTGCTGTTGCGGCAGCCTTTGACTACACCTTGGTTTTAATGAATCTCCTTCAGTTCTGCTTTTTCTTCCTCCTTATGTTTGCCATTTTTAAACAGCGTCTGGGTCTGTCCTTTCCTTATTGGTAGAAGATAGAGTTGTGAACAAGGCAGAGAGACAACTGAGCATCTGTGAGGTAGTGTGGCCGAGTGGTCTAAGGCGCTGGATTTAGGCTCCAGTCTCTATGGAGGCGTGGGTTCAAATCCCACCACTGCCATCTTTCTCTCTTGGACACCTGGAAGGATAAGAGGTTAAACTCAATGTTCCTCCTAACACGTAAACCCTGAACTCTCACAGACTTAACTGAAATCACCTGGTAAGTGAATAAGTGTGAGTGGCCCCAAGGGATCAAAAAGTTATAAAGACGAATGGAACAGTACTTTCTGACATATCACATTACTTTGATGACACCAAAACATGTTGTTACAACTGTACGTTTGGGACTTTAGATTTTACATTTTATAGTAATGGATCAGATCTGATGAAAGACAATTTATAAACATGTCATAGTAGGACAAAATAACTACACACTTCTGGCCATGAATCAACAGTGAGCTATGTGTTTATATTTACATGTAAACATTAACGTTCGGGTTCATTCCTTTCATGCTTGTTCCTTAACCATTCTTCCTCAATCTTCTTTTTGACAGTTGTTAACCTTTTTTTTGTTTATGCTGCTGGGCTTGTCCCCTGGTAACCACAGTAACCCCATGTTTAATGTCACAACGCTATGAACTTTGGGTAATTCCCTTAGGAAAAGTCTGCCGAAATGTGGACGTCAGGAAATAAAGGGCCCAAAATGTCTGAGACCCCCATGCACTTGATAATTTGACAGTGGACATACATGAGTGCGTTAAATAAAGGCAAAGAAAGCCCCTAAGGTCTCTAAAAAGTAAAGTCTCTTACAGGTCCTTATTTCTCAATAAGTTGGGGTAACACCTATAAATGTCTGCAGGCATCTTAACATCATTGATGATGCTAGATTTAGATGGGTTTTTACTTGCGTGTGTTGGCACGTCATGATGAATTTAAAGTCTAATTTTGCTGGAATATAAAAGCTAATTAATCATCTTCTCACAAAATTAAATCTGCTTCCCTTGTTGTGTCTTACTGTCATTTAAAAATAGCCTCCGACGTCTTTATCCCTCTGTCTGTGTCTCCTCAATCTCTCTCAACCCTGTAAGTGAGAAGAAGGCTGGATAGCCCTTACTGTTCAATCATAGCTGTTTTTTGATTAGAGCTTTAGTCAAGTGACCAGAGGGTAATGATGTTTATATCAAGGCTGATTCATTGTGCGATAAAGCTCTTGTGTTAGGCATCTCCATAAATAGATTGAGAATGGAGTTCATAGCAACAGACATCAAGAGGCCACGAGTGCAACACAAGAATGGAGAAAAGAGAAAATACATTTCGGAGTTGATGGGATAAATGATTGCATAGAGAGTTCAGTGGAGTGGGCCTGT
The DNA here is from genome assembly GCF_046630095.1 of Trachinotus anak. Lineage (NCBI taxonomy): Eukaryota > Metazoa > Chordata > Actinopteri > Carangiformes > Carangidae > Trachinotus > Trachinotus anak. The sequence goes on from NW_027273872.1 coordinate 24,181,944, forward strand.
GAAGAGAGAAGACAATGTCTCTGTCAGTCAAGTGAGTTCAACAACAAAGGCAATCAGGAGTAAGAGGGAAAGGTTTATTTGAAAGAAAGCTAACTTAGATCTCCTTTCAAATTGTCTGTCTTATTTTAACATAGTAAAATGGAAGGTACAGCATACTCTGTGTGGAACAAATCCATTACTTCTTAAACAAAAAAACTTGTTTCTTTAAATAGGCAACAAGATATGGGAATTTCCATTAAAGAGAGAAAACAGTAGGTGCCCATCGTCAGCGTACAGTTGACTTCATTATCCTACTTTAGAAAGGAGATTTTCACAAAGGCCAGTTCCTCAGGGTGGGTATTATCCCCATTTCAAAAGATCACATCTTAATCAATGCTGGCGTCTTGAGATAAGTATTACATTAAGAATCTCCACTGGTGGTACCAAAAGATCACAGAGGCCTCCTGGTCTCATGCTGTGAGTACAGAAAAGTGTCTGTTTCATTTATTTATTGTGGCAACAAGGACAAAAGAGTAAAAATGGGAGGAAATAGTTTGAGGAGCGGTGCTTCTGACTCATCAGTGAGGGCTTTGGACAGGAAGTGGAAGGGATGATGGAGTGATTGAAAGAGGCTAATACAATTGAAAAGAGACACGTGTCACTAATGGTCTTATTGACTCAGTCTCCAGATACACAAAATGCATTTGATCCACTCTTAATGGTTTTCCGCATGTTGACTGAAAAGTGAAGATAGAAACTAGAGACAGAAAGAGAAGAGAAAAGATCCAGTGGTTGCAGTAACAATCATATCAGATGCTGCAAAAAAAAAAAAAAAAAAAAAAAAAGACAAACTATTCAGTTTAGCAGCAAAGGCTTTTTGTTGAGTGAACAAAGGCTGATTTAATGTCTCTGCAAGGATTATAGGAAAATGCTGTGATGAACTTGCTGACGAATATTGGCCTTTGAATAAGCTACTGTTGATATTTTGGAGTGCAGACTTGAAACATCTGCCAAGGCAGGATTCACCTACCTCAATATGGAGTTATTCTTCAGGGTCGTAAATGCATATTGTCTCTTTCCTTGGAGGAGAGCTGGTAAGATGCAGTAGTTGGTAAAAGGCAGGTTAGCTAGACATTGGCTACACTTTTTATTTAGAGTTCAATAATGACAATCAAGCATAACACAAGCATAATGAGATTATGTATAATCAAGAAATAGTAATTTCATGTCCCATGTTGTCTGAACCACGAGCACGAACTTTACAGTGTGTTTTATATTGAATCATTTATGAACAGTAGCTGATGCTGTAGGTCGTTCCGTCTCAGCACTGTTTCCCATTTCACCTCTGTGCTGTAGCTCCAGGTGTCATAGTCAGGCTTAGAGAGGCTATTATCAAGTACTTGATTGGAACACTCCGTGGAGAGATGGTTAATGGAAAAAGGTACTCACAGCAAGATAACCTAACTGATAAATTGGACATTTAACTGGCAAATAGCTGGCAGGTAACAAATGTTGTACTTACGGATAGAGTAACATCTTCTGAAATATTTTGCTGGACAGTCGGGGAAAATGTTGTTTTAAAGCTAAATTAAGTAATATTTTGGATATTAAATCAAAATGTTGGGATCGCAAGCCATGAGTTCTGAGAAGAACAATGGAGAGGCCTACAAGCCACTCCAAGGCCTGAGTGTCAAACCTGCATCCTGAAGGGAACAATAGAGAGGCCCGCGTGCTTCTCCTGAAGCCTGACTCGAGCCATGCCTCGTGGGGAGAACAAAGGAGTGGACTACATTTCCCTCCAGGCTATGGGCCAAAACCACCCCCACAATTCACACCTAGGTGTAAAATTGGAGTTTGAAAGAAAACTCCGCACCGGCATTGGCCGAGGCCAGGCATTCCCAGCAGGGGTCCCCGGTGACGTCACTCAGGTGATAACCCTCCTCCTGCGCTTCATTCCCGTGCACCAGGTTCAGTAGAGAGCTCCTCCAGCTCTCTCCGCGACTCGGCTGCTGAAAGGGAGCAATCTGCAACATCTGACCTTTTTCCAGAACTTCTTCAAGCCCAGGTCACAGTCTCCAACCCGCAGGCCGAGCACAGATGCTGTGTTTCTCTTCTTCTCGGACCCGACGTAGATCGCTGTGCAATCAGCTGATTTCATGTCCTGTGAGGACGAGCGCCGACTTTGTTAAAGACAAACAAAGTTCACCGTCTCTCATCTGTGATCTTCCCGCTGCCGCCGAGGAACTCATCACAGTCACCGCCAGGAGAGAGACACGACCCGCCGAGCTCCGGCCGAGGACCGAGCTCCAGCCGAGGACCGAGCTGTGGAGACCCAGAGACTTTCTGTCCTGACTCCGGAGGACCGGAGCCGCTCACAGTACGAGGCTGATGTCTGGGCAGAGACACAGTTAGTGTAGCTGTTGTATTGTTGCTATCTGACTGATAAGTGCTGCAGATCCTGTTGTTTAGATCGTTCACTGTGATCAGCTTAATAAGCCAAATATCTCTAGTTAAAGGACCAATATCCGACCAGACGAGCTCGGTTCTCTGGCTCCGTTATTGTGTGGTGATGTTGTGGTGATTATTAACTGTGGTGACGACCTCTTGTGGACTCTTTCCTCTCTTCACCTCTATTCTCCCTCTTTTCTCCCAATCACCTCATCCACACCTCTCTCACATTCAGGCCCGAGAGTGTGGTCGCGTCAGACACGTGAGGCTCAAGGCCCCTCCCCCTGTTCTCGTGTTCACGCCACTCACGCTCTGCGGCCAGCCGCCATCTTGGCTCTAACGAGTACCTCACTCTGCCGCCATCTTGGTTCCTACTGACACGTCACTCACGTGACCTCGCCACATCCTCTCTCTCTCTCTCTCTCTCTCACACACACACACACACACGGTTGTACATATGTGTTTTGCCTGTAATCATCTAGTTAGTAACCAATGTTTGTTTTAGTTATAGTTGAATTATAATCGGTTTAATATTAAGTGATGTTCTGTTGAATAATTATTACTCTTATTAATAAATCCTGTTATAATTTAACTCGTCATTGTCTGTGATTATTGTGACTATATTTGTGATAACAGCTGGATTCACAACAGTCAGTGCTCGAATTTACCCTTCAACCAACCTTCTGAGACTGTAATCTGAGCATCAATTTGGTCATTGGTCCCTGGTGACAGGGTGGTGCCCCGAGGTTACTACTTGTAGTAAACATTTATATATATATTGGTGATTATCACTGATAATCATTAATATGATAATAACCAAATTGCTCCTACCTGTGCCCCAACAAAAACATCAGTCTCAGCCACATACAGCTGACTGTTTTATTTTGCTGGTTCAGATTGTTGAGTCTGTTTGCAGTAAAAGCTGGACTGTACACCTGAGAAACCTGCCTCATGTTACCTGCACCAATGCCAGACATCTACTTAATTTAAAACCATTAATGATCTGCATTTCACCATGTTTATGAGAAACAGAAAGAAGAATATTAATTTAGTTTCCCATTGAAGTGAATGGGTCTCTTCTCTCAGGAGTTGGTTGAGACCAAAACAGAGATAAAAGGAGAGCGAATATTTGACAGAACATTCATCAGGTGACCAGCAACTGGCCTCCAAATGAATACAGATGTTGCTCTACATATGCTTGATGTGTAAATATGCAATAGTTTGCTAACACATTTGCCACACAACTTAACTTAATCTGTGTTGTATTCAGATTGCTCTGGCTCCCCACAGTGACCAAAAACACACAAATGTATACATTTCTTTTAGTTTTAATGCAGTTTGAAGTCAGTTAATATTTTACGAACAGAAATCATCATCATCATTCTTACTATAGAAATATTATGAATACATCAACCAATCAACCAAGAAAAGTCTCAGAGAAAAAAAAAAAAGAGATCAACTGAAATTATACCAAATCAGGAGCATTTTTCCAGCCCTCAGACTGAAATTGTTCAGTCTGCTAATTTTCTTGGCATGAAAGGGTTTTTAGCCGCAATGTGTGGAAATACTCTTATAATTAGATCTTTATTAAATACCCACAGAGCTCAGAGAAATTTGCCAGCCACAGAAATGTAAATGCTTTTGTATTAAAATCAGAAAACTTGCATCTTTTGCTGAAGTACAGCACTGTCAACTGAGACAGTAAATTCTATTTGTACTGAACAGTTTCAGCACAGCAAGGGAATTTAAAATAAATGATGCTTTGTGGTCCATATCACTGGTCGGAGGTTTGAACAGAAGAACAAAAACTGTGGGGCTTGTGGGGCCAGATGTTGAAAATTGTTCTGAAAAAGAAAGAGTGATTGAGAGAGGAAAAAACAGACAGAAGGCTTTAAAACAGATTCACTGCGTCAATGAAGTTTACGCAGCATGCAATGGAGCTCCAAATCAGATTGTTCAAAGAAAGAAAAGCAGAGCAATCATTTACAACACAGGAGGCAACACACACACACACACACACACACACACACAGAAATTCTTGTAAACATATATTTGCAGGGTCCTGTCATTAACATACTGCATTCCCTGAGCCCCTTACCCTAACTTTAACTATGAAAACCCAAGTATCAACCCTCCAACAGCCATTTAAACCTGTGGGGTCCAGCATTTTTCCACAGATCTGTCAGAACCCACAAGTACAGTGGGCTCCCAGTTTTCAGACCCCACAAGTATAGTAAAACAAGCCCCCCCCCCCCCCCCCCCCCCCCCCCACACACACACACACACACACACACACACACACACACTCACAGATAGATAACCTCTGTGTTCCCTTGTGTATTTTAGGAACAACAGAGCAGAGTGAGCTTCCACAGGGCCAGATGGCAAAAAAAGCAACATCATTATTCAGACCATTACCTCAGCTAATTGAGGCACTACACACACCTTCACACCGTCACACACACATACTCACACATCACATATGCACATGCACATGACTTCAGATTAACATCTCTATCAGACATTTGTAAATATATATATATATATATATATATATATATATAAGCCTGAGACCACTCTCCTATTGACTTGAATGAGAAACTAGTCTGAGACTTTTGGACCCCACTGTATACATTTTATATATATATTTATTTATTTATATTATGTGCATCTGCCACCACAGATGTGCTGTCTATGGGTTTGTAATATACTGTACATAAACATGCATATTCATGTCTGGATGCTGTGCACCCCCTCATTCACACACACACACACACACACACACACACACACACACTATACTATACTATTGTACTCAGGTACAATACTGCACCAGCAGCTTTGAAAACAAGATGTATTTCACAATCTCAATTACTATTTAGAAAGATGCAGGAAATATCTGGAAAAGATAGGTGATCTTGTCATTTCGCATGGAATTGTCCAAAATCTCTTGGTATGCTGAAGCATTTAGAGTTCCTTTCACTGGAAGTAAGGGGCCAAGCCCAGCTCCTGAAAAACACTCCAGAGAACGCATCTCCACTGCTCTAGAGTCCAGTGGCGGCGTGCTTTACACCACTGCATCCAATGCTTTGCATTGCACTTGGTGATGTATGGCTTGGATGCAGCAGCTCGGCCATGGGAACCCATTCCATGAAACTCTCTGCGCACTGTTCTTGAGCTAATCTGAAGGCCACATGAAGTTTGGAGGTCTGTAGCAATTGACTCTGCAGAAAGTTGCCGACCTCTGCGCACTATGCGCCTCATCATCCGCTGACCCCGCTCCATCAGTTTACGTGGCCTACCACTTCGTGGCTGAGTTGCTGTCGTTCCCAATCGCTTCCACTTTGTTATAATACCACTGACAGGTGACTGTGGAATATTTAGGAGCGAGGAAATTTCATGACTGGACTGCACAGGTGGCATCCTATCACAGTACCACGCTCAGATTCACTGAGCTCCTGAGAGCTACCCATTCTTTTGTTATGCTCAAGGAACTACTTGGTACCAGACCCCCCCGGCCTGTTTGATGGCCATGTCTGGCCCATGTATTTGAAACCCAAAAAACTTTCAATTATTTGGATGGGTGAATGAATACTTTTAGCAATATAGTGTATCTCAACAACACTGAAGTACCAAAGATTGCAGTTCCTTCAATGGTCACTTGAGGATGTGTCACCCCTAATCAATCCCCACAGACTCCCATGTTAAAATGCCCAACTTTATAGCAGAAATAAATATGTTAACAGCCTGGTACAGGAAACCATTTTGGTCTCTATAGCCAATTTCTTAATGACAACTGTACAGGGGGTGAATTTTAATATAACTCAATTATTTAAATTTTATTTAGGCTTAAAGCTATGTATAATTGAGGGCTGGAGGTTACATGGAGTTAGGCACTGCCAAAATGGCGATGGTGGAGCAGCCCACTCTGAGCTTCAAAACTGCTCTAAACATCAGTTCTTTGAACACACAAAACTCTACGTTTAGTGTAAGGAATTCCAATTTGTATGAGCCATCACCATAATGTGCACAACGTGCAACTTGTTACACACTTTTTTTTTTTAATCTTTTTTTTTTTCTGTTGCTGTGGGAAAAAGCTAACAGGTTGATCTGGAAGTAGATCCCTATGCATTTAGCTGTAATGGCTGTTCCAGGTGGTTATTTCCTGTGTTTGCTCTTACTTACTCATAGTCAGACTAAGTGACAAGTATTTGAAATAATTCATGTAAAAATCATGTTTATTTTGAAAGCTGCAGAAGGCTAGCCCTGATATATTGTTTTGTTTGCTCCTTTTAATGAGACTCTACAGCGGAGTTGGCAATTGCAAAGTTAGGACAACCCACAAAGTCACATTCACCATGTTTCTGGGAAATATGCAAGGTTGAAATGTACTGGAATATTCCTTTAACATGCTTCAAGAAAAGACCTCTTCGGTCATGTTTGCTTTCAGATCTGAAAGTATTTCATTCTAGCTCCGCATTACCTCACATATGCAAACAGAGCTAGGGTCCTCTGTGGTCACAGCCATGCGATAGCAGGTATAACGGTCACTTCACAACAGATACTCAAAGTGTATCACCTTCATTCAAACCCTGACTCTGTTGTACTTCATGTGCAGTCATGTGAAGAAAGTACACCCTCTTTGAATTCTATGGTTTTATGTATCAGGACAAAAAAAAAAATATAATCTGGTCTTTACCAGGTTCTAAAATTATTTGAATCTAACCTCAGGTGTAAAACAACACACAACCAATTCCACTGAGTCATTATTTATGAAGCCAAAATGGAGAAGCCATGTGTGAAAAACTAAGTACATCTCGTGATTCAATAGCTTGTTATTTGTATGACATTGTTGTGGAGGAATTTTGGCCCACTCTTCTTTACAATGTTGCTTCAGTTCATTGAGGTTTGCAGGCATTTGTTTATGCACAGCTCTCTTGAGGTCGCACCACAGCATTTCGATCAGTTCAATTCTTTTTCAGCTATTCTGTTTTAGATTTGCTGGCATGCTTGGGATCATTGGTGTTGCATGACCCAATTTTGAGCAAGCTTTAGGTGTTGGACAGATGGTCTCACATTTGACTCTAGAATACCTTGGTATACAGAGGAGTTCATGGTCGATTCAATGACTGCAAGGTGCCCAGGTTGTGTGGCTGCAAAACAAGCCCATATCATCACCCCTCCACCACCGTGCTTTACAGTTGGTATGATGTATTTGTGCTGATATGCTGTGTTTGGCCATAATGCACAGCGCCACATTTGGCGAAAACCAAATATCTCCACTTTGGTCTTGTCTGTCCAAAGGACACTGTTCCAGAAGTCTTGTGGTTTGTTCAGATGCAACTTTGCAAACCTAAGCTGTGCTGCCATGTTCTTTTTAGAGAGCAGAGGCCAACTTCTGGCAATCCTTCTAAACAAGCCATAGTTGTTCAGTCTTTTTCTAATTGTACTGTCATGAACTTTTCCATTTAACATGCTAACTGAGGCCTCCAGAGTCTGAGATGTAACTCTTGGGTTTTTTGCAATTTCTCTGAGCATTGCACAGTCTGACCTTGGGGTGAATTTGCTGCGACATCCAATCCTGGGAAGATTGGCAACTGTCTTGAAGGTTTTCCACTTGTGAAAAATCTTTCTCAATGTAGAATGATGGACTTCAAATTGTTTGGAAATGGCCATATAACCCTTTCCGGAATGATGGGCAGCAACGATTGCTTCTCTGAGATCATTGCTGATGTCTTTCCTCCTTGGCATTGTGTTAACACACACCTGAATGCTCCAGACCAGCAAACTGCCAAAACTTCTGCTTTTATAGAGGTGGTCACACCTGCTGATGATCAATTAATCACGGGCACCTGATTAGCAGCACCTAGCTGCTTAATTCCTATGGAAGCAGTAAGTGTGTACTTAATTTTTCACACAATGCTTGTGCTTTTTGGCCTAGTTTTTGTTAAATAAATAATGACACGGTGTAATATGTCATGTGTTGTTGTTCGTTTGAGGCTGTATTTACCTAACTTTAAGACCTGCTAAGGACCAGATGATTTTTTATTATGTCCTGATACATAAAACCATAGAATTCAAAGAGGGTGTCCTGTCTTTTTCACATAACTGTAACTGTGGCAAGATTCTGCATTCAATAATTTTCTTTATATTTCTTGAAATGTTACAGTTATGGCCACTGTAGGAGCAGTAATGGCAGTCTTGTTCCACAAGATCAAAATAATACAATTATGATACAATAACATGGGCCATACTTTGATAAATTGTGGGTGAGCAATTCTGCAGTTATAACAAGCAGTGTTTGTCGTGAGATTTCTATTCCTCATATTCTCTTGTCCACATTTTTTCGTAACGACTGCCAATCATTGTCTCCACAGCAGGTAACTGCTCATTTACACCAGCTCAGAATGTTTCCCATGTGTCGCTGTCTCACAGTTTGTGAAGAAATTAAGATAAAAAGTATCTGATTTATTCCTGCATTGTTTGCAAATGATGTCGATTTATTTGCCACTGCTGGGTGTGTACTGCTGATCAATGTGTGCCTGTACTGCCCTGACTAATTTCTCACCATTGGAGGTTGCAGCAAATATATCTCTAAATAAACCTAAGACCATGTCCCCACTGTGTGCTTCTGCTCGTTTAAATGACAGAACCAACATATCATAATACTACAACCAATTACTGCAGGCTTGGGGAAGCACTTACAAGCTACAGGGGTTCAAAACAGAGATGTGCAAACTGTGCTCTGGTAAACATAGCCCCTGGGAAACATGAGGAACATGTGACTGAACTCAGTGAACTTTCAAATGTAATGCTTGTACCTTACTTTCTCAATATGAGTGAATTTGGCAATTGTATTTGGTTTTGATAAAACTGTTCCTCATTTTCAGCTCTTATTCAAGTTGTCACTGTGAAAAGTTTATCTTTGTCACCCTGGAGATTGTTCTACCATAGCTTCTTTGCTTAATGTCTATGGTTGGAAGTTTCCATTCCAACATAACACTATGAATCAACTACTGGCTGGTTTCTGTACCTTGATCCAAAGAATAAGAGCTAATCAGTGAGACCACAACAAACAACAAATACTGTTGTTGAATAAGACCAGCAGTACATGACCATTTGTGCATAAATGGCACATAATCTAAATTTAGTTAAAATATATTGTAACATAACTGGCACAGATGTGACATTTTCCATGCTGAAGTGTCTGTCATATTCCAAGACTGTCTTGTAAAAAACAAGCCCACACAGGTCGTCTGTGCAGCAGCTTATTATGACACATCGATTTTTTGTTAGGTGACAACTAGTGCCTGTGGTAATCATGACAGGAGCAAAGGAAAAAGTGTGGGGATGTAGTATATAGAATGACCATGGGATGGGTAAACAAAACACAGAAATATCACACAGGAGAGCAGTGATTCCCATGTCAAATTAGCAGCTTATGTTGTTTCTTCTATCTATGACAGTTCGACAAAGTTAAACACGTTATTTTAACAATGACAGCAAAGATTGTGTAATGTTAAGGAAATACATATTCTAATCGAAATCACAATCTTCTCCTAAACCGTACCAAGCAATGACCATTATTATAGTAACGATGGTGACGAAGGTATGTACACTGCTCTCAGTACAGTTCGGATGTTTTCTACTGTAACCATGACAACCAAGGAGGAGGACTGTTGGATATTTTCCATGTTTAAGTGTGTGCCACACTCCTTTGACTGACGATATATGTAGATACAAGAAAGCGATTCCACAATGACGCCACTTATATTAATATAAAGTGGGCTCCGAAAATCTTTATATCTTTCTATAGAGACATTTTAGAAATAAAATGTGTAAATGGGGTTTCTACACAAGCTATTATTAAAGTGATGAATGACTCAATTTTCAATGGCAGTCAGGAAACACATTCAGGAAATATACATGGGTCAGGTTGGAGAGGGGGAGATGGGCAGTTTTTGGCATTCTTCATGGTGCTGGTGGTACCAGTCTTTAGCTAAAGGTATGTCTCTCAAACCATTCTGTCAAACTAGCAGCACAAAAGTCACAAGCTGGATTGCATATGAGCTGCTTAGACTTGAAAGCAAACACTGACCTTGTAACAATATCAAAGTTCAAAAATCTACTTCTCACCACATTCCACCACCTGAAATCATATTTGTTGAAATATTTTAAAATTCTAGCAGTTAAGAATATTTTATACAAGTTCAACAAACTCTCAAAAGACGATAAACAAGGTAAGGAGAAGAATTTTGGATGCTGGGCTTCTCCCCGTTGACGCATGCAACTCAAGGTACTTCAAACTGCCATGTTTTATGCATGAGAGTCTGGATAACAAACAAGAGCTACAGAAAGAGAAATAATAAAAAAACCACACAGAAAAAGAGAGAATGAGAGGAGATGGAGCAATCCTACAAGTTGGCAGAAATCAACACAGCAAGCTTCCCAGACAGAGAGTAAGAGAACTTCTTTTAACATGTTCCCAGTAGACCCATGTTCAGAGAGGATCCCTAGAAAGACAGATATCATACCGCTCTCCTCTACCTTTCTTTCTCCTCCTACCCTTCCCTTACTCCTCCTCTGTCTCATTCTCTCTCCTCATCTCCCACACTGCCTTGCTCCCTGTTAGGAGTAAACGTGTTGATGTGCCAATAGTACCTGATTGTGATTTGTAAACAATGCTAAGTATTCCTGTTGGAGGAATAAACTTGATAACTCAGTCATCTAATCTGCCAAACACAAGCTGAAGAAGGAGAGCATGAGGAAGCAGGATGGAATCAGATTATTTCTAAATCAGATTCTCATCCCCTGTCACCACTGATACCACACGAAAGCACCTGCACTGCTGTTAATGTTATGAGTGGAGGATTTTAAAAGGAGACAAATACAAACTAAGGCTAGGAGGTGCAATGAAAATCATTTATTAAACAGAAAAAACTTATAAGTGGATGTGCAAAATCTGATAAACAAAAAATCAGAAAATCCAAATAATAGGCAAAGCTCCAGAACGAAAACAGGAGCACAAGCATCAAAGAGGAAGTGTCAGAGACAGGGGAGGACACAGACTTAAATACACACAAGGGGAGCAGGTAATTAGACACAGTTGTGACACATTAGGGTGAAGCAGGGGATAACAAAGGCGGAAAACACACAAGGGCAGGAAGCTAAATAACCATCAAACACAAAAGAAAAATAATTTCAAAATAAAACAGGAAAGAAGTCTGAACACAGAGTCATTTCAGGGGCAGATCACAACAGTTACTCAGTGGAAACATTCGTATCCAGCCATATACAACTCATATACTCATACACAACGCATTTGACAGTGAAACAGCACAGTGGTTAACCCATTTCCACTGAACTTTACCAAGGACTCACTAAGCATCTTACAGATGAGTGACAAATTAAAGTAAAAATCTGAAGAATGAGTGGAGAAACAGGATGACAAAGCTTCCATCCATAGGGCACAAGAGGTCAGTGAATGGTGTGATGAGAAAGAAAAGGATGTGAATCATATTCTCTGGCCTTCGCAGTCACCAGATCTCGACTGGATTGAGCGTGTTAGACAGTGCTCTCCATGAAGGAATGCCTTTTGGAGGAATGGTGTTCATCCCTCCAGTGGAGTTCAGAGACTTGGAGCATCAAGGCCAAGGGGCATTGAAGCTGTTCTGGCAACTTGTGGTTGTCTACCACCTTACTAAGACTATGACCCTTACTTCGATTTCATCCAGAGGAACAAAATTTAGATTCCCAGCCATAGTTTCTGGTGTCAAAAAAAAGTACCTGATCTATGGTAGTACTGTCTGATGGCCCACAAACCCTCAGGGTAAAGTCTGCAGAGCTGAATATCACTGATCAAACACAAACCTCAGGCTAGTACAGCTTGTGTACCGCTACATTCATATTGTAAGAAGGTGAGGGTTGCCAGTAGGATTAATATTAGGATAAGGGACAAACACTTTTGTTAAAAATATGTTATCCTGTCGACTTCCTGACTTCCTGACTAATTTGCACAATCCCCACCCTTTAGATGAGGTGGTACCACAAACAGGAAAGCATGAAAGGGACTTTTAGTGCCCGTGGCTCTTTAGTTCCTTGAACTATTTGGTCAAAGAGGGAATGAGTAAACCTTATTTTCTCTCACCATTACAGTGTTGTGTCTTCACAGCAAAAGCATCTCTTTAGAGAGGTGTCAGGCCAGTCATGAAGTGAAGACCGGGACACCTGACCGAGGGTGGAACAAATAGTTCTTTATAGTAAAAAACTTTAACAATATTTTACCCCTGAATGTATTTAGATGTACAGAATATATCCATATGACTGTATACGTGGGGCATAATATTATTAAATATATTCAATTTGATTTCATCAGAACATGACAATGACTGTATATGTTTTTCATGAGGAATAAGAAGATGTCAAGTTACATGTTTTTGTCTTTCTATTTTCTCTCCACAGTGTGTGACAGTGTTACATGCTGAGTATTCTGGTTGTTCCAGCACTTCAGCCCAGTCAAATTCAATGACATGTTTCAAATAAACTTTATTATATATTTTACATATCTTTTGCATTATTTGATACACAATATTGTCTCTGGTCCATATGGTATCTTTGGAAAAGATTAGGTCTTATCAAATTTGTGGGTCTGAACCTGTGCAGGGATGTGGACTGGCAGAATTAAAGAGCCTAAAATGTTAAGAAACGTTGTGAGTTCAACATCAAACGTAAATCCTTTACTCACCAAGAGCTGTCAATCACCACCACCTGCTCCCAGCAAGAAACCATGTTCAGCAGCAGAGAAAACTTACTAATATACCCTTTAAAGTCTACAAAACCAATACTTTAACTTTTGTTATTTATCACCATTTCTTATCCCTGTTTGCACATTGCAACAAGCCTAACAACTGTAGGGAACTTAAATCCACTCAGCTTGAGCTCTACTGATGTTACACAACCCAATGAACTGCCCGTGGTAGACAGTCATTAGGTAGGAACATGTGATCTTAAGCTGTAAAGAGAATTTATAAGTAATACATCGTGATTTCAACAACGTCTTTCTTATCTGAACAGATGGTTCTCAGTGTTTTCACCATTTTTCTGAACATGAATATTTCTCCTCTGTAGTTTCTGCTAGCCATACCAATACAGTCAGGTTTTTTGTAAAGCAGCTGGTCACATTAATTCCTTTACTCTACCCCAAGGCTTTTAGCTGTTTCTGCCCCCAGTCACAAAGTGAATTAATGGTCTATGTCTGTGTCAGAATGCTATTCAGTGTACAGTTAAGACCTTCTCCTCTCCTCTATAATTAGTGCTCTGTGCACAGGTTACACATTCATATGATATTAGAGTGATTTCATGCTTCAAGTGTGACAAATGGTGAAAAATTTCCCCATTCGCCCACATGTGCCCACACACACACACACACCCATCTATATCTATTTGGTTTAATTCCAAAAGGTACACAACAGAATGAATGCATGTTTATGAATAATTTAAGAATTTTACATAAGAGCCTTAGCTCGTAAGTGGATTGGATAGGTGCATGTGTGTGTGTGTGTGTGTGTGTGTGTGTGTGTGTGTGTGTGTGTGTGTGTGTGTGTGTGTGTACATACTGTACGTGTGTGTATATATGTGTGTGGGGGTGGTACTTGGTTGGAATACATCTCTATCAGTGTTTAGCCCCATAACAAATGGGATTTGGCAAATCTGAAGGTCAAATCGAATAGCAAACAGTGCCTCTCAGCCCGGCCCCTTCTCCCATGAATCCTTAACAAGCCACTCAGGGTCCAACAACCCAGGCCCAGTTTTTGGAAGCCTGCCTGTTTCTCAGCTTGTGGCATCTCTCTAGTAACACAATCTATTCAACATCATAAATAATGTAGGCGTAGGACTTATGATTCCATTGTAGTACTGCAGCAGTGACCGGCTCTCAAGGCCATTTCTCAGCCGAGTAAAGAAGAGGTGGTATTAAATATTTTCAGAGGGATAGCATCTAATATTTTCGTCACTGTCCTGCACGAGGGAGCCACCCTTGCAGAATAATAGCTCAATTTTTGAAGCTTTACAATGTTTTATCAAAGTATTGGGCTCATTCCAAGATCATCAAACATTCTCTGCATGTGGGCAACAATGCCTGCATTCAGTGGACAGATGGTAGAACATAAAAAGGTAATGGGACCAGAAATACAGCCAAAGTTTTCTGTCAAATTCTTGCTCACAACGTGACATTTCAAAAAGTTTGTTTAGCAAGTTAGCCTACCTGCAAGGTAGCCTCTGACATTAAAAGTATCTAATGACTTCACTCCAAACATAGGGTGAAGTTTAATATTGGTGGGGGCATGTCCCTACCGTGCATATGCAAACCTATGCCCACACCTTCACCATATCTTAACTTGAGTTCATACTCCATAATCACTGCCTTCCCCTGATCTGAACCACTGTGTAGTTGCTGTGCACAGATATTGCAGAAAGCAGTCATCCTAATATTGTTGTTGATGAATGTAATCTCAGGTTGTGCTGACCTGATCCTGTGAGCTGTTCCCATCTGAGTGGCCTCATTAAAACGGTTGGTTCAGCAACACACTCGTCCCAAGTGGTATCTGCCTCTGCAGATATATATATGATTTTATTTGCCTTTTAAATGGAAAAGGGAGTGCGCTAATATAATGCTTTTCTACCACACTCACGCACATTCACACGCCAGTGATACTTCGGGGGCAAGGACACTTGGAAATGTGGACTGGAGGAGTTGGGAATCGAACTACTGACCTTACAACCCGCTCTCTCCTGAGCCACAGCTGCACACAGAGATGCACTGTACATCTTTAAGATTTCTACTGCCAGCTACCAGTGTAAGAACTGAGAGATTGTATCTGCTTCATTATCATTATTTTTATTATTATTATTATTATTATTATAGCTTTATTTGTATGGCACCTCATTCAACAAAGTGATTAGATTAAAATACGTAAAAAAAACACAAAGGGAAGGAAAGAAAAGAGGAAAACAAAACATTCTCTGTCTTTTTCATCATCACATAATCACTCCAAGGACATTTGGCCATTCACAAGTGTTCTCTGAACACAGTGGCTGTGACCTCATGTGTGTAATGTCACTGATTGTTTTCCATTCTTGTGCTCCCTTTAAATGGCTCTGACTAAGACTGACAGTTTAATGACTGAAATATAAAAAACTGCAACTCTTGAGGCTGCGAGGTCTCTGCTGTTGAAACTGAAGTCTGCAGAAAAACTGAAAATCCTTGTAAAAAGCTCTTCTCATCTCTGGCTTGCTAACTTCATCGGGTTGTAAAATCAGGAATGAAATATCCTTCTGATACTAATTAAAAAATGTATCAAAATCTTTGCCTTGTTTGGGTTTATGTTGTATTTGGACGCCTGCTGCACATCAGCGTCCGTGAAATACTTGCTGGCTCCCTCTTATTTATTCAGTGGTAACCAACCACAGAGAAGAAAAACAAAGAATATTTTCTATTTTCTGTCAGGAAAAACAGAAAGATAACTCTCTCTATATTGCTCCTAACAAGCATAGAGAGGGAGCAAGTATGGAAAGCAGATGAAGTGGTTCTGTTATGGAGAAGTGGACACTGATTCTGCTGATGTCGTGATGTCAACATCCCATATTACACGACCAGGCCTGACCTTGGATTATCACTGTGAGCCCTGAAGGACACATGGAGGCGAGATAAATGTAGTATCTTGGCTGACATGAGAAAGAGAATATCAGCGAGTCTGAATGAGGCTTTGATGAGTGTGAACAGTACATGCTTGTACTTAAAATAACTAAATAGCAATGTGCAGTTGCAACCCCCCTCCCTTGTAAATCTGTCAGTAACAATACAGTGAATTATTCCTGATTTAATTACCTGTTCTTTTATTCCTGGTGTCAGTTCCTATGTAATTACATGTAAAATAATCTTGACTAACACTTTTGTTTTGCCTATTTATACTCTCTGCTGCTGCTGCACTCACTGTCCCCAAGGGGATCATCAAAGTTTCATCTGAAGTGTAGACTTCTTCCTCTGTCCTTCAATCTTTCCAATATTAGCTCCTTGTTTTTATGTGTTCTTCTCCTCCCAGTAAAAGACAGAGGTTTTTATCGCCCTGTCTTTTTTTAAGTTAACGTTAACCTCTGAGAAAAGCAGAGATGGAGAGGAAAAGAGAAAAGGAGTACGGGGAACAAAGATGATGGGACAATGGACAGACATTGTGGACACAGCTGTAGAAAAACTGCTCCTCCAAAGTGAGCGGCTGCTGTCATTCAAGTTGCACTACTTGCGTGTATATGGGAAAAAAAAAGGTTTTGTCTGTTAATAGTGTATCAGGAAACCTCAATTACAGATAAAGTGAACAGTGACTGTAAATGCTGATATAACACTGATATTTCTTGGCTAAACTTGCTCATAGTTGAATCATGGACTAAAAGGAGGGATATAAATGGAAATATTATAGACTGATTCCAATGAGATTCTTACTTTATAGTGTTCACATTAGAAAAAGTGACAAAATAAAATACACTTAAAGCAGAGAGAGTTGATTTGTGAGTGTGCTGTTGATACAAACTGTTCTACAATACAACAAATCAAAGAAAATGGTGAGGCAGCTCACAGTTTTAAAACTGAAATGGTAAGTCGTGGTGGAACGGCTCCAGAAAAGTGTCAGAAATACAAAATAAGTATCAGCTATATTCAGAAAGAAAAAACAAAAACATTGAAACATGGGCACAGCCAATTGATCTTCAGAGTTAGTTTGATACTTGGTGTCTTTTCTTGTTAATAAAAAATGTTAAACCTAATTGTAAATGTAAATTATATATATATATATATATATATATATATATATATATATATCCCAGCCCCGGTCATTGCGTCATTCATCCACTTTTAAAAGCCTAGAAGAACCAATGTGAGTGAATGTGAGCATATGTTTTACGTGTATATGCTGTAAGTTTGAACTTTGCAGCTGGTGGCTCATGGTCTTACTCTTTCTTAATTTCTTGTGATCATCACTCACAGATACAGAACACTGGTCAGATGCTTCAACTCCATGTGTCGTGTCAAATTCGTTGCTGATGTGGCTGACTTGACGTTCTGACGTGTTTTTTTCAGACCCACTTAATTTGCATTGAAATTTGATTTTTTTCTGTTGGAATCTGCACTGATTTGTCCATAGAAGTCCTTCAAATGATCAAATAAACTGACATCAGCTGTACCAGGAGCTGGGCTGTTTCCACTAGACACCACAGTCCTCTGGTGCCACCCTAAAACACAGTTTTTCTGATGTTTTGGTGGTTGGAAAACAGTTTTTTGGTGCATTAACCACCACCCTCTGGTGTTAACGTTCATTAGTTGCAAATGGAAATGTTCAGTTCACCATTCACCAAAAAAATGAGCAAGGGCTCATTTAGCTCCTTTATATTGTAAATTTCATTGTATCCAGTGCAGGAACTATTAAACACTATGCTGGAAAACATGACATTACAATTCAGGCTTGAAAGACACACTTTTGGTACCAGATTTCTAACACCACATTTTCTGATGCTGTCACTTTGAATAACAACATCATTTCCCTTCTTTGAGGAGCCATCCCTCCTCTCCATCTGCTCACATGCCACTGTAACAGTTTAAATGTATGAGGCTATGACTGAAATCATTCAGTGTTTCTCTGTCAGAGGACCAAGTTCTCCCACCTGCTACTCCTGGCATCACCTTTCTATGTGTCCGTGTGTGTGTGTGTGTGTGTGTGTGTGAGTAAATCTGTCCATGTACCTGTGAGTAATGACATGTCTGTTACACTGGAAGCAGTGGATTGGTGGTGTGTGTATATGTGTTCTCATGCCATGGAAAGGTAAGGTGCCAAGTGGCTGTCCAGTCTGTATGGCAGTGAAATCTGTCCGCGACACTGAAAAAAAAGTCTGTGTTTAAAAAATAATTATAATAATCAGATATTTAATATAATTTGTCAATGTCACTCCATAAAAACTGTCAAGTGACTTGACAACTTCATTAACAGCACAGTGCAGAAACATCAATATTTATGCACATCTACAATGTTTGGATGTTGTGAAGCAAAGAACAGTGTGGTATATCACTGTTGGTACACACACACACACACACACACACACATACACACAGGATGCTGACAACTTCGGTGACAATAGCTTAATAATCATACAGAAGGTGTTTTCTATTCTATCTTTACTCCAAGGTTGATCAAAAACACACACATGCACAAATTCATGTGAATGACACACATAAAGGATAATTACAGTTTATTTCAATCCTCCCATCTGTGGCTATTGTGACTTCACAGGTCGTACCACCTTTGCAATCAGCACCTCTGTTGTAGAGACTCGGGAAAACAAAGACTCACACAAAATGAATGATTTCAAACACTATGCCACTTTTGCCAACCATTATGCCACATGTAGACCCTTATGTAGTGAAAGAGAAAGACATCTCCATAGACATTAGTCAGGAAGCTTTAGGCTCTTTCTCATCCCAGCTAACCTGCTGATAATGTGGGTTAGCTGGAACCCTAATGTTTAACTTAAGAAACCTAATGTTTCTAGCTAACCTTAGCTTATTTGTGGTATAAGCTAATGCTAACAAGATTTGCCCAGAGTTTGAAGCTCTGTTTTTGTTGTAGCTGTATTGTGAACATGAATTTCTTCATTTTCTGTAGCACAGAATGTGCAATTTACAAAGCAGGTCTGAACACTGATCCATTACCACTTTATAGCAGCACCTTTAGCAGAATCAGAAACAATTTATTTCGCCTACTTGGTGCATGTACAACATGTAAAATAAATGTACTGTACTGAAGAGAGGTAAGATATTAATTAAGGGATAAAAATAAAAATACGATAAATAGAGTAAAGCTAGGGGTGTAAAATCTGGTGAATGCAGCATACAATGGTTTGTCAAAGCTTTAGCACTGAAAACAGCTGCACACTGGGATGATGAGAGTACTGAGAGTGAACCCCAACAGTAGCGTGCTGTTAAGCTAAGGGTAGGCTAGCTAAGGCTAGGCTAAATGCAGATTCACTGTGGTTTGTCAGTGCAAGCTACCATTTTTACATTACACTGAAGTCATTTCATCTGTTGTTTATATTAGGCATGTATTGATGATAACAGTGATATTTAAAAAAAAATGAAATATTGATATCATGTTAATGATACACATATGACAATATCAGGACAGCTGATGTTAGGTCTTGTGGATCAAAGTGTAATTGTTCCTTTTGTAAACTCGTAAACTCTACCTCCCTGCACTCATATTTGAGTCAAATTAAGTTCCCAAAAAGAGACAAAACCCACATATAAACAAAGTTGAAGATGAATTTGACTTACAGCATTAGCCCTAGCTGATATTTGATTAAAGCAGCTTTAAGTTACTGTGCGAGTGACGAAATACATGACACACATTTCAATGTTACTCTCTCTATAAAAGTCAAAAATCATATGAGCAGTAGTTCATGACAAGTTTGAAATTCTTTGAAAAGTGTTTTTTACATTTATTTTACACCTACACTTTGTGTTTTCAAAGGTTTGGCATTATGCAACATTACCAAAGGAATTATTTGTACCTGTGAAAGCACTTTTAGTGGAAAGGAGGTACTATTCATCGCAGTATTATTCCAGGTAGCAGTAAAAGGGTTTAAGTGGGAGTTACGGTGTTGGCAGCAATCATCAAACATTACCAGGCTTTCCTTAAACTCACACACCACATATGCTGTATGTTATGAATAAATGATCACTATCTTTAAAAGCATCCACGGGTGGTGCGCAGCACATGTAATTGCTAATAGCTGAGATATCACCCAGTATCTGTGTGTGATCATTAGATCGTCGTAGCCTGTACATCTGTAGAATCGTCCCTGGAGTCAAACCATTAGAAAGTGAAACACTCACATGCTCAGTTGACCCACACATGCAGATGCGGTGTGTGTGGCTGTGTGTGTATATTTGGCACATGTATATTTCAGCACTGTGTGGGTCATTCAGCCATGAAGAGATGTATCTTTACTTATGACCCTACCATGTTAAATGGTAGTGCTCCAAACTCCCTCTATTATAGATGGCTGTGGTGAAATATGGATGACTCTGGCTTCCCCAGTGTAGTACACTGAGCTGCTGTGGCCTGCTGAGTGCAGCAGGTCAAAAGGCTGAAAGCCAACATGGATTTAGAGACTAAATTACTTTGACCTGGGTGTAGTGATCATGAGAGAACACACACACACACACAGACACACACATACACTTGTACTTCTATCTTTGTGAGGACACTCGTTGACATAATGCATTTCCTAGCCCCTTACCCTAACCTTAACCATCACAACTGAGTGCCTAACCCTAACCCTGACCCTAACCTTAACCTAAACCTAATTCTAACCATAACTCTAAAACCAAGTCTTAACTCTCAAAATGTGATTTGAAGGTGTCTCAAAAAGTGAGGACCGGCCAAAATGTCCTCACTTTCCCAAAATGTCCTCACTCTGTTAGTAAAATACTTTTTTTGGTCCTTACTATGTAGCAAGTACAAGTACACACACACACACACACACACACACACACGTTCACACATTCACATAAGCTGCATACCTCCTTGCAAGAATGTATTCACATAAACAAAGGTTAGAGAGTTTAATAGCATTGAACCAGCAGATAATACCAATGTTAAGAGGTTGAACCATTGTACTTGAGCAGAAATTGCTTCATTCTTGTCTTCAGCACTGATGTATGTGTTTGTGTAGATCCAGTGACATAAACAGAGAAAGCAATAACGTCTGATAATTAATCTTTGATATTTTTGTTGTCTGCCAAAAATGCTGCTTTAATCGCTGTCATACTTGACCATTAGGCCTCATTTGAGCTGCTGCAGATCTGTTGTTTGTTGAGAT
The DNA here is from genome assembly GCF_046630095.1 of Trachinotus anak. Classification (NCBI taxonomy): domain Eukaryota; kingdom Metazoa; phylum Chordata; class Actinopteri; order Carangiformes; family Carangidae; genus Trachinotus; species Trachinotus anak. Next base: position 24,203,292 of record NW_027273872.1, read on the forward strand.
CGGAGTCCACAGCAGTTGCACAAACGCTAATGTTTTGTACTTTATTAACACCAAGTACCCAATATTTTATAGAGGAATATGACTGAGTTGAAGGAATCCAGCCTAAATAAGTATTCCCTAGTTCCTATACCAGGGTCAAATTAAGATTTGTGCCGGGGGGGGGGTGCCTATGTTACTTGGTCCATGGTTATTATGGTTACGGATGCTTGAATGCATTTACATGGACTGGTTATGTTTTAAAATGGGGGAGTATAGTTGGAAAGATACTGGATCAAGTCAAGAAACAGCCACCAAACTAGTCTATATTAGTTAGACTGAGGTGCTATGGAAACCAAGAATGCATCAAAAACAATGTATAACTGGGTGGATCTAGACACCTGTTCCTATAATGTTTTAATTTAAGCCAACCAGAAAATAACCTGACAGTTCCTGTTATTGGTGATGTTTGTCACAATCAACCACATTTTAACTGACAGGCTATAAAAATGGTTGAATTTCACAATCACAGGACCTAATTGGTTCCTTTCATACTTCACAGGAGGATTGTTTTTGTTAACTCAGGTAATTTTTCATCCAGACTCTTGATACTGACTGTGGCGTTCCTCCAGGAAGCATTATTGGTCACACTTTTTCATCACACTGGTATGACCTGTAGGTCACTCTGTTCACCTCTTTGATCCCGACTGAATGTCTCAACAACTGTTGGATGGATTTCCATGAAATCTTGGCGTTCTTCATACCCATAGGAAACAGTGTTTGCTATCAACTGAATTTTCCTTCTGTTGCCACCTTGAGGTTCATATTTCTGTTGTTGATGCCTTGACTGCTGTTGGATGGATTGTTGTGAAACGTGGTTTACACAATCATGGCCTTCATGAATGACACCACTCTGTATGCCCGTAACATCTCAGTGACATTACATGTACCTTTACTCATTTGGCAGATGCCTTTATCCTAACCGACTTACGAGTGAAGGACAACAGTGAAGCTTCACTGCAGTGGGAAACCTTTGTGTGTATTAAGTAGTACAACTTCTCACGGGCCTCTCTCTGGAGCTCTAGCAACAATAGGCCAGTGAGTGTTGACTGTTTTCTGAGGAATACATAAAAATTAAGCAGATTTCAGGTAAACACACAGAGAATCCAAATCCTGCATGGTTGGATGGAGGGTCCAGGTGGGCGGGGCTTGGGGCATGGCTGAGGGTGGTGACTGCTTTGTTGTGACATCACACAGTTACAGAAGTCCTGACGGCTCATTTTAAGGCTCAGTTTCTGAATACGGGCTGTGTGCATTTCTCTGTGGACTAAGACTTTCCTTATGAGATCTACAGCAGAGGAAATGTTCTGTATTCATGAGCTGCTATCTAGTTTCCTGTTCCCTTTAAAGGAATTGTTTGTCAAGGCACTTCCTAATTGGTTTTAAAATCCAGTATTTGTGGTTATCGTAAGGTATCCCATTTTCTTTGTTGAAAAAAAATAGATATAAAAAAGAAAACAACAGCTGTTTTGTCTGGTTTGTATTTTACTTTGATGTAGTACATTGTTTCACACTTCAGTAAGGAAAAAGACATCACACTGCCAGAGTGTTTCACAAGTGAGAGATGTTGTGAAGACAAATACCACTGCAGTGAGAGTTTCAAAGTTTGAAAAACTCACCTAAACTAAAAATAACCAACAAAAAAAAAAATTGTGACACCATAAAATCGGAAAAATTGACCCTAAACACACAATGACACACTGACTAGAGCATGCTCTTTTCATTATGAAGCTTTAACCTCTCTGCTAGGCAACCACAACACATAGCAACTCACTGTGTGTTTGTGCCTTGACTCCACCTCATTAGGAGTAGTGTTTGTTTCTGTAAGTGTGTCTAGTACATCTGAACGTATGTGTGTGTGTGTGTGTGTGTGTGTGTGTGTGTGTGTGTGTGTCCACGGCTAGTTGATTCTCTATTAGTAGAACTCAGTTTGACTGTGTGGCCTGAAGCTTTATTTGCTGAATCGACACAAAGCCTTGTTGGATTACTGAATTATTAGATCAAACTGCTTCTGTGCTGCTAAATTACCAACCTAGTGTGTGTTTGTTAGTGCGTGTGTGTGTGTGTGTCTGTTTGCATGGGATATTGAGCATCGCCAAAAGCAGTTGGTGCTAATGAACATCACAAACACTCACACACTCACCGTCCACATTAACACACTCTGGATACACACACACACACACACACACACACACACTCACTCACACACAGTTTATTATTTAATGGTATGAAGTGGTTTGTAATAATGCTGTAATTTAACAAGACTCTGCATCAATACAACAAATTAGAGTTCTGATCACAAATTCAAACTGACTTCAGTTGACTAGGACACTCACACATCTTTATACAACAACCCACATTATTTCTGTATGTCCTTCCTTTCACTTATAAATAAACTGGTTGGCATTAGAGGCTAACAGGAAGCATCTGAAACAACTGTCACGCTGTGAGTAAATGAGCCACGTTTCATCAGTAAACCGATAATGAATGGTTTCGGCTGAGTTAAGTGTCTCGTCCAGTCATATGAATGATAATTAAATGAATGACTAGACAAGTGGATTGATCCAATTTCACAACAAGTGATTGTTTTGATTATTAATTAGCAGTGGTTTTAAAAGGGAAACCAGTGTTGTTGAAATGCTGAAGTAAAGGCAGCGGTGGTTTATTTTTCTAGAGGAAGAGAAGTCATGTGTGACCTGAAGAGGGTTGGAGAGAGGAATGAAAGGAAGAGAGAGAGGAGTCAATAAACATATAACTGGATAACAAATAAAGATGAAGGAGAGGAGGAAGCAGAGAACAAAGGGTTGAAGTACAGAGAAAGTAGTGGGTAAAAAACGAAGGGATAATGGGCAGAAAAGGGGGAGCAAGAAGAAACAAAAGTAGGTGAAAATGGGTGAAAGGAAAGACACCAAAAAAAGCAAGAGAGCAAATGAAGAAAGAGTTACTGTACAGTTTGATGCAAGGGGGGGAAGATTCAAATTTAGATAAAGGAAGCAAACTGAATGAAAGAAAGCACAAGGAGAGGACAAAAAAGACACAGGACCAAAGGAGGAAAGATTGGACAAAGGATCTAAGAAAGATTGAAAGAAAGATGGATGACAGATAGGATGGAGAGTGGAAGGAGAGAGGATGAGGAGGAGGGAGGGGACGTAAGGCAGTTCAAGAGAGGAAGGAGGGGCAAGGAAGGAAGGAAGGAAGGAAGGCAAGAAAAGAGATGACTTGTGAATGAGAGGTGCACAATGAAGTTTTGTTTCCTGCTGGAGACAATACTACTATTAACTCTGAATCTCTCTCTCTCTCTCTCTCTCTCTCTCTCTCTCTCTCTCTCACACACACACACACACACACACACACAAACACAAACACACACTCGAGCAACCTGCTGGGACAAAGCTGCTATTAAATGGTGGAGCTGTGTCTCTGTGTGAGCTCCAATCTGTCATGTTCTTTGCTGCTCCCTTCATCTCTCCATCCTTTCCTCAGTGTCTCAGTCATTCTCATTCTTTTATTATTGTGCCTCCACCACTGTCACTCTTTTCATATTCTTTACCCCCCCCCCCATCTTTTTTTGGTCCCCCTTTCTCTTATCTTCATCTTATCTTTGTCATGTCCTCTGTCACTTTTACTTTTTGCTGTTGTCACTCTTCCTCTTTCTTCTACCAGGGGAGGACTAAAACAACAATTCAGGCTGGGAATGTGGGTTCGTCGAGGCCACACTGCAGCTGGTGCAGGGAGTAACCTGATACACTGTTGCTCTGCTATTGATAAAGTAGCAGAAAATAGGGACAAAATTATATTTCCTATCTTAGCATGGCATCTGTCTGCTCCTGAGATCTCCCTCCTTCTCCTCCCACTGTCTTACTGACTCTTCCTATATGAACTATCGAGGTAGTGGCGGGTGTAGCTTGTATGGTGCCTTGGGTGAGTAGAGGAAAGTAAACACAGGAAGAACGCCCTGCACTCTGGACTGTGATATCCTGTGCAATAAGGATCAGCATCAGAAATGGCATTTATCACAGCTCCAATATGTATCTGGGTAGTTGACCTACATACTACCCAACACCAGAACGCAGATTTGCTGGATGGGTTCTGACTCAGCGAGGACGCATTGAGGATGTACAATCTCGTCTAACTGTCCAGCTCAAACTTCTGAGTTCACCTGCTAGTGGGGTCGGATTGAGTTCAGAACTCTTTCACACCAAAACAAACCAGAGGCCACCTCCTCAACAGGGTCTTGGTGTGACTGTTTTGGTCCACACAGGAATGTGAGTACTGCTTTCACACCTGCCCCAATTGAACTGCACCAAGGGAAAAGACAAACCAGGGTCGGATTTAACCGGACTAAAAAGTGCATATGTGAAAGCACCCTGAACTGCACAACTGTCATCTAAAGTCTGACCTTTGCTGCTTTCCTTGATGCAAAGTCCTCAATTAGATAAACATATGAAATCTGCCCAGCAATTGCAGGGTTAATACTGATACTGTACAGAGATAGAAGTGCGCTATTTGATAGGGGGAGGTCAAACTACCCTCGCTCCCCTCCCCATCTCCTACCACCTCTGACAATGAGAGAGGAGCCTGTCTCAGCAGCAGAAGCCTGCACAAACTGGAAAGAGCGCCCGCTCTGACCCACACGGTCACATGAGATCATTGATGTGACGTGCAAATGAGCGATAGAAAACCAATGAGCACCTGCACGGCACCAAAACCCCAAGAATCCGGAGATATCCTCTTTAGGTTTTGGCAAGAATCTGGATTATATCTGGAGTTTGAAATAACATCTTACAATGCTGTGATCGGAGCATGTCCAGTCCAGATTTCATTATGTATGGGTCATAGTTTGAAATATCTAGCCAACTACATCTCTGGATCCTGGGGAGTTTTCACAGTACTGCACATGTTGCTCATGTTGCCCATATCTAAATCTGCCACGCATGAAGGAGTCGTATTGTCTCTTGACATCTCTCCTTCTCTCTTCTTTCCCCAGTTCTCCCCTTACTGTTCCCCTGTTTTCTCCTGGGTAATGAGTGTGCAATTAGGCTGTAAAATGACCCCTTTGTCGTCTCATTGTTACCACTGACTACTCAGGAGGGCATAATAGTTCCCACTCTGCATTGCACAATTTTTCAAATTAGCTGTGTATCAAACTCTCTTGAGCCATCACTTTCAACCACAGACAAAATGGAAACATAAAATGTCAGCTGAAAGTTGAGTGACTTTCCAGGGCTTTTCAGTTACATCTCACTGTCTTCATCAGCAGATGGAGTTTACTCAGGACCTAGTTTTAGTTGGTTGTTCTGATGTTTATTCAGTCTCTTTTCAAAAAATAACAAATAAATAAAAATCTACACATTTTTTGTATGTTACACCCCAGCTCGTTCTGGGAAAAGGGAAGCAACATAAAACCAGACATAGTTGGTTATTTATTGGTCAAATGGCCAGGACTGTGTCTATGGCGGTCTCAGCTACGTCGGAGTTTGTGATTTCAATTTTCAACAAGTGCACCAAACGTGACTGATCTGCATCCATGTGAAGCAAAATACTTCAGTCTAATTTCTGCCTTTAAATGAGTTGACGGAAGCTGGAAAATGCGAGCGCAATCAGCATCTTCAGAGCGGGAGACAGCGCTGTGTTTCTGTCTGATACAGTTGAGGAGGGAGAACCTCGAATAGCTCAAACAGGGTTCTTCTGCAAAAGTGAAACCTCACTGTCCAAATGGACGTCCCGTGGGTTTGTCATGGATGACCCTTTTCTCGTCTCGTCTCTTAATGCACTTTGGTTTTTCTTCTGTAAACAAGATGTGCTGCCATCATTGTTTTTCTTGTTTGTTGTTATTACCATGGATACTACTCTGACTTTCCAACTTACCCCTGCTCCATACTAGACATAAAGTTACACCCAGGTGTAACACATACAGCATGTAAGTCTAAGGGGTCCACTGGGCATAACTTTAATTTGCTTATAACTTTCAGCTCTAAGTCAGACGTGACATTACACCCAGTGTGTACACCCGGCTGGTGTGGTTGAGAAAAGTTAATAAGTCATTTCAAAGAAGAGTCATAATATATACATTTACAGATACATCGTGTTTGTCATGAGTAAAGGTATTGAAGCGCCAATACACAACAAAACCATTTCCATTATAACACTTACAGGCACAATGTCTACTAATCCTCTTTAAAAAACAAATTCAGGAGCTTGACAATGAGGTGTCGTACCAAAAATACTGCTTCAATATTTTTTTTATATGTCTTTAGCGTTTTAGTGTGAACATCTTGAAACAAGGCAGAATACAACAGATTACCAAGAAAAGAAACCTAACAAAACACTAAAATAATCAGGGCATTTATGTGACTAGTTCTAAGAGACAGTGACTGTGTTTTTTAAAGGTGTTTTCATGTATGTAACTGAGCCCTAATGCACAGCAGTTCAGCACTTTATTGCAATTTGAGCTACACACAGGGTTTTAACTGGAAATCTAATCCAACAGGCGTTGGTGAGAGAATGTAAGTCCTTTCTGTTGTAGTTCTTTAATATGCTGGCATGTTGTCATCTGCATTTAATTTTTCTTGGGGAAGAAAAAAAAAATCATTATGCGTCTGTGAAGGTGGAGAGATGTGTAATCTTTCTTTCACTCTTTTGAATTCCACCAAATGTTGGCATTCAGCCACCGCAGCAGATGAATACCCTATAATGCTGGTACGGTTGTGGGCAATTTAAAGTCTCAAAAGCTTCAATGAACCATCTGCATAAAAGACACGACAATTTAAGCAGTCAAAGCTATTACACATTCCACTGTGCATACTGAATACAGATTTATGTTGTTTGATTAAGTATCAAGAATGCAGACAAAGTACTTGAAGATAAAGAGGATTTTTTGGCCACCTATGTGTTACAGTCTGTAACATTTAATTAGGCTTTTTAGAATTTAATCCACCATACAGTAAACTGAATATTTAGTGCTCCTGTGTTAAATGACTTTAAAATTAACTCACATCTTTTATTGATCAGCTGGTAGTGGATGTTGGCACAGTGAATAAACATACATTTACCAAGATTCTCCTGTTTCAGCTGCTGAAATGATGTCATCATTAGGTGACCTGAGTGAAAATGCACAAACACTTAATGATAACTGGATATTATGGAGGATCCACTGTTGAAAGGATTTCTCAGTTGTTAGAGATGGCATGGTAAGATTCTCATTGACCTAAGTGGGGTTGAATGGGAATATCCCTGACTTTAAAAGTTACACTGTTCAGGCTGTGAGTTCATGTTTTCACCCTTCCTTTATGTTTCTGTGTGTCTTCCCTGTTCTCCATTGTGTCTCCTCCCCATTTCTCCTTGACCTTGATGGAGAACATCATGAGATCAAGGAGAGAGATGTGAAGAATTCAGGAGGACTTGGCAGTGCTGAGAGAATCATACTGAACGTTCATTAGGGTTTTTTTTTTTTAACAACTTTATTTTTAACACATGGACAATAAAAACTTCTTTCCTTACCACAAATACAAAAAACACAAAACATATAGAGCTATATAAAGTTTTGACCTTTGAAATGACCAGGGTTTTGAAATGACATTTATGTATAGATTGTTATGATGATGATATAAGATGATATGCTTGTTCATCATGATGCTTCCTCATCAAGTTTTGGGATTGTGTCACATAAAACACACACTCTGTTGTTTCTATATGTACATGGGTCAGCTGTGGTAAAATCATGGTACATGCGTGTGTCATTTTAAATATTCCTGCAGCAAGGAATTGTGGGAAGGCATTTTCTCCTCTCCTTTTGTAAAGGAAAGTCCAGTGTTTCCTGTGCTAAAGGAGATAGAAGCTTCTTTCTTTATCATTTAGAAAATTTGATCAGCTCTCATCATGGCTGCCATTTAGATACTTCCATTTCATTTCACTCAGTTAGAAACCTGCCTAAGCAAAATAGACTTTTCGACCGCAATCTAGAACTCCAATCCACACTGCCTCCTCGCCTGCCAGATTACACCTAAGACCTCAGTCTTAAGATGGATGCCATCTCACCTCTCCCCTAACAGCCAGCCTGCCTCCACCCTTGCCCTTCACCCACCTTCAACCCCTGACAGGACTTGGTAGCTCGTTTCACCACTGGGGAACCACAGATGAGAACAATCTGGACTGACATTGCCTTGTGTGCAGGGATGGCAATGCCGGATGACATTCCCAGGAGGAACGCAGTGGCCGAGAAGGAGCATAAGGCTGTATGATTGAGTTCAAGTAGATGGTGCAGACCCAGAAGTCACCCTGAAGGCAGCATTAGTGACCTGAATTTGATTTAGGCCGCCATGGGTAGCCAGTGTAGGTCAATGAGTAGCGGAGTGACATGTGCCATTTTTGGCTTACTGAAGAAAGGCTGGTTTGAAGAAATGCATTGCAGTAGTCAAGGTGAGAGGTAACCATGGCCTGGACCAAGAGCTGGGTGGCAAGAGTCAGGTAAGGCCTGATTGTCTTTATGTTGTATAGAGCAAAGGGGCATGACCGAGAAACGGATGCAACATGGTCGGAGAAGGATAACTGGTCTTCAGTCATGACACCCTGGTTTCTTCCAACCTTAGATGGGATAAGGGATGAAATGGTGATTTTGATTATCAATATCATGATGAAGAGACTGATTGGCTGGGATGACTAGAAGTTCAGTCTTTGAGAGGTTTAGTTAAAGGTGGTGTTCCTTTATCCATGCAGATATGTCAGGGAGACAAGCTGAGACCTGTGCAGACCCCGTTGGGTCATCTGGTGGGACAGACAGGTATAGCTGGGTGTCGTCAGCATAGCAGTGATACGAGAAACCATGTGAGTGGATAACTACACCCAAGGAGGTGATGTATATAGGAAAGAGGAGGGGTCCCAGAACAGATCCTTTGGGCACTCCAATTGATAGTGTTGTGACACAGTGAAGGAGTGCCCAGTAAGATAGGACTCAAACCAAGAAAGGCCTTAGCCCAAGATGCAATTGTTGGAGAGTACAGACAGCAAGAGAGTACAGACAGCAAAAGGTTCACTTTACTGAAGGCTGCTGAGAGGCTCCAGCAAGATAAGAACTGAGGACCGACCTGAAGCCCCGGCTGCCCTTAGGGCTTCTGTCACAGACAACAAGGCCGTTTCAGAGTGGCCACTCTTAAAGCCAGACTGGTTTGGATCAAGGAGATTGTTGAGACCTGCTGAAAAACCAACCTTTCTTTACACTTAGACAAGAATGGAAGTAGTGAGACAGGTCGATAGTTCTCCACAGAGATACAGCCCCCCCACCCCACCCCCAATTACTGAACATAAAATTGCACTTCATCTAAAATATCATAAATAATTCAGAAGAACATGAAAACTCTGTTAACAAACATTGTTATTGCACAGTCCATTCTCGTCTACCCATCTTTGCTTGACTGGTGGGACAGTCTGGAGAAAGACAATGGAAAATTTGATATTTACACTGAAATATTTACACTACATTACAATATATTTGATGAAAAAAACATATAATAAACAAATCCTGATAAAACATTAGCAAGATTATTGTATTTATAAGATTTGACGTGGCATTGTGTGAGGCACTATGCACAAGGCCAGCAGAAAAAAACATGCTTTAGACATGATGCCCACTGAAACAATCCAATGCACTGTAAGATAAAGTGCTGAAAATATTCTAAATGAAGCGTACATAGTACTTTGACCTGTAGCTGCAGTGTAATACAATGTAATTTTCATTTTTTTGAGGAAGACCTACTGGTCCTTATGTGTCCCACATTACAGCAGTTCACCCAATATTTTCCTGTATCTGCCTTACATGTTCAGCTTGCATCATCTCCTAAGCTTGTCTAAACTTTCCCTCTCTCCACAGACACACAAACACACTTTGTGATGATGCCACGGAGAAGCCAGTAAAAACCTGAAACATTTATCATGATTGGGTGATTATCATCATTTTTCAGGCTGTACAACTTCAGATATGTGTAACATTCACAAAAGATCATTGTGAGGTGAAGACATAGCCTTGAGGTTTGTCGCGTCGAACGAACAAAAGGTCTCCGTGTTCATTTTCTCCCAAGATTACAATCTTAATTAGTGGATTATTATCAGCATGCTGTTTGATGATTTTACTGACAAACACATTCAAGCAGCTGCTTTTCTGTCTGTGTTTGGTTTCCACATGAGATGCCACGCAGCCATGTATGAACTATTAGTGCCTTTAAAATACAGCCCGACTTTCTGCATCATGGATTTAGCTGAATATTTTTATGCAATATAGGCAGCAACATTATCAATATACATCCAATTAACAGTTTTATTCTCTATATTAAAATGTTTGTTTGTTGACATTTGCAGTAACATATTGCAAATACAAATGTGTATGAAGGTCCAATTGAAGGTGACTGTAGACAGCTGGCAGGCAGTTGTCTGTGCCTATTCTTCCAGTTTTCTCATAATATGCTCTGTGTCTGACCAAGATCAAACAAATTAAATATTTATATTAAAATTCTAAAGAGAAAAAGAGAGGGGAAAAAAGTAAGTCGCCTGCTTAATGAACACAGGCAAATGAAATTTGAAAGTATTTCACAAAACCAAAATAGTCTGTGGGTGTGCTGCTGTTCTGGTCCTCACATGATCATTGTAATAATAGGTTTTAATGAGTGTGGCTCCCAGGGCGAGAGGATGAGATGGTTTGACTCATAACTGGGTCAAGGTCTGAAAATATTTAACAATCCAGAATAACACCAGTACACCATGTTATGACAGGAGTCAACCTAAGTTAACCATTTGCATTTAAATGGATATATATACAGTAGACAAGTGACAAATTAGAGGAAAAACCTGAAGAATGAGTGGAGAAACAGGATGACCACAGGGCACGAGGGGTCACTGAAAATGATGTGACTCATATGCTGTGGCCTTCACAGTCACCACAGCTGAACACCTATGAAAGATTTTGGTCCAATGTGTTAGACAGCAACAACATCAAGGCGCAGTGAAGCTGTTCTGGCAGCACTTGGTGGCCCAACACCTTACTAAGGCACTTTGTCAGCCGTTTGTATTTGTTATTTAGTAAATGTGTGTTGACATCCTGCTGTGTTACTTGGCACATGGTACGTTAAGGCCTTCAGGTCCTCTAAAATCTGTAGGAATAGGAAGATGTATGTGTACCAACCAACTTCAGGCTAAACTGATTCATTCAATTTGTCAACCTGCTTTATTCCCTTTCTGAGTCAGGTGAGACAGGAGCCTATTGCAACAGCTAAAGGCAACAAGACACAGAAAGAACTTTGAATGGATACAGACCTACATGTACGACCTACATGCTTACATGTTACATACGTGTTGGTGAAACAGGCTCCTTGCTAACTGGCAAAGTGTTGCCTGATTACCCACCGAGCAGATAGAGAGACACATTAGCATTAGCTCTGTCCTCATGAGGAACGTTAAGGCTTGTCCACACAGTTGTCTTCAGTTGTGTTTGTCTCTCCTCCACTTCATGCACATCTGATGGGTCAGACATGTTCCTGTTTGAATCTATCCAGCTGTCTGCACAAGCTCTGTAACGGCGTGTGTTTCACTTGCGCCATGTGCACGCAACCATGACGGGCTGCATGTTTTAATGCTTCACATCCCCTTTCTTTTGTTCTATGTTCTAGCTGCTAGCAGCTAATGTTGTGTGTTGTTTGGTGCTGGGCAGGTTTTGTACGGTGATGAAAACAGCAGCCTCCTGCGCTGGTGAGATGACAGTGGAGTTTATAGGGCTGAAGACCAAAACAAGGAGCTGAAAGAAGCTAAAATGCTTGGTAAGCTGGGGAACAACTGCAGTATTGAATTGAGTGTGATGATAAGATCCATTCTTTTTTTTTATTATTATTTTTTCTGGCTTTTTTTAGGCCTTTATTTATAGGTACAGTGAGAGAGAGACAGCAAAGTTGGGGAGAGAGAGTGGGGGGATGATATGCAGCAAAGGGCTGCGGGTTGGATTCAGACCCTGGGCTGCTGCGGTTAGGACTAAGCCTTAATGGTACGCGCTCTACCAGGTGAGCCATCGAGGCGCCCCCATAAGATCCATTTTAAGTGCAGCTCTAATATGTTTTGGAGACTTGACCAGGACTTTACGAAAGAACATGTCATACTGGGACTCTTCTGGCTAAAAATAAACACCACTCCCATTTAGCAGAAACAAAAAAAGGCTGCAGGGTTGAGTTTCTGTACTGCAACCAAGATGTATTAACATGCATTAATATAATACCTCCTTAAAACATCCCATGTGCATATTGAACTGCCCACCGTGTGCGACTGCCTGAACAGCTACTAATTACCCCGACGTGTTAAAGCCATCAAAACAGCTTTATGTCCGCATAAATGAACCTCTACCATCTGTGTGGGCTTCCCCAGACAGTGCAACAAGCAGTGGTGTGTTTCAGTGTGGGTGTATTTTGATGCAGTGTTTTTCAAGTATCCCTACCCTTATCCCTCCCTGAGGGATTCCAGTATTGTTCCCGTGTGCTAATTGGCTTAATTATAGGCAGTCTAATGTAGAGTGAGGGGACGCATCCAAGTCCCCTAGCTGCTCATTCAGTCTGGCTTGCTTATTGTGTCCACATTATTAGGAGCTGTGCATTAGAATGAACTCAAACACACACATGTCTAGGTTTTCTCTTTCTTTTAAAAAACATTTAAAGTCACAGCTCAAAGGAGTTTTAAATCGAAAGCAACTGGACTTGGTTATTTGGCTAGGAAGACGTTTCACCTCTCATCCAAGAGGCTTCATCAGTTCTTTCTCGCCCCTGACCAGGCTGGGACTGGTCCAACTATCTGGTGTGGAGACCCAGGTATTTTTTTTTTTCACAGGCACTTACTCGAGGGACATCACACATTGCAAGATTTGTACAACTCAACACATTTGTTTTTTAGCAGGTGGTATCTAGTAACATGTTATGTAATTATGGTGTAGCTAATATACGTTAATGAGAGCAGCTTAATGCTGTAAATATAGCAGCTATATCATATATAAAGTATTCTGGTGTCTACTGCTGTCTGACTATTTCAGAGGAACAGTAATGGTTGAACGCACTGCACTCATTTCAATACAGTAGGTCAGCTGAATATACACAGTAGTTAATTCATTATTGGTGCAGCGGAGCAGTACATTTTCTGTTGGCATTGTGTTAAACTAATGTAAACTTATGCTGCTGCTTTCAGAGGCTGAGTGATACTCATTGTTACAAGTAAACTGATCTTAAAGTATAAAATGGGTTGACTTCCTGTTTGGCTGTCATTGTGTTTATACTGTATGTAAAGGAAGCAGTGCTGTAACACACACTTTTATCTCAGTAAAACTTTGAATGCAGCACTTTTACTTGCAGTAGAGTATTTCTACATTGCGATATTGTTGCTTTTACTTAAATGAAGGACGTGAACACATCTTCAACGCTTAGAGCAGCTTGTGGCTGCATCTACTCTCTCCCTCTTTCTTGTATGCATTTTCTTGTATTATTTCACTGTCAATTACAATTTTTATGTTGGTCAGGAAACAAGCTGTGGTGCCGCCATATTGGCGATTGTAAACAATGCACTCTGAGGACATTTTGCATATAATCCATATGCATTTCTACAGCAGAATCTTATATGCTTTTATACCTAAACATAATGAATAAATCTATTGCTATTCATAGCTGGGGGCCATGGGCAGTTGCTGACCACTCCACTCCACCACTTTTTCAAGGAGCTTTTCCATTAAAGATTTGTTGTCTCCAAAACTAAATTGTCACATACATTGTGTTCCCACTGCATAATCTTTTCCAAAGGTTTATCTTTATTCTTCAGTATACACTACCATGCTGTTTAGTTGGAATTTCTTCATATCCCCCTCCAGCTACAGTAATTAGTGCCATACCGCTTGTTTTCCCTGATTTCTTTTACCCTTTATAGATGAAATGGTTTAACACAACGTCAGTGGAAAACAGTTTAGACCACGTATATACTTTATAGCTAATGAATGTATTTATTGGTTAATTATGTTTAATGCCATCAGTAGGTGTTTGCGTGTGCCTGTGTGTGGTTATAATTTTATGCCGGATGCAAATCATCCATTTATGTTGTGTTTTTTGTGCTTCACAGTGCGTGTGCATGTAAAAGTGCGCTCAAATTTGTACATATACACTTGAGCAGGTAAATGCGCCTGTGGGTGTGTACTTACATACGTGTGTGCGTGTCTGTGTGTAGGTGTATGTGTATGCATCAAAGCTAAGAATATGTATGTATGAATAAGCGGCTAAGTTGCAGTGATGAGACTTCACGCTCCACTGCACTGCTGTGATAAGGTCATTAACTCCCCTCCCAACCAGTAAACAAGCACCTGTTCCCCTCACACACAAATACACACCTTGGATACATCCTTGAACCTGCTCAAATGCCTCCATCTCTAACAGGAGCCATTGCACCACACTGTTTCCAGTGACCCAGTGAGAACTGGGGTCAAATATTGCATCACACCAGGTTGAAGCATCTGCTTCGAGCAGAAGCTCAAAACTGCTGTTTTTATCCCAAAATAGATGTTAATGTATTAACATGTATTAGGTCTAGAACAGAGAACACCCTCCACTATTTAACAGTTAACTGAGCATGTAATCGCTGCATCTGACAGTGATTTAATAAATATTTTAATATGCCTCTATTGCCCACTTGCCAAGGCATAATAATTACACAATTACTAAGAAATTAGTAAAAGTATGGGTTGAACTGATCTGCTCTTACAAAAGTAAATAATTGTGTTATGAAAACATTAGATTAATATAGACAAGTGTACAGTTTGTGTTTAGATCTCATAGATGCAATAGCACCTAATATATGTTTCTTGTATTTATTTTTATTATCTTTTAATAAATTATTATTATATTTAAATCAGCTTTTGTCTGCTTTGTTGGTGCTTACCTGCATGATCAGGCGTGTGTATGAAAGAACAAATGTGTGAAATGTTTTGTGAGCAGCACAGCAAATGCAACGGCGTGCAATAAAGTGACAATAAAGGCAGTCTATTCTATTCTATCCTGAAGTAACAACAAAGACATATTTTAACCAGGAAACTGAACAGTAGGATTCAATTCAGGGTCACTCATTACAGTTCACTGCAGAGTGATATGATGTCATATGCTATGATGTAATATGATGCAATGCCATTCATATGTACATATATCCCCCTCTTGTCATAGAAAATAACAATAACCATCAATCTATTTTCTAACCAGGTCTGCAGGCAGCTTGACTCTTCTGTTGCACACATAGAATAAAAAAAATTTACTAGGTTGATGCAAAGTCAAACAGGGGTGTAGCAAGTTGGATTTGCTAAATTATTTTGTGATGAGATTGTACACTAAATCAAGACATACAGAAGAATTTGGGCTAATTTAGAGCCCAATTTGCATTAATATATTATGCTGCAATTAAAAAAAAAAAAACAAAACAGAGAAACCAAGGAATTTAGCCACTTCAGTAAAATGTTTTTCATATTGTGCATATATAACACAGCTGAGTGTAAGAACGCTAACAGACACAGGTGCGTTCAGCTCTGCTCCTACAGTCACGCTAACCAGCCAGCATGGCGTGAGAGGACAGGAGGAAGTCACCTGGCCTAACCTGGATAATAATGAATGTGCAGCCATCCAGGATTGGCTAAAACAGTGCAGGTGGTTAACCATGGGTTACATAGGGCATGAGTTGACCCCTCTGTGGAAAGGCCAGAAATATACACATAAATTGACCCTGAGGCATCTACCCATCTGTTTTAAAACCCCCTTTCAGCTAGTCTGTACCCTGTCAAACTCCTGTCCTGCAGAACTGTGGTAAATTCAACAGGTCAATCAAAACACAATGAAAGATTTATCAAGATACTCCAGGTCAATCACCTCCTCTTGGAAAGTCCTCCAGGTTGTTTCCCAAGACTTTTCCCCAAACTAGCTGAGCTATGTTGGGCTAAGTGTGGCAGACACTAAATCAATAGCGGGTTGGATAAGGTTCTAGTGGTTCACATTTAGCAAAAAGATAACTTCAGATATGGCAAGCACAGATGGCTTGGATAGAGATGGAAGGTGGCACTTCACATTAATTAAAAAAAGATAAGAACACAAGCATCGTTAGAGCATGGAAACACACAACACACACACACAAACACACATACACACAGAAAAGAATGAGAGAAAATACAGCTAGAAAGCACCAAAAACAGGCAGGGTGCAAAAGGCAACGGTGGAGTGATTGCTTCAGACATTACCTTTGTAACTTTTATAGCATCCACAGCATCCCATAGAAATAAAACATTTATAGGATATAGTTACAGTGGATTTCGGGGCACACAGGAAATGCACTGGAGCCGGTGGGAGCTGCGAGGTCAGGCCAATCTAATTGGCTTTCCAAAAACACAACAATGTTGCTGTGTCCCAGTTCAGGGGGCTATCTTCTCCGAAGTCCATATTTCTTCCACCAAATACACTGTAACAGCCCAGGGCTCCTCCAAATGCAGCTTTCTCATATCACAACTTTGTTTTACAGTCGGCCATAAAGAATTCACTTGATGTGTCCTCACTGCAGTGGACAGGATGATCACAATGTGATTAAATGAACCCATTACTCATTTCCTGATGGGATGAACATTACCCTCTTTCTCTGCTTTCTTCTTCTCAGGGGCCTTGTCAAGTTTTGGTAGAAGTACGGGCCCCCCGATTCTGTCTGCTTTCGTTTCATAATCCCCTTTCTCTCCATTTATTTTGGTCTCAGTGCTTTGTGATGCTCTGAAGCCTTTATGTAGCAGTGGGAGTTTCCTTTCTTTCCCTGCTCCCACTGTTGGACAATTTCAGGTATTTTAAAGGGTCTATCTCAATTTCTTTCTCATTTCACACATCCTGTCTTTTGATGTACTTCTCTACATCAACCACAAACTATCTCATTTCAATTTAAAAGCTCAATAGATCCAGGAGGAAACACATTCACCTTTGAGAGTTGCTCAATACAACCACATTCTTTTGTTGTTGTCCTGAGATCAGCTGTAATGGAGTTGTAGATGGAAGGTTAGGCTCCTTGCTCAAGGGAGTGTCCATAGTACTTACTGAACTAGTGTTACTCATTCACTCTTAACACCCACATTTTCCCCATCCCGAGAAGCACAGGAGCCTGAATGCACCGGTGAGAATATGACTGACTCACTCTCAGACTAAATAACTTGTTTAAATGGGCAGTGAGAGCAGAGCGAGGAGGTGATGGGACGAGATGAGAAAAAAAAGATGACACAATTGAGTCAGACAGAAGAGATGAATGGGATGGGGAAAAAAAGAGGAGGGTTAAGAGGCCGTAGAAAGTGTGGATGGGTCACAGGAGGAGGCAAGCTGACAGAGTCCACAGATGATGGAGGAGTTGAGGTGAGACAAAATGACCGTGGAGTTTAAAGGAGGGAGAGGGGAGGACAGAGGAGAAGATTTGCTGGATGAAGGCAAGAAAAAGTGACCGTAAGTTGTGCTGCCCCCAGTAACGGCACTGCACTGTGAAGCAACTTTGACGTAATGGCCGTGCAGGGTACTACAACTTCCAGGATCACCATGTGTGTGACAAGTAATGTATTTCAAAGCTGGACCCACATGCAGAAACAGACAGAGGCTGACAGGGTGAGGCAAAACAGAGTTTATTTCAGACAGTTTGTTTAAGTAAGATTGTTACTGAGGTGAGTCCACACTCCACACTGATCTGGTAATGGTTGATGGTCAGAGGAGTCCAGAGGTCTGGCTGGATGTCCAGGTGGTGATTCCAAAAGGATGAGATAAGAACGGGTTGATCCAGATGTGTGTTCTGGTAGCGTATCCAGGAGACAAGGTGTGACGAGATGAGATGAGATGAGAGACGAGACGTCCAGCTGAGCGGAGACTGTAGACTGTATATGGTGTGTTGGATGCATGTGTTGCAGATACCAAGCACAAGCAACAAACAGATAACTAGAGGAACCTCTTCAGAGGGGCTGAGCTGAGTTAGTACCAACATAGCTGAAGCAACAATCTAGCGAGGAACAGTCAGTAGACCTGGGGTTATATACAGGGGGGCTTGATTAGTGATGACCGACAGATGAGTAGAACGGCAGGAGTATGGGATTACCACAACATGCTGTGTCACACATATACACACACACAACAGACGGGGGTGGGGGCAAAAGGAGAGGAAAGAAACTGCAGGCATGTCCTCAACTGTGTAGAAGTAGCAGAAGAAGAGTAATATGAAGCTGCTATAACCAACAGTCCCTCCTTTACCCAAAACAAGCACAAGGCAAGACGTCTGCCTGTCTGCTCTGCTGCCTGGTGTTTCACTCTGCTCAGTTTTTAATTCCCAGGTAAAAACAGGGACATATCCAGGGACGGCTCCAGGCCACCAAAAACAGGACCAGGAAAGTGATAGAAAAAAGAAGCAAAACATAAGGGTTGCTTTCCACTGCTGGAGACAGCTGTTGGCGAGTAAAGGAATGAAGTTTGATGCTGAACTGGATGAACGCAATGTTTCCTCTAGACTGATCAGTAAACAGCTGTTAATGCTGATGTTGGCTGCGTAGCAATTGCAAACCCTACAAATAGCTCCTTCAAGCAATGATATTAAATTTTTATTTTTATTTTTTCTGAGCTCAAAATGTCCTCGCATAATAATTTACACACACACAGAGGCATTCATACTTAACCTTCCTGTCATGTTCGGATCAAATCTGACCGATTTACAACTTAAAACACTCATAAATATTGTGTTTTACATCTGATTGCCTCAAGGCCTTGTGATATCCTCCACACTATGCACTTGAACATATAAAAGTGATGATCACCTCTTTCATTGAATTTTGAGTGTTTTAATCAACCTTGTTACACCTGTGGTGTTCCCGGTCAAAAGTGACCGCCATAAGAAATGAATGGGTATCCAGACTATATTCATCCATCAGACAGAAAACATCCCCATACACACCACCCCAACTCACTCACTCACTCACTCACTCACTCACTCACTCACTCACACATTTCAGACTGAACAATGTCTTTTGCGGGTACACATCTCTTTCCCGCGCATATGTGCCGATCCTCCCTCATGAACCACACCTTCCAGACTAATCAATGTATCATCTTCACACAGACCCTATATATATAGCTTGATGTTTGCCTTGCACTCCTTTTACTCTGAGCACAATGAGTAGGCGACTGACCAAGCGGTTCTCTGTCGAAGAGGTTCTGGTCCAGGTTTTTGGTCATGATGAAGAGGGCACTGAAATTGAACCAGAGATAGAGGAGGATGTCTCGGAAGTGGAAGACAACACAGATTTTGATCCAGACTTTGAGGAGACTGACCAGTCAACAGATGGAGAGGGAGAGGCACCTGAACAACAGGCACCTGAGGAGACATTCCAGTCCAAGAATGGACACTTGCTCTGGTCTTCATCCCCCCAGGACAGAGGAAGTAGAGTGAGAGTGGAAAACATCATAAAGATGACGCCAGGGCCAACACGGTATGCAACATCTCTTGTGGATGACATCAAGTCCAGCTTCCAACTCTTTTTACCAGAGTCCATTGAGGGAATTATACTGGAGATGACAAACCTGGAGGGGAAGCGTGTGTTTGGGGACACCTGGAGAGAAGTCGACCTGGTAGACCTCCAAGCCTACATAGGTCTGTTGATTTTAGCAGGAGTATATCGCTCAAACAATGAGGCTACAAAAAGTCTGTGGGATGCAGAGTCTGGCAGGCCTATATTCCAGGCAACTATGTCCTTACAACAGTTTCATGTCCTTTCAAGAATTATTCGATTTGATAACAGAGATACACGACCTGTCCGCTGGCGAAATGACAAACTGGCTGCCATCAGGAACATTTGGGACAGGTGGGTGGAGCGCCTACCACTTATGTACAATCCAGTATAGTTTCAAGAGGAGACTTTTCCTAGCAGAGCTGGGGAAAGCTTTGGTGACTCCTCTTATTCAACAGCGCCAGCACATTCCCCGCACACCAGCCTCTGCCAGTCTGGTTAGGAGTGTGCAAGCCCCAGCCCCAGCCGCTGCCCTGGCTGCTCTCCCCCAACAAGGACATGGGCAGAAAAGGAAGCGCTGTGAGCTCTGTGCCCCTAGAGACAACAAAACCAGCCTGAGATGCTGCAAATGTGATGCCTATGTTTGCAAGGCCCACTCTGACCTGAGTGTCACATTCCACTCAAGTGCATGAATTCACATGCACACACACACACACACACACACACACACACACACACACACACACATACGACTTCATGTTGAGTTTGGTCTTTGGTTTTCCATTTATTTTTTACATTACATGTTCATTTTGTAATACATTTTCAGTACCTATTTGTATTTTCACTGCAGTTATTTTATGTCTAATTCTATAAATTCATGTTAAACACTACTTTGAGACATTGTTCACAGCTAAAGAATGTTGAATAAAAATTTGGTGGTGAAAAATGTTTTTTGTGCTAATTTAAGAGCAGTTAAAAGAGACCGGTCAATTTTGACTGGGAACACTACAGTAAGGGGCGGGAGGTGAACACGACAGGAGGGTTAAGTCCTAAATCAACAACAGAAGGCTTCCCTGGTGGGTTCCGGAGGAGCAGACTTTATCAGTTTAGGGTGGCCCTAACACGTTCTCAGTTCCAGCTCTTGAGGGCCGGTGCTCTGCAGGTTGGAGACCCAGAGTTACGGCTCATTAACCACTAGAGAGAAAAGCAGCAGGGCGCCAGACCTGAGTACAGTTGCTCCTTATGAGTGTCTATTCTGGGTTCCTTGATATTAAAAGTGTTCATTTACCTCAGCCGTAGGACTCACATTGGCTGAAAGACCTCTCTGAGTTATTAATGAGTTTAAAGTGGCCCAATGTGGGTCTCTGAGCAGTCCTCAGTAACGGTGCTGTTGTCAGCTATTATATACATTTTTCATAAGTGGTCTTCTACAGTGATGCCAATAAATCCTGGTCCTCCATTCAATGGTTAGAATGAAAACTGACTAAACTCATAGCCACGATTGAACACCACTCTTTTACAGCTCTGAGGAAACTCAATGTAAGGACCATTTAGTGCATCAGAAAACAACTGAGATTGTGAGGAGTTGAATGATATAGGAGCATTTAAAGAAGTGAGATTGCCTTTCAAAGACATACGACCCACATGACTATTTCAGAAGTTTTAGCCAAAGCTATTGGAGTCTTCAGCACTTTCATGTGAGTGTATTGCCAGTGTTTTGTCCAGGACAATGTTAACAGTCAACATTTAAAACTACACTGGGTTTTATTAAACACGTATGCAGCTGAACACTAAAAATGTTTTGGTGAAAATGACAGTAAACAAGTATGTGACTGGACCGAACTATGGTCAAATCCTGATTTTATATCTGCAGCATCGTCTGACAAAATCACCAAACAGATAAATAAAAAACAAAGACTAAGCGGAGATTTCAGCTGCATTTACTTATAAAATGAGAGAAAGTCAGGAGAGACAGCGTATCTTTCTTTTTTAAGTTACTTTTTCAGGTTTTTGCCTTTGCTACAGTGATAGTGAAAGAGATGGGGAAATTGGAGAGAGAATGACTCAAACCTGGGCTTCCAGGGCAAAGACGAAGCCCAACTGGCACATGCTCTAGGTGAGCTACCGGAGCACCCTGAGAGAGACTATCCTTGTTAATTTGTCTCTCACACAGAGCACAGCCTCGTCCTGGGACCAAACTATTGTGGCCATGTTAGTTTAGTTTTTATTTACTTCCAACTCCAGAACATAACAGACTGTTATTAGCGGCAGGTCTTTATGTCTAACTCCCTCTGTTTCATATGTAGAAGTGGTCATAGTGGTTAGTACGAAGCCTCATTACTGATGACTTCTCTCCCTCCCTCTCTCTCTCCTGCTCTCTCTGCTCTCTGTGTCTTATGTTTAGTTTTTCCTCTGCCTCCTTTAGTAATAATGATACATGCAATGAAAGTGGTTTATTTGCTGTAGTGGAGGCGAGGCTCAGTGTATTGTGTATAAACGCTCCTCCACTTCCCTCCTGAGCAGCCAGGTAACCAGAGCAGTCAGTCAGTCAGTCAGTCAGGGACATTCATGATTATAGTGCTGGCCCTGCTGTTGCGGTCCAGCCAAAAACACCATATTGATTAATACGAATGTCTTATTATTATTTAACAAATCCGTAGTGTGTTCAAATCTCCACACATTCACATTTGAAACAGACTCAACAACTGGGAAATTGTATGGTCCAATTAGAATGACAAATACATAGGTAAATGAATCAATACATAAATAAATAAATATAAAAACAAGTAAATTTAAAGAAGAAGAAGACATATGGGTATGTCAACAAAGAGGAATTTGGTGATCTTTGCCCAGGGGATAGATGGATAGATAGATAGATAGATAGATAGATAGATAGATAGATAGATAGATAGATAGATAGATAGATAGATAGGTAAATAGATAGATAGATAGATAGAAATAACCTTCACAAATCATTCCTTGTGAGCCAGGAATGAGAACTGTGCAGACTCAACCATATTTTGATGGTTAATGTAATGCATGATGGGCTAGATACAAATGTTTAATACTGAGAATAACGCTGCTTTTGAGCATCTGCTGGGGTAATTTTTTTTTTTTTTTTTTTTTTGCAGCAAACTACTCCAGCACAACATTTCCCACTAATAAGAGACACGTGGAGAGGAGGTCTTCAGCAGCACTTGTAGCAGATGGCAAAGATGTTATTTGAAAAACCAAAGCTTTGTTCTCCGTCCTGCACAGTGTTGGCAGTACCACTCCCACAGAGCAGAGAGCCAGAGGAGGACAGCAGAGGAGAGGTGCTGAGAGGAAAACACCTGACGCTCACATGCTGCCCCTTTGATACTGAAGAAGAACCCGCATGGAAAGATGAATGAATGAATGAATTGGAGAAACAGGTCAGGTCGCCAGGCTTCGAGTGGAAGAGCGTAGGAGAGGTTGAAGTAGAAAGCAAAGGGAAGACCAAATGAAGCAGCAGAGGCCATTTACGGGCACATAAAGTACTTTAAGAGATTCTGATCCCAGATCAGAAGGTCATTGATATTTTCAGATCATTAAAGTGATAGTTCAGATGATTTCGTGTGGGGTTGTGTGAGGTATTTATCTATAGTCAGCCACGCGCTGCCAGTTTCGAGAAGCAGCAGCAGCAGCACCGGCACAGAAGCTGAGTGATGAACTGCTGTGGATGTGGACAGCAAAAAATAAATAAATACAAATTGCCACTTAAAAACATGCCCACAGAATCTAATGTCAGTTTAAGCATTGAAGTGTTGAAGTTTATCTTCTGTCAAACAGGACCTTTTCTTTCTTTGGAACTACATTTTTACAACCGGTGAGCGACCATATTCCTACACACAAGCGCACCTGTGCTTAGCTCTTTCTAATTCAAACAGCTGATCTGTGGAGTAATACAGTGCGTGCCATAGGTGCACTTGTTTGTAGGAAAACAGCGTTCAGTGGTTCACAAACTGTAGTCTATTTTTCTTTTTTTTTTCTTTTTTTTTTTTTGGTGGCCCCCTTCACAGCCGTACATCACTCAGCTTCTGTGCCACAGCACGCTGATCCAAACTGACTACAGCTAACACACTGACTACAGATAAGTTACCTCATACAACAGCATGTCAAATTTGATCTACTGCTCCTGGTCACATTTTCCGTGTTTATTATAACATAAATTATGTTCTTTGTTATCCTTTCTTGTCCATGTCCCTTTATCATTTGATCAGGTAATGTTAATGGGAGATGACCAGTGCAACCAGTGTTATACTTTTATACCACTGGGACCCACCCAATCCCACACAACACCCCATATACTCCACCTTACTTGCAGGAACGGGATAAATTCACCACCCCAACATAAATGTAGTGTGTGTGTGTGTGTGTGAGAGGAGAGAGTGTTTGACGTGCATGTATGTTGAGTGTATGTGTGTGTATTTAAAAGGAGATGGATCATTGGCTCTGGTTGTGATGGTTGCATTTAATGTGGAAGACAGTGGGAGATGAATGTGCAGATGTGCGTACTGTGCTTGTGTGTGAGTGGGTGAGTGTGTGTGTGTGTGTGTGTTTGTGTGTGTGTGTGTGTGTGTGACAGCTGATCAAAAGGTGCATGGGACCATAACAAGTGGCTGACGGTTTCATATCCACTCTGGGGCCACAGTCAGACTCAACTAGAAGAAAAAAAAAAGATAGTGGGAGATAAAAAGATGAGTGGAAGGTGAGCGGAAAAACACATTACAGCATCTCCCCAAAGAGTCACAAATGACACTCACTTGTTATTGTCTTGTCTGTATCTCTGTGTGTGTGTGTGTGTGTGTGTGTGTGTGTGTGTGTGTGTGTGTGTGTTTTGCCTTTTATCTCATACCATTTCAGTCAATCATTCCCTCACTTCATTTCAAGTCCTTGTCATAGATGCACACACCTGTGAGCACACACACTCACAAGAGCTTACTAACAGAAGCTACAGGCGTATGTATATTTTGGACTGTATGTGTGTGTCTATGTGTTTTCTTCCATCTTGAACCTTTCCCCCTCTTTGTCTGTCTTCAAATAAGGCTGTGTCCCCTGTGCTTTTAAGCAGGGCTTCAACACATTTCCCTGGTGGCCTCTTTTCTTCTCCGCAATGTGGGGTTTTTATTTCTTTTTCACCAATGAAGGGATGGAGAAGGAAGAAAAGAAGATGGAGAGAAGCAGAAGAGAAGCTTGAAGTACTGGAAAATGTAAGGAGGGTTAAGATCAAGCAAGAAAACAAAGAAATCCACAAAATCCGCTGTCCCCAGCTGGAGACAACAGAAAGCCTGTCTTCTAAAAATCACACTTATATACTACACTTCACTTTGTTGGTTGATTTCCAGAAGAATTTATTTAAAAGAAATACAACAACAACAATAAACATTATCAAAATGTATTAGTTCTGTAATTGACTTATAGTGGGTTTATTATTATTGATTAGCTGTGAGAGGAGCTATTTATGGTTCATAAAAGAACAGAATAATGCTGCTTGATACCAGATGGAGTCAAGTGATGCTTCAGATGAGGAGACAGAGACAGAGGCCGGACTGAAGGTGGTTTATTGAATTCAATGTTTGAATATGAATAACTATGATTAAAGAGGTTATGCTGTGAGTAATGTTGGTCTTTTAAAATCTTGTTCCATGTGTCCCCTTTTAACTGTGAGCACCTGCTCCTCTTTGCACAGCCCTGTCAGAACCCCCAGAGATCATTCAAACGTGCGCTGCCATCAGGACTGTTCGCTGTAGAGATATGGTGCAGCATTAACTCAGCATATTCTGACTGGCCCGGGTGTTAATGGAAAGTGGAACTGGAGTGGAACAGTAGCTCTGCGGACGGGAAAAGCAACAGGGAACTTCTGTCTGAAAGCTGAAGTGTTCAAAATGTGTATTTCATTTGTGTATTGTGCAAACAACAGACTGTTTGCCAGTGGGGTCTCTCAATCAAACAGAAACAGAAGACAGCGCTTGGTGATGTTGTGGAGTAACATGGGATCATGGGAGTTTTGTTGTCGTCACGATCATTGTCAGCTTCTCCCGCTTTGGATCCCTTCAGTGTCAGTCGTTCGTTTTAAACGCAGGTCTCCTCCTCTCCAACACAAACAGACCAGGTGATTATAACCAGTAAAAACACTGAATAAAGCATTTTCATTTTATATATCAGTGATGCACTGATGCTCTTTGGCGGACACATGACGTCTTGGAGCAGCTGGGAGCTGAGCTGTTAAACATTTGCTTGGCTTTTTTCTCTGATAACTTAAGATCCAGATGTTCAATGATTGAAATTCTTTATCTGGTTAAATATATAGTTGACGGTGTAAAAAAGAGTCATTTAAAAATGTGGCTTAAAACTAGGTAAAAGTACATTTTGATGCTTCTGGCAGGCAACCACAATGTTAACGCACATGCACAGGGAATGGGATTAAAATCATAGATTTCTTTAGGTTTTAGAATTGCTGGAAACATTTGGGAAAATGTAAGGACCGAGTGGAAACCCACCATGACATCACCCACTGGTTTGTGAACTGCCATTTTGAAGCCGTGAGTTTTCAATTTGGCCGTCGCCATCTTGTTTTTTTTGAAACCAGAAGAAACCATATTTGGAGGAGAAGGTGGAGCTGAGGAGGAGCGAGGGGTGGGTCTGACCTGCTCTGTATCCTGATTGTCAGGCAGGTCACCGTGTGTGGTACAGTCTGTCAATCACACGGTAGCCCCGCCCTAATGATTCATTATCTATTTTCCTCTAAATGGGACCATAATTAAAAAAAATGAACATCATGTTGTATTGAAGAAGACTTGAAACTAGAGATTGAGACATAAACTCATAAGGAAAACTTGTACTGAGGTAATAAATTAAGTGAGAAATAGAGACATTTTCCCATAGACTTCAGTACAATCTAACTTCTTTTTGCAGCCAGTGGAGTCTTCAGCATTGGCTTCACCTTTCATCCTGGGGTGTACATCCATTTGTATATGCCATCTATGGTAAGACCTAAACTCAAAAAATATATATTACATCATTCATTCATAGACATTTTAATGTGGACATATAACAAATTATAGCTTCAAAATGAATGGCTGTCAGAGAGAGGGACATTATACAGAGACACAGAGGCAAAGCAGGAGAGAACTACACAAGGGCAGTGAGAGGATGGGAGAGCACGGTGGAGAGGAGTATCAGAGAGAGAGAGGTCAAGCAGGTGCACAGAGTCAAAAGAGATGAGAAGAGGCTTGTCTCCGTAAGTATCTGTTCTTCTCATGCTGCCCCTGTGGTGCCTCGATAAACAGGCCCAGACATCAGAACCTCTGAGGAAGTTTCTGCTTGTTGTTGTTGGTGGTGAGCGTCCTTGGCCTGTCTTTTCCCTCTGTCTTTTGTCTGTCTGTCTGTCTCCCCTGCAGCTCTGCCTGTCTTTATCAAGAAAGGTGGAAGTGTGTCGATGAAGTTTCTTGTTTCGGGGAGATAATGCCCTCTCTTTGTCCGTCTCGTCTTTGTTGAGAAAGTTTTGGCGTGAAAACGCCCCAGTTAGATAGATGGAAACAGTTCTTTGCTCCATCAACTGTTTTTCCTCTCGGTCTCATCATCTGTTGTTTTGTGTCCCGATTTGCAAGTCATTTTATTCTCCGTTATATTTCAGTCTTTCCAGCCAGTGATTTGTGACTTTGTGTGTATCTCTGTGTCTGACTTTATCACACCACTTGACTATCTGTCCCCTTTTTTTTCTCCCAAATTTATGCATAGCAATTTTTTTGCCACTATTTCAAGAACTGATATCACTCCATCTGCTCTCACCTGATAGAGCTCATACCCTCTGAATCACACAATCTCCTCTACTCAGCAATTGCTCTATGAAAAAAATTCAGATTTACATGTCTGGCTCTTCTCTCTCACTGGATATTTGAAGGACACATGAACTCTGCCACTGACCTTTGCATATCATTTGTGGTTAAACCGAATCCTTACCAAACCTTAGTACAATCAACATTTTTTATACACATTATGAAACTTTTTTATTTATTTATTTTTATGCTTGATTGCAAAAATGTGTCAGTGTTGTCTTTAGAGCTTGTTCTGCTGTCCTCAAGGGGACAAAATGAATCGATAGAACTGCCTTAACCCGAAACATGATGTCTTCTGAAAGCCACTAAAAAAATGACGACTGTGAATTTTAAAGCATCATGTTAAGTTTCTGGGATGGTTTGCATCCTGAGACCACTTTCCCATTCTTTTGGACCCCACTGTACATGTATATAGTTTTCAAAGGGCTCTGCAAACTCCGTGCCAGTGTTGTGCACATGGTGACATGAGCCACCATCAACATCAAGAAGTGTTGGACTGTGGTTCTGGTTGCTTCGTGTTTCCAGTCCTCACTCACTGTCTCACATCACGAGTCCAATGTTATACTCACCAGGTTTGAAGAGGGAAAGTCTTTCATAAAGAAGCTGCCCTCTGCAAGCTGGCAGCATCGACTTCAACTCTGACGCAGTAAAATACATAATATACATGTTACATACATGTAATATAAAGATAATGATGTTGATGGTCAAAACCATAAAAAAGGGGAATGTTCTTACCTGAGGTGACCTCGCTGCTCGCTGCGCAGTGTAAAGTGAAGAGAGAGAGTTGTATATAGCAGTTGCTGCTAAAAAAAAAAAAGCAATGTAATGTAAGGTGGAACAGGTCCTGACAGTTGAGTGTCATTTTTTTCTCATGTGTATGTGACAGAAATACACTGCAGGAAGGACAATTCACACAACTCATCCAAACTGGCATGAAAAAAAGCGACATTCGCCAGAAAGCTAATTGTTCAGTGTCACAGCTGTGACTCCAGTTTTTTCTTGTCTTTCCCTGTGTGTGTGTGTGTGTACGTGTGTGTGTGTGTGTGTATTTGGCGTGGGTGTGTCTCTCTCTCTCTCTCACCTGGAACCTTTTTTGACCCCCACACCTGTCTCCCATCAACTCATGGCTGCTGCAGCTTCCCAACGGCTGAGTGGTAAGGGTGCACACCCAGCTCATCTCCCAGCCAGTTGGAGCCTTTACAGCATCTCTATTTTCTCTGTCTCTCAATTTCCCCTGTCAAGTAAAGGCATAAAAACCACCCGGAAAGTAAAAAAAAACCAAAAAAACTCAACGCTACATTAGTAGGGGTTATTTTCAGTGTTGCCCTTGACTAACTGTGTTCTCCTGCGTTCAGGAGTCCCTGCGCCTTCCTCCCATCGTGTCTCCTCATTCACCCTCACCATGTGCGGTGCCTCAGCCTACCAGTCAGCTCATTCATCCACCAGCCTGCTTCCCCTCTGCCTCAGCAAGCTCACTCCCTCATCTGCCTGCCTGTCCTCTCTATCCTCAGCCACCCTCCTGTCTCCACCATTGTAATCATTTCCCTTAATGCCACAACAAATTCACTGTCCCCTACCACATTGTGCCTGTGTCTGCGTTTGGGTCCAGATTCTAACAAGCTGTTATACTGAGGTGCTGTCTTGATTGGGGTTGTGGTGAGGTTACAATTTGAGAAAGCAAAGCAAAACAACCAAAAATGAGACAGAATGGAAAAAATTCCTAAGTCAATAAATCACGCGAGAAACAAATCACATACATATGTTGCAGCTTTTCAAAGGTCCAGAAGGCCATCTCAGCGTCTCAGTGCATCTCAGTTTTTGTGTGAGCTTTTCTCCCTGGTTTGAGACTGGATGTCACCCGTCTCCTTCATTGCACCAATCAGAGCTGAGCAACATTTGAATTAAAGTGTGATAACAGTTGTCAGTCAACTGTGAGAAAAAAACAGACAGTTGAAAGAAAAGGAAAAGAAATCAATGAAGCAGAACCAGCGTCTTTTTTTAATTTTTATTTTTTTATTTATTTTTTATTTCATGCATCTTCTTTGTCAAAACCTGGCACCTACATCACCCACAATGCAACTGAACCACCACAGTTTGGTCAGAGATCTGGATGTATTATGCCAGTGATAAGGCCTTGCTTTAGCTTTACTTATTTGGTAATGCAATATGTAATGTTAAAAAAGTTTTCAAGGGTTTTAAAGTGACAGTTTGTAAGTTATGTTGTGTTATCGTTCATCAGCAAGGACAAGAGTGTAGCTTCAAATCGAACAGTTTCACCTTCATTTGTTAGTGTCTTTCACCCCATTGTCAGGTTTGGCAGATGATTTTCTTCATAGTTTGGTCTAATATGAATTGTTTGAGCAGAAAAATCATAAACAAAGTACTGGCACATTTGAGAATCAACGCTTGAACCAAAAATGCCATTTTGGTCTCTTTTGGCCTGTGATCTGGTTTGTATCTGTGTATGTCTGTGTGTGTGTGTGTGTGTGTGTGTGTGTGTGTGTGTGCATTCTATGATGTTTCTGCCACAAGTTCATCATATCAAAGCCTTTCCTGATCTGAGCTATTTCTGTTTTCCCCATCCGGTTTATTGGCATGGTCATCGCACACAACGCAGCCAAGACACTCGACACTGGACACATTCACACACAGGCTTTAGCGTCCGTATTGTGTTGTTCCCACATGGATGAGATGGCTGCCTCGTGTTTCTTGATTGGATGAACAAACAGAGATTGAGATGACATTGTCACTCGCTGTCTCTTCCAACTCAGCTCCACTGGTGAAAGCTGCTGCTGACAACTTTAAGTGTTTGTATTCAAAAACACACTCAGGCACTTTTCTGACATGCTAAAACATGCCATGGATGTGAAGGAATGTGTTACAAAGCCCAGGTGGAAGTCTGATATTACTGTCAACTGACTTTAAACAGATCATTGTCAATAAAGTTTTTCTTGTGTACCTCAAGAGGAACCAGGAGAAGGAGAAGATTTCCTTTGGTGTCACCACCGTTGCAGTGGAGGAGAATACATTTCTGTTTTTGGAGCTGGAACCATTTAAAAAATCAGAGTTAGAGAAACGTTTCACCAGAATTACTATTGCTCAACAGGCCTGCTGATTTCTCAAAATCTGGCCAAATAAAGCCAAAATAATTAGTGTGCAATACATGACAAGGGAGTCGTTGTTCAGTGTATCTAAAAATTATTCAAATCCACAAAAAACAACCTGTTTGGTTTGAATATTTCACTCAGTGTAAATGCATTGCTTCATGCTAATCAAAGAGTTAAAATGTAATAACTTAGAAGAGGTATAAGGCAGAGGTCCCAAACAAGCAGACTGCTATTTGGACCCAGGTATATAACCTGTAAATTATTGAGAATTATTCCTTTTTGAATTTCCAGATTCCCGATTTTTTAGCCATCAACACAATGGTCAGGTGACGCTACTCAGCCAATCATTGCCTCTTGAGTCAGTAAGTGAAACACACACATGTTGAGAGAAGACATCGGAGACATAAAGCTGGATAGAAGAGGTGAAGAAACAGCAATGGTGGTATTGAAGCTG
Source organism: Trachinotus anak (assembly GCF_046630095.1). NCBI lineage: Eukaryota > Metazoa > Chordata > Actinopteri > Carangiformes > Carangidae > Trachinotus > Trachinotus anak. The sequence goes on from NW_027273872.1 coordinate 24,234,282, forward strand.
TTCAGTTGTTCAGATGTGTTGCGGTTGTTTATAATAAAAATGGGTGAGACTGCTGGAGTTAACCATAAAGAAGAAAAATGGAAAGTCAAGCTACACCTCTTATTTCATTTTGTAAAATTAAGAACTTTATGATCTTTTTTCAGAAGCCCTCTGTTATGTTGTTATTACCCAGCCCCAAAAGTAGGTGGTTGACAGTAATCATAAGAACAAGTCCAGTAATAAGTACAGTATCAGTATCATGCATTCATTCATCCACCATTCCATTATTTGTACTGCTTATCCTTACAGGGTTGCGGGGGGCTGGAACCATTTCCAGCTGACATTGGCTGTGAGTGTAAAACAATATGAACAATAGGTTCGGTGGTTACAAGTGATATGAAAACTCTGCAGTTTCCTCCACAGAGCATTTTAACTTCTTTCAGCTCATTCTTTTGGTTTTAGTGAATCTAAACATAACTTTACAAAATGAAACAAATAAATCAGAAGAGCATTCACAGGAGACCTTTAATCTTCTTGTCTTCAAGCTTCATTATTCCACCAGTCTCCAGGTGAGACAGTCACTTACCCAGGCAGTCAGTCCCTTACACTGTACAGTATTTACTGCCCTGTTTTCACTCAGTCAACAGCCAGCCGCTCTCTACACTGACTGACTGACAGCTGCACCCACCTACCTATTCACCGTCCACCCAGTCCACTCACAGCATCAGCCGCCACCTGACCACATGGACTGACAGTGTGTGAACGGACCGGAGTGCTGCAGATTAACAGAAAGTCCAGCAATCTCTGGTGCCAGTCTGTGAGTGTATGTTTGTGTTTGTGTGATCCCCGCGTCTGGTATCGTTTGACAGGCAGCCAATGATCCTAGAGAGAGAGGGACAGAGAACATGTGGATACAGAGATAACAGTGGCTGAGATACTGCAAAGGGGTGAGGACTCCTGTTGGAATTACAAGGGTGCGCATGGGTGTTTGTGGACAGAAATCCTTTTTTTGTGTGTGTGTGTGGTACACTGTGGAGTGTGAGACGAGTGTGGCTAGAGGCTGATTATTCTCTGACACTCTTGTGTTCAGAAGTTCACAAGGCAAATTACAGCAAGCCACATCTGAAAGCTTCGGCATGTTTATCCACTCCATCTAGTGAGATGTCACAGCACCTGAGGGAGACAGCGTGGAGATTGTTGAGGTTCAACCAAAGTAGCTTGAAATTAGTTTAGCAAATAGACTGATCCTAGAAATTAACCATGGAACTTTAGCCTGGAAATTTTTACCAAGTCAATACTAATCAAACAACTTATAGAGCAGCATGCCAGCACAAATTCCTTCCATATCCAACTGGTGTATTTTTGTCAACATGATACTGTGACAACCTATTTACATTATCCTTACTGTAACAATGTGTTGCTGGTTAGATAGTTAGTGACTATCAAAGCACAAGCATTGGCTACTGTAGGATAAAAACCCCATGAGCAGCTACAGAAAACAACTGGGCTTTCACTCTGAAAATCACATTCTGAACACCACCCTGTCTACATGTCAGGAAGGAAAAAAGAAGCAGCAGCCATCAGTAACCTTCTCTAAATTACAATGAATTTTGTTATATAAATATGATACACTGACAACTGCTCATGATAAGTTATTACACATTTTATATATTGTGTGTGTTCTGCTTTTCAGGAAACATGGTGTACCTGTCTCTGGCCTATGGGCTCAAATTAGGGTCAAAAAGATTCAGAGCTTATTTTAGATGTTCACAAATAATACGTTTTCAGTCGTAAATCAGCCTTTGTCAACCTGTAAAACACATCTGCATGAGAAATTCAAGTGTGTGCATGTGGAGAAAAGCAAAAGTATTTTGGTTGGTTTAATTATATTTCATGACAATGGTAAACATTCAACAAACCCTCCTGGGGGAGACCGAAAATAATACATACTATACCCTCATAACACCACCACATTACCATACCATACCATATCAGAATCAGAATCAGAATCAGTTTTATTGCCAAGTATGTTTTCACATACAAGGAATTTTTTCTGGTGATTGGTGCAATTGATCAGCAACAGTGGGGCTCTCTAGCCTTGTTGATGAGGCTAATAGCAGATGGGAAGAAGCTATTTTTGTGGCGAGAGGTTTTGGTCCTGAAGGACCGCAGCCTCCTGCCAGAGGGGAGTGTCTCAAAGAGTTTGTGTCCAGGGTGGGAGGAGTCAGCTACAATCTTCCCTGCACGCCTCAGAGTCCTTGAGGCGTACAGGTCCTGGAGGGACGGAAGATTGCAGCCAATCACCTTCTCAGCAGAGTGGATGATACGCTGCAGTCTATATATATATATATATATATATATATATATATATACATATATAAAATATCCACTACACCTGCCTGGCAGTGGACCTATCTGCCCTCTGACTGGCCAGTTTGACTCCGCTTTGTGATTGGACGGTCATTGTCATCAGTTTCCGGTGTAAAATAAGGGGTCAAAACTCACACTTGTATCTTCAGTGTCGCACTGTGTGGGAACCCTGTGAGTTTTACACACAGTTTTCCGCTCTGTACCTGTTCACAGATGTTCACCTAAGCCTCTTTTCCAGTGCGTCTGCATAAGCTGACTGCTGATATTGTTTGTTCACAGATTTTATTCACACACTTTTTTTTCCCCCTTTCAAGTACAAATCTTTTCCACACTTGCACGAACTTGAATTTCTCCTGCGGATATATTTCACTGGTTTACAAAGGTTGATTTACGACAAGAAAACTTTAAAATTAGTTTACAAGATCAAAATCTTTTTGACCCTCATGACAGCCCATACTGACCCTGCTGTGAACAGACTGATGGTAACATTTGAAAAAAGTATCCTGAATTATCCATTAAAACAGATTTAAAAAGAAGAAGATGTTATTAGAACACTTTAGCAAACATTTAACAGTGTTTGTCTAAAATGCCTCAAATTTGAAGAAACTATATTGAATATTTGCTATTGATGTAGATATTCTGCCTTTAACAGTCAGTGCAGCTGTGGCCTGAGGAGGCTCGTGTCCTCACGGCCCTGCATCACATTCACTCAAATGTTGATTGCAGATCATTGCTGTGTAGCATCTATAATGTGATGAGTCTGCACTTCCTTGCTGATCCTCCATATAGCATGATGGGCAGGTGGACAGAGAGCCTCTGGATGTGTGTATGTGTGTGTCTGTGTGTCCCTGGTGCAGGAGGATTAAATCTTGCTGTCTAGGCAGTTCAGTTAGTTAACAGGAGGTGTCCTGTCCTTCCTTCCTTAAACCAATGAGACCATTTTCTCCTTCCAGTCTAATGCCACTTCTTATTAAGGTATGACCAAGTGTTTCCACAGGCCAGTAATTACAGGCACTCGTTTTTTTTTTTTGACCTAAATGATCGCTCAACATGTTTACTTCACTGACTTCAGTACGTTGTCTGTACAGCTGTGCTGTATTTAACCAGGTGATGAAAACTGCAAACATCAGAGCAGCCCATAGGAAGAGCTAGAAGTGTTGTAATTTATTATAAATGTTTGTGGGCCGGCCCCCTCTCAAAAGATTCACAGCTGTCGCTTCCTCCTGGTACCTACACATGTGTGTGTGCTTGTATGTTTATTTACTTACATATGTGCTCAGAGGCGTAGCTCAGTTTTAAACCCATTAAAACTTGTGTGTGTGTGTGTGTGTGTGTGTGTGTGGTAAACATCTGAACATGAACTAGGTTACCATCTCTGATTTGTGCAGCCTTCTGAGGTGTAGTTACAGGACACCTGCACATGGAGGACAGGTGGGTAAATAATAGTGTGTGTGCATGCGTGTGTGTGTGTGTGTGTGTGTGTGTGAGAGAGAGAGAGAGAGAGAGAGAGAGAGAGACACTGAAATGTATAATTACCTGGGAGTCGTCCACGTGGAGGTGAAGATAACGCCTGGACACCAGAGAAGACATTTACAGTGTGATAATGAGGTTTGTGTGTGAAGGGATAATGGGGTAAAGGGGTTGTGTGTCTTTGTGTTTGTGTGTTGTGGGATAGCATGTGACATGGATTGTATGCTAATAAAGCAATATGATGCTTCTGATTGCTCTACTTTGAGTTGAACCTAGTACCCAAATACAATATACTCAAAAAAACACACAGACATGTATCACATTAAGGATAATTCCTTGATTGCTTTTAAAATCTGACTTTTGAAGTTTGGATTTGCTATAATCATTCCTCCTGGTCACACTAGCTGTAAAGAGACCCCATCACAGCACAGATACACTCTCAGACGTGAGGGACAAAATTCACAGTTCTTGTTCTGTGCAAAAATGCATCATGAATGGATTTGGCCCCCGATTATCTTACAGTGGATTTGGGCTACGATGGGATCTGTAGTCACTCTATGGAGGGATATCCTCACTGACAGTATGGAGAGGCAGGGATGGGTGATCTGATGGTCTTATATCATGGACCATCTTACTTTGGCATGTGGACCACACAATCTGTGACATCATCAGCAGTCCACATGGATACATCTAAGTGATCCAGAGTCACTGAACGTATTTCTGTCCATATTTATTTCCTATAAAGTTTATATCTTTGTATGAGTTGTAGCAAATTCACTTTGTTCTTTTTGTTAGAAAATGAAAACAATGCTATGTTGAAGAATTCATCTGAAATGAATTCAGTGAAGTTGCTGATTGTTATGTGTAGCTCCTCCTCATAGTTTTAGTTTTATTTACACAATTTGTATCTTTGACTTTTAATCAAGGGCTTTACAAAGGATATTACTTCTGAAACCACCCACAAAAAAAAAAAAAAACTCTTCTCACTTTGCAACCACTTCTGGATGGGAAGGTTTTCCACTGAGGGGTCAGAAGTCAAGGTCAGCCCCATGGCAGCCTCCCCCAGCCCTAAAACTGTACACTACCTTTCTTCAGGCCAGTTTGGCAGGGTGCACCCCTGTCATCTGTAGGCCACCCTGCCACCCAACACAGCAGCCCAGAGGGGTTCGAACATGGCCACCACTTGAATACTAATGCAGGATAAACACAGGGTGGGAGGCTGCTACCATTGTTAGAACCTCCGCTGGAGGTTGCAGAAGATTATAAGACTTCCACTGCAGAGACACCACGGCATCAGGGAGTGATGTTAAGTGTAAGAGAGGCTTAAACTCATTGTCTCACTCCCATTGGAAACACAGGGGTTAAGACTGCGCCAACCATGTCCAATCCACGCTTTGATATGGACTGCTGCAGCACTATTCCCACTTCTGTCCCTGTCTGTTTCCAATTTTTGAGTCTGACCCTGCTCTTTTTTTTTTTTACCTCCATGATTTCCTCTGTCCACCTTCCCCTCCCTCCCTCCCTTCCCTCATCTGGTGCTTTGTGTACATTTCAGAATATTCCAGAGAGCAGGATTGAGCTAGCATGAAATGGGATTAGCAAAAGAGACAATTTCCACTACAAAATCTCTCCCTCTTCGCTGCACAGTTCTGTCAAAGCCAACGTTTCCTCCAGAAAAAGCCCTGTACATGTTCTGTTACACCGTTTCTTCATTTCTCAGACAGCTACTCTGTATCTTACTGTAATGGTTGTCTGCCTGCTTGTTTCTTTTTGACCTTCAACATGGAAAACACAGGTTTGACAGTTAGAATTACACATATTAGTGTGTCAGAGTCACTGTGGGGAAACAGCACTGATTTAACTACACTTGATGAACAGTTTCTTCCCCCTCTACCTTCGTCCAACCTTTTTTCCGTCCCTCCGGTCTGATCCAGCAAGTTCCTTCCTTCCAGCTCATTACCAAGCTAATCAATTAGCAGGTATTAACTCTTAATGATTTTTAATGCGAAGGGGAAGATTACAGCCTGACTGTGGAATCTTGAAGGAAATTAATGAAGTGGTGACATTCAGAGCAACACGGCACAGGGCCATTGTGTTCAGATTATGTGTCTTATAATTTTGTACAATTTCCTCTTACGTTTGCAGACTAAAAGCTATCACAGAAGCAGAGGTGTTGGATTTGACCTTTCATTGTATGTATATTTTGACTAATTTCTTAAAGAAGAGAGGAGAAAAACACTGCTGAAGAATGCCTGTGAATGGTGCATCGTGGAGTACTCTGATGACCTTTGCTACAAATTGCAGAGAGTAGTTTATGTATCATTATGTTTCAAAAAACACTGTAATTATGTGTCAGTCAGAAATAAATGATGTCCTGTAGAGTATCTGGCTGTATCTATGTGGTAGTGCCATTATTGTTGTAAGGTGTTTGGGAAAAGCACCGAACCTTAAATTTCTACCAGGAAACTGCACCTTTCCATTTTTTGTGATGGTAACATTAGGTGGCCTCAAAAGATTCAATACAGATTCTAAATATTTATCGTGGTCTGTTAAAGTGGTTGAAATTTGGGCATGCTGGCTGTTTTTGGGAGGAAACTGAACTTTTTCTAGCCTTTCCAGAATGTTTCTGGAATTTGTGGATAAACTAAAATAATAATAAAAAAAAGAAATGAATAATTTAATTAGCATGAAATACTGGATTTGGGTTGTAAGTAATTATTATTTTTCTTCTCAATTAATCTGACAATTTTTTTTTTCAATTAATCAATCACACATTACACAGTAGCCAGTCACAACTTCCCAAAACCAATGACATCTTGAATCTTTTTGACCAAGTGTGAAGATATTCAGTTTATAATGATATACTGCTGCATTGCTACACATGGAGACCAAAAACAACTGCAATGCTCATTTGAACAAGCAACCTCCAATATAGTTATGCTGTTCTGACAAGGGCCTCTCACAACGAGGGGAATGACAGATCTTTAAATGTGGCCAAGGCAGAAGTATTGTGCCAGTGGTGTTCTTATATCATCTTAGGTAGGAAGTTTCAGCTTGATGCAAGGTGTTCAATATTACTGACACTGGCAGCAGAGACCACAGTTTGAGACCCATCTCATGCCTAAACTCAAAGTTAGTTTCTTTTACCTATGACCATAATCATTCCCTAAGCTTAACCATGTGGTTTGCATTAACCAGCCTACATTGCTTAACCAAAGAAATGGCAGGTCTTTGTAACTTTGTAAAAAGATGACTTAGCATGTCATTTAACTAATACTATACCAAAGTGCTGATGCAGTGACACTGTATAGTCTCTAGTTTAGCTGGTCTCCAGTTTAAGTGCAGACTAGGCTACAAATCATGGAAAATCATACAGCACCTTAAAGACATACAATATGGTTACTTACACTTACGGTAAATTGCAGATTGCAGTGCTGCTGATGCTTTGGACCTTGAGTGTCAAACTGTTATTACTGTGAAATATACCATACAGAGATGTTCTTACCACATTTAATTAGATTGTAGATAGCACTTAAAATTCACCAAAACATTCCTTTACCGAGACACACTAGCTTTTACAGCAACACTTTGTCTCAGAGCGTTGAAATGTAGTTCAGTGCGTTGATGTATGGGACTGCGGGGAGTTCTGCAGGAGTTCATTACTATGACTTATACTGTGAAAGGATCCATTCTCTGCTCTAATGGACATCCACATTGGCGAGCTGCGCTACAGTAAATACTCCTTAATACCTGAGCTACTGAGTGTGTGTCTGTTTGTGTCCGTGCTTTGTGTTTGTTTGAGAGGCTCTACTTAATTCCCTCTGACAGGTCCATGTGTGGCTGCGTGAAATATAAGCTGCCATAATGACAAATAGGTTTTTGCATGCATGTGTGTGCATTGATAGAGCTGTATATTAAGTATGTGTGTGAGTTTTTGTTGATATGGATGTTGGACTGCAATAAATTCTGTTAACCATATAATCAAGCCTTGTTCATAAGGTGTGTGGTTGTGTGGGAATATGTTCTGCAATTTGAACATGTCACTCCAGTCACACATGAGGTGTGAAGACTCAAAAACTATGCACCTCCTCTGCTAAAAGACTGGAATGTATGGGGGCAAAGAATAATGTTTATTATCACTGGTAAAAACGACAAGAAAATACAATGACATTGGCTAACTGTGTGTAATTATCAAAGATATAAAAGCAAACTATTTTGTTAAACATGATTTTCCCTCTAAAAAGAGACAGAAAATGGAAAATTGGGGCTGGAGGCAGATCTACACTCAATTCCTCACTGAGAAATTCTGGATCAGACCCCACCTACCACCACTGCTTGAGCTAGCTTGACAGGTGAAAGAGCAGAGAGTATTACAGTCGAGAGATAAAGAGACTCAGAGACATGTTTGAGCCTCAGTCAGACCCAGACTGAGGGGTTTGTTGAGGAGTCCGTTGTGCAGCAAAATTTGTGACGAGCAGGTGAACGTATTTAACATCTTTTATGTTAATAAACACTCTGTGCTGACAAGGTTTCAGGTTTATTTTGCCCGCCTCCCGTCTCTGCAAGTTCACGGAATTGGTTCCTTCGGTTGTATGATGTATGAATCCCTGGCTGTCTGAAGCTGTTTTTACGAGACTGTTATTGGTTCACTGCAGTCCCAAGGTGGAAATACCCAGTCATGGTGTTGACCGATTACTTTGCTCATGTTTTATATTATATTAAAAACACCATATGGATATATTAACAAGTTTACAAACTTGATTTTCACCAGAGGGTGTCTTTAACATTTTTTCTCATAACAGCCGTCAAACCCTCCCACCTAATAGCCTTGGATAAACGATTATTTACTCTCAATCTTCATTGCTGCCAATTTAACCATTAGCTATGTCACTGATTTAACTTTTGTTTTCTACTTAGTATCTGATTTAGCAGAGGAAACCATGGGGACAGATATATTCTCTATGCCACAATAAATTAAAAGCAGCCTGCAAAGCGTTGGCTCACTTTGGCCCAATGAAACCCACTGCTTCTTTAAAAGAGGAGGAGCCAACAGAGAGAGACTGCACGTCTCTCAGTACCCCAGCTCTAACAGAAACTGAAGACACTGTAGCCTCCACCCTCCACCCTCCTGCCAGGAGGTGCAGAGGAGTTTGAAAGTCAAGTCTAGACTTTGAGGTATCACAAGAAAATTTAGAAGGAATGTATAGTTCTGTCTACGTTGGCAGTGCATGCATCACTAGGCCAACAGAAGCTTTGGAAAAGTATTTTAATTACAATGCTGCTCAAAATAATTCAATATAAAAATCTTCTACTAACCCACGAACCAGATAATTGTGTCAGCCCCACAGCTGGCAGCTGTTGTCAATAAACCTGCAGAAGAAGAATAGGTAGTTTCAACTGAAGAGAAGATTGCATCATCACCAGAGTAAAAATATAAGGCCAGGGTATCATCCAATTGTGCTTGTTTATTGTATTTTGTAGTGTTTGTGTCTACCTGCTCCAGGAGTGCAGATAGAAAATACCTTGAAGCTAAATCTGGTAGAAAACATCTCTCCTCTTTTTTTTTATGCTAGTCATGTTTTTGTGCATGGTTCCTGACAGAAAACCTATTTTAAAAAATGTTCATGAAGCTACAGACGTACACTATGTCTCATTTGTTAGTCAGCTATTTAAGGTGTGTATCCATCTCAGTCTGATACTGGGATGTTTTTCTTTTAGGACAAAAGGTAAAAAAAGTTACACTGCCATCATTTAAATTTTATTACCTGAATTTTTAAATACTTTTTATGCCTTTGTTTGACAGTCGCAGTTGAGCGAGAGAGAGGAAACGTGGGGAAAGAGTAGGTGAATGACATGCAGTAAATGATCTGGCCAGCCAGGAGTCACTCACTGCTCAAGGCCTTTGTGCCACCATGGTAACCATGCTAACCACACGGCTGTCAGGTCACTGCTGTTGCCTGAACCATTAACGTTGCTTTCTTCAGCTCAGCCTCACACACTGAGCTCCAGATGGCTGCACATCCTTATGTGAATTTTCATCCCTATCATAAGTACTATGACAAGCGGCCTATATATTCCATTTCATAACAGTGAAATTGCCTTATTACAGAGTAAATACGGATCTACAGACAATTGCCTTTTTCTGTTTCTCCATTCTACTCAATCTTGCCCTGTATTTCATGCCGGTGGTGATATTATGATTCTTCATTCCCAGAACTATTGGATTGTAATAGAGTGGAGAAGTGAAACCAAATCCCACTGATGTTTGTAACTGTGCTAATAACTTAAAATCCAGCCTTCAAACACAGCCTGTGTCAACAGTATGTTGTGTGGGTTACTTAATATGTTTAGAAAAGGTTAGTTGTTTTAAGATTTAATATTCTGTGTTTTAATGGCCTTTAATGAACATCATTTCCAATAAGCCCTAGACCTTTGTGGACTAAATGTCATGGCCAGAAGAGGTGACTCCATGGACACCATGGAGTTCAGGGGTCAGGTTAGTTCAGACATGTCTGTAATAACAGAGAGAACTGAACACTGAACTGTAGAAGTTTTTAGACAGCTGAAAATATAAGTAAAAATTGGAAAAATGACTTCAGAAGGTAAGGAAAACACCAAGTTAAAATGACATAAGGCCATGTTCACATCATATCACAGCACTGGAACCAACTTCTTACCCACAATTATCTCTAACTTTACCCAGAAAGCCTTTACCCAGATAGGAAAATAAATCTGGCCCATACTTGGGCCACATGATTGTTTGCTTCTGGTCCAGTATCCGCTGGGTTCCACAGCTCCAATCTGGCCTGAATCTGGCCCATATACAACAGGACTGTTAGCTTCCACTTCCATATTTGGACCAATTCTGGCACACACACAAAAAATCTAAGGGCTGTCAGTCAATACCGGAGTCAGTCAAGACGCAGGCATATGTTGGGCCAGACGTTTCATTTTGCCATCTGGATATTGTCATTACCAGCTCTGCATACAACTAAATCAGGAGCACAGGTAATTTCTAATAATAATAATGATAACACATAATACACAATATATGCACAAAATGAGTTGAGTCACATCCAGACCCAACTCATTAATATTACTGTGACCCAACCTGTAATTGTAATGTTAATTAAACACAAAGACTACGCAGTCTCTCACTTTAAAACTCAAGCAGATCCAGCCAAGAGGGAACAGAGTCAGCCCCCAGCTTGTGATTCTGAGTCTGAGAACTCAGGTGTTTCTGACACCACTTGATGGAAAAAAAACAACAGACATTATCAACAAGTTTCTGGCAGAATAATCCCAGATCAGAATAAAGGATGTTTTTCCTCTTCACGAATGCATCACACGAATGCAGCATAAGCTGTGCTGCTCACACCATGAATGTTGCCCCTGAATTTCTAATAGATACTGCTGTGGTGGATGCTGATTTGTCATAGTCTATGGGAAGTAAACCTCAGGAACACACCTCAGTTTTACTCAAAGGCCAGATGAAAGAAATGCTGCATGATAGATTACACTGAGAATGTAGAGGAACAGATAATAGCCTGGATGTGACATTATGACTTCTCTCTTTACTGATGCAGCAGTTTTTGACAGATTGAAAATGGTCTGTTCTAGGCCTCATTTCAATTTCATTATCTATTAACATACAATTTTATTCAATTTATGTGCAGACAATTCACAGTTATACGTACTGGTAAAAACCAATGACCAACCCAAAAATATAAAAAGATACTTTTTTTTCTGAGCATTTAAAAGAGGTCAGGTCCATACGTAGGGTGGGATGATCGCACTTTTTGGGGGGTGTCTGTGCGGGTATCAGTAACCAGTAGTGCAGAAAAGAAAGGAGGCACACTGGAAACACCTCTGCAGATAATTTTATAAAGAATGCACAGACTGGTTTTAAGTAAATGCAAACAAGGCAGAAAGTTTATGAGTAAACTATAGAAGGTATAAAATAGCATCTAATTCTTGCCAAGTGGCACCTTGCCCTCTTCTTCAAATCATTTGTCTTTTACCACACGCACATACACATTCAACAATGCACACACACACACACACACACACACACACACCAAATGTGCCCTTTGAGAACCAGCTGCAATTTAAAGTTGTTAAGATACTGATCTGTCTCTCTGGTGAGCAGGAAGGCAAGACAGCAGGATACAGAACTCCACAGTCTAAACCTCCAGTCTGTGTGTGTTCTGAGTATGTGTGTGTGTATGTGTGTGTGTGTGTGTGTGTGTGTGACTCTGTGAATAAGAGAGATAGTGTATGAAATGGAAAAGAAAGACAGATAATGTTTTTGTTGTGTACTTCTTTGTGTGTTTGTGTCTATGCTTTGTGTGTGTGTGTGTTTAGGCTATTAACATGGCAGTCAGAGTGTGTGACAGAGATGGATGCAGTGGGCTTTCTGCGATCAAATCACAATGAGGGAGGGAGAGAGAGTCAGAGAGGTATATATTATTGCAGAGTTAGTGGAAGTATACAGTAGAATAAATGCATTACTTTGTGTGTCCTTGGTAGCTCTATCGATTTGTACCTTTTTCACAAGGGCATCTTCAGCTGGTTGTTATGACACAGAGAGGGAGTACTACAATGATACATAGACTACATCAGTCAACAGGCCAGATCTCTACTTACATTTTCTAGCAAATGTAATTACTGATCTGTGTAGGAACCCACTCCTCTACATGGTTGGTATTTCATTTGTGACATTCAATGCTCTTAAGTAATTGAATTGCATTTTAAGTATAGCTTCTTTTTATAATGCTTTTATGCATTATGGTGTTTGGACCACACAAACCAACAAGCATGCATGTTGACATATTATGGCTGTTATGGCAAGTGACACACACACAACCGCCATTGTTGAATGCTAAAACCAGTGTGGAAACATTTCACAGGCTCTTATTTTCCATGGTTTGAGCCATCATTTGTATGGGCTTTGGCACTGCTAAAACAATTTCAGTGTCAGACAGCTACAGAGGTTGTGAATAAGCCCCTCACCAAATTTATTTGAAAGAGGAAAACAGTGGATAACACTTTAGTTGACTGGTCTGTGGGTTGGTTTCGGTAATTTTGGATGCATTTGTTGATTCCCAGAGTTGATTTATGATTGCTTGCTTGGTGACAACTTTCATGTTTGTATGTTCTCCACGTCTCCTGTGCACTGACTGAAAGATAATGTAGGTTATTGATGAACCAGTTGAACACTGTCTCCATGTTCTTATAATTAGTACCAAATTACCTATCTTTTCAGGGAACCTAAAACATGTCAGGAGAAAGTCCCAATGACTTCTGAGAGCCCCCGTCATGTCCTCTGTTGCCATCATTGGGTCAATATTTCAGTTTGTCAAATGGTTTATGGCCAGAACTAATGAGATTCCCATCAGCCTCAGTGCTGCGCTGTTTGTTGCTAATTAGCAAATGTTAGCATGTGAAGATAGTAAATTAGGATGGTGAACATGGTATAAAATATAACTGCTTAACATCTGCATGTTGTCGTCCTGAGCATGTCACCATGCTAACATTAGCATTCATCTCAAAGCACCACTGTGCTTATAGGAGCTATTTGTAAGTTTTGTTATTGCTACATAGCCAGGTGTAGTATTATTAGCTATTTCCTTACCAGAAGCATTGCAAGATCAGCATCAAACCAATGTTAACTCTTGTCTCTTTTACATCTTTTCCTCAACTGAAGTTAGCATGCTAACCAGCTAGCCCTGGCACTTTTCGATAGTGATTCGCTGTAGCCTCCAATCTGCTCTGAAGACATAGCCTTGATCAGAGGGCGCATTATAACCCCTGTCTTTTACATGCAATGATGGTCAAAGCTGTTGTCAAGCGACAGCCACCACCCGTTCCCGGCAGGAGACCACGATAGGCAGCAGAGAAAACTTACAAATAGACCCTTTGAGTTCGGCCCCACAGAGCTGCTGGAATGGCTGTAGACTCTTGTTAACAGATATTTTGGAACGGTTGACATTTACTGTCGTAATAGGTTTAGATAAAGTACAATGTATGTAGAACGTGAGAATGAATGCACATGCAGCTTTACTTGCTCAGCTCTGATAATGATGTTGCCTGAATTCCAAAACACAGTGATATGGTGGTGAGTGATATTTTGCTGATGTTAATACATTTAATTTTCATTTTCATACACTGCCCTTGTTCCTCCTTGGCTTCACAGAAGTTTCAGTCCTCTGATTTGGATTCAGTTCCAGGATGGAGGCCCTGTGTTGGCAGTGTGCTGTATGAAAGGAAGCACCGCTTTAGAAATACACTTCAAATAATATACTCGAAGTCATTACACATTAATACGCTAGTGCATATTTCAGATTGTACTCATGCTTTGGAAATGATGCATAAAAGCATTAAGAGACTCAAGGGACTTCCTTATAATAATTGTAGGTATTTAAGTTCAGCTCACCTCACCACTCAACTGTAGTAGCCATAATCACAGTAAAGTCAGCCCGGTGGTGTTATTTGTCTTAAAATAATGATCTTCACCCCCTTTCTCTATGTAAGCCCATAGACAGAGGGGATGAAGCTCATTATTTTTTGGCCAAGGAGACACATATTACATTATTTGAGACTTGTTGTAATGAGCGAAGGCTGTAACCCTGGATCATTTAAAAGCAGGTAGGCGGGGGAGGCAGAACAGGTGTGGATGAAAAAATTTAAAAAATCTATAATTGGTCAGACGGCAGTGAGAGGGGTATGGTAAACATAAGGATAAAAACCGGACCCCTAAGGCAACACAGACGCTCTGTTCATTGAATATAATAAGGCTGAATGAGCAGCATCATGCAGCATAGTGAACACCAGACATGAATCAGATGGAGTAGAGGCAGAGGTGAAAGAGGCTACATTTGTGTCTACTGGAGTAAAGAGTGAAGTAAATTCAAGGACTGTGGAGGGGAGTTGTCTTAAATCAAATTTTGTGTTGCATGCATTTTAGTTTTAGCCATAATCCTCTGGTCACCTTAGACAGAAAGAGTGAGTTTTAAGAAATAAACGTGAACAAATGCATGACCATTAATATCAACTTGTCTTACAAGGGTACTTCAGCAATTTACCATTGCACTTCCACAAAGCTGGAGAACTGATGCTGTGGAAAAGTGCATGTGTATTCACACCGGCTGCATGTCTGCTGCGTCGCAAAATCGAAAACGTGACATTCCCAGAGCCTTTAGAGACAGACAAAAACAAGACCTAGAGTCTACAGTCATATCAGCAGGTCTGTGAGGCTGTTGTGAGGCACAGTGGTGCTTTGAGCAAAATGCTAATGTCAACATGCTAATATGCTCACAATAATGACGCTAACTATGCTGATGATAAGCAGGCATAATGTGCAAGGGGCGAGGGGCAATTTATTGGTCACAACACCACAGCAACTATAAATACACAAAAACAGGACATTCACAGGGTTTCTCTCACGTACATGCTCTCAGTGGCTTCCAGAGGAACAGTTCTGAAGACCGAGGAAGTAGCCGCCATAAGCATGGTGAGAAAAATTCGGAAAATAAAATGAAGGTGTCAAGCAATTAACACAAAACCCAGTGTCCTTATGTACACAATTTAAAATTAACATACCCATAAGATATCAATTCTGTTCAAAGACTTCAAACGTGATGGTGGAAGTAACGCATCTTTCAAATCAGAAGTCTGCACAATGTACTGTTGCTTTAGCAGAACAACATCAAACTATATTAGCATGTTGACGTTTGAACATTTGAAATTTTTGCAGGTGTTTAGCTAAAACAAGATAGATGACAAGTTAAATGATAGCAAATACATATGAGGGGGACATGAATGTACCAAATTTCAGAGCGAGCAAAAATATACTGATTCTGGGAACCTAAAAATAGTTTTGAGGAAGCAGCACAATAACGGACATACTGTTGCTGTTTTCTCCAATAGATTTCTAGCAAAAATTCAATGAAAAATAATACGAATGGAAACAGAAGTTACACTGGTTTAGTTTAACAAGGCAACTGCACAGGCTTTGTAACAGTCTTGTTGTATGTGTGCATCTTGTTGTACATGTGTGTCTGCTTGTCCCTTGTTCGCTGGTATTCAGTCTTAATTTAAGAGGGAGGGGTGACTGTGACGCAGAGAGGAAAAGATTAAAAGACAGAGACAGAAGCCAGTGTCACAGAAAGACTCTGTTCCTGGTGGCAAGACAAGTGTTACTATTGATCCATTTCTCCAAAATGTCACTAATCTCTTTACCCTACAGTCAGCGTGAAGTAGAGGGAAAAAGTTGGAAAAGAAAATTGAATGAATTTACCAGTGGACGGTGTGAGAAAAAAAAGAAAAAAAGAAGTACAATTCAATTTTCCAGTGTCCTTTGTTATTTAGTGGAGTACTTAGGAGAAAAAAACTCTAATGAGACACTGACTATTGGTGCACATAATAAGTGATTTTTAAAATAAATTACAAAGTCACAAAAAGGTCTCTCCTCTATTTGTGCTTAATAAGCTTAAATAAATGCACTAACAGGTTATACTGAACCAACTAAGGCTCAAAAAGTAACATATGCTTTTCTTTGATTTTGTCAATCTTTTTTTCCATCAATCTTGATTTTGTCACACCTTTGTGTGGTTGTTGTTTATGCTGCTTATTTGTGCTTATTTGAAAGGGAGATCCAACTACAAAAGAGTATTAAAGGTCCAAAGGTCCATGTAGTGGCTGATGGACCTGGCTAAGATGTTGTCATGTGACCGCCATGTGACTTGTTTCATTCTAATGATGGATCTTCACTGTTGATGTCACCATAAGCTGTACATAAGTCTGCAAAGGTAAAGAATAAACATCTGTGCTGAAATACTACTTCAGAAATAATAATTAACTGCAGAACACGATGGATACATTTACATAATAGTAGACTGAATCAGCAGAATTAAAACCAACTTGCCCCAAGATGCTTATCACACATCAGACCTCTTTTCTAGCTGAATGGTGCTGCTAAACGCAATCTAATGTTATATGACCCACCTTTACACCTTAAGCAGGGTTATATTGTTTAAAAATCATTTCCAATCAAGCGTAGTTCTCACCTTTGTGTGCCTTCGTGTGTGACGTCTTCTTTGGCTCATTCAAATTCAAACTACCAAATTACAACGTCTGTCATGTCATATTTATTTTGTTTAACTAAATCTTTTGTTGTCTATTAGCTCCACATGTCCATGTTGACACCAGCAGTTAAAACACTGACTTACCTGTGATATACCATCATGAACAAAGACGTTAGAGGCTCTGTTCTCATTGGTTCTTTCAGTGCGTCACTGAGCAACTGAACAAAGGGTAGCCATAGTTGCAGCTCACTGGTCTTGGCAGATGATTGATGTAATGTCCCACTTTCCCATTTATTATCTACAGTATGGGACGGAAATCATGTCACAACATCCAAATCCATTTTCCAGCTGTAACTCAGTTACACTGACAAATACTTGAGCAGTTATTCCAAACCTACAGAGGGGTGACCAATTAAAGTAAAACCTGAATAAATGAGTGAAGTAAAATAATGAGTGAAAAATAATGAGTGCAGACGCTTCCATGGTGTGCAGGGCCTTCTGAACGGATTTGGAAGAATGATGATCGTCCCTTTGTTCCACAGACTTGTGAAATCTATGACAGGTGACGATGAGGTTGAGGCTGAAGGGGGTCAAACACCATCATTTTTAGATTACTGTTTACTTATAAACACGTTTTTGCTTAAACAGCCTTAAATATGGAACAAAACCTGCACACAAATCCAGTGTTGTGGAGTAGTGAATACATGTAATTAAACTAGTGGTTTATACATTTTGCAGCAGCTCATCTACATTCATATGTGCATTGTGATTCATGTAGTTAAATTACCTTATTTATTTAATGACCTTACACATTACTTTAGGCCATAAAAGAAAATGAATGATTTTTATGTCATATCATATTGTTGCCGGTTGTCCGTCCGTCCCGTTCTCGTGGACACAATATCTCAGTAAGGCCTTGATGGAATTTCTTCAAACTTGGTGTAAACATTCACTTTGACTCAAGGACAAACTGACTAACTGTCAGTGTGACCTCACAAAACACTTTTTAGCCATTACTCAAGAATATTTTATTTGTTTGGTTTATGATACGACTTGTCAACAAGTCTGCACTTTTTGTAATAAGCTCAATTGAGTGGCATTTTTTGTGACTTTTTCGTATTATATTTTGTTATAATTTCCTTTTACATGTACATTGTCAATGTCATCATTTTTTAAGAAAGTTGTTTGATCTGGGGTTATACAATCTTATCTATAGTCAGATCGTCCAGTCGTCACCCTGTGAAACTGCCAACAGCCCATATGATCGCAGAGAGAGAGAGAGCAACCAAAGAGCAAGTGCGTTGCTGCCACTCTCTCTCTCTTCATGATGACAGGAAGATGACAAATACATCTTATGCCTATGTTAAAACAAAATTACTATCACAAATAAAACAATGATTTAAATTTAGATATGTATTACAATAATTAGTGCATTCACAATGAGCACTCAAAATCAGCAGGGGGAGGCGGGTGGAAAGAGCTGTTTATCTCTCTCTCTCTCTCTCACACACACACACCAACATCATCAGCACAACCCTCGTGTGACCTCCTCTAGGTATCTTCAGGTAACTGAGCTGGATGTCTCCCTCGGGCAGCTTTGCTGTAGTTCAACTTCTCCCAGTGTGAAGTAATTGATAGCTTGCAAAGCTATGCTTTCAAAGTAGCTTCCCCAACACTGCAAATCCATGAATGGCAATCAAGTCTTTGAATGATAGGCTCAATAATCGTAAAGTGGATCCATATGGCTCTTTGTCTGAAGGCGTCAAGTGTGTCTGGGCGTCTTGAGGATTGTGGGTTATTGTATCCAACCATCCACCTACCTCCTACTGGGCTGTGTCACGCTATGAGATGCTGTATCAAGTCTTCTTGTTTAAGTAATCACACCAGGAGTACAAATCCACAGTGTTTGTCTTACGAGTGTGTTCTCTCTTTGTCTGTCCATGCCTCTTTGTGCATTTTTGTGTGTGTGTGTGTGTGTGTGTGTGTGTGTGTAGCTCTTACCATCAGGTCTAGCAGATGTTTAGCTGCTGGTGAAGATGACTATCACCCAGCATGATAATAAGGTCACGTCAAGGAGCATTTGGATGCAGATATCTACAAGCTGTGTGTGTGTGTGTTGGTGTCAGCCTGTGCTTTGCCAAGTGTAAAAACTGACATTCATGCAGTCTACCTTTCAGAGCAGGGCAACTCACATGCACACATGCACTCCCATGCAAAGACAGCATTTGCAAACACACACACGCACACTCACAGATTCACACAGAGATGGCATGAGCCTTCAGGGCTGTAGATCCATATGGCAGCGATGGTGGGAGACAATTGTTAAAGAGATTCTGAAGTCTTGTATTTGAGTCACTGTTCGCTTCTCCGCTGTGTAACATATGCTGCACACACACTCTATTCGTTTAACTGTGAGACAAACACACAAAACGTCGCTTCAGTTGAGACCCACAGACAAATATAGAATTAATGAGTCAAATATTCAATATTACAGAAGCCATTTAGAAAAGTCAGTTAATGGCACTTAGTCATAAGTAAAAACCCTAATGACAGCGTCTGACTGCCATTAGTGATCATAACAGCAGAGGGCATGTCACAGCTTTCATTGTGTGGGGAAAGGGGACATTTTATCACGCTGGTGTTACTCACAGGAAATGAATAATAGAATGATGTGCTGAAATTGTCCCTGTGTTGCTTTTGCAGCTGAACCACCAGACTGTTTGTAGATTAACTGGCAGTTTCAAGGAACCTCATCTCTGCTGTTTCACTGTTCCAAGAATTTCTTTTCTGGTACTTGAAATATGTCACAGCATTTCATTTGGCTGTAGGCAAATTCCTGTATAAAAAGGATTAAGTTTCATTGTAACTTAATTAATGTCATGGAGTTTTTTTTTTACCTATTTGTAGTACAATCACTGGGTTATGACAGCAAGTTTTACTCTTTCTTATGAGTGTGGTGGCTGTTCTGAAAACACAATATTCAGAGGGGTATGCTTGAAGACATGATTGCTTCTTGGAGAGGTCTCAAAAACTTAAAAAATTAGCATAGAGAACCCTTCTTGGCCTTGGGAATCCATATATGCAATGGAATATGCGAAATCCAAGGTTTACTCACTAACATTTTTTAAAATTTATTTTTGGGCACTTTTGCACCTTTATTGGATAGGACAGTAGAGAGTGACAGGAAAGGGGCAGAGAGAGGGGGAATGACATGCAGGAAAGAGTCGGGCCGGTCGGGAGTCAAAGCAGCAACTCGTCTGCTAAGAGCATTTGTGCTCATGTGGTCGACGCCCTAACCACTTGGATATCGGGTTGGCCCCTCTCACTAACATTTTTATACTTTGACGACATTCACTCTGGAGTTTTGCATCTTTGCTCATCTCAACCGTATACTGATTATAAAAATGGATGTCGACTCCGGGTCTGATGAGTGAAGCCAATACTGAAGTGCCTTAAACCTGCGTTCTATCTAATGACCATCAGGGGGCGACTCCACTGATGCAAAAACAAGTCTGATTGTATTGAAGTCTATGTCATAATGTCTCTACTTCTCACTTGATTTATTACCTTAGTAAAGGTTTTCCTGGTGAGTTTATGGTCTCAATTTCTAATTTCAAGTCTTCTTCAATACAACATGATGATCACTTTTTAAATCATGGTCCATTTAGAGGAAAATGGACGATAAAGCAGGGTATGCATTAGGGTGTGGCTACCATGTGATTGACAGTCTGTCTCAGACTTGTCCAAATATGGTTTCTTCTGGTTTGAAATAACCAAGATGGTGACGGCCAAATTACAAACTCAACACTTCACAACGGCAGTTATCTAACCAACGGATGACATCATGGTGGGCTGACACTCATATGACACTCACATCTCAACCCAGTCTTAACGTAAATTTAATTTTGTTTTTCTTTTCTAAGTACAAATAGTATTAAGTGGTAATCTCAAAGTCCAGGGTGCAGAACGTTTCTTCAGAAACGTCACCATATCCATCCTACAGTCTTCAGAAAAGTCACCATATCCATCCTGCAGAACAACAGGAAAACAAGGACACTTTCACACCAAGCATTCTGGAAATTGTTAATTTGACCTTTGCAGCACATGAGGTCCTTTTTCTTTTAGTTTGTTTTAAAAATGAGTTAAAAACTGCAGGCAAACAACCACAACAATTCGAGACTTTCATTGCTGTGTAGGAGCAATTACACAACAAGTCATCTGGTACAAAAACTCTGACAACTGCACCGCAAATACTTGTGTGATTGCTTAAAGGGACAGTTCTACATTTTGGGAAATGTGCTTATTTGCTTTCTTGCTGTGAGTTAGATGAGAAGATTGAGAACAGACCACTCTCATATCTGTCCGTAAAAACATGCTACAGCCAGGAGATGGTTAACTTAGCTTAGCATGAAGACTAGCACTTAGCACAGCTCTGTCCAAAGGTTAAAAAAAATATATTTACCTACCACCTTGTCTAACACTCAGTGTTTTTTTTTAATTAAACCGGTAGTCGAGTGTTTAGGGCGCGTACCATGTTGAGCGCAAGACGCTCTTAGCAGGCAGTCACCGGTTCTCTCTGTGACTCGACTCTTTCCTGCATGTCATTCCCCTCTCTCTATCCCCAAGACAAAAAGCCCCAAAAAATAATAAAAAAATAAAAAATAAAAAATGAAAGGTCACACTAGCTGTCAAGCAATGCACTAATAGTTCAACAGTGAGCTTTCTGAAAGCAGGAAGTGGTGCCTTTAATTCATCATTAGGCCTCACTTATAGTTTTGCACTGTGCTAATGTGATGAAAATACTCATTTCCTATTCCAAATATAAAAATAAAATACGAACGTTGTTATTCTAATGCATCACTTACAATTCAAAATGTCAGCCTCTTAATGCTGTTAGACAAAACTGAGCTATGAGAGCGTGTGTGTGTGTGTGTGTGTGTGTGTGTGTGTGTGTGTGTTTATGTGTGTGTGTGTGTGTGTACTGTACATTGTCACCGCCAATCTCATTAATGTCCCTTTGAGTGCTACTGAAGCACTTAAGCCTTCTTAGAGTTCTCATAGCAAGTCATCAATTAATAGATCACACACATCCCAACAGCCACACACACACACACACACACACACACACACACACACACACAGGGTTGAGCACGTGTCTACATACACCCACTAGAGTACACACAAGTGACTCCATACCAAGATATCAATTAGTGACAAACACCCTTCAGTGCACCACATGCAGCATGTCGATTATCAGCAAGCGCACTTCAGTGAGGCCGCACATGAAGATATCAGTGAAACTTATATCGAAACCATGTAAGATGACTGTGATGACCAAAAGTTATTGCAGTCTTCTGAGTTTAAGTAGTTGTGAGCTGACTAGTTCTCATCATTTAGTAAAAGATAATCAGATGAATCCAAAATATTACTGATTACATAAAAAAGCATTAACTAACTAACTTTGTTAGCCTTAGCCTGCTGGCTAAAATGCTTTAGCCACTGTTACAAAAGTTTATACAGTGATGATGAGTGAGTTAGCAGTATGAATGAGATATATGTGTGTGTGTATATATATATATATATATATATACTGTATTGTAAAGGACTGAGTGACACGTTAATGTAACTGCTATGATATAGTGTTACTGTGTCAAGACTGTTATGTTCAGTAAATGTAGAAATGACTGATTATTGCAGGTACTGAGTTTTCCAGGTTGTCAGTGAATGGGTGTTATGATTAGAGTTGATCACAGCTACCTATGACAGTGATTTGTGTGAGATAACGTACCTGTGTTTGGTGGGTGGGGGTTGCTAGTTTGGGGAGTGAGAACTAGTCAGCAGAGGAGTTGTTGAAGTCACTTGGTAGCACTGGGATGAGTAGAACCAGTAAGGTGGTTGTTTTGGTGTTGGCTACAGCTCACAGTAGCCTGTGTTAAGTAAGCACGTTTGGGGACAAATGACAAATAGACAGTGAACAAGCTCACAACCCCTCACTTCATTATTGAGGGATACTACAATATATAACATAATCTAAACTGATGTACTTTTATGAAGGAAAGAAACTACAGTGTGGTGGCTAGCTCTACGTTTTGAGTTCTTTGTGTTTTTATATAGACACTCCTACCCTGGTCAAATTGGGAATAAATAAAGTTGTAATTTTATTTGACCATCTGGAGGTTAAAGGAAGCTTCATATTTTGTACTTAATGATGCATTCAGTTGTATTTTTGATTTGTCTGATAACATTTTACTAACTTTTGTCAGTTTCAAGCCTCCATACCTACAGAAGGTGAGTATTTGACATTCAAAACATAGCATCCCATTAAAATGGGATCTTAGAACGATACACTTTATTTTCTGAGCACTGCTGCAATGACTCTGTACTTTCTTAATGAAAGTTTTATGCACTTGTCTCTCTGCTGGTGTCCACATTCACTCTGTCTCATTTGCAAAAAGCAGAAGTTTAGAGCATTGAATATACAGCGTCACAAGTAGAGCAACATGCTGTTCTATGCCATAATCTAGCCCACAGTGTAAATGATTCCTCTACATGTAGGATTTCCATTAATGTCTCATTCTAATGACTATACTTAGATGTGTCTCTGTGCACTTTCTATAGTCAGTAAGATCCACTCTCCATTTGCATTTTCCATTATTTCCCCTGTCTGACTCTTTCAAAGTGTTACTTACTAGTCCACCATGTAAATTGCTTAAGCGCCCCAGATGAAAGCCCGGAGCAGATCCATACTAGTGTGGCTCCACTGATAGTCATGTTTTTGCCTGCATTAAAATGTAGCCAGACATCGCTTCTGATTGGAAAATGAAAAGCATGTCAGGCCTTTTCAGTGGATTTCAAGGTAAGACTTGCTGTGCCTCTGTGGATGTCTGTGGACTTCATCTTTTAATATTACAAGAGCCAAACCAGAGCCAGCTGAACTGAAACGTCTCAGCTTTTGAAATAATCCACCAAGACTTTTTGTATCCGTGCTAAATTTAGCTTCTCAAGATTTCTATTCCACATCTGATACAAGTGGGGATAAGGAAATCCCTATGTACTGGACTTTCAGAGATGGAGAATGAGTTTTCATGTGTGGAAAAGGGGTCAATTTACTTTTTGTTGGGGCGCTACACCAAACTATCTGATTCAAGCAAAACAAAGTGTGACACAGACAAACAAACCAGTCTGTCAAGATCCAGTGCACCTCTAGTCTAGTTGTAATTTATGTGTGGTGTGAAGCAAAGCAGATGAACAATAAGATGTTTTAATAGTGGCTATGTCATTATAGCATGAATTCAAAAGCTAAACTACTATTCAAAAGGCGCCTGTGGCGTTTCAACCACCAGTATGGAGGAATGTGGTCCCTGTTTTGCCTGGATGTCATCCACACACACACAAGCATTTGGCAACATTATACACATTTCTGGTGAGGATTCACGGCCATACCCACCACTGAGGTCACCAAGGTTCGGACACTGGCATTTATTCTGAGGTGTATATAATAAAAGTTGTGAAGTAATTGTCTGAAATAACCTTACTCTGGTGCTGCAAAGATATTGTACAACATCAAGATCACCGACTTTCTCACCAGCTCACCAGTGTGAATGATCTTGACTCAGCGCAGTGACTCTTTGATTTTGTCAACAAACCAGACCAGCAGCTGAGTCCACCGAAGTGCAATGCAGAAACTTAATGAGTTCACTTGCGTCTGCCTTCTAAGTCACAAGCACATTTCCTGCTATTTCTAAGATCCACTGGCTCATTCCTGTCTTTATCCAATCACAACCCACCACACGTAAGCTGTCAGACTTTAGACGTGCTCTCTCTCTCTCTCTCTCTCTCTCTCTTATTCAGCTGTTATTTC
Source organism: Trachinotus anak (assembly GCF_046630095.1). Lineage (NCBI taxonomy): Eukaryota > Metazoa > Chordata > Actinopteri > Carangiformes > Carangidae > Trachinotus > Trachinotus anak. The sequence goes on from NW_027273872.1 coordinate 24,259,047, forward strand.
AGCACCATGAGGATTTTGTCACCCACCTCCGCACAGTGGATGACTGACCATCTCCAGTCAGAAGTTTCCCTCTCATGAAGACATTTTCATCCTCAAGCTCCATTTCCTCATCACCACCAGCAGTGTCTTGGCTTTATGGGATTGGAAGGACCTTACTCCTATAGACCACTTCCCATGGCAATAAGTGCCAAAGTCTGTTCTGTCTGTTCACAATAATTTCCATTTTACTTCAAATTTCTCCTTTTTCACTCACTCCTGATTCCTAAAATTCTTCTCCTGTTTATAAAGTGTTTAAATCTATGTTAAAATGAGGTACCCCTATGTATTTTTAGTCACAATTTACGATTATCCCAGCAGAGGCCCGTAACATTTGCATGTATATATCAAATGACCCTGTGTTTAGTTTCTTCACCAACACAGATGAAAATGAAACCATTGCATCAATAAAAGCTCAGCTTTGGGAAGGGAAGAGATAAGGGACAGGATGAGGAGAGCGAGAGAAAAAGAATGAGAGAAGGTGATGGAGGATGTCTGTGTGTGTGAAAAGGAATTATAATAGATATGTGTTACTTTTGTGTCCTGCTCCATATATTTTGCCAGCATCTGATGAAAAACTGATTGAGAGTACAGGTGTGAAAGCAAATCAAGACAGCACAGTTCTGTTTATAGGTGTACCTCACTTTTAAGAGTTATGCTGCCATATGCAGGCAGGTATTGTTCTTGCTTTCTATGCCACAAAACAAATGATTTTCTGCTTTTATATAAAGAGAGCAGTTTGTCTTTCTGTTCTGCAAACTCTGAGATAAAATCCTATTTCTGTCATGTGGATTTTGACAACTGCAAAGAAGCTTATTTTGCATTTTCCTGGTCCAGTGCAGATATATAGTGTACTTACATGATTTTATTGCCAAATAAATTCTGGAACAGCAGGATAACATCCAACAGAGTCAGTGATTCAGCTCAGTGAGAGCATTGCTTCCAGCTCCTTTACAGCCATATTGACTTGGTCATAAACTGACCATAAATCCATAGGCATTTAATAATGAGCCTATGTCATCAGCTGACAGAAGCATATGTCTTCTTCTATGGCTCAGGGAAGCCAATATGTTTGTTAATGGTAAATACAATCACAAGTATTAGGGTAGCGAGCTTAAGTCATTCTGCTTGGACGCTGACAGTGATAAATCTAATTTCAAATCATCAATGTAAAGCAAAAAGACCAGACTGTCAGCATTTAATCACAGGTCAGAGTGTTGTGAACCAGTGGCACCACCAAAGCCTGGCACTCACTGTCCCCATGATGAACTTTACTGTGCAGAAGATTTAACAGACTTATTTTAGTGTGCAGCCAGCACAAGATGCACTAATGAAAACCCTTCCCTGTTTCTCCTTGTTTCAGCTCAATGTGTCCCATTCCATTTTCTGGAAACACTTTTTATAAATGTATGAAAGTTCACAGAGCTAATGCACTTATTATATGCCTTGCTCAGAACAGAAACGTTTTAATGAAAGCGCTAAATTGTAAAAGGAAATTTAAACCCATAACCACTGAGAGGCAATTTCATAATACTGGGACTTGGCATAGAGCATCGGCGGGCAACAAAGCACGGCTTGTTGATTGAAAAGTCCCATCAGCAATATGGAAAGTGTCATTGCCTTTGCTGAGGAGCCAAAAGGAAAAGAATAGTCTCCTTGGTACCTTATTATGCAACTTTTTTCAGCTAAGTTACAGTTTTTGCAATTGTATAGGACAAAACTACACTTAGTCTTCTCCAAGGAAATACAGAGTGAGAAAGAAGGGAGGAGCAGGGCTGGCGATTGTAAACTGTTTTAACTTTTCATTTGTGGAGGATTTTGTGTCGACTTTCTGTCTACGTTGCTACATTTTTTTTTTCCCTTGATGAACTGTTTTCAGTTACACTAACTCAATTTAGGACCCAAAGATGCAGAACACAGATTCAGAGGTAAAAGCAGTTTTAAAAGAGGCTTTATTGCCTCGATTTTTTTTTTCTGATATTTTTTGGGCAGGAAAGTAGAGAGTGACAGGGAAGGGGCAGAGAGAGGGGGAGTGACATGCAGGAAAGAGTCGGGCTGGTCAGGAGTTGAACTGGCAGCTCGCCTGCTAAGAGCATTTGCGCTCATGTGGTATGCTCCCCAACCACTCAGCTGCTGGGTGCGCAGGACAGGTGAGTGATTCTGGACAGCTGAGGCAGGTCGGTCAGTGGCGGAGTGCTTAAATACTGCAGCTAGGTGAGGAGGTGATGACTAGTTGAGTTGCAGGTGGGTTGATGGGAGATGGACCAGGTGACCACACCCAGCTCCGGACACACACACAAACACACACACACACACACACAAACAGACAGTGATACAAACTGAGGACAAAGGGAGACAACACAGGGAAGAGACAGAGTCTACCCAGAACATTTTCAGTGTATTAAGTAGTAGGTTATTTCCTTGTTTTTGCTGCTTTATGTATAAACTAAAGTGTTTTATCGTATGTTGCACTGTGGTGTTTTTGTTTAAATGCTTGGTGTTTCCACGTACCCATAGGGGAAATAACCCTGGACAGACATCTGCTTCCTCTAGATCTTCCTACACTCCAGGGATCAGGACATTGTGTTATTCACCTGAATCGTAATAGGAGTAAACCATTCTTCTTCTGTTTGCTGCATCACACAGTGGGACTCATTAGGACTGTTAAAGGACTTGAAAAAAGAGCTTATTACACAGTGGTCTGTGAAATTTGAGTTTATACATTACTCTTATACACTTCATACATTGATCGGTACATTTTTCATCTTTGATTGTATTTTATTTTATTTCTTGAGATATATTTGTAATGCAAATGAGTTGTGTTACTACAAACCAGAACTTGAGATATTTTCTGTCTGCAGTAAATTACTGGGAGGGATGAACTGATCTTAAATAAGCCTAACAAGGACAAAATAGGAACTTGGAAAAGCGTTAACTCAAATAGAAAAGCAAAACTAAATGAGAACATAATGGAAACTGAATTGAAGAGCTGAACTGAAGATTTAAATCCATGGAAGCCAATTTCCACCACTGTGACAAGAAAAAAATGATCCTGTCAAAAGATCCTGTTTTGATAAAGTTTCTGATTATATTGAGATAAGTCTTTTGTAAAGGTTTACAATTATAATAACTGTTTTTTCCATCACAGAGGCGGAAACGGGCTTCCATAAATACCACTATATTTGTTTTTCTGAGATCTTGGGTTTTATTTTTGGAATCTGAGTGATTCCAACACACGTGTCTATTACTAATTTTCTACATGAATAAGCCAGAAGGTCAAACATAACTCATAGTCTGGGGTCTGCTCTTCCTAAATTCTAGTGTCTTTCTTGACCTTTTCAAAAAGAAATTAAAGACCTACCTTTTCAATCTGGCTTTTTAATGTTAATTCAGAGAAATGTTACAGCTTTTGCTTCATGTTTTCACTTCCTATCATTGGGTTTTATCACTTTTACTCCTTGTGTTTATTGTATGTGTGTGTGTGTGTGTGTGTGTGTGTGTGTGTGTGTTGTTTTAATACTACTCTGTAGCACTGCATATTTGTTTGATGGGTGCTATATATATAAAGTTGAGTGGAGTTGAGTTATAAACTGCTCCTGAACTGTGACCCTGATCCTAGATGACTGTCAATACCTACCATGCAACATCTGGTTTCTCCTAAAGCAAAGTCTTGTCTTTTTTATTCATCTACAGTATTTCCCTCTATAACTATATTCATCCTTGTTTTATTGTGGATGTCATGATTATTGCTTCAATATAAAACACATTTAGCAATTTATGTGTTCATTGCTGTTTTGACTCTAACAATCAATAGTTGGCTTTGCATATTTTGCACCTAAACACCAATGCTTATTTCAAGTCCAAACTGGCAACACTTGGGCAGAATTAAGTTGAAGTATAACATTTTTGGTGTTACAAAGCCCTCCCTTGTCATGAGATGGACTACTCTCATCTTAAAGTGAAACGTCCTTGTCTGTGAAAGCTTCCCCAGGAGGAAGAGAGCCAAAACCACTATTATCAGTGAGGGGCAGCAGGGTGACCTCCTGGATCAACATCATCTTGTAAAGTCTTGCAACACAAGCTCTGTAACTGAAACCATGTGTTGTCACAGATTGTATGAGGATCCATGCTGTTTGTGTGAAACAAACACTTTTTAAAAGGGTTTTGGTCACAGCCATATAAGATGCACTAAAAATAGCAAAATCATTTCCTCCAACCAGTTTCCTGGCAGACAAGAGGCAGAATAAATGTATACACTTGTCTGCCACAGCACCTCCACCTGCTTATTCTCTGCCGCCTCACTGTCAAACCGCCGCTGATCCCAGTCATCCATCATGTAGGAGCTGCTTCAAACAGAAGGCAGAGTGTGGCAGGCCTCCGGTGAAACGCTGAGATGTGTGAGTTTCTCTGAGGGGTTTGTGAGAAAGCAAATTATGCATCTGACAGCTGATGTGATTTTAAATGCTTTGGAAAAATCAAATCCTTCAAGGAATCAGCCTGAATAATGAAGAGCATGTGGCAGTGTGACAACACACACAATGTGAAATTAAGCTCAAAGTGTTCACAATGGCCTTTTCCTTCCTGATTTATGCCAAGACTCAAAAGCTCATCTCTATTACAGTCCATATAACCCACCATATAACTTCAATTAATCGGCCAAGATTTTATTTCTTTTGACAATGAAGGTCATCCAAAGCTTCACAAAAATGGGCATTTATTTCATCAGGCAGCTGGCTGTCTCATACAGTGAATCTATGACAAGCAGATAAAATAAAATTTGACTCGGTGTTTTTTTGGAAGCTCAAACATTTGCTTTAGCTGCCAAAACATGACATTTCCCTTGTGATTATAAGAGACACGCTGCTATTTGAGACTCTGCATTTAATGGAAGTTTAATGGTACATCATTTTTTACCCCTATCATATTGCAACATAAAAAAAAAAAAACACAACAAATGTTGCTGGCAGGCTGGTTGTCAAAATGAGCCACATTACACCAGTTTTAGCTAACTACAGCTAAGGCAAACTGACAGGGAGAGGATGGGCAGTGCCAAGGCCTTTATCTGGTTAACTAATGATAAAAGTCCACAATCATGTCCATTGTAAAGATGGACTATTATTGATAAGACAAACTAATTCACCTCCTCCTCTGAGCTTCTGCACTACTCATTTTGACAAATTTGGAAAAGTATCAAGATAAGTTTCATAAATCTAAATTTCCTACAACTTTGAAACAGGAAAATCATCCAAAGTGTGTCTGTTTCACAGGATTTATCCTGCAGCGCTCTCAAAAAAGCTTAATCTGTAACACTTCTGGGACGAACAGAGAAAAATGTGTGGTGATTATACTCACATAGTCAATCCGAAACAATAACACAACATCAGGGAGGGAGCAGGCAAAAATCCAAAAGCCACAGGCAATACTACGTCACAGACCAGGACAGAACCAGGGAGAAAGCTGTAAAGTGACTGTGACGGAGCTGCTCCGTCACTGACTGTGGATAACACACACATACACACCACACACATTTCTTCCTCACTTCCGTTCTGGTGAAGCAGTTGGGGAACTGCACTATCATTCCTCTTCCCGTCACTGTTTCAGTAGCGAGACCAGAGGTGGACACCTGTTGTTCTATTGCTATTTACTCATACTTTTATGCTTTGTTGGGGGCTAGGCTAGTACTACCACTAACAAGCTAATCTGCTTGCATGTTTACTGGTGGCTGATAACTATGGTTATGGTTCATTTCTATTTATTTATTTATGTGTGTTACAAGTGATATTTTAGTAGGAATCATCATCACCTCCTTAAACTAGACGTCATCAGGAGATTATCTTGTCAGTCTTTTGCTGTGGAACAGATGCAAACTTTTTAAATCTGAAGAGGAAAAAAAACTGTGCTACAGAATTGATAAAACTGAAATTGGAAAGTGATATTAAAGGAAACATTAACTTGAAATTGTTTGCAAGAATATCCAGGGGTAGAAAGTTGTTTGGAGTGAGGTTGATACCTACATGACTTTATTTGTTTTTTTCTCTCAATCATTTTTGCATTAGCTTTTTGTTTATTTTTTGTCAGTGAATATTATGAAGGCTTTAAATGGATAAACATGGTAAACTATAGTCCATATTTTCTTATGGTTAATGTATGAAGTTTTTACATGTTTAATGTAACTATATCCATCACAGTGCAGAGATGATGTATTTGATCTGGAATTAAACAGCTACAAGGATAAACAGAGGAAACAGAATACCAGCCTCCTGATCTGAAATGGATCAGGGTGTTACATGTGTTGAAGAGAAAAGACAAATGTACATGTGTGTGGTGTGCTAGGACCAGTCCAGTCAACACTACCACACACACACACATACTAAAATTACACGAACAAACACACAGAGTGTGTGACAGTGTCCTTGGATGTAAATTGCGGCTGGTGGCCAGATGCCTCAGCCCACGGTCAGGAGATTAGCCTAGTTTTCTCTAAAACAAAAGAACGAGGGAGAGACAAGGGAAATACTGATGCAGCAAAGAAAAGATGGATGGATGGAAGAAGCAGAAGGAGAGAAGTTTGGAGGGGCAGGTTTTAGGGTTCCTTGTTCCATTTACCTAATTTTCATTCTGAATGCTCATTATGTGGGTTAGCGTTGTGATTCAGCGACCTCAAAGTACTCCGTGGATTACCCTAGTTTTCTGTTTGAAAGAAAGAAACATGGAGAGAAGAGACAGGGAAAACAAAGTCTACTTTTCAGATACTTTTTTTATCCTGAGATTACAGTGACATACACACAATACTCTGAAACTATACTATGAGCACAACAAAGTCCTTATGTTGCTTTCAGTAACTCCTTTAAAGGTGCAGTACTGGGAAACAATACGCAGCACAGTTATACATTAATTCCTAGAAAGAAAATATAACATTGGACATAGGTCAGGGTTTTTTTTTAAGTTTATTTGCAATAACACTTAATCGCTGCTGGCAGGTGAAAACTGCACTGGAACCGGAGAGGCTGTTTAATTCCTGTCAAAGCTTAGAGCAGCAAAATAAATTAGTAGGAATAAAATAAACCAAAACAAACATCAATCTTCTATGGGCAGGACTCCGATCAGGACGTCCTGAGGGTCTGGCTGAGCCCCTGGTCCTATGTTTAGTAGTCCCATTGGTTAATCCACCCTGCTACTACTGAACCAGTTGTTGAAGTTAATGGTTGAATTGCCAGTGTTTGTGGTTAAAGGTCAGCACACAGTCGACAGTGGAGGAAACTTTCAGACTGAAACAGTTGCACAGGTTTGAACTTATTATGCAAACCTGTTCATGATACTTGTATTGATATATTTCTGCCTGTATTAATCTTGTTTGTGACTGTATCCCCCTGACACTTCCTCTCTCCACCACCGTTTTTACATTTGTTTTGTCATACATGCAGAAAGATGCTGACATAGCATAAGAGACTAAGAAAAGATACGGCACAGGGCCAAATAATTGGCTATTTTGCTATCAGATTGGGCTCTGACAATAGCAACCACATTACCCTTTAATATCATCAATTTATATCCATCCATTCAACAATATAAAGAATCTGAACATACTTGATGAATGATTATGCACAATCCACCTTATGCTCGCTATACTGTAGGAGAGGAAGACGGTGAGCAACATGGGCAGGTACGGAGCCACGGGGTGTGTGGCAGCCCTTGTCACTTTCTTATTAAGTTCATGTGGTTTTAGATAATTGCTTTTTACATCAGGAGGTATTTGTTCTGATTTACCTGAGGTGAAGAGCTGGAAGGTTTTTTTTTAAATGTTCAAATAGATTAAGAGGCAAAAAGAAAGTGAAATTACCTGCATATTTCCACATACAGTAGGTGGGCCAATGCTTATGGATTTGACATCTGGATGTATTTGAATTGTGCTCAGCATGTGATTAATAAATGTTACGCTTGAGTTATAGTTTAGGCTGTTTTATTTTATGACAGAATGTTATGGGCACCATGTGTGGGCAATAATTACATTACACTTTTCTTCACTTACGTCTAAATGCTTGACGATGTCCAATATTCAATGAGAAAGAGTTACTCTCCTTAGAGATCTGTTAAAAAAATGTGCATTTAGGAGTTACAGTTTAAAGGAGCTATTTGTAAGTTTTGCTATCACTACATAGCTAATGTTAGCATTCACAGCTGTTTACAAGTCGACAAGAAACGTTGCAAGTTCAGCATCAAACTTCGTTCGTTTACTCACAAAGAGCTGCCTCCAGCAGCAGACAGCAAGGTCGACGTTAACTCTTCTTTCCATCGTGTCTTATTTAGCACCATTACCCGCTATCCCTGGCCTGTCTCATCACTTTTCCGATAGCGACTCTCTGTAGCCTCAAATTGTTTTATGAACTGATGTTTTGAAGCCTTGAGTTTGCAATTTGGCCGTCGCCATCTTGGTTTTGTGAAACCAGAAGAAATCATATTTGGATGAGAAAGTGGAGCTGAAGAGGAATGAGGGGTGGAGCTCACCTGCCCCTTACTCTGTCCTGATTGTCAGGGAGGTCGCCTGCTCTGAATGGCCATTACAGTCTAATCCTAGTCTAATCTCATCTTTAATCTCTCTCAAAGAGTGTTATGTTTTTCCTTCCTTCCATGCAATGGAAACACCACACACGTTCAGACAGTCCCTTGTTCTCAGCATTCATGGTGACAGTAGAAAAGAGACGAAAGCAGTTGAGTGAAAAATGAAAAAAAGAGCTTGACAGAGCAGTTCAGTTTCACACAGCTGCACATCTGGCTAATCGCTGTGTGAATCAGGTGTGATGTCTGTTTCAGAAAATTATGAGACTGGAAAATCCGACCAGCGCTTCGTTTGAAGCAGACGGTGGATCTTGCGATACAAAATATGATTCAGGGGAACATGGGAGCGCCAAGTTGGCAGATGTCAATTGGTTGAACTTGCCAACTACAAAGAAAACATCTGTGCTTTTCAAGTAATTTTCCCATAGATTCAATTCTATTCTATGCCAGCTGACATTAGTTTATGTCACATTTTTCCAGATAATAATAGAATATGGCCAGGTCCGTTTGCTTGACCACCCACCTGTGTTTTCAAATGAAGAGAGGCAAAAATTACCTGCCTTCTTTGTTATTCAGAGTAAAGAGTCTTTCAGTACTTTGACATGTGAGGAAAACAAAGTATTTTTTTTCTTTTTAACAAGATGAGATGCAGTCACTCCAGTACAGCACATTCTGTCCAAGCCGGTTTATAAAAGCATTCATAAACCAAATGTCAATGTCACGGCGCCACGGCAGTAAAAGTTAGGAATCATTGTCTGGGAACCATGAATGTCCGCACAAATTTTTCTGCAAATCTGCAAAATCTGCTTTTTTACTGGATAAGTGAAAACTTTGAGCTGCTGGTGGTGCTACATAAAAAGGCTTAAGATTAGTTATATTGATTCATCACCATAGATTTATACAGCAAATTTAATTTCAGTACATGTCAATAAAATCTACTAATGTCACATGCAAATATTATATATGCACATATATTGAATTTCCATATATTAAATCTATGTACATATAAAATAAAAACATATATGTAAAAATTATACTCTATATTATATATACCTATTATTATAAAATCTATAATTACATATATGTCTAGCCGATACAAATATGTATGTTTATGTATACATGCCTATATTATTGACATATGTTTCATAAATAAATGTCCATCCCAAAGTCTGTCAGTATATGTTGATGTTATATACATTGTATTCCGAAAGTCTGACACCACTTTCCCATGATGAGAAGACAGACATGTAAACAAAATCACTAGAAAAACATTTTTAAGCATATAGAATTGTTATGTGTATGCTGTTTTGATAAACCTGCATATATATATATATATATATATATATATATATATATAAATTAAAAATATATTCTTAACATAATATATGTGTACATACACACATTTTACAATGGGTAAATACATGTGTATGTATATGTGTGATAATAATATATCCATTTATTGATGACCTATATGGCAACATCGCTCTTGACATAGGGACAAAAGTTTATGTCATATTATACATTTCTGTATCATATAAACCAACAGTCAAAGTCAAGTGAGGTGGCTGAAAGAAATGCTGCATTGTGTTTAAGTGATACAGAAAGTTCCATATACAAGCACTATAGATTATCACCACAGAGCAATGCAGCATGAGGGGACATTGATTCGCGCACTCGTCTGGTACTGCAGTGGGACGCTCTGCAGTTTAACCAGGGGGAGATACTGTGTTTGTCTTTCGTGCATTTGTTTGAGGGCTAAATAGATTTTTGCAGGGGATATTTTTTCTGTAGGTAATTATGGAAATGGAGGCGTTTCCTGCACATCTGCTCGACCGGTCTGTTTCTTTCTCTTTGGGTCGTGACAAATTGCTTTACATGAAACGCTGAAATAACTGCAGGGAAGCGCGCATGTATATGGAAACATGTACGCGCACACACACACACACACACACACACACACACACACACACACACACACACACCTGCCTTCATATTGAAACACACATATCTGCCACATGAGAGCCACTTCTCTGAGTTTTCTCACTGTGTAGTCAATGTAGGCAGTTGTACAAGACATTCACCCACAGTAATAAATGTAAAATACACACTCACACACACACACAGTAAAATACCCTCCTGGAATGAAGGACGTTTCTGATTGTAGGCACAGATGAAAACATAATACAGAACACACATACACTCACCAAGTTTATCTGTGTAATAAAGTCAGCAGAGATCTGTCTCTTCCTCCTCGCTTTTACACACACACACACACACACACAAATATGCACCCACACAAGCACTCATGCAAACACATCGCAAATAGTGAGCGAGGCAGAATCACCACCAATCATCTGAAAACCCAGTGGCTTGAATTCTTGAGGATATAATGAGTTTAGACTGAAAGCCCTTTTAATCACATATAAACAAACACACACAAACAAAAACACACGCACACACACACACAAACACACACACACACACACACACACACACACACACATTTACAAGGAGACAGATAAGCAGACCTCCTCTGCAGCCCTGATTCAGACTGATTTATTATTGACAATGCAATGGATTTCTAAGACAGATGTCACCTTTTCCTTCATAAATAAAACCATCTTAATGTAGGGCTGCAGCTAATCGGCATTATTATGCTATTGACAATTTTCCATTCATCAAAATTTTCAGAAATAGTGAAAAATCCTCAGTCTGAAACTCAGATGTTCTTTTATCGTCTGATATAAAACAGAAAAGCAGCAAATCTTGAAATGCAACCTGCGGATTACATGCGTGAGTTTTATCAAAGTTCCATTAAACCTAAGAGCAACAGAAATTAAATTGCAGGCTTTTTTTTTTTTTTTTTTTTTGCTGCAGCAGAAAGATCTATCTGTAGATCATGTGCTATGCTGTGTTTTGAAAGAAAATATGTGCACACATCTGTTTTTATGCTTTTATGATGTCGCCCATTGTTAGTGCATACATTTTCTTTTGAACAAAATAATCATTTGATTCATAGACGCCTTCAAGGACGCCTTACCACAGACGCCGAGAGAAATCAAATATACAGTAGCAACGGACAGTAAACAAACAAAGCATAAAGTACAAAATAAATAAATAAATACAATTGCATAGAACAAATGTAACTGTGTAGAACGCTAGTGCTGGAAACAAACACAATAGACAATTAAATATTAGTACAGTATGTGTATGTGGCCAGTCACAGTACTTCATTTTAATTCGTAGCTGTAATTCTGTAATGTCATAGGTCTGATGTTGAAGTGGCTAACAGCAGCCTAACACACCTCGGGAGAGCCACAGATTTCAGACAGGAGCTGATGTTAGCTTTCTAGCTGTATTATTTAAAACCAGAGCTACTGTCCTGCCCTGCATCTTGGTTTGCTCAAAACAAACACTCTCTGGGGGAAGATGTGCACAGTTAATGTAACTTTTCTGGCTGATCAGCTGCAGCACATTCAACAGCGGCATACACCTTTCTTCCTTTAATACCCGGCAACATGTGATTATAGAGACGCATTGTGATTTGCTGAAAGAGGCAAAATCCATCATGGGAAATTTATTTCATTTGTTTTTCTGGCAGTTTTAGCCTGACAAAAAGTTGCGGTTTGTACAATGGCTATTACAGCAGATACCTGGATGGAAACAACAAAATCAATGACTTAGAGGATTCAGACACTGACTTCAACCTGTGAAGCTGCTGGCCAGCTGGTTAAGGCTCAGGGTGAGACATGTCAGAGGAGGAGTGGGATCTGTGAGCCAGTATCACTGCTAACTACAGGTAAAGATTCACCTGATGCAGCCTCTGAAGCAGATAGAAACATTAAATAAAAACCATTTGGGACTTTAAACCTTTGGATTTTATTGTAAATCATTGTGTGTACCCTAATATTCATCATGCATGTGTACATGTCTGCACAGAAACATATTCCTCCTGCATCTGTCTGCATACACCTGGACCAATGATGACTCACATGCAAAGATGACACACAAACATATACGTGCTCTCCTTGTCCTTATCTTCGGTGTACACAGAAACACACTTTCTATACTATACATAACAGCACAAATCGTTTCCTGTCACAAGACATCAGAATGAATCCGACTACCTGAAGTAAGGATTGATGATGATGATGTTTTTAGACAAACTGTCCTGTACGATATTTGCTCAGGGAAAACACGACGTGTGTGACGATGTGTGTTGATAAGAGCTGAAATAGACCTAATCAGTGGGTAAGTGCCACGTAATCAGGTCAATCTATTTGAGATGACAGCAGAGGTAGCACGCAGATACAGGCTGATGGGACTCAAAAGCTGTAAAATCACAACATAAATACTGACTAACGGAGATCTCAAGGACTCATTAACTCACTCATTCTCAGCAAATGAGTCATTTCCACTCAAACACTCAGTGACTCGGCTAGATGCCCTCATTTCATATACCCATGCACGCGGCAAAAGTTTGTTGATTGAAATGGGTTTGTGCAGCGTGTTATTCAGATTCATAATCATGGCTGAAACCTGAGTTAATAATCCCTGACATTTTCATATAAATAAATGTCAGCTGTGTCACTCCATCACTGACTGATACAGGGTTATTCAACCTATGGCCACGCCATGACAGCTTTCAAAACACTGCTGGTACGTCTTTCCTGGGGCATCCTTAAGTTTGAGACTGTCTGACAAGGAAATTGTTGGAGTTTCTATTTTTCAACTCTAGTTTTACAAAAATGAACAGAAATATTAGACTCACAAGAATGTATGTATATTTGACTGATCTTCAGCAGGGCAGACTGTATTTTGAATCAACAAACCAGTATGTTATTGCCAATGTATTAGTCAGTTAAACCTGTACAGTAAAATTTAAAAGTTACAAGCGCTTGTGACACATACATGCAAACAATGTCTGCATTGTCTACAACAAGGTCATCTTGAAATGTAATGTGTGGCAGCATCATCTGCTTCATGACAGGCAGCCAATTATGGCCTAGGCTAGAAGAAGTAGTCAGAGCACTTAACTTTTCCTTTTTCTTTTCCCATCTAGCAAACAAGAATGTTTCCCAAAATGTCAAACTTTTACCAATGTAGACAGAGTAGGCCTATGAAGGTATCAGACCAGCTAACTAGCTGGTGAGCGACTTAATGGGCAAACTGAATAGCCAGCTAGTGATACTGCTAAGTCACAGCCTTGCATATTTTAGCCTCATTAACTTTGTCAGCATAGAACAGCAGAGGCTATATACTCCACAATCTTTCAGAAGATGTCTCTATCAACATTTGTTTCATGTTGACTCTTGTGGCTCTGTGGATGCAGTTGAAGGAGATACTTTTGCTGATAAGTTTTGCTATTGCTACATAACCAATGTTAGTATTAACAGCTGCTGACTTAACAGGCTTTCCAAAAGCTTGAGCCATTGTTGTGTTTATAAGACAAGATGTTATAATACAGCCTCTGAGCAGCGCTACTCCTTTAGGGAAGACTGGACACTACAGTGACTCAATATCGGAAAGTGACGATATGGGCGAAGTGGACTGGAAGTAGCTGGTTAGCATGCTAACTTCAATAGAGGAAAGGAAGTGATAGAAATAGAAGCACCACTGGAGACAGCTCTCACTGGGAAAAGGAATGAAGTTTGACCCTTTTCTTGTGAATACTGGGGCGATACAGAGGCCCTCTGGATGTTCACTTTTTGCCAAAAAACAATTAAATACAAAGGAACCATTAGTTTTATTAGTACTTTGTAAATAAAATATGTATTTATTAGATTAATAATTTAATATAATATATAATAAAAACCAGTTATTTAAGACAATTTACCAATCCTGTGTTAGTTTATGTCAAAGCTAAGGAGCCCTAAGTTAGGTAAGATGACTTTCATTTTGCATGCTCACACACCTCACACAGCAACAAACACACACACACACACACACATACACACACTCGGGGTAATATAGTCATTAACTTTCAAATAAGCACTGCCTATTTATTTCTCTCTCTGCTCTGTGTGTGTCTGTGACATCATATCACAGGACTCTTGAGAGTTGTGCCATATCCATGTTGTTCTTTCATTACCGTGGGCTTAGGCAGATTTACATGGATATAGAGGTTGGTTGGGGCCTTAAACCATGGGGGCTTAGGCAATCAGGCAGTTGACTGTGTGTGTGGTGTGTGTGTGTGTGTGTGTCTACGAGAGATAGTGGGAGGTCTGGGGGGAAGATGATCATTCACTTGATGAAAAAAGTATATGACATGAAAGCCTGTCAGCTCAAATAATCTATCTCCCTCTCTTCATCTCCCTCAGTCTCTCGTGTGACACGCTACATTTGCATTGCCAACTTAAATTAAGTTTATTCCACCCATGTGACACCGAGACAAGTCAGCCCATCAAGTGTTTGGCACTTTATGTGAACATGGAAATCCCCAATGTATCAATGACAATTAAAAAGTGATGAAAAGACAGCATTACATCTTAAATCATAGGTCGTGCTCAAGCACAGTGGAAGAAATCTGATTTGGTAACATGTAATTTTAACCCTCATACAGCTTTTCTTTTCAGGAGGTTGGCTTCTGTCAGTCTTGATCACATTCTTCACTGGATTCTTCATCAGCGACACAGCTGTAATAAGATTAAGGCGTTGCTTGTCACTGTCAATCACTTTAATAAAGATTACACAACCGAGTTTTTTCAACTCAAACAGAGAACATCTGCTGAAGTTAGAAACCTTCACTTGTTACTGATGCAGAAGTTTTTGTTCCAAGAAACTTGTCCATGTGATTCATATTCTGCCTTATTCTGCTTTTTATCATGATAGCACAAACATACCCAAACTTGTACTCACCAGTTGACGAGCTGCACTACAGACGCCGCATCAAAGAACTGGGTGGATTTATTAATTGTTTGCCAAGAAATAATTAACAGCACATAATTTCCCCTGAAGTCTCAAAAATTGTATTTTACATTTCCGGTAGTGTAGAAATTAATTAGAGGAGATGAAATGCATTAATTACTTAGCTTTTAATCTTGTAAAATATTACCCTATTTTAATTTTTTTTTTGAATCATCTAATTGGCAATACTATTCAACATATTTCCTAAAAAATATATGTTTAAAAAGGTAAAAAAAAATTAAAAAAATTATATATATAAGTTGAATTATTTTGTCCTGGCTATCAATTTTTTTCACTTATTTTAAGATGTTAGTTTTGTAGATTTTAATGTGTACTGTGGTGCGTATTTATTTGTAAAGTGTAGTTCTTTTTATTTATGAAAATTTCAGATCAAATTGCACAATTCTGCAGTCACTTCAATTTTTGATTCTTTCACAGGAAAAACTAGACAGAAGAGGGACCATTAAAACTGTAACCATGTATGAGACTAAGTAACTTCAGATGGAATCCCTAAAGCGACAAATGGCCACATAGTGAATTCTGGTCCTGACATTTCTGTGCTTTGATGCTGGAAACCTGATCAGCCTTCCTTCATCTCTTAAGCCTGATTATCTATCTATTGTCCTTTGTGCCATACAAGAGACAATACATGTGACTGCAGCTGTATATACTGAACCCTATAACTATACACTATTCCTATAATTACCATTTGGCTCTTATGGGATAAATGAATTATGTGAATGCTGTTATGGAGCTGTGCCATATGTTGCTGTCTTGTTGATGCATAATGGAATTTCCTTTATTATCTTATGGAATTTCCACCCCTGTGTTGCGGTGATTTACAACCATCATACATTACTATCAGCAAGTGTGTTCTGAAGCTGCCTAAATTGCATCACAGACTGCCCTCCTGGGTGTTTTATCATTATATAGCTCATATACAACAATTACCAAAGCATATGAGCTATGTCAAAAGTTTTGTCCAGGACCGTTTTTTGCTTTAGCTCAATGTACAACAGTTGAGAAAGGTGAGTTAAAGTAAACTGGTAGATCTATTTTGTTATATTACCTTTACATACAAATTGTGGACATCCAATTAGGCTGCTTTTAGCATTTTTTAATATACTGTATGGTAATTCCAGGCTGCACATTATCACCATGTCATGAGTCACTTGTTTTTCTTTGATTTTGGGGACATATTGCTGGCGCACAGTGTCGCAAACAACAAGAAGTCACTCATATTGGTTTTAGGACTGGTATGACTTGTTCATTAGTGTATGTCTGCCTTACGGCTCCTGAGGGATTATCTAAGCATGGATATAAAAACTTTGATGAGTGCTATGTGGGCGCATAATCTGGAAGGAAAAACACATCAGTCCCTGTGCTGTGTTGTTCTTTACTGCAAAATCTTCATGGCATCCCCAGGTGTATTTTACTTAATGAAAGAAGATGCAAGGAACAAAACAGCAGATGTGCCTTTGTTTCTAGAAATGATGAACAAAACAGTATCTCTGTTAAACCACTCAACCCACCATGTTTTTACCACCAGCGACCTTCTGTGTAGCAAGGTAGAAAGCATCAGGCACGCATGCTTTCCACCTTGCTACACAGGTGTGTAGCAAGGTAGAAGCTATGTTTGCAAAATAAAGGAAGAAAATGTGCTAAAAACATTATGATAGATGGAGTAATTGTTTTCTTGTGACTGCTCAGTTACAGTTCAGTTATAATTCTAAACTCCCAAGCAAGTGACAAACTGAATTTGGATATATTATATAAGAGATAAATGACAAAACCTCTGCTTCTAAATCCCATGCATTTGCACAGACATATATGCTGAAATTAACTTTCAGTTTTTTGAAAAAATAACATCTATATGTTAATCTCTCAGTAATATGTAGGCACCTTGATTTCTCACTGATGGACCTGCTATGTTCCCCTGATCCTGACTGTGACGCTAATAGAATTCACACCTCTTCTGTAGGTCTTTCATTTCCATACTAATGTGTTGCCATGTCTCATACTGATTCATGGTATTCCTCTGGTGATACTGACATTACAGAACTACCTTGACTGCTCGCACAACAGAGAAAAGGACTGAATGTACTGTCTTGTTATTCAAATGAGGGCTTTTTAAACAGTGCCATTCACTGCTCGTTCTTCTAATTGATTTTTACACTAACATTTCTCAATGTTTGGTGTCATTTTGGAGCACAAGCAGATCTCAGGGTCCTTTTAACATCTTGTAGAGATAGGATGTATGTCAGCGGGTTGATACATTTCTTTCAGCAGTTGTTCCCAACCTTTTCAAACTCATGGCCCACTTGAAAATCTCAAACATGTTGGCGGCCCACATTTCCCCATTACAATTTGGAGGCCAAATAATGCTAATAATGAGTTTTTTCTATTTTAATGATAACGATTAATCAGTAACAATGAAATTAGTTTTTGAACAATTTTAATGTTTTAAAAAAATCATTTCATTTTAAAATATGTCTAAACATGATTTATATATTTATTTGCATTCTTTATAAT
Source organism: Trachinotus anak (assembly GCF_046630095.1). Classification (NCBI taxonomy): domain Eukaryota; kingdom Metazoa; phylum Chordata; class Actinopteri; order Carangiformes; family Carangidae; genus Trachinotus; species Trachinotus anak. The sequence goes on from NW_027273872.1 coordinate 24,277,077, forward strand.
TAAATTTTTTCACCAAAATTGTACTGCAAATTATTTGTACCTTTGCAGCTCAGCTCGCGGTATGTGGCCGACAGGTTGGGAACCACTGGCCTACAGATATTTTACCAGCTAATGGCCTACACTGAGTAAAGGTGCACATCACTAGAGGGCCATGCTGGTCACATAATATCAATACATACAAGCTATTTTACTATGATGAGATGGCCTATGATCCAGTGGGGGTGATGTAATTGGTGTGCATGTAATAGACCGAGTCCTGGTCCCCAGAGTCAGAAAGAGGGTGAGAGAGAGAGAGAGAGAGAGAGAGCGAGAGAGTGAAGGGAAGGAGGTGGTCGCAGAGGTATACATGACATTTCCCAAAACACCCAGATACATTTTCTCTGTTGTGAACCTGCCCAACATCTAACTCTGAGGCTCTTGTGTCCAGGTCAGTTCAGCTATCTAGGGGATGCTTTTCCATATTGCAAGGTTTATATGGAATTGTGGTCCTTTGACATTTCAATGTATTCCACAAGCCATAAGGGGCTAAAAAGTCATCTTGTGGAAATACTGTTTGATAATATTGGGTTAGATGATATTAAGAGACTTGTGTTATATGTCAGGCAGGGGCAATATACAGTAAGTGTTTGTTTTGTGTTGTTCTTCCCTCCTGTTTCTCCTCTCTCCCCCTCCTCTGTTTTCTCTCCAGCTGCTAACAACCTGATTTGTTTCCACCTGTGCAGCCCTGCCATGCCTTCTCATTGGTTTCCTCTGACTTCAAGCTGGTTTATCATCGTTCGGGCTCTTCAATAAAAGGATCGTGCCTGAAGAGCTCACTCTAATTTCACTCGGCTCTTAGCTTGCATGAGCACTATGAGTGAGAACTTGTTCAGAATAATAGAAGAAGGTATGAGGTGGGAGTTAGGGCAACAACACAGCTAAGTTGGGGTATCCTTTACATTTCACACATAGTTAACTTTTTTGTCTGGAGACATTAGGCTTATTGATTGGTGCCACCTCTGTATTGGTTTTGGTGAAATAATTTAGTTTAGGTTAATAAGTTAGATCTTTTATGATTTGCTTTCCATCCATCTATTTTCTTCCGCTTATCCCTGGTCTGGTTATGGTGGCAGCAGGTTAAAGAGGGTGTTCCAGACGTCCCTCTCTACAGCAATGCTTTCCAGCTCCTCCTGGGGAATCCCTCCAGCGAGTTCTGGGTCTTCCCCTGGGTCTTCTCCCAAATGGATGTATCCGGAGAACCTCCAAAGGAAGGCACCCAGGAGGTATCTTAATCAGATGCATGAACCACTTTAACTGGGTGCTCAGATGATGAAGGAGCAGCAACTCTACTTGAAGCCATCTTTCAGAGAAGACCCATTTCAGCGGCTTGTATCCGTAATCTTGTTTTTTCAGTCACTAGCCAGAGCTCATGACCACATGTAAGGGTTGGAACAAAGATCAACTGGTAAATCAAGAGCTTTGCCTTCCAGTTAAGCTCCTTTTTCACCAAAAGAAGAAGGAGATGGTACAAACATCTGCATTACTGCTGCTGCCACACCAATCCATCTGTGAATCTCCCTGTTTTGAGGAATTCACAAAACCCTTATGGATTGGTACTGTCAGAACGGTAGCACCTCACCTGGTAAAGGGGCATCTGGGTTCCCTTCTCTAGCCAGACCTGGGAGGGGAGCTCATTGGTGAGCATCTGGTGGCCAGGCCTTGACCCATGCGGCCCGGTTGGCAGAGCCACCACCTCATGAATGTGGGGATGGCCAATCATTTTTTTTTTGGTTTGTTTGTTTTCAGGGTCAGAGATTAGAGATTAGGCCTAGTTTTGTTTCAGTGATTTAATTTTGTTTGGCATGACCGCCGTGTTCCTTGCTCCCCCCGGTATTTCTAAAACCTTAGTTAGACTGGAATTTTCACTTATACTTTGACTTTCATTTCGTCGTTTCACCATGAGGGTTTAACAACTTGGGTAAGGAAAACTCTGGTTTAATAAAACCTGGGTCTTATTTTTGTAGCTTTGATTGTATTGGTCACCAAGTTAATAACTGAGATCTGGAAACATGGCAAAAAAAAAATGGGGGCATTAAGTATGGGCGGTCAGATGGTCAGACAGTTTGTAATTGAGCCAATAGTTTATCCAGAATATAAGAACTTTATTTGGGGGTAAAAACTGAAAGTGAGCCCTCCCACCACTTTGGAAATAATCCCTCATTGTAATGAAAAACTGTGCTGCAATTATGGCGAATGTAGTAGCTCAAAGTTGAAGCAGAAATTCAGTCTCTAAACTGATGGATCTTTACAATGGACAAACTGCCTACCCTTGACTTTGTTTCCTCACTTTGTTCAGCTAACATAGAGGGTTCTTTTAAAACCTGACTGACAGTTCCAGTTTATTGTCTAGTCAGACTACTTGTACCCTTGGCCATCATGAAATGTATAAAAAGATAAATTAATAAAGTTGGTTTTGCTTTTTTACATTTCCCCAATTTGTCCAACTCAACTAATGTAACTAAAGTAACTAAACAAACGGTGTTCATGAAGTTTCTATTTTGGGAAAAAAAATAAACCTATGTCTAAAACTATGTGATTTCCAGCCCACCTTCAACCTTAATGTTCTCACTAATGAAACAGGAACAACATACTGTATTTGATATCTGTGGAAAAGCTGCTGTCTTGATTAGAAATCCAAATTAAATGGATTTGAAAAATGCTCCACAGAACATGACTCTGAAGTCTAATGATGGACGTGTCAAGTCCTTGGAGTGAAAGACATGATAGACTTGATATTAAGCCAAAACCAGTGAACGTCAGCAGGTTAATGATGTGTTACAGCATTTAATACCTCCTATGAACAGCCAGCTGTGGAAGCACAGTAGAATGAAAAGAGTGAGGCAATGACTGAGAGAGCAGAGCCAAGTCAAGGTGATTCTGGGATGTTTCTTTAAGTGAACTACTCACAAAACATAAGTCAAAATACTTGATAAAGTCTATTTCCCAGCAGGAGGCACACTGGTAACATCAAGGTTTACACACCTGTGTATCACTGGTCATTATTTACCCATAAAGAAATTCAACTGAAACTATCAGCTGCCAGCTTCATTCTTGCTGTTATGGATGGATTTTATGATTAACAATTGTTAATTTTACGTTGTCCTCTGTATTCTTATTATAAACAGACAGCAGATTCATATGCACACATGACAGAGATAACGTGATTACCCATTTGCTGTCTTTATGATAATCAGCTGGTCTTTTAGGAAATGCTAATGCACACCCATAATTTTTCAGTGCAGTCTGTTCCAATAATGTGAAAGCCAAATGATTAACCTTGATGGTAATAATCTACAGTTCAAAAACATTAGAAAGTAACCTGTGCTGATGCAAGCCATTACTGTGTTTACTTTTAGCATTGTTGCACTTTGCATAATATTTCTAGTAATGGATTTATACAAGCCTCACCACATGGTGGTGAGTCATTTCTGTGGGTTCAGCTGTAAACTGATAATCACTGACTAATGTTTTGTTGATGTTACCTGACAACTTTCTGTAACGGAGGAGGGCAACGTCGTGGTTACATAATTTCTTAACTTGCAGTATACTTTTCTTTTACTCTCCAACATGAGTGTGTTGTGTACAGCACCCTCCACCCTGCATGTTGTTGTATGTTGCAGGTTCCTTTTCTCAACGAGTACCACAGTGTGCATGAATAACAACCAGGTGACATCTTAGAGGCATCTAGAGGGAAAGTGGAGCCCATGTTAACACTATGGGGATTCCACTTGAAGAGTGATATAATATTCAAGTTTCCATTCAAACAAACAGCAAATTCTAGCCAAATTTCCAGTCCACTGGCAAAAGGAAATGCCAGTTAATGTGTGTGTCCATCCACTACTGTTATCCAAATATCAAAGGAGCCAGTTCAGCATAAAACTTTATCCCTTTTCTTACCAAGAGCTGTCTACGGTGGTGGAAAGCAGCTCCAACGTTAACTCTTGTCTCTATTACATCTCTTCTTCTACTGAAGCCTGCCTGCTAACCAGCTAGGGACTCCAATCTGAAGATGTAGTGGTGATCAGAGGACGTATTATAACCTCTTGTCAAGTAAATGCAATGATGGTTGAAGCTCTTGTCAAGCAACAATCACCACCGCTCCTGTTAAAAAAACAATGCTCGGTGGCAGAGAAAACTTACAAATACTCCCCTTCAAGCTGCATCAAGACAAAAGTTTGGTGGCACTTATTCTTCAGTTGGGTGCCATTGAAGAAGAGGACACAATGTGCCAACACAATGTAATTAAGAGTCAGTCAACCCACTTAAAAAACATACCTTTTGTTTGTCTCTGTTATGATTTAATTCAAGGACACTTACAGTCTGCTCATCGCTCCACACAGATCCGATGTTTTCGTCTATGTTTTGTCTACTCAATGGAGAAGAAGCTTGATTGAAAGTTAAGTCGCTTACTTTTTATGTTTTTATTGTTGAGAAATTCTTCCTCCTACAATTGTCCAAAAACTATAAAACCTGTTCAGACATAAAACCTGCTCAGCCTGGCTGAAATTCAGACAGGTTAAAGGGCAGAGTGGAAAAAAAATGCAAAAACACTAGCTCAACTTTTGCAGCATTTGCATGGTATTGTAACCGGGAAAGAAACACATCCAACATAGCATGGTAATGTACAAGTGAAGTTTAAAAAATGTATCCAAAAAAGTTGAGCCTAACTCCACTTTTGCTCCAAAGGCCATAAGGCATCATGATCTGGCAAGACGTTGCTGTGGTCAAGCAAATATGCACAAGCTTAATAGGGGCACTTTGATCCCATCTCATAGTGTCATAAGTTGTTGTGCAGTGTTTTAACAACTGACAAGCTAATAGAAGTAATGGATCTATTGTGTGTGACTCCAACTGTATTTGTGTATTATTGTCTCATTGGTACCTAAAGCAACACATACACCATGCTTTTTCCATGACAACGGCCACTGATACTAATCACTAGCTCACCATTTCATGACAATGACAAATTAAATTTACACTTTGTTCTTTCCTTTCATGCATTTGTTGTAGAGGAGCATAAGCTTGACAGAATTAATTCACAGCACATCATTTGCTTTTCAGACTGTCGTCACCTCTGAGACTGCAAAATTTCAAACTCCCAACTTTGGATTCTCCTGTTAATATCAAAACAGACACAGTGAAAAACAAGGCCAATACTGTCATTGTTTTTACTGGACTGTCTGATTTTCCAACAGATAAAAAACAATGTGATTTTAAATAACACATTAATCACATCCTCTCAGTATGCTGCCCTTCATACAGTGCATCTAGTACAGCAACTACAGTCCCTCTGACCTGCATCCATGTGACTATATGTAGGGACTTATTTTAATAAGTGACAACATTTCTATACTTGTGAGTCTGTGAGTACAAGTGTAAGAGCGGTATTATGTGTATGTTTGCTATGTTTCTTGTAAATAATAGAAACTAATCTGCTGCAGACTGAATGGATCTTTGCCCTGATAAATATTTGACAAAGCCTGCATGTTTTTTTTTTTTTTTTTTTTTTTTAATCACAGCTACTCCCACATCACTGTACAGTAATAATTATTTATCACATGCATTTAAAATGTACTCAATTATTCACCTTCACATGACGTATTGAAAACATGATATTGATGCTTATGCAACATTTATGTGCTCACGTGTCCCTATGAGTGCCTGCAATCATGCATGAGCAAATGTATAACTGGTCTGTGTTTGTATTTCTTGTGAATTTGATATCTTGAGGGGCTAGGAGTGGTGCATGATGTAGCACCGAACAAGGTCCAAGAGTGGTTTTTCCTGCTTGACACACCACATAGATCCCACAGACCGGATATAACTAATCTTTATTATTTAGTACTTAACGTGTAGTGAATGTGTGGGTGTAAGAGAAGGAAACATAAATTGTGACTGTACTGAGCAGACTCATAACACTGATTACACAGATTATACCACTGCTATTAAACAACATAATGATATGTTTCATCAGACTGTAACAAGGGGGGGGGGGGGGCTTTTATTGTTGCACATGCTGCTTGGTCAGTGAAATCAGTTTTGTAGAGCTGAGAGCCACAAACATCTGCCCTGCACTGCTTATTAGATTCAGAGATCGGCTATTGCCTGATGGAGCAAATACTGGTGTTATTTTAGTCAAATAAAGAAATGTGTAATTTGTAACCCTTTATTTTGATTTCATTGATCACTGGTGTGCACTGCAATACAGAGGACATTCACATCTTTTTTCACAATTTTTGATTTGAGTATTTGTCTCAAGTCAAAAATCATGAATGCAGTTAAAAACCACACTGAGAACATTGGTTGTATTTTGTGACCAATGTTTCTTTATCAAAATTCATCTTGGGATGTGCATTAGTTTCTGTACTTACCATATTATGTCAGTATTATATAATAAAAGAGAAGCCAAATTTAACTGTTAACGACAATTCTCAGCACAGTGTATCCAAATTTACAAAAAGTGATGGAGATATTTTTTTTCTGTGTGTTTACATAAAATGTAAAAGGTCACCACCACATCTGAAATGAATTTTGTCTGACATTAAAATGGCACTTTTCTCTTTTGAATTATACTCAGGCCTGCAGACACTTTTGAGAATCGGGCTGAACTTTGCTTTGCTGTGCACCGCTCTCAATGTGTCACTGTTGGCACCGTGGGCTGAACAAAGCTGAAGAAGCACTTTGGACAAGGTTAGATTACTGAAGCTCTGTTAAACGCCAACATTTCAAGTTGCATCCAAAACAGCAAATCTCAAGTCATAAGGTTAATTTGATTAAGCCTAATGCCTATTACACGGGTCAAGCCACAGTTTTACAGAGCAGTGAAATGTCAGAATGTTGATGTTGGACCATTCTGCAAACCCCTAATTACATCTAGTGATGTAGCCTCTCTTCTGATTGGCTCACTGACCTGTTGAAACAAGCCTGAGAGAGTAGATGTAAAATGACTGTTGAGATGGTGTTTGGTTCTTAAAAGCACAAATTTATCTTCTTATTGACATCAAAACTTCTAATAAAACACAGGAAAAGTATAAAATATGGGACCTTTAAGATTAGACAACTAAGAGCTCAGAACTCCTGCAGGAAAGTCCAACATGTTTCATGCCGGTCTTCCACTTTGACCTCCACATCCTGACCTATAGTTCCTACTTCTTCCTGCTGTTGCACTGAAAGTAAATTATTATCTCCAGATTTGTCCAATTCCCAGGGATACAAGGGAGACTGGGCTACATGCCTGCTCAGCATGTGTAGTCTGTGTTTACATAGATTATGAAATCATTGATCGCAAAGTTTTGGGGTTTCACATGCCTCCACACGCACTCAGTTTCCCACAGTCCTCTGGCCTAAACTCTGATCATGGACATTCACAGTATATGACTGGACACTGACAGTGACCCATGATGTAATTTTATCAATAAATCCACCATCACACTAAATCCTTTGTCTCTCTGATGTGCTCTGGCTGGTTTTTAAAGAGATACCAGACTGCAAAGAACAAAGGACAAAGAACAAAGGACCACGTGTTCTTGATTTCCCACCGGCCACAGTTCAGCATAAAATAACTTTGTTCAGGTTCTATGTAGCTATTACAACCAGTTAACTATCACTCCAACACATTTCAAAAGAGATAAAAGGTAATCAATTCCCTTTTATTATCCCTTTTCACCTCTGCCAACCTCTGGATCTGCATGACGCTATTCACTGGATGAATTCAATGTGTTACTAGATGCAAATGATTGCACATTAAAACTCAATGCTTGGGTGGGGGAGGGTAAAACTTGAGAAGAAATATAATTTGAAAAAACTTAGTTTGTACCAATTGTACCAAAAGAGTGTGTATTTTAAGGTGTGAAGTGTGAACTGAGAATGAATATATTGTAAACATGTATGAAGAGGATGAAGATAGAGGTAATTATTCAAGTTGTGTATGTTGGTCACTGGGGTGGACAGATGTGATATTCAAGATAAACATTAAGGGGAAGGCCAGAAGTAGTATTTTACTACTTCCTACTTCCTAGGCATCATTCACACTGGAATCAAGTGTGTTATTGTTGTCTGTACTGTCCATGTTGTATTGATTTGTTTTTGTTATTGTCGCAATAATGTGCTTTTACCAGCCTATGAAGCCAAAGGCAAATTTCCACATCCATGACAGTAAAGATTATTATTTATATATATATATATTGTTCTTTGTTATTTTTTATTTTTAAAAAAATCTATTATAAACATAAACTTTTGTGAACTTATGCTCATTATAAAGTTTTTTTCAACTCACATAAATCTTGCATCCTCTCTCTCCTCTCTCTGTCTCTCTCTCTCTTGCTCTCTCTCACAAACATACACACACACACACACACACACACATCTGGACTTCTACACTGGGATCTTAGTGTTTTTGTAGCAAGTTTGTATAGAAAAAATTGCGTAGAATTCAAGGTGGAAGCTTAAATCTCCCACTTCATGCATATAATGCATTGTATTGTTTCCTCTCGAAGTCATGCTCTCACTCCCTCCTACTGGTACATGCCCACTGCTTCTCTGTCTCTCTGTCTCTCTCTCTCTGTCTCTCCCTCTCCTTCTCTCTTATGCACACACATCTGCATAAAGTCTTGCTAACCTAGTAAAGATTCCCCATTTGTGCCTTATTTATGTTCTGCTCATAGAGTATTGGCTGCATTGTTGATTCTTCACTGTGTAATTTATCCCTTTTACATTTTAATAAACACTTGTGATTGTTGTTCTTGCTTTAACGTCATCCAGCGCCATCCTCCAGCCAGAGCTCCAGTTACCTTCATTACATTGTTATTTCATTGCTGTTGTAAATCTGGTTGTAATGTAATTATAAATACATTTAAACATTAATAATTTTACAAGATTTGCCATAAATTCAAAAAATTAGTGGTTAATAGTCTGATTTTTACGAGACTGGTTTGAATACCCTGGTACCAATTTCCCTTCATTGACCATTAAACAGTGAGAAAATGACTTTATTGATGAGAGAGACCATTAAATCAGTGGCCATACAGAACAAAAATGACAATGAGTCCTTGGTCTTCCAGATCCAACTAGGATTTCATCCCATGATGCTTCCCTGGAGTTATTTCCACTTTGTCTGGTCCTGCCCCAGCCCTGTATGACTGTGAAACATTGTTATTATAATTAATAATAACTCCCTTCAAACAGCTGCATTACAGTTCACTGTCAGTAGTTTCCTCCCGTCAGTCATGTGGAAGAAGTTTAAGTAGCCTGCATGTTACTGCAGCTTTGCTTGTAGCCTACTTGTCACCTCCTTCCTGCTGTTTGGCTCTGAACCGTAGTTTGGAGTGCTTGGGTTCCTTCAGCCATGTTTGTAACTTATCTGGTAACTAGCTTTCAGTCCGAACCAGCTCTGATGAGGAATTTTGAAGCGTTTAAGTGGCTTTTGGAATAACTTTATTCCCTTACCAGACTCTTTTCACTAACTACCTGTAGCATCTAGTTTTACTGCAGCTGCAATAGCATTCAGTATCTTCTCAGTCACAGACATATGAAGGAGATCTACTTCCCATAACCACTTGATGACTACATCTGACACACAGGTTACCCACAAGGCCCCTGTTCTTAAAGGGGAAAGCTGGGGTGGTGTACTATCAATTATCAAATATAGGCAAAAATGTCCCAGAATGAATCATATTTAGAGAAGTCTTCCCTTAGGTCTCAGCACTGGTACCAACAGTCTTCCGCCTCATTTTAAAAGCAAATTTAAAATACCATCAGTGGCACCCCCAAAATCATCATCATTCCCCTACTTCTAACTAGTCTTTGCACCCCTGCATCATCCTCTCATTACAAGCCAGCCAATACAGCTACTGGCACAGGATGGCAGACAATAATAATAATATTAAAACAGTCACTCTATCCTCTAGAAATTATCAAACTGTATTATTTCAGTCCTTGGCACTGAGGTGCCAGACAACCCGGTACAAACAGCTAAATATGGACTCCGCAGGGAGACGAGAGATGAGGAGGGAAGGTAGTCATGTTCCAATGATGCTACAGCGTCTGTTGAAAGTTAAAACATGTCTCTTTTTTAATTTGTTCCCACAACTACATTACTAAGGAAGTAGGGAAACATTATTCCAACAATATTTCAAAATATAATGTAACACCCAAATCAAAATGTGAGGTAAGGATTATGATATTAGTTAGATGGTGGAGCAGTTCCCAGAATCGACTGCTGATGCAGAATCTTTATATTAAAATATCTTGTCACGGCTAAACTGGGTAATGAACACTTTTATTTACATGTACCACAAAGTAAAAATGAATCACAGCCCAAAGAAAATAAGCCCAAAGTAGAGAAAACAAGAAACAAAATACACCCACGGGATTTGAGGCAGTTTCTGCGTTCACAAACGCGCACACACACACACACACTCAAAGGCAGGAGTTCTTAAAGTCTCTTATCCTCCCCAACATGCAGAAGAGCAGGAGTGAGAGTCTGTCCAACCACTCAGACAGGCTCATCAAAGTTCATCACATCAGTAATCATCACAGTGATTCATCATCCTTGGATGGGATCATCATTGAATGAACACCCTTCAAAAAATCTGAGCTGTACAACACGGTCAGAGAGGAGTTCATTTAAATCTACATCTATGCTCATTATTTATGCATCATACCATCAATTTTTCATGATCTGTTAAGCAGTATAAACAGACCTTTTCAAAAGAATCAAAAACATTGATAAAGGTTGTCGCTTACCAAAGGGAGCAACATATCTCCTGATGGCATGATGTCACAGAGCAGCTACAGTGAAAAAAAAAAGTGCATTGCATATTTTGTGTACACAGAAACGCAGCACAGAAACACCAGAATGTGCATATAAGCTGTGTTACAAGTTTTACAACCTTTAACTACATTTTTTTCACATGGAAAATATGCGGCACAAGCTTAATCAACGCCCACATCCCTCAGCTAATCTAGCCAGCTATTTGGAAATTAGTTTAGTAATTTCTTCTTTTTCAAAAGCAGTTTAACTCACTCAAGAGTTCTGGTAACTCCATCAAATATATCCCAGCAAAACAAGGATCATTTGACTTTTCATTTTCACATTTAAAGTTGGATCTGAAAATGGGGGGTTATTTCCCTCCATCTCTCTCTCTCTCTCCCTCTCTCTGCTCAGGCTCTGTGCTCCACAGCAGCGCACACAGAGGACAGAGCTCCATCTCATTTCATTTCACAGTGCGTACTGCAGAATCATATTCAGCTGTTCAAACAAAAGATCATTTGATCATTTTCTTTCACACGCAATTATTTTTTTTCAGAGAATTTTCAGGAACTCCCATTTTTCTCTGTAGAACCCTTCATTTACAGAAACAGATGTCCACACTAACCAAATATTCACAAAGAGGGCTACAGTAACAGAGAAGCGGCTCAGTGCTCCATCAATAATTACCCCCTTAAACCCGGTCCTCTACCTTGTTAAGGACTCTTGTAAATAAAGTGAAAAAATAAAGCACAATAGTCAATTATTCATCAATTAATTTCAAACAAAAGCGAAGGAGGTGTTGGTCCCCAGGAAATTCCCCTGGAGATTAACGATTGGTCTTCAGGCCCACTCTTATGCACCATCACAGTTCATTCACACCTCTGATTGGCTGCTGTCAGGATGACTGAATCTAACTCTCACCTAACACAGTCCATCTGAAATCCTACAGACACTGCTAGCAAGGATGTGTGCATATTTACTGGGAAAGATTGGTGACACTCTTCCTTTTTTTTCAGTCGAGGTCCTAAAGGTTCCTAAAACCAGCGAAAAATAGTCTCAGTTAGTTGTTGCCCTGAACTGCAAGCCAACTTATCACTTCTCAGCTCTTGAATGTCATGAAGAGCTACTTACTACTACTTGCTGCGGGCCATTCACTAAGAAATAGGTAAAACACAAATTATTTCCACTGTTTCTATGTGGATTAAATGAATTAACTAGAGGTGTTAGAAGATGTAGTTTTAAATTTCGGAGAGAAGCAGGCTCCCTGTTTACCCCCACCTCCAGTCTTTGTGCTTAGCTGAGTTAATTGCTTTCTGGTTCCAGCTCCAAACTTCACACACAGATGTAAGTGTTATGACTGTCTCATACATGAGCTCTTGAAGTAGGCCATTATGCATAAAATTTCCCAAAACAATGAATTATCTCTCTGTTCAGAAATGACATCGTCGGGCTCCTTGAACAGAGGTATTGAATAAGCTGTTCCAGTGTGCAGAAACAGTGAAACGTGTACAACTGTATCAGAATCAGAATCAGAATCAGAATCAGAATCAGTTTTATTGCCAAGTATGTTTTCACATACAAGGAATTTTTTCTGGTGATTGGTGCAATTGATCAGCAACAGTGGGGCTCTCTAGCCTTGTTGATGAGGCTAATAGCAGATGGGAAGAAGCTATTTTTGTGGCGAGAGGTTTTGGTCCTGAAGGACCGCAGCCTCCTGCCAGAGGGGAGTGTCTCAAAGAGTTTGTGTCCAGGGTGGGAGGAGTCAGCTACAATCTTCCCTGCACGCCTCAGAGCCCTTGAGGCGTACAGGTCCTGGAGGGACGGAAGATTGCAGCCAATCACCTTCTCAGCAGAGTGGATGATACGCTGCAGTCTGTTATTGTCCCTCTCCGTGGCAGCAGCGTACCAGATGGTGATGGAGGAGGTGAGGATGGACTCGATGATGGAGGTGTAGAAGTTCACCATCATAGTCCTTGGCAGGTTGAACTTCTTCAATTGCCTCAGGAAATACATCCTCTGCTGAGCTTTATTGATGAGGGAGCTGATGTTTAGCTCCCATTTGAGATCCTGTGTGATGGTGGTTCCCAAGAAGCGAAAATGCTCCACGGTAGCCACGGGGGAGTCACACAGGGAGATGGGGGTGGGTGGGGCTGGGCTCTTCCTGAAGTCCACTATCATTTCCACTATCTTCAGAGCGTTTAGCTCTAGGTTGTTCTGCCTGCACCAGGTCACCAGACGCTCAGTCTCCCACCTGTAGGCAGACTCATCGCCATCAGAGATGAGTCCAATGAGAGTGGTGTCGTCTGCAAACTTCAGGAGCTTGACAGACTGATGGCTGGAGGTGCAGGTGTTGGTGTACAGGGAGAAGAGCAGAGGAGAAAGAACGCAGCCTTGTGGGGATCCAGTGCTGATGGTCTGGGAGTCAGACACGTGCTTTCCTAGCTTCACGTGCTGCCTCCTGTCAGACAGGAAGTCGGTGATCCACCTGCAGGTGGAGTCAGGCACGCTCAGCTGGGAGAGCTTGTCCTGCAGCAGAGCCGGGATGATGGTGTTGAAGGCAGAGCTGAAGTCCACAAACAGGATCCTGGCATAGGTCCCTGAGGAGTCCAGGTGCTGGAGGATGAAGTGGAGAGCCATGTTGACGGCGTCGTCTACAGACCTGTTGGCTCTGTAGGCGAACTGCAGGGGGTCCAGGAGTGGGTCAGTGATGGATTTGAGGTGGGACAGGACAAGACGCTCAAATGATTTCATGACCACAGAGGTCAGGGCAATGGGTCTATAGTCATTTAGTCCTGTGGGCCTTGGTTTTTTGGGGACAGGGATGATGGTGGAGGATTTGAAGCAGGCTGGCACGTGGCAGGTCTCCAGTGAGGTGTTGAAGATGTCCGTGAACACTGGAGACAGCTGATCAGCACAGTGCTTCAGGGATGATGGAGAGACAGAGTCAGGACCGGCTGCTTTGCGGGGGTTCTGCTTCTTAAAAAGCCTGTTGACATCTCTCTCCAGGATAGAGAGAGATGTTCCTTTGGTAGGGGAGGAGGGGGGTTCTGATGTGGCTCTGATGTGGAGGTTAGTGTCAGGCTTGTCCCACTGTCTTTCAAAGCGGCAGTAGAACTCATTCAGATCGTTGGCCAGACGGAAGTCATTAATGGAGTGGGGGGGTTTAGGTTTGTAGTTTGTGATCTGTCTGAGCCCTTTCCAGACAGAAGCAGAGTCATTGGCTGAGAACTGGAGCTGAAGTTTCTCAGAGTACAGTCGTTTAGCTTCTCTCACCGCTTTGCTAAACCTGTACTTGGACTCTTTAAACCTGTCCCTGTCCCCACTCCTGAAAGCTTCCTCCTTTTGCCTCCTGAGCTGACTGAGCTTAGCTGTGAACCAGGGTTTGTCATTGTTATAACTCACCCTGGTGCGTGATGGGATACAGCAGTCCTCACAGAAGCTGATGTATGACGTCACAGCCTCTGTGAACTCATCCAGACTGTTGGAAGCAGTCCTGAACACCTCCCAGTCAGTGCAGTCCAAACATGCCCGCAGATCCTCTATGGCTTCACTGCTCCACTGCTTCGATGTCCTCGCAACAGGTTTACACAGTTTTAGTTTCTGCCTGTATGTGGGAATCAGGTGGACCATGACATGGTCAGAGTGGCCCAGTGCAGCCCGGGGGACGGCGTGATAAGCACCACTGATTGTGGTGTAACAGTGGTCCAGAGTGTTCCCCTCTCTGGTCGGGCAATTAACAAACTGTCTGTATTTGGGCAGTTCATGACTGAGGTTCCCTTTGTTAAAGTCACCAAGGACAATAACTACGGAGTCCGGGTAGGTCTGCTCCACACACAGTATCTGCTGTGGCCTGTGGTGGGATGGAAACACCGACCAGGATGAATGAGGTGAACTCACGGGGGGAGTAGAAGGGCCTGCAGTTTATGATGAAAGTCTCCAGGTCAGGAGAACAGTGCTGCAGGATCACTGTCACGTCTCTGCACCAGCCACTGTTTGCATAAAAGCAGACTCCTCCACCTTTGGTTTTGCCGGACAGCTCTGTGTCGCGATCCGCTCTGAAGAGTTGGAAGCCGGCCAGCTCCAGCGCAGAGTCCGGATCGATCCACACAGCCACGTCTCCGTGAAGCACAGGACGGCAGATGAGGAAAAGTCTCTGTTCTTCTGCACCAGTAGCTGAAGTTCATCCAGCTTGTTGGGCAGTGAACGCACGTTGGAGAGAAAGATACCTGGGAGCGGTGTGCGGAGTGCGCGCCGGCGGAGACGCGCAAGCGCACCAGCACGTTTTCCTCTCCTCCGGCGTTTCACTGCGAGAGCAACGGTCAGTGCACCTCTGACCAAAATGTCCAATAATCCCACAGATGAGTCGAGAAAGGTGGAAAAAGATCCACTGGAGTTGTTTCTCTGATATTAATGAGCTCTTCTCTGGTGAAAGAGCTCCGGAAACCAAAGCAGAAAACTGGATTTATAAAGAAAATAAGGCAAAAAAAATGCGCACCAAAACACCGAGGCAGCCATCCGCGGCGCCATGGCAACAGAAATGGTGTGGTGATGAAAATACAACCATTCTTTTACAGTTGTTAGTTTAAGATAAAGAGAATGTTTTTCATTGAAAAAAAGGTCTCTTTTACTCTTTAACTGAATATACATGCTGCTTGACAGTTGTCATTGAACTTAATGTGGATGCACTGTGGTGCCTGAATAGCTGAGTTGAGACTATAAGTTCTCTTTGTGGGTTGTTTTTCATGGAGAGCACGCTATGCCCCAGGGCCAAAACTGCATAGCTGAAATGACTGTGGAGTGCAACACTGTTTGGAAGAGAAGTTGCATTTCATTACTGTTTAAATGTATTTATTCCCATGCTATTTTTTTTCTCTGAGTTTTATATCTGGAGTGTATGAACCTGAATGAATCAATCTGATGGATAGAGTAGATTAGAACAGAAAACTATGGTTATATTATAATGTCCAACACCTTGTCTTTTAGTTGTTGTTTATGCTTTTGCTGGGATACATTTGCAAATCCTCTCTAAATCCCAACTTCCATCACACACACAAACATGTCACATAAAAGGGCCGAGCAACAAAGGAAAAAGTAAAGCTCAAAGACCAAATTCGTGTATCGTGCTTTTGACTGATAAATGAAGTAGTTCATTAGAGCTGTGCTCCCCCACTGTGAGTCTCCTTATGACTCAGAGGTGAAGCAGGAGAAACACCAAGTGATCGACTCAAAGTTACTTTTACTTAGTGACAAGTGTTTCTTCTTATGAGCGCAGGGAAAACAAGAAGCCCGCTGCCTCCAAACACAGAGGTGAATGAGATTAGGAGTTAGGTTTAAGGCAAATTTCAACTCTTTTTGAAAAGCAAGTAATTGGAGAACAGTCAGAGGTTGAAGAGAAACGTATGGGGTTGTATGAAAGTGGAACTGTAAAAGAATGAAATGCCTTTGATCATCTTCCACTGTGTATGTTTTCTGATTTCATGTATTCAAAATGACCATCTCATAGTCCGTCTCAGAGTGTCAGTATTGGCACCTAATGGATTTATTGTTGTATATTAAAATAATAATAATAATAATAATCACTTTAGCTAAATTTTCTTTAGTGAAATTTCATAACAAACAGATTCCAGCGAAAAGTTATACTGGTAAATTTACATGTCTACGAATGAAGTTATGGTTGTTTGAAAAATAATAATCACAGCTACTGCCAAATCTAGTTAATTAATTAATTTAGTTTTATTTTGACAGTTTCAGCATTTTTGACATCAGACATTTTAACACAGGTGTTAGTGATAAAATAATGATGGCTCTGTTCTGTTCAGGTGTCCCAGTAAGACATGACGGAGTGACAGTGAGCCAGCATCGCTTGATTTCAGCCCTCATTAATTTTAATGTTTACATCTGATCTTTTCCTAGACATGTCAAAATGTCTGCTGTGTTCAGATGTTGTACTCACTGACATTCGTTTGAGATAAGCAGCCAAAACATCCAACAACGTTAATGTATTATTATTATTCATTTAGCAAATGTCAAGGTGAACACTTGGACAGTTGGCAGCCTGCATTAATGCTTCAAACGTAAAAGAGAGGCAAGTGAAAGTTATGTTAACGTTACATCCACAGCCCTTAATGATGCTACGTTAATGTTAGCTTACCGTTAGGTTAATGTCTGTGTTTGTCACAGCTGTGTTGTTTCAGTTTCTTGGAGTATTAGCATAATAATAATTGTCTTATCAATACTCAATGTTAATGTAAGTTTCTTTCCTTTCAAGAGCTGGTAATGTTTGCTAACATTACTGACAGAGACATAATGTACATAAAATGCAAGAAGCTGCTTTTTGTGCAGAAAGCAGAAATTCACCATGTCTGTTCACCAGTCTTTCACCATATCATTTAGTTCTTTTACTTGTCGATGAAAAGTGTAATGAATATACTTCCAAGTTTTGTTTACAATGCTCACTTTTTGCTGATTCACAGGGATTGGACCAATTGGGAAAAAAAACTTGTCAAACATTTTTCGTCATGATTTTCTTGACAAAAAGTGTCTAGAACATTTTTATTTTTGTCATAAAAAACTACAGTAGAGCTGAAAAAAAGAGAAATGTGAAAGACAGAAATACAGACAGAAGCCATAAGACAGGTGAAACAAAGACAAAGATGAACACACACAAACAGTGACAAAGGCAACACCCCATATGTTATCAGAGGTGCAGCTGGACAGCATATTGAAGGCATAATAATACAGTCCTGCAGTTCTGACACTAGTGTGTCTCAATTGCATCCATCCACCAATGGAGACCCACACTCACGCGCACACCAACATAAAATGTCTGTGTCCCTCTCCTCCGTTTGAAAGGACATGACAGTGGTGTTCTCTGGATGAGTGGGCAGCATGTGGATGTGACAGTTCAAGCTTCCCTCCGTCCAGCCACAGCAAAGACATGACACAGCACAGTGGATGGCTGGCTGTAGACACCCACTGCACCAAGATATTTATTGACAGGACCACCATAGAGGCTTTGCAGTTGCATCACAGTGTCCTAGCAACCACAGTCAGCATCATTATGGAGGTTCGTTTGAGAATAATGGTTGTGAACAAATCAACAGGGCAAGGACAAAAAAAAAAAAAGGAGACGTCTGAAAGAGACTGTTGACATGCAGACACTAAACAATTCAATAATTACAATTGCAGATGCAACTGGGAAATTATGAATAGGTGGGAAACAGTCGAAAGACAAAGTTAGGGATGAGCTGGTGAGAATAATGACACATTTAACAGCTACAAAAGCAGATATTTCCCTCAGGACTTTGTGAAGAGTAAAAACAGAAATAAAAGAGGGAAAATTGGACTTGTGTGCATGTAACAGACAGTGTTTCAGATGTGCTGTTCAGTCTTCAATCTTATGCTCATGTGTTGGCAGTGATACTCTCCAATTTTAATCAATATAACTATATATTTTCTTTCTGTTCTAAGTGCATAACTGCAGTGATTGTGAATTGGACTCTAGGTGCAGCCACTCTGATGAAGACACAAGCTGCTGGCTAAACGGGGATAGATAACACTTAGAATCCTTGTTTCTGCCAGAAGACAGAGGAAAAGATGCACCTGAATAAGATGGAGCTGAATTAGCTCCACAGGATGGATGAGTCAGCAGGGTTTCTGTCACTGTCATGTTCGTTTGACTTGTCGCAAATTAAACACAGAAACGTGTTGTGTTTAAGAAACTGAAACAGATCAACAACATATGTGCTTTCGATCTATTTTTGTCTGACCGGGGCTTTTCAGCTGCCGACCAATGCTGGAGTTGCTGGAGTTTTGATCTCTTTGGACTTCTTCCTTTCTCCATTCCCCTTGGAAGTAGGTAAAGTTGTGCCAGTAGCCTTATTTTGCTCCCTACCCATTTTTATCTTAAAGTAAGATTGTAGAAAGTAAATTTAATCACAGTTTGCAGACCTGCTTTAAATGACATCCTGACTCGTAATATGTTTGACTATTTGTAAAATTACACAGAAACCAATGGACACCTTTTGGACGATCCTATTTCTTTAGTTGGGAAGTCGTTCTTCCAACTTCGGTGTGATCATAAAGTCGGGAGGTGGAGACAGCACCGACACAACACAGAACATGGTCTGTATTCTTTAGCTCAGACTGTTAAAACAACACATTAACACGTCACTCTATGTGGACAGCAACTAATGATCACAACCTAAATATTCATGTGCAATACCAATGAACCATTAATCAAAAGTTTCTCAACATCAACAAAATGTTTACATTTGTCTGCCATGTTTCTTTGTATTTGAATTTTCTGATTATTCAGACAACACATGAATGTGGGGTTAGTCTCGGTGCTCCCTGTCCCCTGGGCCAGTTCGTCTCTGTCCTGTGTGTCAAGCATGCTAGCATCCTTTCCAGTGTGGGTATTCCTGGTTTACTGTTTTTTGCTAGCTCCCTTTACCTCACCTTGAAGACCTTGAATTTCTTAGTGACGGTCTCCTGAATCCCACTCTTGAGTCCTTTTTCTTGTGTCTTACTAGTTATCATTACATTCTTATTATTTCCTGTTCTCCCTCTGTTATCCTTCCTCTCCCTTTCAGCCTAATTTTCTCCTTTCCAATTCCTCCTCTTGAATCTTTCTCCTTCATTGCAATTCTTCACTCATTCCCCATTGCTTCCCTCCTCCCCCCTGGTTTTGCCCTGTCACTCATCAATACCTCAAACCCTTCCTCCAACCATCCCTATGTGTTGTTCATGGTAATTATATGCCAGCCATAATATTTACTGTACATAAACCCTGACTAATGCTATTACAGTGCCTGCCTTGCCACGATTGCCTTCCGAGTCAGTGATACTTATCCTCATCAGCCCCAACCCATCAGATATCAGTGAGAATTTTCACTGCTCATTTTCTGCAAAGCAAATAACACCTGTGTTATTTTCTGACGGTATCTCAGATAATTGGCAGTGAGTTTCAGAATAAACCACCGAGTCAAAGTGAACAGTGGGAGGAAAATTCAAACAGATCCAGCAGGGAGGGAGATGATAGACAAGGAAAAGGATTACAGAACGTACTAACACTGATGCAAAGATCAGGATAATATCGCCTGTGTCATAACGTAGATTTGTCAAATTCGTCACAAGTCATATCTCTGTGGAAGGGAGTTTAATACCTCCAGGTGTCTCTGCAATAAATCACTGACTTCGATGTTCTACTCAATGAGAGTAAATAATACGACAGTACAGTCAGCTACAGGGTACATGTGTGCATTTACCATGTTTTCTCAACTGCAGTGGCACCAAGCTATGGATGGCAATGTGGGTCTATTGGTCAGTTAATCCACCACTCTAGTTCAGACTGAAATATCCCAGCATCTACTGGATGGATGAAATTTGATAGAGTAGATCCATTATCTCCAGAGCATGAATACTACTAACGCTGATGATCCCCCAAGTTCTAGTTCCTTTGGTGATGCTCTGACTTTTCCTCTTGTGCCACTGACTGGTTAAAGCTTTACTTTCACTTATTCTGTGAAATAGTGTCACATCTACAGGGAGGACTGGCACAACATTTTGCAAAGACATTCATGGTCCCCACAGGACTGAATTCAACTGACTCTGGTAATCCTCTGACTATTCCATTAGCTGTTAAGATTCATTGAAGATAAATTCATATTACTTTGTACTTTCAAAAATTGACATTCCAAGGAGATGGTCATTGACTTTCACAGGTTTAGGCCCATACTTCAGCCAGTCAACGTTACATGGAGGGACAGTGTGGTGGTGCACACTTATAAATACCTATGTGTGGACTGGTCCCTGAACACAGATGCCATCTACAGGAAGGGGCAGAGCTGGCTCTTTTTCCCCATGTCTGACATCTACAGTGAAATGCTGCACATGTTTTGTCATTCAGAGGTGGAGAGAGTCCTCTTCTATGCTGTGGTCTGCTGTAAGATGCAGCCATCTGGGACAACACCAACCAGCCTCTCCACTACATCCTTGCAGACCAGAGAAGCAGCTACAGCAGCAGCCAATGTCTCATCTCTCTGCTGCAGGACTGAGAGGTTCAGGAAATCCTCTGTTCCCTCTGCCATCAGACTGTTCAACACCTCAGACAAAGGCAGTGGATCATGACACAGACTCAGATCTTAATTAAATACATGAATAAGCTACTGGACAATTTGAATTTTTATCTTTATCTTTTATCTTTATTGCTTTGAGGTTCCTGTCTTGTCTTGTTTATCTCTGTACTTCCTGATCTGATGCAGACTGAGACTCATGTATTTGCTACATGAAGAAGAAAAATATCTGAAAAGGTCAAAACTCCAGCAACACTTGTAGCATAAAAACCAAATTTACTGTGAGACTTTTACTGTAGAAACAGTCTGAGCCACATTTGAAAAGAGACCTTCACTGTCTGTTAATGATTTAGTTCATCAAGTTAATAGTGAAGTTCCATTTAAAAATAACCACGAGCCCGTCAGTGGTGAAGGTCACATGACAGCTCAGCAAGTGACCACAGGTTAAACCACTTGTAGCGACAACCTTTATTATTTAACATTCATCCTGTCAAAATACAACTTTAATTCTGTTGAAGTCCAAACTTTAAAAAGTGATATTTGATAACAGACCCTGGACCAGTGCTTCTACTTTATAACAGACCATGTGACACAGTTGTAGTTCTACTGTGTATTGATATTCAGAGAGGCTGATACATGCAGAAATATGATTCATATTCTCTATTCAATTTACTTACAAAATTACAATTCAAAGGTGGTGGGGGAGGGGGGGGGAGTGAGGTAGGGGGGGCTCGAAAGACTGTTAGAAAAGAGAGAAATGGAGGTGAGAGTAGAAACGGGGGAGGGAGGGGGGAGAGGGGCGGCAGGAACAGCTGTGGAGAAAAAGAGAGGGTGGGAGTGAGGGAGATAGAGGGAAGGGGGGGAGAGGTGGAGAGGGGGGAGAGAGTGGGGAGTTGAAGGGGGGGTGGGGTGGGGAGTTTGGCTACCGTCGTCCGACCTCCGTCAGGCAACCAGCAGCCTCCTCCTCCTCCTCCTGTCTGTCGCCGTCACACTGGTTGTTCCTGTGCAGCCAGCTCCAGAAACCCCTCTTCTTCTCCTCCGTCTTCTCCTTTCCTCTGCTCTCCTTCTTTGCCTTCTCCTCTTTCTGTTTCTTTTTCTGTGCCTCCTTCTCCTCTTTTTCTTTCTCCTTTTGTGCCTCTTTCTCCTCTTTCTCTTTCTTTTTCTGTGCCTCCTTCTCCTCTTTTTGTTTCTCTTTTTGTGCCTCCTTTTCCTCCTTTCTTTTCTTCTTCTGTGCCTCCTTCTCCTCTTTCTCTTTTATTTTCTGTGCCTCCTTCTCCTCTTTCTCTCTCTTTTGCTGTGCCTTCTTCTCCTCTCTTTGTTTCTCTTTCTGTGCCTTCTTGTCCTCCTTTTGTTTCTTTTTCTGTGCCTCCTTGTCTTTCTTCTCCTCCAGACCTTGTTTCTCCTCCTCTGTCTGTTTTGCTCTCCTCTCTGAGCTCTCCTCTCTCCTGGCGAGTTCAGTGCTCAGTTTCTCCTCCAGAGCGTTGAACTTCACCCTCCATGTTTCCTCAGTCAGGAGGTTTTGCTCCTCGTGGCTCCTCAGCTTGTTTTCAGCCTGAGTCAGCCTCTCTGTGAGCTCCTCCTTCTCCTTCTCCAGCTGCAGGATGTTACTTTTGCTCTGGTTGAGCTGCTCCTTCAGCTCCTCCACCTCCTGCTGGCTCTGCTCTTTCTGCAGTTGGAGACACTGCTGAAGACGGCCGACCTCCATCTGGCTCATTGCAGTTGCCTCCCAGTGGTTTGTGTAAGCGTCCAGGACCTCCTGCTCCCTGGCCTGTAGACGCTCCTCCAGCTTGCTGATTTTGATCTTGTCAAACAGCATGCTGTACACCTGCCTTTCCAAGCGGATGTTCTCCGCTCTCAGAGCAGCGAGCTCGTTTTGCTGCCTTCTCCTCACATCCTGTCTGCGAGGTGGACGGCCCTGAGGGGCAGCGTCCGGCCTGCGTGCGTTTGTTCCCTCAGACATGGCTCCGGGGAACAGAGACGCTGCAGGGGCCTGAAGCAGCAGGTGGTGTTTGGTCCTGCACTGGTCTGCAGCAGATGTTTGGAGACTTGCAGACGTTTGTAGGTCGGTAGTGAACTGGATCTGATCTGATCTGGTACTTGACTGGTACTGGATACTGGTCTGTAGGAGAGACAGTTGTACTGGATACTGGTCTGTAGGAGAGACAGTGGTACTGGATACTGGTCTGTAGGAGAGACAGTGGTACTGGATACTGGTCTGTAGGAGAGACAGTGGTACTGGATACTGGTCTGTAGGAGAGACAATGTAACACTGAGTCTACTCTAGTTGTGAGAGTTCCAGAATGACACCTCACCATTGGAGTCTGGAATTTCAGATCACACAATTCTATTATTGTTTAATTAGTCATTTTAATGATCAGATGAGTCAAATAAATTAAAAATAAATAAAATTAAATTCATAACAATCATGAATTCTTTATAAATATTGTATTTCCTCCTTTTCCAGACTTAATTCTTAAATCATACACAGTGTGGTTGATTATTGTTTACATGGAAATTAAATTTCCATTGAAATTTGCACTGAGAAGCAATTCTTCAGAAACCTATGAGTAATGTCACAGAGGTTATGGCCATCTTAATATACAGTCTATGGGACAGACCCACACTGAAATTTTGCCATTGCCATAACATTCATGATTCTCTCAGGGTGATAATTTGACCAGTATTCTGGTTTATCACCAAATATCTGCAAATCTGATGACATTCCCATCAGCCTCAGCTGCACTTTGTGTTTTGTGCTTGTGCTGCTGCTTTAAGAGAGCTATTTGAATGCTGACTGTGTTGCGTTGTTTGTCCCATTAGACTTGCTGTAGTTTCTTCTCAAACCTGAAGAAAACCTGTTGTTTTCTCCTTTACACACATTTTTTTTCTCTGCTGAACCATAAAGAGTCTGTAAGTACTTTATGCTAGCTTGTCTATGGGCTTTTCAATGTTACGTTGACATTAAGCCAATTGTTAGTTAACCTTTAGTTAACCTTTATCTGTTATTAATCTGGAACATATTGATGTGTATGTATGTTGTACATGCCAATTAATGACTCAGTGTTTGGTAATATTAAAATAAGAGCTGTTAATGTGACAATATAAGTAGTAAACACACAAATTGTATTTTTATGCCTCCGAGCCAGCATCATATTGTGTCATGGACATGATAACTCAGTTATCAGTCAAAGGTCAAGGTCATGGTGATCTCACAAAGGTGGTTTTGGCCTTGTGAGCGTGATAGCTCAGTAATGCCTTGAAAAAAAAAAATCTTATCTTATTCCACATAAGACATATGGGAGAGAGTTAGGGTATGACTTGATCTGGGGAATTGTTTGCCCCATTCGTGAGCAAGGTTATGCCCGTGGCAAATGTACATAGTGTTAAGGTCACAAATGGACCTAGAGACTTCCACAGGAAAGGGCAAAAAGATGGACTTAGGATGAAAGGAGCAAAAGAGAATGAAACACTCTATCCTCTGTTTTCATGTTTCCTCAGTAGGAGTTAGTTCCAATGAAAACTGTTTAGCATAAAGTAACCTTTAAGTTATTGTTCCATACTTGAAATTTCCTTTTGGCATCCTCATACCACATTTATCGGACATCCTGCTGAACAAAAATGGCAGTGGATTGTGAAATTACACAATTGGAGACAATATTGGAGACAGCTTTAGACACTTTGATATCCCATAAAACAATTTAACCCATAATTTGTGAAAAAAAAGGAAAAGACAGAAAGAAATAACAGAAAGGTAATTGGCTGTAAGTGGAGCCACTTCAATGAAGCTAGTGGCATGTCTTTCCATCTCCAGGAGGTGAAAGTGTCACTGAGTAATCTAGTGGCCAGTCAGGCTTTCACACAGCACAGTGTCATACCAAGCAGGTCTCCAACAGTGAAGCGTGATAACAGTCATCATTTGGCCCGATCATGTGGACACAAGGCCAGTGCACATGGCTGTCCAACAGCAGATCTTAAAGGACTCTGCTTCTGCTCTCAGTCAGCATCAAAGTGACTGCAAATAATGAGTGATCATTTCTGACACAGTGACACAGTGCTGTGAAATAAACTCCAGCCTGACGGTAAAGGTGGACCCCTCAGTGCAGGCGTGATCAGGGATCAGCAGGGGAGAAAAGGGTACGACACTCACTGCAGCCCAGTGACACCAAGGTAGTTTGTAGACTCTATTATTCGCTGAGAGCTGAGGGACAGATTTCACAAAACAAACGATAAAATCAGAAATTTAATTAGAGGACAAACACACATGAGCTGAAAAAAAAGCAGTGGGGCTTTAGGGCTCAGCAACTATTGCCGTTAAATCTGGTACAGACATGTTCCCTAAAAGATGAATCTTAATGACTTTGGTGATTAATTGATTTTTATCAACATCAATCACCAACATCATTGATGCAGTGAAATATAGCTCGGCTATATTTGCCTGTGGATTGACAAATCTGAGACAGATATTCATGGGTCGGAGAAGATATACCTTGATAGATTTGGTGATTTCTGGGTTTTTCTTCAAGTGCAATACTGAGGTTGACATATATGGCTTTGAGTAAAATGTCTTAATAACTATTGGGTGGATTTTCATGAAATTTGGAACACACATCCATGTGCTACTTTGTGAGAAGGTACAAGTCCCTCTCAGAATAAATTGTAATGATCCTCTGACCATTCCCTAGCACCGTCAACAACTCAAGAGTCTTAATTTGCCTTGGCAGGTATTTGGCTAAATACCTGCAAAACTAATGACATCCCACCAAGTGTCTGCTACAATGTGTTTACTGCTAATTAGCAAAATCCGGCAAGCTAATGACATCTCTGTCATTGTGGGCATTAGCATCTCTCTCAAAGTGCTATTGTGTCCTAAGTACAGCCTCACACTGTGGCCGTTAACAGTGAATATTTTGCTCCGGTCTGTATAATCAGTTTCACAGTGACAGTTTGTATAAAGTGCACTGGCTCAGAAAATAGCCCAGCAGACACTTTGACTTGTCCTGGCAAGAAAAGAGCAGGTATTATACAGGTACAATGTTATGAATTACACCTGTGCTTTTCGTGCTATGACATGCCAAAGCGTCTCCTGTGAAAAAGGGTCTATTTTTGCTGCAATATAATGCAATGTCACCTGGCAACGAAACTGCATCGGCTAATTAGCTACATTCAAGTGTGCAATCCTGTTAGATTACTTTATAATGTGCATAATTTTACATGGACCTACTAAATCATATTTTGTCTCCTCAGTGGTATCTGTGACAACATGCCAACGCAACCATTTGCATTATTTAAAGCTTTGGTAAAGTGGCCATTTAGTACTTCTGATAAATTAACAAGACACGCTACTTGAATTTATGATCCTTAGTTTGCTATCTGAGTTTTTAGTGTCATTCTAAAAGCTAAAAGCTACTGCAGTTATATACCTCAAGTATATATATTTAAATGTAGAAGATGAATGTCTTTTTGTGACAAAATGCAACAATAAACTTTAACTTTGTTGTTACAGAGGTAGCAGTGGGTGTGACATTCAGCCAGACTTGTTCAGGTCATGTTGTGTAGCAGTCATGCGCAGCTCTTGAAACAAACTGACCAATCGCTGCGCAGCCCTTTCCACCTCCGAACCCCCGTTAGATGTGAGACAAGTGAACTCCGCTTGGCACCTCGTCAGACAGTCTCCCCCACAGTCTGGAACCATCGGAAATAGCGTAGGTGGAGGGAGTGTGTGTATGTGTGTTTCTTGAATACCTTCAGGGGCTGTGATGCACCGGGATGAACGAGAAGCAAAGTGTGTGTGTGTGTGTTTAGATTGTGTAGTGTATGTTTGCTCTCGCATTGGATGAGTAAGGGCAATCAAGAGTAAATGTGGGAGTGTGATTTTCTTGCTCCAGTGGGAATTTCTCAGCTTGCCATCTGATGGTCAAGCGCGGCTCTCTCCCTCTCTGGATACCTGTGAATTGGCAGAGAATTGCTTTGAAAAAAACCAGATATCTCTCCACACCAATCCATCTTCCATGCTACGCTGGTTTGTTGGAGCTTTGAGGCTTTTATTGTCATGCGGGCCAAGAGAGACAGGTCAAGTGGAAACCTTCTCTTCTGAGTATTCTGTATTTTGTCCTTCAGACCCCTGTATGTTAAATGATGCATTTAGTGCCATATGAAAATACCTTATTTCCATCATAGTAATATACCGTATGCAAAGCTGCATGTGCATCCCCTGCACAAAGTATGAGTGTGTATACATCTGGAGTCCTTGGAAATGTGTGTTCTCTTATTAAGGGGAAACTAAAACTTGGGCACTAACCATTGGCACTAACAACACCAGAGTAGTTGCTAAGATCTGGAAGCACACTGCAACAACATCACTAAAAATAGATTCACAAGGACAAGAAAAGGCCAGAATAAAAAACATTTCACAAACCCGAACGTGAGCATTGATGCATGGTGCATGTACATCTACAGTTAAACACGATAGGTCAGTTGAAACATGGAGGTGGTCTGAAAAACTTTTTTTTTTTCTTTCACACAAGAGGTTTCTCAAACTGGTTAACAGAAATCCCACACAAGTGTTGGATTTCAACAAGTAATTCAATTCAGTGAACACCTGCAGGTTTCAAACAGAAGGACGTACAGTCTCCACTTCTCAATAGGCTGCGAAACATTGCTGAATGCAGAAAATAAAAGAGATTGACAGAGAGATATAAGACATAGTCCTCAAAGCCCACAGAGGAAATCATACTGTGTTATTCTGGCTGAAAAAGCCAAGGACAAACAAAACCAACACTTGGTTGTTTAAATCGGTCACACAAGTGGTTTAAATCTGTTCTGATGGTACGTTAAGTGTTTGTAGTTTTATTCTCTAAAGTCCATGGTCCACAGGGTTTTAGAGTAAGCAGTTTTATGCAACAAAATGTTCAGTAAAATGACCTCTGATACAGAAATATAATAATTCTAATCCATTAAATGTACGATGTAGAGATAGTGACTGCATTACAAATCCAAATGAGATCACTGTGTTTGTATTTCATTTGACACCTTAAAGTTGAACTAAGTCCTACATCTTTGAGAAGTTTAGCTTGCACTTCATACTGTAACAGCTATATGTAATCAGACACAGCACGAACATAATAAGTCAATGCACATAGTTATTTTGAATGTAATAAAGTTGTTTCACATTATGCAACACTGAACTTCAGAGAAAGAATTCACTCATCCAAGTTAAGAAAGTGTTAAAAAGTTGCCTTTATCTCATTAAAATGTCAATTCCACATGTTACTCATCATTAGCCACAGTATACATAACACACATAACTGCACCGGTGATGTAACTCAAGGCTATTGTGAGCCTTGTGTTGTTCTTGCAGATTGGTTTTGAAAAGGTCTTGATTACTGTGATGACAGCATCTGGGAGTATGACTTAACTCACTGCCAAACTCATCTCTCACTCTTCTACAGTCCTCTTCCTTATACATAAATGCTGATTACTTCAGTAATACGTATATTTTCCTCATATCCCCACCTAATTCAGTTCACTCCAACACACCTGAATCTCTGAGTAACCAAGTTCTGTTCTGTTTATGCACTAGGGACATTCTTTATTTCTGATGCTGTACCTCACCACATCTTGAAAGCTTTTAATTTATCCCGAGCAGGCACACACCTGGTCACCAGCATCATTAGATGGTGACATTTGGTTGGATGCAGTTTGTGACCAAACGCCAAAGTCCAGGGCTTAAAAATGAAGCTAACACTGAAGTGTGAAAAACTGCTTAAAAAAAACATAGAGCAGAAATAAACATGTTACAGCCTGGCACATGAAATGGTTTTGGTGTCTATAGCTGATTTCCTCCTTCATGACAACTGTACAGGGGGTGGATTTTTATCTTAGTCACCCGTTTAAATTGTATTCATTTTATTATAATTGAGGGTGTGGTCGCTGTGAGTGACAGGTGGGTGTGTGTGCTTGCCACAAACCGGCATGCAGTGAAGTCTTGGCTCCACACGTACCCCACCTCTTTCCAAATGTTTGGATTAGCCAGGAGTTCAGTGGAGTCAGGCACTGCCAAGTTGTCGACAGTGAAGTTGCCTACTCTGAGCTTCAAAACCAATGTCCAGAAACCTGTGGGTGAATTCATGAATTTAAAGTATACAAACATGCTTTTGGGGCTCGTTTATATGTGTATATCATAAGCTGTTATGAGAGGTGTTATATGACCTGTGTAAACAGCTTGTGCATGAAACAGACGAGCAAATGACACCACTGATACTCAACACGATTTTTAGTTTGGTGTAGCAGTTTCAAAATGTCTCAAGCTGTCAAATCTCAAGTTATTATGTCAGTTTGTGTCCCAGGTGTGAATCTGTCAGTAGCTAAACTCTAAACCAGCTGGATTCTGTCTCCTAAAGCTCCAGGCAATAGACCTTTTTCACTTTTTTTTACTTAGTGGAACACTTTGTCATAGTTGGAAAATTACAGGTCAATACCATCAAGTGTCCCAGTGACAGTGAGCGAGCATGCAATACCAAGACCCTGGAACAAGGAGGCATTTTTTTGTTATTGTTGATTTTCCTGCTATGACAAGCCGAGGTCTGGATTTCATGTGTATGTTGTGTAGGATTTGAGATCACAGGTGTACTGGCAGAGATGAGGAGCACCTACTGCTCAGACGCTCACACCATGTTTGTCCATGCCTACTTTAAAAAGATAAAATTGAAATTTGAAGAACTCACTGACACAGTGAAAGGTCAGTTTTACACAGATCCTCTCTGATATACCCAGTTTTACGCTCTAAGGAAGTGGGAATCTTCTGCTACACCGTGTGTAGAATATGGACTGAGGTTTCATTAAAAACAAGACTTTTGTTGTATGTAAAATGGGAGTTTTGTTATAAGCCGAGCCACCCTGCTGAGGTGAAGTATGTTTGCCTGGAAGCGCTAATACTCTAATACAGAAATTTGCAAGGCTGTCCTCTAAAATGTCATCACGCAGCTGCTGCTTTGTTTTCCTCCACTTGTGTCTTGTGTCTTGCCCTGCAGCTGATCTTTTTAAGTTGTGCAATCTCCTTATTTTTCACTGGGGCTCTTTGTTTATTTGTGACTTTTATTACTTTTTGTGGAGGAAGCGAGTCAATGGTTGACCTCAGCTTTGAGCTAAGTTCTTAGTTGGTGCATCTGAGGGGAGAAAAATCTGGTGCTGGTCTGTTTTTCTGATGGAAGAAAACACTTGGCATTTATGATCAAGGTATGGCTGCTTGTCTATACTGCTTGTTAAATCTGCATGACGAATGAAGAGTGAAGCTGAAGAAAGAAAGGAAGAAAGACAGTAAATTGAAATATGCAAAGAGAAGGAAAGACAAAGGAATAAAGGAAAAAAAAACAGGGAAAAAGAATAGAACAAATGAAGAAAGACAGATATTAAAGTAAAGATGAAAGTCAACTGATGGAAGTAAGGAAAGAAAAGGGCTTCAGAAAGGTTTTTGCATGTTAATCACTGCCACAGCCTTGACGTATTCACGTGATTTGATTTTAAAAATAGCACTCAGATTCGCTCAGAGAAACGACCGCAAAGTGACGATACACTAGAGACGAGGTGACTGAAAACCACGTTTTATCAAGTCACGTTTCACAGCTTTGAATTGTGCAGCCTGAAAATAACCAACATTTGTGCGCTCGCTCAAAGGGAAGGAAAAGTGGGAGAAGTTAAGGTGTTGCTAAGTAATGTTCTGGAGGTGGGAAGGGCACACGGCGACAAAAATATGAACTTGTTTCTAAAGACAGGCTCCGCTCACTTTCCATGCACTTCAACAAAACAGAACATGAACTTTATCAGGCATAAAGACGTATGACTTTACAGTTAAGTTGAACTTTGAAATAATACACCATTTTCCTATAAACTCCACTCTATATAGGGCTGAGGAAGATATCTATTACACTTAGCAGCATATAGAATTGAATAAATATTAAAGGAGAATAAAATAATAAATATGTAATAAATATTATGCATGAACTGTATTTGTTTAACTAAAAATTGATTATATTGCACAGTTTGTAATAATGTATCTGTGTACTTGTGCTGGTTAAACTGGGTATTGTGGGACTGCAAGGCAAGACAGAGCAGCTTTATCTATACCAGTGGTTCTCAAGCTTTTTTACTTCAATGAAACTGAAAACAAATTAGATCATGGACCTGAATTTGATATGACTGTTGCTTTTAGGTGTTTTATTACATAAAGTGTTAGAAAAACATGACAATGTTCTGTCTTTATGTTACTTATGGATAGAATGATAGTGAAAATTTATTATTATTTTTTTGCTGGGGACTCCCAGGAACCCCCTGAAGGACCCCTGGAAGTATCTGGACCCTATCTGATTTATACAGCATATTCCAAATACAGAGGCAATTCAAAGTGCTTTACAAGGCAAAGAAATGCATTAGAACATTAAAAAAAAAAAAAAAAAAGCAATAAAAAGCTGAATAAAACTAATTACGGATAAACTAAGATTAAAAAAAGGATTATAAATGCATTAAGTGGAAATAAAATATGAATAGACAAAGCAGATGGTAAATCAGAAATACAGTTACAGTGCAGTAATAAGTTGTAAGTTGCCTGAAAGGCACCAAAGGAAATAAGTGCAGTAGAGAAACCAATCAATCAAAGGCACAGGAGAACAGCAGATTGTAATTTAGATTTGAAAGTGGCCAGAGCTGGGGCACATTTAATTACATCAGAAAGTTGGTGTCATCTGCTTGCAGCACAGTCGCTGAGAGCAGCTTCGCCCTGTTTGGTTAGAGGACGTTCTACCAGCTGACTGCTTCCTCTACATGTAAGAGCCGCACTGGGTTTACATTCTTCCACAGCCAGAGTAAAGGGTGATGTGCTCAGTTCTCCTGGTCCTTGTTACAAGTATTGCAGTACTATATGAATTTATTGTTAAAAATTGTTGATGACCTTATGCACTCCTTTCTTTCACTTTCACTCCAGAGGATTTTGCCAATAAAGAAAAACTTCATTGACGTTTATAAGAGTAAATGGCCCTTCACCACGACTTGCCCTTGCAAATTTGTAAATTGTTATTGATTGCGTCCTTCATTTCAGACAGAAGCAGACAAAGCAGGCTTCCTGATTTTTAGCCAACTAACATTTCATTTCTTTCATTCCTTTTGAGGCCCACATTTATTTACTTTAACATTACTGTGGGCCCCGGGGCTATGGACGTTTGGGAAATGATTATGAGAAGAATAAAGCTATTTCATATTTGAAATTATATCTATCAACACATAATGTATCAGGCTGCAAGCTACTAGGCCACCTTCAAGGCCAACCTAGGACAAACAATTCAACAATTCATATAAATGAAGTAGCCTGACAACACTTCACGATACGTTCTTGATAATCAAACCTGGTTAACAGGGGAACTAGTTTTAAGAAATGAACTCTGAAAGAAATGAACTCTGGTGCTGTACACACAATACCATGAACCAGGGTAGAGAGATATTGAGGATGATTTGAATAAGACAGTCTGAAACTAAAACTATACAAAACGCTGTCACAAACAGTTTATATGAAGCTGTGGATGGCAGTAGTGGCTTTCTCTCAAGAGCTCAGCAGAGATGTGATTGGGTCATTTTTGTTAGATCCAGGGTCAGTTTTCTCCATCACATTACTGACATAGTTAATGTATGAGGGACAAAGATCCTGGTTCCAAATCATCTCCATGCCGTTTCAGTAAAATTATTGTAGATGAATAATATAACTATTCATTGTACATCAATTGGTAAGCTATGATTTGGCAATCACTGTCAATGAGGGGTTTTGATGAATGGTCATTTGCAACTGGTTCAAACACTACTGTCTTATCCAAACTCCATCTATATGAAAATATTGTGAACTCTAATAATGCCACAAAATCTTTCTCGGTGACAAACAAAAGAGTTGTGTCACTTTTGATCTACACGCACACATTTAGATTCTGATAGACTCATTCACAGTCATTTCAGTGGAAATTGTGTTGATGTTCAAAGAGAAAGTTTCAGTGCAAACTGCAAAATGAGGTGTGCTTTAGACAGAAAGTGCTGATGCAGATAGATTAGGTATGCATGTGTGTGTTTTTGTTTCTGTTTGTAGTGTTGTAGCCTCTCTGACCTATCTGCAGAGCAGTAATTTTATCTTTGTGCATACATTCTTATCACTACAACCAATTAACACACATACGCTCTCTCTCTCTGTCACACACACACACACACAAATATGCACACACCTAACAGCCACTGAGTAACAGTCTCCTGTGATTACATTGTGTTGCTCTCATAGGACTTACACACACACACACACACACTAACACACCTGACTGCTACCAAGTAATCGCCTCCTGTGATTACATTGTGTGTTCCCCCAGGACCTACACACACATATGGCAACACACTCTCACACACTCTCTCACACACACACACACACACACACACACACACAGATGTGCACAGTGCCATTTTACCCAGAGGAATAATCTCTGTGGCTGGTATTTAGAGAGAGTGAGTTTCCTCTAACTGGATTACTGCAGCCACTCCTGCTGCTGTCACAGGGGAGATAGAGCAGCTATAGGGCTCGAAAGCTTTCCAGTGATGGGAGAACGTCCAGAAGAGGTGTGGCTGCAGTGGTCGAATCCAACCTTGATCTCAAGTCTCGAATTTGAAAGATCTTATTTTAGATATGTTGGAGTTAGCCCTCCTAGGCCATGTCCACAACATTCTACTTTTCTGCCAAAAGACAGGGAAAGAAAAAGATGCCTCAATCACATTTTGTGCTGATCATGACAACAACCGAGTTAGCCAAACACGTTCTTTCCATATAAGGTGGAAGACTGTCATTGCAGTGCTTGCAACAATCAGCAAACACTACTTATGTGCAATGCCTAAACTCTGCTGAACTCTCAAAACCCCCAATGACTTTGTGACTCTATCACCTGAGTAAAACTCTTCAAAACATTGTTAAAGCTGTGATTTTCATTCATTTGTTCATGTAAACAGTTACATCTGGACTATCATGTTCGTTATTGTCCAGAAACTCTCCCATCATCAGTCCTTACTTGACTCAGTACACCACCCAGCTCTTACTCCAGGCCATGGCCTTGACTCCAACAAGGCCCTTACAGGTGGTACAGAATATGGCAGCCCATCTGGTCTAACTGTGACCTCCCAAATCAAATTCAAGTCCCTAATGCTTACCTTCAGAGTGACTTCTGGTTCTGCACATATATACTTGAACTTAATTATACAGCCTCCAAGAAATGTCATTTTGCATTGCCACCCCTGCACACAAGGCAATTTCAGTCCCGTCTGTGTTCCCCCAATGGTGGAACAAGCCACCAAATGCTATCAGATCAGAGTGGTCCCTCTCTATCTTCAGGAATCTCTTGAGGACTCATCTTGTCTGAGATCACCTCCTCTCCTAACTCCTCTAACACCCTCGCATGCCTCACAAGCACTTAGTACACACTGTCAGAGCACTTCTTTACCTGACCTACTTGCACTTATTGAATAGATGTTACAGCAAGGTTTCCCATTGCACTGAAGTTTTAGTGATGTCACTAATAAGTCTCTTTGGATAAAAGCTTCTCCCAAATGAGTAAATGTGAATGTAAACGTAATTGTAAATAATCATAACTGCTGGATTGATTTCAGGGTTTTAATGGTGTGGTTTTTGGAGATGTTGGTCAATCCACCACACAGTCCAGATTGACATATCCCAACAAATATAGGTGCTATGAATTACTATGAAATCAGCACGTTCATGTTCATGGTCTCATTTCTTGTTAAATGAATAAATCTGCTCTGTTGAAAAGTAGCTGCAAACAGTGTTGTAATTTAGTGGCATTTATTTGGCCTGAGGCTGTTTCTCTCTTCTACAGTCAGACTGAATCACTTTAGTGGTGGAGAATATTCAAAGTGGAAAATTAGGAACAATTGGACAAAAAAATAGCCCTGTGCCTGTTGTGTAATGTACAAAAGAATCTGTATTTCCTATTGAACCAGACAATAAGCTATACATTTTGTTGCATATTAGCAACTGCATGTTAAACATACATGATGCGACAGTTTGAATCTATGGATTACCCTTGCTTTCTCCTACCTCAATAAATACAAGAGAAATATAATAAATTTGCATCCTCCTGTTCCACAAGTATACATTAATAGCATGGTATACTGAAAAATCTTATTTAAATGTCTTATGATTTACTGTACCTGTATGCAGGCAAATATTATATGTATCTTACAGCATATATATCGCGCAGGCACATTGTTTTAGCAAAAACATGAAGTTGAAATAATTGGTGTTCTAGTAGTAGTGCAGTTGGTGGCGTCTGTTATAGGCAGTGCTTAAGCAGCATGCTAAAGAATCAGCAGGGAGAGCGATCAAACCCCCAGGGATATATAGAGGAGGAGCTGAAGACATTAATCACTGATATGAAAAATACAGCATTTCAAGAGACAGGCCTGCACAAACATATAGATATTGACTGATAAGGAACCAAACAGGAGAGGAGGGGGGAGTAAACAACAAGCAGTCAACAGCAGTGCAGCAGGCGGGAACGAATGAGGCACTGTTTAAATCAACTGCCTTGTTTCAGTGCTGTGAATCATCATTTCATATTAGGTTTTAGCAACAGTGCCTGGTAGTTGACTCTCATGTTCAACAGAGTCAGGTCAAACTTCAAGGAAGCTCTAACCACAGTCATGCATGGTGTTGTGTTGATTGTGTTTGTGATAACAACACTCATCAGTGGGGGGTGGGGGTGGTCACTCACTGACTCGAATCGCTTGATTGGATGAGGCTACAAAAGCTGTAGTGGAAAAATTTTAACAGAGCGTTTCTGTTGTAATGATTCTCAACAATTTATAGGGTATAGGTCCAGGTCTGGATAGGATGGCACCTGGATCTGCGGGCTACCTACTAGTGAAATTGGCTCTAAAGCCATACTAGTGTGGGGCTTATTTAGATGCAGTACTGCTTCAAGCTAAATGCTAACTTGTTCACAATGAAAAGGTTAAAGTTAAACTTGTGTTTTCAAGGTAATGTTTATAATCATTGCTGTTTTATCTTAGTGGGTTAGCATGCTAATATTTGCTGCAGCTGGACTTTGCAACATAAAGTCCAGCTGAGTCTGATGGGAACGTTATTAGTTTAGCAGACATTTTGTCATAAACCAGGGTATCAGACAATGATGGTGCAAGATGTTACTTATCTTAGGACAGAGGTTTCGCCCTGTGGGAAACTCAAATGTTTGAACCACATTCAATGACAATTCATCCAGCAGGTGACATATTTCACTCTGAACCCACAGTGTCAATCTAATAATGCTAGAGGAAAAGTCAGGCGATCAAAGATATTAGGATGCATCATTTGGGAACCATGAATGTCTGCACCTAATTATGTTCCTATCTAATAGATGTTAAGGTATTTTACGAGATAATTAAAAACTATTTGACTTGCAGATGGTGTCACAGCACATGTAGTACTGGTAAAATGGCCTTTATGACTATAACAGGCCCACGACCCTCCAAGGACAAGTGGTATAACTACTGGATAGATGGGTTGTTCCCAGCTTTTTCCCAAAGTGTTGCTCACTTGACTGTGTAGTTGGGGGCTAGCCTGCTTATCTCTGCTCCAGTCCTCTTCTTGTGCACTGACAAACAAACAGAAGCTGACAGTAACTGTACCAAAATATTCATTACCATTCATGATTAATCACAGTCTAAACAGAAAGAATTGTGCTTTCTACTCACTACTCTCCTCTTTTTCGTCTACTTTCTCTGGTGTCTGGGTCATATTATGTAAAACCTGCCGTCTTGAACCTTGGCAACCAATCGATAATGATGAATGGCAAACTGTGACAGTGACAATGACACTAGAACAAAAGTCAGGGGATCAATAAAGTCATTAGAATTCAAACTCCAGTGACCTTGGATGTAACAAATTTTACATCAGTCCATCTGAATTACAGTATGTCAAGATACTTCAATCTGGACCAAAATGACTGACTGACCAACCGACCAACTGATCAACTGACTGACATTGCCAAATATAGAGCAACACCATTAGCATGGCTAAAAACCACTGGCTTATACAGTTACCTTCTGGTTCAGGTTCTGAACATCATGGCACACATTCTGAAGCATTCAGTGTTTCATCCTGGCTTTTAGCCTGGAACAAGAATCACATGTCATGAAAGTCACTGGCCAGACATGGGCCAAAGCCTTTCACAATAAAATGCCATGCATCTTAAAGAGACAAGCCATCAGTAAGTCTCAGGATGCTGCGGTCTTAATGCATATGCTTTTCCCTGAGGTTACAACAAGTGGCTTGTCACTGTATCTATGCAAGAGCCAAACTACACACTGAGTTTAGAGAAGTAAGTTGAATTGAAAATGAGTCTGACATCTCATTAATGATTTAGAATTAGTCAAAAGTGCGCTTGGCTAAAAATAGATAAGCTTACAGCATGGCAACAATAGCACAACTATTAAATGTTAATATTCAGCGTAGGTGGAAGCATTGGACTTGAGTTTAGGCAGCTGGGACTGCAGATCTGAGCATTAATGGTGACTTGACTTTATTTGCAAATGATGAAAGAAGCGGGAGATGCAGGAGGAAAACTATTTTCCACAGCTCGAATGTATGAGCATGTGAGGTCTGGATATTGTGGCAGCTCTCGTGGTTGAACTTGAAAGTTTGGCCTCGCACTTGTCAGAGCAACAGCGGCAGCAGCAACAACAGAATCAGCGAGACCACAGTCCTCTGCTTTGACAGATCCTTCTCCAGTTGTTAGGTGGGAACTTGTACTTGCCAGACGAGAGCTGTGGCAGCAGGCTTTTCATTTACCAAGGTACCCAAAATAACATCTGGTGCCTTGGAACAGTCTACAACAGGCTCATAGCAAGACGTGCCGAGAACAAGAGAGAGCTGAAGGCACCGCGAATGACACGTTTGAAAAAAATGTTGATCTCTGTAGAAATCCAAGTGTTGACAACAAGCAGAACAAGCAGTCGGCAGCGGCACAGCAGGAACATCAAGGGTGCTTGTGGAACTGACAACATAAATGAAGTGCCTCGTTTTGAAGTGCCAAATGTGATTGTATTTGTGTGGATCATTGGATGCAATGCAAAGGACCTTTGTGTTTTATTTTCTACAATGAACATGATGCTTTGGTTTTACACGCAGAACCATAGAAATTCTTGGAAAGGCTTCAATTTTTGAGTCTGAAGTTTCAAACTAAGACATCTTATTGACACTGTTTTGGGTGTTTGTGTGAGTCCCTGAAAAAGAAAAAACTCCTATGCCATTCAACATTTCATACAGTAAGGAATTCATTTTGTAGGATGTGACAACATAGAAATAAACGCAACAATAGTTCCTAAGCCTGAGGTCTAAAACAGCAAAACATCTATGTATTCAGTCATTCTAGCTGGATTGATAACAGGGCTTATGTGACTGTGTGTGAGGCTCAGAGAGAGAAAGAGAAACAATAGGGATTAACAAGAAAAACAAACCTGAAGACGAGACAGAAAGACACACTGGGAGAGGACGTAACACTAAAATGATAGACAGCAAGCACAAGAAAATAAATGTGATTGTTGATAGCACCAAACAAAAGCCTGGGTGTATTTTGGAAATGATGGCCACTGTTCTGGACCTCATTTATTTTTGTTTGGGGTGTCACGTCCCTTTTTGAAGCAGCTTCCATTGGTACCTTCTTTTTTTCCTCCTCTACCTGGCTGTCTTCAACAATCCTTTTCTTTACTGCCTTGCATTGAAAAGCCTCATTTTATCACAACCTTTCCGTGCATCACAGCACTGCACTGAACTCCAGCAAAGCTACATGTTATTTTCATCAGCACCGGCAGTGCATCAGTGTTGCTGCTTACTGTTGTACTCAGGACAGAAATAGACAATACCAATTAAAAATAATTCAAATTAAATTGTTTTTGTTTGTATTACCTGCTTAGCACTATTAGCATGCATACCAGGAAGCTGTGCTTTACTAATCTAATCACTAATCTTATCCAAACACAATAATTGGCCGACCCATGTGTACACACAAAACACTACGAATATATAATATGTGAAAGCATCCTGACACATCTAGATCTATAATTATTCAAAGGATATTTTTCATGATTTAAACTTTTGCTACCTTTACACTTTTAACCACAGAGAATAATGTTTATGTGTCAAGTGCTAAAGCTTCTGGCTGTGTATGGGTATAGCTACAGATGCCTCCGTGTTTACCAGTCACAAATAGTGACATTGGTTTTAAACAAGTACATTTAAAGTAAAAGTTGAAAATGAAAATGGCAACAGGTATTTCCACAACTGCCTGAACACAGTCTGACATTTTCAATGTTCATTTTCAATTTTCAACTTCAATCCTGAATGTCACTGCTAAATAACAATAATAACGAATTCAGTCTAATCTGTGCCTGACGAAAAATGAAGCTTAAAATACGTTTACACATAATTGAGAATGTAACTAATATTTTCCTCATATGTTATATACTATTTCATCCCCCCGCATCCCATGCGAATGTTAATTTTTATGTCTCTGCTCACCCGGTCCATGGATTAAATATATAACTGTGATCTGCATCACTACTGTATACAGTATTTTAGAATAGCTTTTCATGTCATGTTTTTTTTTTCCTCTTTTTTTCCCTCTACTGGCATCTTGACATATGAGTGTAGTAAACCTCCTACTTTTTCTTTTTTTTTTCATTTTTTCACTCCCTCAGCCTTTCTCTCCATCTCCACCTCTCTGTCTCTATCAGTGTACGTGGTGACATACGGTCAGCGGCAGAGTGTAGGAAACCTCTTAGCTTTCTGCCACTTCACATTACCACAGTTACTGACAGATAGAAAGGGCCACAAACGCAAACACAGACACACACATGCAGGCAAGGCATACTATATGCAATACACAAAGAGCAGATGTAGACGCAAAGACACAAATCTGCAGGAAAACATATACACACACACACACACACACACACACACACACAAACACATACATCCAAACACACATTTGCGGTTGACTGCCAGGTTTAAGTAGCTACTATATCTGGTGGTATGTGTCAGGACCACCATATGTTTTCCTGCTCTTGACATTTCAATGAATAAGTATTGGAGCCTTTCTAGTCACAGGCATCAATCTACAAACACCTCAGGTTGTAGTGTGTGTGTGTGTGTGTGTGTGTGAGAGAGAGTGAAAAGGCATTAGTGTGGGCTCATGTATGGGTCAGATCAGGGAAAGATGTCTATCACACACACACACACCAAGCTTGGAATGAATGCAGCGATTTTTTTTCTCGTTGCCTCTGCTGCCCCGACCAACATCAAACATTCAACAACCATAAAAGCTGTGAAGTATCTCAGTGGCTCTCTATCTTCTGAGCTTGTAACCAGGGCTATGGAGACAGTTCACTTACATTTCATTCAAAAGTATATGTCAAATAAAAGCAGCGTTTCACTCCGCTCACTGCAATTTTTACAGCTTTTTGATAGTAAATGGAGAATGCTGACCTTGAAATAGAGATGGTGCTTGTTTTTTCTTTTTGTTTTTTGGTATAAAAGCTCTTAACATCAATAAGTCATTACCATATTAATAATAAAACATTTGTGTAATTGCAGTAAACAAAAGAGCCATTGCTTCTACACCTCATATTATGATGCTGCAGCTTCTCGGGGTAAAATGCCATTGATGGAATCATTGTCAAAATGTTTAGGGTGAAAGTTATTAATTATTGCCACCATTAATTATTTTTTAAAGCTGCACTAAGTATTTTATTTTATATTACCAATGGAGCAATGACTACTTCTAATGTTACAGTAGTCTTGCGTTGTGATGAATCCACCTGAGTGTGCAGACTCACTCAGCTCTACAGAGTGTTTTATTGTCTTTCAGCTCTTTCTTTTTTTTCCACCCACATCTTTACTGTTTTGGTTGTTTGGATGTGGATGTGGATGTTTGGTTCAGTCTCACCACTTCTCATGACATCTAAAAAGAAAAACCCAACCATACACTACCTGCTCAGCACCAAAAGCAGACAAAGTTAGTGACTAGCAGCGCAGCATTTAGCAGCAAAAGAGCCAGATACTTGGATACATAAATAGTGTTGGGAATCGTAGGAGCAAATGTTTGGTTGTCAGTTAATTATTAATAATTACCGAGGTAATTATTAATATTAAATTAAATTATTATTATTATGTAATAATATCGGGGCACCACCCTGTAACCAGGGACTGACAGTCAAACTATGGTTTTCAGTCTCAAAGGCACTTACTGATAAGTGTCAATATTGGACATATTAGCACTTATAAGTTAACCGATGAAGGTTGAATTTCGAGCACTGACCATCCCAACCAGCTGTTATCACTGTACACATGCACCAATAATCACAGGCAACGACCGCTTAAAGTAAAGAGAAGTTTATTAACAATTGCAACATCAATGGCACTCAATGCTACTTTTCATCAACAAACTCTCATTACAGTTACGCTAAACTACTAATACTATATCTAACAACCAAGGCAAATAATAGGCATATGATGTGGAAGCTTGTATGTCTGTTCGTGTGTGTGTGCATGTATAGGTGTGTCTATGTGTGTGGGAGTGTCTGTGTGTGTGGGAGTGTCTATATGTATGGGAGTGTCTATGTGTGTGGGAGTGTCTATGTGTGTGGGAGTGTCTATGCGTGTAAGAAGATGGCGGCCAAGACCACGTGGGTGGAGTCTAAGATGGCGCCGGATTCAAGCCAAGGCTGAGGAACAAAAGAGTCCAGGTGTGACCTCCCACGTGCTTTCAGTGGAGAGGTGGCGTGGACCTCCTCCGCGTGGTGTCACGCGATCCGAGCACAAAGGCTTCACTTGTATGGGTGTAGGCGTGTGTGTGTGTGTGTGTGTGTGTGTGTGTGTACGTGTACGTGTTAATTGGGGACAAAAAAAGAGGGGGGGAAGAGAGAGAAAGATACAGAACCGGTGTCTCAGGGTTCTGTGAGTCGTCGAGAGGTCCAGTAAACTCTTTCTTCACCACGCAGTAACAGGGCATCGAGCTAACACTCGTCTGGCCTGATACTGGTCCTTTAACCGGTTCAGAGGGAGTCCACTGGCTCACTCGCGGTAGCGAGGCTGTGCAGCGACACCGAAGTGTACAGATGCGGCAGCTTCGCTCCAATCACCCAAGATAAACAAAGCACAATAGCACGTCCTACTTCAGCAGAACGGCACGAACTGTTCCGGTACTAGTGGTTAATGTTCATCAACGGTATAAACAGTAAACAGCAGTAGACCATACAAACAACTAAGCAACAGTAATTACAGCACAATAGCATAGGACGCAGAGGTCCTGATTCAATTTATATCAGAGAGTTCGATCAATGATAATAAACTTTGCACCTTCTAACGATCTGCCCAGACACAAGCCTCTTACTTGGAGTGGATGTGTATAAATCCGCCGTTGCGGCTTCAGCGCGGTCCTGAAGGCTGGCGGGGCCGTTACCTCGTTCCGTGAGGAATAACGGCGGCTGTTCTTCGGGGCGATGGAAGGAACAGCAGAGTCGACTCGATGGAGGGAAAACGTGTCCGCTTCCTCCGACGGGAAAATCCTCCGTCCTTCTGCAGGCAAAGTTAAAGATCAGCGGGCGTGATGCGGCTATCTCCTTCGGATCCGGTACATTCAGCGAATGTGAGCAGTCTGTTGACTCGTCCAGCGAGTTGAAGACTAAAGGCCTATGGTAAAAGAAAAGTATCTCCAAACGTTTGTGTGGTGCTTCCTTTCAGCGATCGGAGTTGCAGCTGTTGCAGCAACTTCGACGCACGGTAAAAGAGCGAGGAGGAGAGTCGCAGCGCTGCTTTTATCACCTGAGTGACGTCACCGGGAATCCCTGCTGGGAATGCCCGGCCTCAGCCAATGCCGTTGCGGAGTTTTCTTTCAAACTCCGATTTTACACATAGGTGTGAATTGTGGGGGTGGTTTTGGCCCACAGCCTGGAGGGAAATGTGGTTCGCTCCTTTGTTCTCCCCACGAGGCATGGCTCGAGTCAGGCTTCAGGAAAAGCATGCAGGCCTCTCTATTGTTCTTTTCAGACCTCATGACTTGAGATCCCAACATCCCCCTTTTGGTCTGAAGAATGGGGTGACGGCCACAGTCTTTAGAGCAACTCTAGGGTCGAATAGTCCATGTGAGTGGAGGTGGTAATCCTTGCTGTGTTCTTGTGGTCCTGTCTGGTGGACAAATGTGGGTTAACAGTTCATTTGAGAGTTCATAGAGGCAGTAGTGTCTGGGCAGACATCGAGGCTACGTCTGGGCAGAGGTTCTTTGTGTGTCTAGCTATATTACTAACTCTTGAGGTGCAAGTAACAGGCATTATACACACAATATTTTGCTGTTTGGCAATGAACTTGAACTTAACAACCAAAACACACTCATAGTAAACTTAAAGAAGTTACAGTAGTAGGAAGGTAGGATAAAACAAAGGAAAAAGAAAAAAAAAAAGGGGAGGGGGGAAAGGGAAGGTGATTAGTGATGGTGAGG
This sequence comes from Trachinotus anak, assembly GCF_046630095.1. Classification (NCBI taxonomy): domain Eukaryota; kingdom Metazoa; phylum Chordata; class Actinopteri; order Carangiformes; family Carangidae; genus Trachinotus; species Trachinotus anak. The sequence goes on from NW_027273872.1 coordinate 24,320,516, forward strand.
TCTATTCTCGCACAGAGGAGAAGTTTGTCAGTGGAATGGCGGCTGTTTGGTGTGGGAAACGTGGTGAGACGAACAAGAGAGGATCTAACTTGGCTTGAAGTTTTTGGATGTACTTGTACATCACATATGATACTACTGCCGTGATGATCCAGCCACTAAGGAGGAGCCCGAGAGCTATTATGCTAATCAGTGATTCCTGGGAAGGTGGCGGCCTGGTCACATGGTTAGGCAGTAAGGTTAGTCCAGTCGGTTTGAGGATGAACTTAACCAGTTTGGTCCCTTCCATCAGAAGTTGCTGTTGAAGGGTGTCATCAATTGTTAAGTTGTGACCCTTAAACGCGTCTAGCATTTCAATCTGCACCTCATGTCTTTCAGGATCGAGGTAGTGAAGGACAATGTCCTTAATGTGGATAGTGGCCCCTTGAGGAACCGTGATATACACTGTCTGGCTCGGTAGCGTTAACTTAGTGGCTGTATCGTGGCGGTCATAGGACATTAGAACTTCAGTGGCCGGGGTGCTGACAAGCCATCGATTGCCAGCCCTTTCTACCTTGGTCTCTGTTTCTTCATTCTTGGTTGACAGACTACCCTGGCACTTTTGTTCCGGAGATCCGGTCCTTAAACCACACAGGTAGCTAGTGACATCTCTGACGAAAGGGTTACTTGGGCAGACCCAATGGATGTCTCTAGTTTTGGTGCAAAGGCTCAAATTGGGAATTAGGTAAAGTGAAGGGTCGTCGTCATGGCATGCCAGAGTTGGTGGTGTCTTTATGTACACGTGTGTGTTAGCTCTCCAGAACCCAACATTTAAAACTGATTTGAGTCTGTATACGTTTGGCCTTTCTATAATGGGTAAGTTGAGAATGAATCCTATCTCTAGACTCTGAGCGTCTACAGAGATAGGGATTGCGCTGCCAAGACTATATGCTAGGTGTACCTGTGCAGATTGTACAACAGTGGTAGTAGTGGATCTAAGTATTTGTTCAACTAGTTCTAAGGAGACTAAGTAAGTGGGAATCTTACCGCTGCTTAGGCTGTTGACTGAGGAGCTGATCTCTCTGATGAGATCTTGCATCAGATCCCTGACTATTCGTACATATGTGGTGTCTTCTTTCACAATCTGTGACAGGGTTCCTAAGGCATGCAAAGTGTTGTTGAGTAGAGCAGAGTGTAAGTTTACTGTGACTACCGTCCCCTGGAGGGTTTTGCCAAGGTCCAACAATTGCTCTTGTTGGAGACGTAGTCTCTGTTGGATTTCTGGCATCTCCTCATCGAGTTCGCCCATGTGTCTTTGGAGTGTGCTGAGGCTGACTGAGTTGGCGGCTGAGAGGCCCACTGAAAACAGTGATCCAATGGCGGATGCTGCGGCAATCAGCCCGCCAAGAAAACGTTTTGGTCGTTTCTGACCACTAAGGTCCTGCTCGGTGACTAGGAACTTTTGTAACTGTTCCAGAATGTGAGCAGTGGTTTGTTTGGCCCGTTCTATTGTGTCCTGAATTTGTGTGCCACTCAGTCTTCCCTCTGTTAACTGTGGGGGAAGGTGGATATGTTTACGGTATACGTCCCACGGGTCGAGACGCACATAGATCCTCTGGGTGTAGAGGCCGCAGTGGGTGATTAAGAGTCCAGGTGTCTCTTGGAGGACTGTTCCGGTAGGTGGGCCATTCTCGACCACATTCGTTAGCTGGGCGGCTGGTAGACAGAGGAGGATGCCGAGAACCCAAGGGAGTTTCATCCTAAAATAGACCAGAATTCAATTAATTAGGGGAAGAGTGGTGTTTAGGAGTTAGCGCATGCTGGCGGGTGAGTTGAGGCATGCAGCTATCCCTACATGGTTTGTCATGCGTCTGCTGTATTCGGACCTGAGGACTGCTGCTCCCTTTCGGGTGTATGGGCAGTTTCCTCTCTTGGGGTTGTGAAGGGTCTGTACAGCTTGATTTGGTTCGAATGAACCCATTTGTATGTTGGTGACCCCCTTGGTTTCGAGACTCTGATTCTGTAGGCTACTGGTGACAGTTTTCCCACAATCTCGAAGGGGCCTGACCAGCTGGGCAAGAATTTCTTGGAGATTCCTACTGGTTGGGCAAACCTGAAGTACAGCACTCTGTCTCCTACTTGGTATTCGACATCGGACGCCTTCCTATCGTAATAGGCTTTGGCCCCCTTTGCGCTGTCTTCAAGATTCTTTTGGGCCCAGGCGAACGTGGCACGAAGGTGGTCACGGAGGTCCGTTACGTATTGGTGTGCTGTATAGGCGGTTGCAATACTGACGTCCTCGGGGCGGTATAAGAGGTGTAGAGGCAGAGTCATTTGTCTCCCCGTCATCATCTCAAAGGGTGCGATTCCAGTTGAGCGGTGTGGGGTGGACCTGATGGCCATCAACACCAAGGGGAGCTTTATGTCCCAATCCTTACCATTTGTGCCCACATACTTTTTGAGCATGTGGATAATGGTGCGGTTGGCACGTTCGACCTGGCCGGATGACTGGGGATGGTATGAGAGGTGGAATTTGACCTCCACCCCTAGAATGTCGTACAAGGCTGTCATTACATTTGAGGTGAAATGGGTGCCTCGGTCTGAGTCGATGGAGAGGGGTAGACCCCAGCGGCTGAACACGTGGTTTAGCAGCAACACCGCGGTTGTGACAGCTGTGTCATTGGGTGCTGGGAGGCACTCCACCCATTTGGTGAAGGCACACGTGACAGTGAGGAGGTATTTATTTCCTCGTGACGACTTCGGGACCGGTCCGATCCAGTCGACCTGGAGGTGGGACCAAGGAAATGTGATTCCCCTGCTCTGAAGTGGGGCTCGATCTAGTGGTCGGGACGGTTGAAACTGGCAGCAGATTAAACATCCTCGGACATAGGCTTTGGTGTCACGGGACATAGACGGCCAGTAAGCGACTTGCTGGAGAGTTTGAAAAGTAGCCCGGTACCCTCGGTGGCCTCCGGCGGGTGAATCGTGGGCATGCGCTAGTATTACTCCTCTATGATCAGACGGGACGACCCAACGGGATGGTCCCTGGCCGCCTGGGGTGTAGACCAACAAACCCTTCTCCAGTTTTAGATGTGGCAAGGTGCGGCGGAGCGTTTGTAGCTCCTGTGACTCGTCCGATGACGGCTGTGAGGGTTTTTGCAAGGATGGGTTTTCCAATAGTGCTCGGATGGCCTGAATAGCAGCGTCTTGTTCCTGCATGGTAACTAGATCTGCATCGCCAGGTTTCCGACCCAGATGTAAGGTTTGCCCACTGTCCTGAGGGTTTTCTTTCCTCTCTTTTGCCTGTCGGCGGGTGATTGCATTGACAACACAGGTTTGGGGAGTGGGGAGCCACTCGCTCTGTAACTCCCAGGGTGTGCCTTGTTCTGCACCCAGCCTTGCGAGGCGGTCCGCTTCATCGTTGCCATCTTTGTCAGGACCCGGAGTTTGAGAGTGGCCCTTGACCTTCTTCCAGTACACGGTCAGTCCTTTGTCGGTTACAAGTCGGTCACTTGCAAGGAAAAGTTCAGAGTTTTTGACCTCTTTGTTTCTGGCGTTTTTCATATTATTTTCCTTCCATGTGGGAAAGTGGGAGATGAAACTGTGACGTGCATAATTTGAGTCAGAGCAGATCACTAGCTGTGTCACGGTTAGTTTAACAGCTTGTTGCAGTGTGATGAGGACTGCAGCGATTTCCGCGTACTGGCTAGTTTTGGGGCCCAGTTGATAGTGGTTCGGCTCGCCGCTGATGCGGTTAGTCCATAAGATACCCACTCCGGCCCGGAGTTGACCCTCCTGGTGAAATGAGCATCCATCGACGTAGACCTTTGGGAGGTCTCTGCAGACGTTCTCATCATGATAATGATGGTTCGAAGGGAGTGATGGAGTGGTGACAAGGAGGGAGGGTGAGTTCAGTTGGCTTTCGTCGCTGCAGTGCTGACATTCGGCCAGTCCCTGTCCCAGTGCCATTTTGTTGTTCTGAGCGTACTTTACCTCAATCTCATAGCCTTGCAGTGCCATCATCCAAGTGGCGACACGACTGTTGGACACTCGTCCTTCCCTCAGTCGCTGACTGTTTAGAAAGGTGACGGGTTGGTGGCAAGTCTCGATGATGACCTTCTGGCCGCCAATGTAGCTCCGAAAATGTTCTACAGCCCAAACGGTGGCAAGGAGGGCCTTCTCGCAGTCTGAGAACTTTACCTCAACTGAGCTCAGGGGTCGGCTTGCGTAAGCGACCACTCGCTTGTCTGTGTCGTACTTTTGTGTAAGGGCGGCACTAAGGCAGTGGGCCGAGAAGCTTGCTTCCAGGTGGTATTCTCTGTCTTTGTCCGGGTAGGCTAGGCAGGGTGCAGAACAGAGCTTTTCTTTCATGTTACAGAAAGACTGCTCTTGGGCCTCTGTCCATTGGAAGGGCGTGTCTTTGCGTAAGAGTCCAGTAAGTGGCCGAGCAATCTCCGCGTAGTCTTCAACGAACTGTCGGGAGTAGTTGCAAACGCCCAGGAAGCTCCTTAATTCCGACACATTGGTTGGGGCTATGATATCCTGGATGGCTCTAATTCTTTTTGCCTGGGGCTCAATGCCGTCGGCGCCCACTGTCAAGCCCACATACTCAACCTTGGTGCGACACCACTGGCCTTTGGAAAGTGCGAGCTTGGCCCCTGCCGCAGAGAGCTGGTTTAGTACATGTCGGATCTCCACCCAGTGTTCTTCGAACGTCTTGCTTCTCATGAGGATGTCGTCCACATAGATGAGGTTTCCGCGAGCTGCGGCATCACTCATTGCTTTGTGGAGGAAGATGTTGAACTCCGCGGGGGAGTTAGAGTAGCCAAATGGGCAGCGGTTCCAGGTGTACTGGCGGTTGCCGAAAGAGAAGGCCAGTTTGTACTGGTCTGCCGGATCGACCTTCATGGTCCAGAAACCATTTGCCACATCGACAGTGGAGAAGAAGCGGGCCCCCTTCACTTTGGCCAATTCTTGATCCAGATGGATCATAGGCCAGCGGGAAAGTGGTACCTGTTTGTTCAATGGCCGGTAATCAATGGTGAGACGCCATTTTCCAGTTGGTTTCAATACCGGCCAGATTGGTGAGTTGTAGGTTGAATTGCATTCCCGGATTATCTGTTTTTTCAGTAACTTGTCCAGGATCTCTTGGATGGACTCATAGGCAGCCAGCGGAATCTTGTACTGTCGTACAAACGTCGGTGGTGCGTTTGGGTCTGTGGGGATACGCACACAGTGCAGGTCGGTAACCCCACAGTCGTGAGAGTCTCTTGAAAAGATCGAGTGGAAGTCTCTGAATAACCTTCGAAGTGCGTCTCTTTGTTCTTCCGTTGTCAGAGCGTCTGCCTTGGCAAGTTGCTGCTCAATCTCGGACTCGAACCCAGGGTAAGGTTCTTCTGGTGAGGGACGTGTCCCGCCCCCACTCAAAGTTGCATTCCCCGGCTGGGTCACAAGAGCATATACCACCATGTCGCCCTCAACGCCCAGGGCAGCACTACAGATCGCTTCGTTTTGCAGCGACTCGTGGCGGGCGATGGTGATCATTTCGGTGGGGAAGGTGAAGAAAACCTCCTTCAAGTCGTCATCTTTAGCCAGCGATGAGGGCAGATTTCCTATGACAGGCACTGTCAGTTCAAAGTCATGGAAGGAGCTATCGACCAGCATCCCTAGTGGTTGACCCCTCGTCACCTGAATGGGAATGTGGGTCAGATTTTGCACCAGCAGATAGGCTGAACGGTTGTCCAACTCAAGCAGGGGCATGCCGCAGATGGTCAGATTAAGCTCCCCGAAACGTGGCAAAGGTTGGAAGAACGCTTGGGGTCCAGGCAGCTTCTGTCCCTTCAGCAGTGCAAGGCGAATCGGGACACCGGCTGTCCGTGGGGGAATGGTTATATCACTTTCACTGGCGGCCTGACATGCCTGGGGAATGGTCTGCCCTGAGAGCATCTGTTCTGGTTCTGTGGTCAAAAGGCAGTTTCCTGCATTTGCCTGGGACCACAGAACTTGATTGATGGTGTCTAGTTGGGCACCGAGTCTCACAAGCAGGTCTGCTCCCACAACGAACGGTGTTGGTAGTTGAGGGGCTACGCTAATGAAGTGCATCGTCTGTTTCTTCCCCATGTCTACGAACAGTGCACATATCCCGGTCAACTTCAGGTAATGCCGTGGCGATATGGAAGGGTAGAAACGGTGACTTTTCGACACGAAAGGTGGAGGAGCGTCAAGTTGGCACAGTTCATCATACAGCTTCTGGCTGACAGCCGACTTCTCAGACCACAAAGCTAGGTGAACTTCTTGGATTCGAATGCCGTTGAGGTGCACATCTCCGACCAGGCGGGGGCTGTACACTGCCGGGTCTTCATTTTTCAACGAACATAAGAACGACTGATGGTTGTAAAAGGCGTTGTGGTTGTTGGGCTGTGACGTGCCTGAGTGGCACTGATGATGGTGTTCTGGAAGAGGCATGAGCCGTGGCAGGGGCTCCTTGGATTCTTGAATGACGGCGACTTGACTATCGGTAGCTGGTGGGTGGATATCAGGATCAAGTGGCTTTGGTGTGTCCACCTGAGCCCAAATGCGTCCACGATGACAGTCAATGAGTGGAGCCAGTCGGTCAAGCACATCTTGGCCAATGAGCAATGGCTCAGTGTCAAGGGTGCAGATGTAAATGGGGTGCACGAGAGTCATTTCCCGGAAGGTGAGATCAACCCATGCGCGCCTGGTGATGGGTGATTTGTCCTGCGTGTAGCTGGTGATGTTGACGTTGCACCCCTCGATCTGGGGTGGTTTGCCGAGGGAGTGCATTGCTCTGGCAACTTCTGTGAAGGTGCTGGAGCACATCAGGCTGATTTCCGACCCTGAGTCGAGCAACGCCAGGGTGTTAAAACAACTCCCTACTGTCACAGAGGTGTAGATGCGTCGAGCGTTTCCTTTGCGTACAAGTTCGCCCAAGAAGGTCAAAAAGGGGGACTGAGAGCTGTCGGAATTTGTCATCTCTGGATGTGTACTTGCGTGTCCTGGTTCTTTTCCCCAGCTCACCACGTAGACTTTGGCGGCAGCGGGAGAGGGCACCTGGCTTAGTCACGCTGATGGCGGTTTGTTGTCGGGTTTCTCTGGGGTGTCTGGTGGTGCGGATGAGCGACTGGGCGCCTCGAGTTGCCGTGCTGCTTCGGCCACATATTTCCGGACCAGCTCTTCCATCTGCCATTTCAAGCTCTCCCCCATGGGGTGATTTGAGCCCTTGCCGTCATACTTGCCTTCTTGCCTAGTGTTCCGCTCGAACTGGACCCTCCTGTTTGGCTGATTGAATTGCCTTTGTCTCCCTCTGTCTGGGGGACGTGCAGGGTCCCTAGTCCTTGGGTCCTGTTGTCCACCCTGGTGGCGGGGCTGACGATGTCCTTGGGATCCTGTCCTGGGGTTCGGCCTGGCGCGAGGCATTTCATTGCCTTCGAGTTCTAGAGCTGCTCCCTCTGAGGTTTGGATCCCCAGGACTCTGGCTCCACCTTCAGGTCCTCTAGTCGGGCGGATGCGTGTCTCCCATGCCACCTGTGCGTACCTCCTGACTTCCTGCATTGTGAAGTTCCCTGTCCTACAATGCATGGTTACGTCATAACGCACACTTTCATGAAGGTTGTGGAGGAATAAGGACCTGAAAGCACGATCCTCTTCTAAACCTGGGGCATTGCGTCCCTGGAAGTATGCGGCTCGCAAACGCCGGTAATACTCTCTGGGAGGTTCCTGTTTCCTTTGGGTGATAGCGAAAGCTCCAAGGGTAGCTGACGCCTGGTCGGTGTACAAGGAGTACTCTTCTCGCAGGGCCAGGCAGAGCGATGAGTATCGGTCTCGGGTTCCTGGCGGGAGCGTTTCTATGAAGACATGGACGCTTCTGGCGGTAGTTTTCCAGATGAGCTTGAGTTTCTCGCGAGCTGAGGCTCGCGGCAAGTCGAGGAGGCACCGATCAACTTCCCGAAGATAGTCATCGATATTAGACTCCTGGTTACTGGGATCAAAACGCTCTATATCCTTGGCGAGCGACTCGAGATGGCGGGTGCGCAGGCCCTGTTCCCGGGGTGGACCGGGGCCGTCAGAGTCGTCTGAACTGCCATAGTGTCTTTCGTCGCTGTAGCGATGAGTGTGGCTCCTCCCAGTTTGTGCTGAAGGAGTCCAGTCCAGATGTGGGTGCATTGCCTGAGGTCTAGGCGGCCTGACCCTAGGTGATGGTTCAAGGCCGCTCACGCTGCTTGGGGCTTGGTAGTGTCCCCCTTCCCTCAGGTGTGGGGTCATTATGTCACTGGTGTGTGACACGGCATGCTCAAAGGTTGGTCGAGACCCGCCACTCGGGTGTGGAGTCGTGTCCTCCGAGTGGGGTCTCCGAGGCGCTTGGTAGCTGTCTAGCGTGAGCAGGTCCGAGGCTGCGGTGCTGGGGACTGCTTGTCTCCCAGTCGTGGCGCGTGGGTCGGCTGGTGTACCTCTAGAGTACAGGTCGACGTCTTCAAGCCTTCGTCGCAGCGTCGCTTCTCTCGTCCGGGCAGCTCGGAGCTCTGCCCGCAGCCGGTTGGCTGGGTCATTCAAGGGCAGAGTCACCCTAGATGCACCACAGAGGGGGACTGTCTCAGGGTCAGAACCTATCTCCGGGGACTCTCTGGCGAACAAGTCGGCAGTTGTACTTAGCCTGTTGACCTGAGTGCCTTTTTCCTCTTCGGGTTCCACCTGAGTGGCTTCACATCGTGCCCGCAGCGCGTCATAATCCTGTTGGATCCGTTCATTTGCTTCCCTGACTTCTGTCACCTCCTGCCTGAGGCGACTGTTGCTGAGTTGCTGTAACTGGAAATTTTCTTGCAGCTGGACCAGTTGTTCCACATGTTCCGCAGCTTGTAGCTGGACTTTCCGGTGGAGCAGCAGGGTCAGCTGACCGAGCACATTGGGGACCGTGCGTGCCTCCCCTGTTGGTTGATTAATGTAAGCAGCCAACTCACGAATCTTTTCATCGCACGTACTCACAGAGTAGCTGTTGAGGTTGCCTATGTTATCAATAGACAACTTAATTAGGCCAGCGACTAACTCTTGCAGGTCTAAGTCGTCTGCCTTCTGGGGAGCCTCGGCTCCGGTCACGAGGGGTCCTTGGTTACTCATTCTGATGAGCCTACTCCCAGTGACTTTAATCTAATTCAATTTAACTGGTGGTAACCAGTTAGGTGCTTTGCTGCTGATGTGGATGCACAGGTGAGACTTCACTCTGTGACTTACACAGAAACACTACGAATTGAAAGTGTTAGGTTGGTTACTGTTGCAATTGTTCTACCTAGGGTGAGTGGGTTATGAGAGGAAGGGTAATAACGCTACTGTGGTCAGAATAGGAAGAAACTAGCTGGTTAGCCAAGTTATTACTTTCAATTACAGTCCACTAGCACGCGTTGAAACAATCACATACCACCACTGCATATCTACCTGGCGCTTGCAATGACTGTAGATATTAGTGTCTTAAAAAGGGGAATAAATTGCACATTAGTGATTATTGCACATGAATACTGCAATAAAGCTGGTAATAGGATGGCCTCACACGGGGCACCATTTGTTGGGAATCGTAGGAGCAAATGTTTGGTTGTCAGTTAATTATTAATAATTACCGAGGTAATTATTAATATTAAATTAAATTATTATTATTATGTAATAATATCGGGGCACCACCCTGTAACCAGGGACTGACAGTCAAACTATGGTTTTCAGTCTCAAAGGCACTTACTGATAAGTGTCAATATTGGACATATTAGCACTTATAAGTTAACCGATGAAGGTTGAATTTCGAGCACTGACCATCCCAACCAGCTGTTATCACTGTACACATGCACCAATAATCACAGGCAACGACCGCTTAAAGTAAAGAGAAGTTTATTAACAATTGCAACATCAATGGCACTCAATGCTACTTTTCATCAACAAACTCTCATTACAGTTACGCTAAACTACTAATACTATATCTAACAACCAAGGCAAATAATAGGCATATGATGTGGAAGCTTGTATGTCTGTTCGTGTGTGTGTGCATGTATAGGTGTGTCTATGTGTGTGGGAGTGTCTGTGTGTGTGGGAGTGTCTATATGTATGGGAGTGTCTATGTGTGTGGGAGTGTCTATGTGTGTGGGAGTGTCTATGCGTGTAAGAAGATGGCGGCCAAGACCACGTGGGTGGAGTCTAAGATGGCGCCGGATTCAAGCCAAGGCTGAGGAACAAAAGAGTCCAGGTGTGACCTCCCACGTGCTTTCAGTGGAGAGGTGGCGTGGACCTCCTCCGCGTGGTGTCACGCGATCCGAGCACAAAGGCTTCACTTGTATGGGTGTAGGCGTGTGTGTGTGTGTGTGTGTGTGTGTGTGTGTACGTGTACGTGTTAATTGGGGACAAAAAAAGAGGGGGGGAAGAGAGAGAAAGATACAGAACCGGTGTCTCAGGGTTCTGTGAGTGGTCGAGAGGTCCAGTAAACTCTTTCTTCACCACGCAGTAACAGGGCATCGAGCTAACACTCGTCTGGCCTGATACTGGTCCTTTAACCGGTTCAGAGGGAGTCCACTGGCTCACTCGCGGTAGCGAGGCTGTGCAGCGACACCGAAGTGTACAGATGCGGCAGCTTCGCTCCAATCACCCAAGATAAACAAAGCACAATAGCACGTCCTACTTCAGCAGAACGGCACGGACTGTTCCGGTACTAGTGGTTAATGTTCATCAACGGTATAAACAGTAAACAGCAGTAGACCATACAAACAACTAAGCAATAGTAATTACAGCACAATAGCATAGGACGCAGCGGTCCTGATTCAATTTATATCAGAGAGTTCGATCAATGATAATAAACTTTGCACCTTCTAACGATCTGCCCAGACACAAGCCTCTTACTTGGAGTGGATGTGTATAAATCCGCCGTTGCGGCTTCAGCGCGGTCCTGAAGGCTGGCGGGGCCGTTACCTCGTTCCGTGAGGAATAACGGCGGCTGTTCTTCGGGGCGATGGAAGGAACAGCAGAGTCGACTCGATGGAGGGAAAACGTGTCCGCTTCCTCCGACGGGAAAATCCTCCGTCCTTCTGCAGGCAAAGTTAAAGATCAGCGGGCGTGATGCGGCTATCTCCTTCGGATCCGGTACATTCAGCGAATGTGAGCAGTCTGTTGACTCGTCCAGCGAGTTGAAGACTAAAGGCCTATGGTAAAAGAAAAGTATCTCCAAACGTTTGTGTGGTGCTTCCTTTCAGCGATCGGAGTTGCAGCTGTTGCAGCAACTTCGACGCACGGTAAAAGAGCGAGGAGGAGAGTCGCAGCGCTGCTTTTATCACCTGAGTGACGTCACCGGGAATCCCTGCTGGGAATGCCCGGCCTCAGCCAATGCCGTTGCGGAGTTTTCTTTCAAACTCCGATTTTACACATAGGTGTGAATTGTGGGGGTGGTTTTGGCCCACAGCCTGGAGGGAAATGTGGTTCGCTCCTTTGTTCTCCCCACGAGGCATGGCTCGAGTCAGGCTTCAGGAAAAGCATGCAGGCCTCTCTATTGTTCTTTTCAGACCTCATGACTTGAGATCCCAACAATAGGAATGCTAGTGCACTCAATATAGTGTTATAAGGTCAGAACATGTCATTGTTGTGTTTGCAGCTTGTTTTGATGCCCCCAAGATACCAAAACATTGTTCAGAGCTGTATGTATGTGTGTGTGTGTGCATCAAGTCTTTCAAGTTATTCTGATGCAACATGTTTGTGTTGGTAAAAGTAATTACACAGACAAAACTGTGAAAGATGAAACTGCCATTTGCGACACCAACTTCAGAATTCTTCAAATTCTACACAAAGATAATTATGTTCATGTATTCAATATGTTGTTTTAATTCAACTGTCAGCAGCTTTTCCTTTTCATACACAAATGGAAATTAGCTTTTTTCCCCCTCAATAACAAGATGGAAAAGATAAAAGATTAAGCAAAATACCAAATATTCATCTGTAATTATCTCATGTCAGGCTGATCAAAGCAGTTTTCATATTATTGTGTGGAAAGACCTCTACACAAAGTGAAGATAACACAATTTAGCAATGAAGCAGCATTTTGAGTGCATTTTACTTAAGTTATTAATAAATGGACTTTAGCTTGAGGGTTCAGACATTTAAAAATATAGCATATCAGTATAGAAAGGAGATGAAGTCATTGGAGGTTGAGGTTAAAAATAACAATTTATTTTAGTGAATCTCGATTCTGACACCAGTGTGAACTTCAACAATAAGAAGAAGGTCTGAGGACAGATGTCTCAGGTCAGATCAAGGGAACTACTATGAACTACTTCCAGGTGCAGCCAAACAATGAGAGACAGAACCTCCTCCCTACCACACAGACCTGGACTGAGACTGAACATCAGCTCACTCATTGTAAATGGCCCTGGATCACTAGCACAGATAATAAGAGGCAATAAGAGATGAAGAGTGTGTTATTTTGATTTTTTTATTTTTTTTTCTGTGTGGCCTCTCCCCCACCCTTATTACATGAATACAATAATTATTATCCTGGTTATCATTATTATACATTATTACACCTTTTTGGGATTAAATCTTAATCTTAATTATTCTCATTTATCTTTTTATTTTTGCTATTATACTAATAGTACTACAACTACAACTACTACTACTACTAATAATAATAATAAATGTTATTTATAAGTACCTTTCAAGACATCCAAGGACACTTACAAAGCGTATAAAGTATTCAGAAGAATAAACAAGATAAAACACAAAGATTAAACAATATATGAATGAATGAAAATAAAAATAGATATGACTGTGCATACATGCACATGCACATATATATACATACACGTATACTTATATACACACATACATACTTATACACATATACATTATTATTATTGTATATGATCGACTACCACCATGCGCGCACACACACACACACACACACACACACACACACACACAACTAATATCTAATCTATATACACTTCTGTCACTTTATGCTTAATAAAAAAATTAATAAAATTCTAACTGATGACCTACACCACAAGGGAAGTAATCAAAGGAGAGAAAATAACAGAACATGTGCTTACATATAAATTTTTTACGTTCGAACTCTTGGGATGGGGCAGGGGGGTAGGAGTTATCTACGTCTGCTCACCCTGAAACCTCATTTAAAGCTCGTATAAACATGCCGCCTGGATTTTGGATATCCTGTCTGGACAAGGAAAAGCCCATGTTAATGCAGGTGCAAATAGAAACAGACTAAAATAATACCACTTTCAGAGAGCAGACACGCATGAGTCGCGGGTCAGCTCTATGCAAACTGGACCTGTGATGACCCACCGATGAGACGGCTGTCACCCTGGATCTCACTGTCAGCAGAGACTCCAGTCAGCAGTGTCCTTTCAAACACTTCACTGATAAACCAGATAATTACACTGAGCTACTTTGAATAATTCACAGACGGGGGTTGTTGTGGTAGCAAACTTCCCCACTGGCTGTGTTTACCTTCTTATACTATGGGAATGGTAGAGTTTGCAAGGCTACTTTTCAGCAGCCTTTGGATGCCAGCAGCTGCCTCCATCTGTTACATGACCCCTCACTCAAAGGTCGCAGCAGTCCCTCGAGAGCATCCTCCATTGCTTGTTTTGACCTGGGATGAACTGTGTTTGTTGACAAGTCCTCCAGCTCCTGACTAAAATGATCATGACAAAATAAGGTGTTTGTGATACTCAGATGCTCGGTAACCTTGGCGGGGATTGTGCAAAGAGAGGAGGCGGGGATATCAGTAGATAAGATGGAAGGGAGGAAGGGGGGGTTAGGGATTTTTGGAGGGCTGAAAAGGGGAGTACAGAAATCTTACTTTAACATGATATTTGTTGTCACAGTCCAACAGTCCAGCTCTGTTGTATATTGAGACAAGATCACAATAGATCTTGTTTCTCAAAGAGTGGTCCACGAGGACATTTGTTAAAATATCTATCATTTTAAATTGAGTGTTTCTCCAACTGTCTGAGAGTGACCACAGAGCCCACTAGTGAGTAGTGTATATGTGTTGTTTTCAATATTAAATCAACTCATATGTAAATTCAAACATTATTGTTTGAATTGGTTGTTTTTCAGTGTTGTTGGACTTCACTGTCTCATCACATACAGTAGCTTCACCAGTCTACAGCTTATGTTTTACAATTTACACCAAAAATGACCAGCGTGACATTAGAAAGGAAATGATGATGATGCTAAGAGTTAGCCTGCCCCTAAATCACCAGTTATTAACCTATTAACTATAAAACACGACAACGGAAAAGATCGTGGAGCGGTGGCTTAAGACCTGGTCAATTAAAAGAGAATCAAATGAAACCTCTTTTACTGGTAATGTGGTCACCTGGATTGAGACTTGTGTGTTTGATGACATCTGACCAGTGTTTGTGTTGTTAAGTTTGATGCCACATGAAGAGCACTAGTTGTTTTCCTGCGGTGTATGAAGACCAATGGTTATCAATGATGAAAACCCACTGACTTACAGTGGTGAGCAGATTGCTGAGTGATAAGGCGCGTGCCATCGATGTTTTAACCAGCGAGACACTGGTTAAATTCCTGGACGGTGGTCCTTGGTCTGAATAAGTTTGAGAAACACTGCAATAGATAAAAGATCAAGGTCATTAATACAATTCTGGGGACCATGAATGGACCATTTGATTATAGAGATACTTCAATGAAAATCTCCAGTGATTGTATACACTGACCCCAATCCTCTTGTTTTCCTAGCTCACATGTACAACCACAACCAGCGGTTGATGCGTTGGGCCCTGCTAGTTCAAGGTTTTAACATTGAGATCAGGCACAAGAGGGGAGCGGAAAATGTGGTTGCTAATGCACTGTCCCGTGTTTGAGTATAGTTAAAAATAAATGACAGTAACAAAAAAATGATTTTTGTTCTTATGGGAGGGGGTGTTACGGCCATAGTGTCGTGCTGTGTGTTTTTTGTCTGCTGTCCCTCCAGGTACCGCCCTCTTGCGCCAAGTGGATGAGCGCACCAGTGTCCCATTGCTCTTTAGAGCGGTATAAAGGCTGGGAGTAGAGAGGTGCAGGTGCCAGTGGGTCAGACGGCAGCGTGAGGCTGTGTGTGAGCTAGCGAGTGGTGACGGCTCTGATCATTGTTATTGGCCAGTGGGCCAGTTTTTGTGTGTGCACCAGATACTGTCTGCGTGTTACTCCCTGTGGCTGGGAGGGTGTTCTGTTTCAACTTACCGTTTCCTGTTTGTTGCCCTTTCTTTCTTTTCCAGGTTCTACCGGCTTCGCCCGCTATCCGGAGCTCGTTTTATGTTGCCGTGAAGGGTTTTTTGGTTAACTTATTTAATTTATAATAAATTGCCTTATTTGTGACCTTACATTTGTTTCCTAGTTATTCCTTCTCCCCAGTTTTATTTAACATTGTTACTCCCCACTCCCCTGGACCACTTGGGGACGTAACACTGACGTTAAATTTTGGTTGGAAACCGAAATCAGGTTGATGTCAAAACCAAACGTTCGCTAATTGACATTATGATGTTTGTGATGTGTAGTAGAGGTTTAGTTTTGCTTATGACTAGAATGTCGATATTTTTGTGTCAAGATTACCTTGACATGAGACATTAGGAAGACGCTGGATTTTGTTTACTTAACAACACAATTTAAAACCAACAAAATATCAACGTCAGCTGACGTCAGCATTCTATGTCAAATCAACGTTGTTGATACGTTAATAACGCTAATAATGTGATATACAGCATATTTCCGCTGAGTTGATACTGCATGTCCTTGTGTAAATGCAGTTTATTTTCAGTAATTGCAGCTTACAGTAACGTGAACACAGAGCAGCTGATGATGAGGCTAAGAAAGAAAATATAAATGGTTACTGTGTCCTCAGTGTCTGTGGTGTTGTCCTGCAGATGTCAGGCAGAGCCAGTAAAAATAGAACCAGCCTTTGTTAAACATGTGTATTCACATAGATGAGTAAGGACACATTTATGCTGTTAACCCTCTCCTTAACCTCCTCCCTGACCCTTTTTCAAAATAGCAGCCAATAATTACAATGAAGGATTCCCCTAATCTTCCAGTCAGCATTAGCACACTCTTACAAAAATAAATGAATAAATAAATAAAAAACATCTGAACGTGAAGGAATTTCCTTCCTTTTTAGTGTTATTTCAGAGGCCTAACTAAGACTCCAGGAGTTCAGGTCATAACAACCTGACATTGTTAGACAAAGGCTCACAGTTTACCTTCTATCATGACAGTCAGTGTCTAGATGGAGCCATCTTTATCTGCAGCTAGGGTAGCCAAGGTCTTGCAGATGAGGATGCTTGGAAAAGCATAACTTAGAGAAAACTGTCCAAACCCAGTTCAAGTCAAGGATGGGTGAAGTAGGGGACAAGATACATATAAAATTAATTAGGTAAGAACGTGACAATAGCAACGCTCAAATTTCAAACTATGACCCGTGTATGATGAAATCTGTACTGGACATGCTCCAATCACTGCATTGTAAGGTGTCATGTCAAAAAATCTCCAGACATGTTCCAGATCCAGATTCTCGTGAAAACCTGAAAAGGATATCTTTGGATTCCAGGGATTTTGGCGCAGTGATGGGTATAAAGTACAGAAGATTGATGCAACCATGTGATACCTAGGAATACATACGCCCTGTAGGATCAGACACCTTCAGAAATTTGTGTGGCACTAATCTGATTCACACGCTGGCTGTGTACTGCGCATCATTTTCTCCCTGGTGCCCATCAAGGTTTCAATAAATACTTCTGCCGGAGACATCTGAAGTCCTGCTGATCATCTTTTTCTCCACCTCACAAGAGTTCAGCCACAATGCATACACAACGATGGACAATTATTTTTCCCTTTAGAAATGCGAGACTCTAATGAACATGGAAACAAGGGATGGTTTTTAACATTGCTGCTTTTATGTGACTTTCAAACAGTCAGTCAGAGACAGTCAAACTTTACCCCCTCAGCTACATGACTCATCATGATGGAAAAAAATGGCCTTGACCATGAGACTATTTTTGACAGTGCTGAGTTAAAACACAAATGTCTGGTGTCCGCACTTGCTCAAACTGTTGACTCTAATGTTTTGTTTGGAGTTATTTTTATTTTTATCATATTCTGGTCTTCATTATCCAAGGTCTCAGCACTTCACTCTACTGTCGTTACATGATGATGATCTCCATGATCTCCATGACTAGACAACACTATCAGGACAGTTTGCATCTGGCATTAACCAGCATTGGTGACAAAATGACAGCGATGGTTACATCAAGAATGAATAAAAAAAAGAGAGAGAGAGAAATTTAAACCCTGGTTCCTTCCTCATTTCTGCACCACTGGTCAAGCTGACAAACACTTTTGATGGGGTATACAATAAGGTGGGAGTATGGTCAGAGTGTTCCTGAGAAGTGAGCTTTCAATGAAACTGAAACTGAATCATTACTGATGGATGGAGCACGGTTAAAGAAATATGTAAAAGAAATGAGCTTTTTTGCTGGGTGGCTGATGTTGTACCTGTTGCATTACAGACATATAAAGAAACTTTAAAAAGTAGCACGTTGGGTCAATGATGACATTTTCCCACCTCAGTGTCACAGAGTTGTGTTTACATGTGCAACGACAATAGATAAGCACAGGATAATGACTATTTTTCAAAGGAAGTCATGTGCATTTTTGGCACTGGGAGACTGAGAATGTGCCAGTGTTAAATACAAATACATAGTGCTCAGGGAAAAATTGGATTACTCCATGAAAACATTGGTTTAAAATCATGTTGCTGAAGTGCAAGTGAGCACATTCTCCAACTTCCTCTGAGCTGCCTGGTTTCCTGTGCCAATCATATACATGTAAATAATACATGTAGTCAATGATCCCTTTCTGTCCATCCCTGCAGTACTTGGTCCTGTTGGGATCTCAAGTCACGAGTTCCGAGAAGAACAATAGAGAGGCCCTCGTGCTTCTCCTGAAGCCTGACTCGAGCCATGCCTCGTGGGGAGAACAAAGGAGTGGACTACATTTCCCTCCAGGCTATGGGCCAAAACCACCCCCACAATTCACACCTAGGTGTAAAATTGGAGTTTGAAAGAAAACTCCGCACCGGCATTGGCCGAGGCCAGGCATTCCCAGCAGGGATCCCCGGTGACGTCACTCAGGTGATAACCCTCCTCCTGCGCTTCATTCCCGTGCACCAGGTTCAGTAGAGAGCTCCTCCAGCTCTCTCCGCGACTCGGCTGCTGAAAGGGAGCAATCTGCAACATCTGACCTTTTTCCAGAACTTCTTCAAGCCCAGGTCACAGTCTCCAACTCGCAGGCCGAGCACAGATGCTGTGTTTCTCTTCTTCTCGGACCCGACGTAGATCGCTGTGCAATCAGCTGATTTCACGTCCTGTGAGGACGAGCGCCGACTTTGTTAAAGACAAACAAAGTTCACCGTCCCTCATCTGTGATCTTCCCGCTGCCGCCGAGGAACTCATCACAGTCACCGCCAGGAGAGAGACACGACCCGCCGAGCTCCGGCCGAGGACCGAGCTCCGGCCGAGGACCGAGCTGTGGAGACCCAGAGACTTTCTGTCCTGACTCCGGAGGACCGGAGCCGCTCACAGTAAGAGGCTGATGTCTGGGCAGAGACACAGTTAGTGTAGCTGTTGTATTGTTGTATCTGACTGATAAGTGCTGCAGATCCTGTTGTTTAGATCGGTCTCTGTGATCAGCTTAATAAGCCAAATATCTCTAGTTAAAGGACCAATATCCGACCAGACGAGCTCGGTTCTCTGGCTCCGTTATTGTGTGGTGATGTTGTGGTGATTATTAACTGTGGTGACGACCTCTTGTGGACTCTTTCCTCTCTTCACCTCTATTCTCCCTCTTTCCTCCCAATCACCTCATCTACACCTCTCTCACATTCAGGCCCGAGAGTGTGGTCGCGTCATACACGTGAGGCTCAAGGCCCCGCCCACTGTTCTCGTGTTCACGCCACTCACGCTCTGCGGCCAGCCGCCATCTTGGCTCTAGCGAGTACCTCAGTCTGCCGCCATCTTGGCTCCTACTGACACGTCACTCACGTGACCTCGTCACATCCTCTCTCTCTCTCTCTCTCTCACACACACACACACACGGTTGTACATATGTGTTTTGCCTGTAATCATCTAGTTAGTAACCAATGTTTGTTTTAGTTATAGTTGAATTATAATCGGTTTAATATTAAGTAATGTTATGTTGAATAATTATTACTCGTATTAATAAATCCTGTTATAATTTAACTCGTCGTTGTCTGTGATTATTGTGACTATATTTGTGATAACAGCTGGATTCACAACAGTCAGTGCTCGAATTTACCCTTCAACCAACCTTCTGAGACTGTATTCTGAGCCATCAATTTGGTCATTGGTCCCTGGTGACAGGGTGGTGCCCCGAGGTTACTACTTGTAGTAAACATTTATATATATATTGGTGATTATCACTGATAATCATTAATATGATAAGCCAATAACCAAATTGCTCCTACCTGTGCCCCAACAGTCCTAAAATTTGTGATTATATTGAATAAATGTAAACAATAATTAATATGCTATCAACACCTCATCAAATGTATGGATGTAGTGGGTCTGAGTGTGTTGTAAGGCCTGCACTTCACAGGATTGCTCACATATAAATACTGCAAACTACACAGC
Organism: Trachinotus anak; assembly: GCF_046630095.1. Lineage (NCBI taxonomy): Eukaryota > Metazoa > Chordata > Actinopteri > Carangiformes > Carangidae > Trachinotus > Trachinotus anak. Next base: position 24,340,195 of record NW_027273872.1, read on the forward strand.
AGCCCCTCTACACACACACACCTCGACAAGCTTCTCCCAGATTTATGCATAAATGTAAATAAAAAAATGCAGCTCTTAAACAAGAAAATGTAAATACATTCTCTGCAGGCTTGTTTAAAGTAACATCACATTTACAGCAAAGACACTCAAAGAGCAAAGAAAATGTGTACCTTCCCAGGGGACATGCACAGATCATAAAATAACATGATTGTGATGGTTTGTGCTGTAACAGAGCATTTGAACGTCTTAGAAAGGTGTCTGATATTTAAATTAGATCATATTTACTCCTATAAGAAGTATTTGCAACATTATCTGGGGCCTATACTCCCCAAAATAAAAGTCTCCACTTAATCCACACATGATTTTACAGGGACATACAATGTTTCACAACATAGTAAAACAATATCACACTACCACATGGATATTCTGTGACACTCAAAAAAGGTAAATTGTCTTGCTGTTGCATTTACTTAACTGTAGAATATATTTAGTATAATAAAATGTCATGTTTCCAGGATGACTGTGATTAAATCATGTAGCATTTGCATGAAATTCAACATTACATTTATTTCATTCATGAAATTTCATTCATTCATTCATTAAATTTCATTGGTTCATTCATGTTGAGATAAACTGAGACAAGCTGGTTTCTACACCGTAAATCAAGACAATCATTGCCAGAAGAGAAGATATATTGCCGTGCATATGGCAAGGTCAGCAGAAATTCATTATCATCCATCTAAATGCAAAATAAATACTGTTCACAACTTTCATCAGCTGTTAGTCCATTATTCTAACCAACATTTGGTCATAACGGTTTATTTGCTATTTTGTTATTTTATTGAAAAGTACCATGAGTCAAGAGTGAAGCAGATTTTCAGGAATGCAAATTACATTTACTCAGGTCACTGTAACTTTTGTGTATTTGTACTTTTTGAGTATTTTTTAAAATGGCTAATTTAATTGTTACTTACTTCTAATTAAAGTGATAGTTGAGGTTATTTGACGTGGGCTTGTGTGAGGTACTTATCTATTGTCAGTGTATTATCTGGAATGGATCTGAGTCGGCACCCTCCCAGTTTAGAGAAGCAGCCGGGAGCTCCAGCACAGAAACTGAGTGATGTCCTGCTGTGGACTGGGCCATCCGCAAAAACGTGTTATTGCCACTTAAAAAAAATGCCCACTGAAAAAAATCCAATATTAGTTGAAGTGTACGCTTTATTTTGAACATTTTCACTGCTTCATCTTGTTGTCAAACAGCCCTTTCCTTTGGAACTACCTACTCTCAACTGTTTAGCTGCTGTATTAGTACGCCCCAGTGCATATATGCCTAACTCTATCTGACTCAAACAGCTGATCTGAGACATAATACAGTGTGTGCTGTAGTTGCACTTATGTGTAGTAACACACTCCTCTTCCTCTCTCTTCTACTCTCTGTCTCAAGTCAGTCCTTTTCTCTCTCACCCCCCCTCAATCTCATCTTCTTCAGCCTCTGCTTCTGGGCCTCTCCTCTATGTGTGTGTGTGTGTTTGTGTGTCTTTGTCTACCAGTGTGCCAGCTCATCCTGAGGCCCATCTTGCCTGTTGTTAGACACCGTGATCAACAGAACCAAAATGCAATAAAACCTAGTTTATCGAAACAAGATGTTGTTTCCTTGCTGGTTATTCATCTCAAAATTATTCCAAAGATTTAATTTGCATATTAAAATCACTTGAATTTTCTTCCGGGGGAGAATGCCGTAGACCCCCCAACCTGAACAATAGGTGGGAACGCCCATGAAAGCTGTGCCTTGTTAAGACTCCCATTCATAATTAAGCATCTGGTGCCTGAAGGTGGAATGGCATGGAAAACACTGTTGGACTTGAAAAACATTGTTGAGCTTGTGTTTGCTCCAGCACACACTGATGAGTCATTTGCCTGTCTTGAGGGCAAAAATTGAGAGCACTGAAAAAAAGTACCAATAATTCTTCCCTGATGTGCAACTGCTACCAAAACATCATTATTTAGAGCACTATCCCCAGATGATCAGGATGTTTGGACCTCTTGTGGGATTCTGGTGATTTGAGGCGAAGCAGTTTTTATAAGCAGGTCTAAACAGCGACACATCAACTGGTATAAAAACGTGCCCCATCTCGATTCTTTGCTAATGATTTCATATCACTCGAGATCATCCAGTTTAAAAAGCCGCCCTAGAGATTACAAATGTTTCAACAGCTCCCATGTTTGTTTCTAAACAGGACATAACTCAGACTATTGAACAGAACTACTCTGGTACAACTGAAGTTCGTTCATCATGCTAAGGGTTTGTCATGCAAAGGTGTACATTTTCAAAAATGATAGGGATGATAGTTGCCTATGGGTCTACAGGTGTACTGCCTGGACTAGGAGAGGTTCTTCAGATTTGCTATGGCTTTCTGGGTGGAACAGGGACCATTTCAGAGCCTTTAACTTGAGCACATGTTCAGCAGTTTTGATTGAGCTTGGTGAACTGGCTGATGATTGCCCCTTGGCAGACTACTTTCTTGGACTTCTGGGAATGGTGACACAAAAAAAGACATAAATATATAAGGTGTGGTAACCTTCAGATTAAATGGTTGGTTGAATGGTTCTTTGTCCTTTCACTGCTCTGCTGAAATTCAGATCTACTTTCATCAAAACTTTGAATTTTCTCTTCCCACATTCATATACACTGTTGTGAAATAGCTGCTGTGGTGAATCATTCCAGGAGAAAACATTTCCCAGAGACTGATCCTTCCAAAGTCTGTCAGTGAACTTGCACAGCAAATAAACAGGAAGTGTGGAGCAGAAGGGGACTTCAGGCTTCAAGTCAATGATGCAGAGTTTAGGAGTTCTCCAACTTACTCTCGATATCAGATGTCCAGAAGAAAAGTGCTACTAAGATCATCTTTAATTCACTTGCACCTGCCCAGCTTAGTGGCTCCCTGCCCCCTCACTACTCAGCTACTGCAGCCTTCCGCTCCAACATATTGTCTTCTCCTGAGTCCAGCTCATTAAGATCCTCTGGATGGCCCAATATCTTCTACATGCTCTGGTTCTCTTGTGATACGGAGCTACACCTGGACAACTTTTTAAAGAAACCTGAACTTTCTTGAACTGAACTTTATACTAACACTAAATCTGTCATCCTTGATGACTGAACTGAAATGATCGTCCAGTAGAAAGTTTACCTCTCCGGCTTTGACTTTGAGGAATCTCTGTAGCTTTCAGAACTGAAGAAAAACAATGTGGGCGACAATGATGGACAAGACCTCTGCACACAGAAAGCAAGAGCTAGTCCCAGAGAAGCCCATGACAGCTGATGTCAAAATGAAGTGGCCAGTTCTCTTCCATCAATGTGTGAAGGAACATCAACCTTTTTTACTTTTACTGAAATATATCATATATAGTGAATACATACTTCTGGACTGTCCTGTATGTACCATACAAAAAACATATTGGCAGACTGAGAAAACTGATTAGGTTTTACTGATGGGCCAGCAACATAAGCTTTTGTTGGCACTCTCACAAAGGAAAACATGCATATAAACTATATATGTATATATATATATATATATATATATATATATATATAGAGAGAGAGAGAGAGAGAGAGATAAATAAAGAGACAGGACAGTGAATGGACAGTGACATCAGAATAGCCAGACTGAGTTTTGGTTATTGTTACGTCCCCAAGTGGTCCAGGGGAGTGGGGAGTAACAATGTTAAATAAAACCGGGGAGAAGGAATAACTGGGAAACAATAATGAGGTCAAATAAGCCAATTTATTATAAATTAAATACGGTAACCAAAAGAACCTTCACGGCAACACAAAGCGAGCTCCGGAAAACGGGCGAAGCTGGTAAAACCTGGAAAAGAAAACAGGAAGAAGCGACAAACAGGAAAAAGTAAGTAGAGACCGAGAACACCCTCCCAGCCACAGGGAGTAACACGCAGACAGTATCTGGCGCACACAAAACTGGCCCACTGGCCGATGATGAACGATGAACAATTCAGCCATCACCACTCGCTAGCTCTCACACACAGCCTCACGCTGCCATCTGACCCACTGGCACCTGCACAGCTCCACTCCCAGCCTTTATACCGGCCTTAATAAGCAATGGGACACTGGTGCGCTCATCCACTTGGCGCAGGTGGGCGGTACCTGGAGAGACGCAGAGAAAAACACACAGCACGACACTATGGCCATAACAGTTATTTTGGTGTCAAAGCTGGATGCTCACTCTGCAGACTTGATCAAGAAAAGTGGAGTTTTATCATCATCATGGTACTCATAACCCATGTACAATATCAATGGAAAAATGACTGAGAATTTTTTCAATCTTGCAAAGCTGTCATATTTTTCGACATCACTGAAAACCTGGCCATTGTGAAATGGCTGATGTTCTGGAGATAAGATGCCAGCTTGTTCCAATGCAACTGACTACAGAAAGTTTACTGAAAAACCCAAAGCAATGCAATTCTGAACCAAAAAGTGGCATTGGTTGACAGTTGATGCTTCTGTTGTCAGGGTTTGGTGTCAAAATTCAGATTATTCGTCGAGATAAACTTTTCCCAGCCTATGACATCCATTCAGAGGCATGACAAGAAAGCCCTGTGGACTGCATTCCTGCCAGGTTCCTGCTATGCTTTGTGACTCTGTGGGTGTGATTTACATAACAAGTCCAGAACCAAGACGTATAATGTTTTGTGTAGATTAAAAGGTTAAGATGCACAGGAGTTTTGCATATTCAATCACATGTTTATAAATCACTATGCACACCACATAAATCACAGCACAAGACAGTCTACATATGAATTATGCAAATTTAAATGGTTTATGTTCACTCTTCAATCAGATGTTAATGAATGCTGAAACACCCTTAATCAAACTGAATGGCATTAATAACCTTCAGATTATTTCTCCTTTAAGGAGAATAATCGGGAAAACAAAGAGGAGACTTATTGATAATGAAGTTGAAACCTGAGAAGACGAGAAGGAAAGAGTTACCGACTCATCTAATAACAGATTTGGAGACGCAGAAAGTTCTTCATTTTGAAAGAGGAAGGTGAATTACCACTACATTTAAACATTTGGACGTCTCTATTCATACTCATATTAAAGACACATCTGCACTTGATTGCGGGTGACTTGACGACACATCTCGATAGTTGGCTGGTAATCCTAACTTCTCTAGTTTTAAGTTGCTGCTACTTGAAATTCAGTTGTTTACCAAAGTTACAGTAATGTTACCTGGTCCAGTTTCACTAAAGGTTCATCCAACGTTTTGTTGCGATTCAAAGCTTCACCCATTTTTCATTTTGTGTTTGTCGAGGCGTCATAGCTGTATCACAGCAGCAGTTCTGTCACATTATCTCTTTGGATTGGCTCATCTCAGCCACCGTACCTCGACTACAGTGGGAGGAGCACAGTGGTAAGTAATACAATGAATGATGGCTGAATTCAATTTCAGTGCTTCAGTTTCAGGGTCCTGGAGTTGTCCAGGCTGTGATGAGGGGGAAGCTCATGGGTGTCATCCAGCTGTTGGTCCCACTGCGAAAGGGAAATCAATTTCTGGACTGTACTGCACATCCTCATAATGCTGCAGTCTCCCCCTTCAGTAAGCCATTAGTTTGCTCTGGCCCAGAGGGAGCCTGTTCTCTGCTGGGTATTGCAGCGTCCCTGTTGTGTTCTCTGGGGTTTTACAAAGAGGGTGAGTGGTCAGAGTTTCTACAGGTATCTTTCATTACCTGGGGGTAGAAACTCACAGAAGAACAAAAATGATCAATTTCAAAGTGCAGACTTGGCTTGAGCCAGACAAGTGTCAAACATTTGTTCACTTCATTGTCCTTCCTCTATGTAGTCATCATCAATGCCTGTGCTACTCCATAGAGGTAATTTCTAGTTACTGACCGTGTGTAATGATTTGAATGTTTGGAGACATTTTTCCGTTGAATGGTCAGAAGTGCAGAATTTATTCTATGTACTGAACAAAAAGAAAGCACAAAATATTTCATCTGAGGGTAGAAAGAACACAACTAAGACTTTTTTTCTTTCATTGTCTGAGTTTATTTCAGTAAGGCCTTCAGTTTGATGGCTATGTTTGCACACCCACACAGATATTCATAAATCTGTCTTAATTGATTTTTTGGCCACTTGGGGGCCCAGATCACGCTGTAAACTCAGCGGTGCTGAATTCATTAGATGTCCATAGTCAAGCTACATGGCAAGTTAAACACTTCATCCAATAAACACCAGGGGAAGGTAGTGTAACAACAATCAAAACAATCAATGGGTTTACATGTACTTAAGAAACCAGGGGCCTCATTTATGAAACTGTGCAGAGTACCAAAAAGGCAGACACCTCCACTCAAATTTCTCTTCACAAATAACAATCAAGTTAAGAATGTGTGGCCTTGGTGAGTCTCATATTCTGCCCAAAACAATGAGACAATCAAGTATAAGTGATCAGTGCAAAATGCTCATGAATATTGATGCACATATTGTTCCTATTACAAACAAAACAAAGTTTCAGAGGCTGATGGCAACAACAATGGACAACCCCCATTAAACAAAGTGGGCAGACATGGAGATGCGTGTATGGACCAGCTGGTGGCATGGGGACACTGAATCTCGCCACCACTTGATATTTATATCGACATATACATAACTGATGAAATTACAATCACAGTCAGTCACAATCACACATATCAGTATCTAGAAAACAGTTCACACAGTATTTAGCTCCAAACCCCAGCATACCGTGTGTTTCTTTCTCTCTAGTGTTTCTCTCATTTTCAGGTATTGAGGTGAGATGGCTTGAGAAGGTGGAGTATGTGTCCAGCTCTGTGCACCTCGTGCCCCTGACAGCACAGTCATGTGTTGACCAAAGACGTTTTCGACAAAAACCTATGTGAAAACTAAATGCAAACGTAGTTGGTGGGATATTTACAGCGTTAGAAAACTTTGTTAGAAACCTACAAGCGCTCTGTTCTCAAACTCTATAAAGAACTCTGATTCAATTTGATGATTATTTCATTAGTTAATGTGGTTGAGATGAAAAGAAAAGAAATGAAGATATTCTGGGTTCATTTCGGGGAAAGGTTTGTCAGACTTCCAAGAATCACCAACCTGTTGCATCATCCTTGGCTCTGACCCCCGACCCTCTGCACTCTGAGGGTTTGGGAATGTGGTGATGAACCAGTGCCATGTGCTCAATAGTTTAATATTACTAATACCAGTATTAATATAATAATGAATCAGAGATGGAAACGGTTGAGATTTGGTTTGGCTTGTGTCTTTTAAAACAGAGAGGTTATTATGGAATAAATAGTGTGTGATTTGACATTTTAGGGTGAAATCAAATCCATCAGAAGGACCATTATAAAATCTGCGTCTCCAAAACGTTAGTACATCTGACTCAGCGTGTAGGACCAACATTAATGTTGGGCATATTAACGGACATAGATACCCCCGCATATTATTCTTCATTGCTTGGGTTATTATTTTGTTTGTTCATAACCTCAATGTTCACCTGATATATGTTTAAGTGCAATAGCAACTTTAATATTTTAGTAGGTTAATGTATGGTTACAATGAGTAAAACTCACACAGGCATTTTGGGGCAGCCTAGCGGATCCTTTGATGTTGAGAGACACAGGAGGGCGCGTTCAGTAGACACAGAGAGCCTGAAGTGTGCAGCCACGTTATGCTGATGTTTTGTTTGAGTGATAAAGAGCATTTCATGTGTAAAAGTGCTTCACCTAGCTAATGAGAAAATCAGTAATGGAGCCACCTGTAGCCTACTGGAGAAGTAGTTGTGTCACTGTGTGACACATTATCAATGTGAGTGTGTTTTGAGAGTTGGATGAAGCGAACATTTATGTGTTGTGCAAGTTACAAATTGACATTCAGTGGACCCAGGGAGCCTGCAGTGTGCAGCCACGTTATGCTGATGTGATTGTGTTTCTGGATTTCCAGAGAAAAGGAACAAAGTAAAGGAATTATTTTAAACTTATCCACTCCTGGAAGTCCCTTTTTGTGTCCAAGTGTGCAACAAGAGTTTTCATACAGCTGCACACATTGGCTTCTTCACATTTCCATACTAAGTGGTGTACACACCTATTATGAATGAGGCCCCAGGTTACTCAGAGAACTCAGGTTACATGGGTAATGAGGGAACATGATAACACACTCTCTACTAACCTGGTTACTGTAAATAAATTTGCAAACATGTAGCAGGTCAGTGAACAGATTTTCCTCTAACCCCGCCTTATTTTGGAAGCATGGCGCACTGATGTTAACTTTTTTTTTGTGATAGAAGATGCAGATTCCAGTATTTTGTTTGGTTTTTTTTTCCTTTTTGTTTTTGGTTTGTTTTGTTTTATTTATTTGTTCTTTTTTTTCTGATTTGTTTTTTTTTTTTTTTTTTGCCATGTGGCTGTGTCAGAGCACACCGACAGCACAGTGACAGCATATAAATATACAGATGTGCGTGCAACAAAGCACCCACAATAATCTACACATGTAATTGAATATATATATATATATATATATATATATATATATATATATATATATAGTACATATATGTATCTACAGTGCATGTGAAAAAAACATCCAAACATAACCCATTTATGCATGTGCATATTTATATATTCACCAGAAATCTTCTGTATAAAACATAAACATACACAAGACTGCAATGTCTGCATACACAATGGAACATCATATTATTCCCAACATATCTATTAAGTATGAGTACAGGCCCATGTGCCTGGAGACCTATAAATATGATAGATAAATACTAATAATAATAAAAATAAAAAGGCCATCATGATAACTTGACAAACTTAACAGGTAGCATTTCAGGAGATTTTAACCAAAGCTATAAAACATCACAAGGGGAACTGAAGCCGAATGCAGGTTCATGTAAAAAGTCATGTGAGTGGCACCATGTGGAGCTAATTAAACCCTCACAACTATGTCTTGGGGTGGAAACCAGGCTGGTTACTTTATATTCAGATATAATTCATAAGCAATAGACAGAGCAGGAGAGGGACAGAGAGCGCTGGCTGCCATCCGCTATGATCTGCAGGTCAGCTCGGGTAGAAGCTCAAGCATCTGATCTACTGTACGGCATTTCTCTCATGTACCTGACACACACACACACACACACACACACACTCAGATGGTCTCACTATAGATATACATACATATATATCGCTCTCTTCCTCTACTCCCTTCCCTCTCTCTCCTTGCTGTACCAGTGTGGTGAATATAAATGAAGCAGAGCAGTGCCATGCATATCAATGTGTTCTTAATAAATTATGAACCAGATGTAGAGAGAAAGAGGCAGGACAGGCCTGTGTTTCCCGCTGTGTGGCCAAGAATTCACTCCAGACAAAAAAAAAAAAAAAAAAAAAAATTGCATATAACGATAAAAAAGCAATACTATTTCCAAAAGTAAATGTCTTACAAAGCAAATGTCTTGCAGAGGAAGATTTTCAACATTTGAATGAGCTAATTCAGGACCCACAACCGTGTTTTATCTCCCTCTACTTCCCCTTGACAAGCCCAGTTTTAATATACATTTGTACTCACTCAGTTAATGGACTTCCAACATGGTTGCGAGGCGATTACTGGCACAAAACCTCGATTGGCAAGACCTGGAATACGTCATAAAATGATTCCTCTGTTAATAATATCATGCTTTGAAAATGCCTGAGATTTATTATTGAGATGATTCATTGGCCGACTGTTGCTAACACCCTACCAGTGAAAATTTCTCTGAGATAAACAGTTTTATGGCAAACAATTATAATTCAGCTTTATGTGAACTTGATGACGCATCATCTGCTTGATTTTGAGGTGTAGTGAGGCCTTTGGGCTCCAGTATGTTCACAGTCGAATGGTTTACCTTGTTACAGTCTTTGCCACAGGAAGTAAACTTTGACAAAGCTAAAGTTGGACTAAGCTGAGCTGTCACCACTGATGGACAGTGACAAAATACATTTACTTGAGTACTGTACTTAAGTATTTTTGAAAATTAACATTTCTATGAAGTGCTCTTTACTTTGAAGCAGAGCTTTTACTCAGTGGAATGTATTTTCTTTTATTTCCTAAAATGTGATAGACCCTATGTGCACCCAATGGATAAGACCATATGCTGTGTTCATCACAGGAGGAAAACTGATCACAGACAACCATTACACTGTCAGTCATGTTGAGCTTACAGCATTTTTGAACAGCTCAGTTTGAGCGATGGCTACGTTAGTGAAAGATGAGACAGGAGATTCTTCACCAGAGACCACGGCATTTACTGTGTTTACCAGGACCACAGCTTATCCATGCCATGTGATTTTGTGGCGATGGAACATGTACATTTTTTAATCTTATTTATTTATTATTATTTATTAACCTTAATTTTTTAAGGACAGTGACTCCGTTTGTTGATTCAAGTGTGTTTTTTATGGCCATTTCTACAGTCTTTGTATCATATTCTCCAAGCTTTTTATCCTACAGGTTCTACAGTCAGTCAGTTCATTCAGTAGCTTGTTTCAGAGTCAGTAGGTTCTGGAAATGTGGAACAAATGTGGAACAGTACTCCAGTACTTTAACTCAAGTAAAAAAAAATGGCTGAACAACATTGGAGTAATATTTGACCAGAAGAATCTATATTTTGACTCAAGTATTGGAGTTGCGTACTTTGTCCACCGGCAGATTATGATGTGCTTATGTACTTTTAAAGAGGAAGTAACATGTCAGCAGCGCCACATTCCTTTGGATATTGTTGTGACCCATCATCTCTTTAGAAAATACAACTACACACATACATGCCAATGAACATTAAGTAGACCTTCGAACAGTTGTCATTTTCCAAGTTTCATTTTGAGATGAGAAAGTCTTCTCTTTCTTCTCTTCTCTTCTGTAGAGGAAAATATAGTCGACAGAAGAGAATGTGTGATGACTGACATTACAGTAGCAGGAGTACAGTAAAACAAATTTAGCCTGAGTTAATTGCATTATATCAGTGAAGTCCACCTCCACGTGTCAGAGTGTGCCATTTCTTGACAGCTGCTGTGACAAAAGTAGGTAAACAGGATTCTACGTATTACTTCCTTGTCAGACTTTGAATTGTGGTTCACAGGAAAGTCTCGTGTATAGACTGACAGTGGAAGTTTAAGCATTTTATTTGACAGTGGTATTTTAAGTGGACAGTTACAAAGAGTGAATGTGAACAGTTCTATTTTCTTTCCAATGATGTGTCAGCTTTGTTAACTAAAGGTACAAACTTACTGAATGCTACGTGTCTTAATAAGTAGGACAGTTTTGTTACTTACTGATTAAGCTGAAATAAGACAAACTAAATATTGGTTTTGAACCCTCTCAAGCTCTCTCCATAGTCAGATGGGCCATAGAAACTGTTTGGACAAAGCCCAGGGGGCTGCAGCAACTGTGTCCCAGCTGATTTTCTATCCCAGTCCCTCCAGTTTGTTTTCACCTTGGTTTCTATCACTCTCCCTCTTTGCCCATTTTGCCTCCTCCAACAAGAGGCATCTTTTTTCTTTTTTTTGTTTTTTTTTTGCTTGGTAGAGTTTCCACAGTTACTCTGGTTTTTCCATCGACCACCATTTCCAATACCAGGAGAAACCGACCGAAACCTACAAAACAAAAGCATTCTCTGTCTGCTTTGGTTGCACGGTGGCAGGCACTTTCATGCATAGTAGCAGACAGAATTGCACATGGAAAGTGAAGCTCATAGGGAGCCATCTAAACACCAACAGTGACATTTACTTCATAATGAGAAGTTAAAACTTAGTCAAAAGTTAAGTTGAAAGTTGTCTATTGTCACCAGATACTTCTTTACTGTAGTTACAAACTTAAATGTCAAATACAGGCACTTTGTAAGAAGTCTTTACTCAGCCTAACCTGTTTGATTTGGGTCACACAGCATAATTGTCATGTAGTGCATTAAATCTGTAATTGATTATTTATTATTATATTTTTATAGTTATGACACTATCCTTAATTTGATTGCATAATGGTTAATTTCCCCCATTTTGTTCTTGTATGTAGAAACCAGTATTTAACTGGATTATTAGATTTTTGACTGTGGCTGGGTCCAGTTATTTTCCAATGACAGCAGGAGAAATGAGAGTAGTTTTTGTTTTCTTAAGAAGATGCAGAATCAAGAATACAACGAGATTTCTTGAATTTAGTCGGGTTCACACAGGAGAGAAGACAGAAATTCTGCTGATCTCTACTGCTGATGATCCACCATCTGGCTTTGAGAGTCAGGCAGCACGTCATCATGTCAATCATATAACACCAGCAGCCAATTCAATGCCAATCTCACCAGAAGTGGCTGAGATATCCTGCTGTGGAACAAAGCTTTGTTTGGATGAAAGGTCAGACTTATATTACTTAGGTTTCCAGTTAGCCTCCAGTTACTGTATTCTTCTTTAATGTGACAGCATTTCCACACAGTCTCACCTGCCACCTCTATCATTTAATCCAGAGCAATTTAACATGATAGCCCCTGCCCAGGGCCAGTGGATCAGGTCCTTTTGTTATTTTTAGGTCAGTGTTTCTTGGCCCCGCGTAACCTGCTACAAGCTGAACACGATCCAACAACAACCCATAAGCTTTGATTAATTCATTAAATTGTCATAAGGTTGTTTTGCAAAACCGCAACTGCGCAGCATGTTTCCACGTGTTCACACCCACAACGTGCGCTCGCTTGGCTACACACACACGCACACAGACAGCGACACACATGCTTGTTCACAGACGTGGCACACACACAAACACACACACACACACACACACACAAACCACACTTGATCTGTTTAGCTGCTGTTTAATTGATAGTTATTCTTTACAGTGGAAATAGATCTAAAAGGGAACTCAACGGATCACCTGTGCTTCCTCTAGTATCAACTGATACTATTCGGATGGGTTGTGTAAGTGTATGTGTGTGTGTCTGTGTGTGTGTGCACTTGTGTACCTGTGAGGTGTTGAATCACATTGAACAATACGGAAGGTAATTCATTTCTTTTCTTATCTCGTGCCTTTTCAGCCACACTTCTCCCTGCTGTGTGTGTGTGTGTGTGTGTGTGTGCACGTGCACGCTCTTCCTCCCCTCTCTTTGCTGGCCCTGTGCACAGACTTCAATCTCATTAAGACGCCTCTGAACTTTCTAGAATGTCACGTCCCTGTTACCTGAAGCCACCACGGACACACACTTCGAAGCTTTGCTTGACTTTCTGTAGCTGCCTGGCAATTAATTTCAGTTAGGATCATGCTTCACATCTGGACCAGTCATATTTATTTATTTCCACATTCCTGGTTTTATTTATTTATCTTAAAATGTTTCAGTAGACATTTTTTCAGCCTCATTAGGATTTTTGGGGGATGGATGGTTTGAAGGGCACCTAGTCAGGAATGATAAAGATGTATTTTCTTCAAAACATTTTGACCTTGAAACTGCAATATGGAATATTTTCTATTTTTTTATTTTTCTATTTTCAAAGTTTTACCTGTTCTTTCTCTCTTAATTAAATCCACTGCTGGCGCAGTGAACCTCAGTTCCACCAGATGCTTATCCCTCCCTCAGTAATAGGTCGTCGAGGTAATAACCTCATGAACAGAGATACAAAAAACATGGCTGCCCACACAACAAGTAAAACAAACAATATTAATTATTAATTAATAATATCACTAATTCATACACATCAGCGCAATATTGTTCTGATTTTCATTGGAGTTATGTAGTAGTAATACCAATACAGTATTAAACGTAAAGGACCTTTATAATAATGAGAAGCCAAAACACACCTTTATATTTTTTTCATATTCCTACCATGTTTCCATTTCCTCAGTTTTATAATGTAAAAGTCAGCAATTACACATTTGCCACTTTTAGCTTCTTACCACTGACCTCAAACAAACAAAGTAACACCCACAATATACAGTATGCTAGATTTTTGCCCTTCTTGATTGTGTGCTGGTTCAGTTAAGGAGTCTGAATACCAATATGTTCATGAACTTCAAATGCATGAATGAGAGAGTCCTGTAAAAAAAATGAGCCCGCAGATCGTCTGTGTGAGCAGCTTAATGTGACTCATAGTTTGGTTTTTATTGTTTATGATGTGAGCAGAAGGAGGAAGTCAGGACGTTGGGGTGGATGGATGGGTCAAGGACACTGCTGTTCATTTCCTCTGTGAAACAATCAGTGTTATTTCTCCATTGCATATTCTCAACTCTGTGTTGGTTAATGTAACCATGGCGATCAAGGAGCTATTTGTAAGGAGTTCAGCATCAAACTTCATTCCTTTACTCATCAAGGGCTGTTTCCAGCAGTGGAAAACAACTCAATGTTAACTCTTGTCTCTACCACAACTTTTGTTCTCCTGAAGATAGCATCCTAACCACCAAGCCCAGTCCTATAGCAACTCACTGAAGCCTCCAATCTGCCCTGAAGAAGTAGTACAGCTCCAAGGATGCATTACAACCTCTTGTATTATTAGGACAACAATGGCTGAAGCTTTTGTGGAGCAACAATCACCACCTACTCCTGGCAAGACAACACGCAGAGAAAACTTACAATTCGCTCCTTTTAAAATAAATCGCCTTATGAAGCACGAGAGAGCATCCCACTGGAGATTAGCAAATAAATTATATCTGCACTGGGAAACATGGCAGTTTGTAAAAATACAGACTTAATTTATGCCATTATCTAATATCAAGTAAATCACCTGACAACTTTTTGTATTCACTGTGATGAAAAGTCTGACCTCTGTTGGAAAACCTTGTTTCTGTCATTTTCCTGACATCATTACTGTTTTATTTGCAATGTTATACCATCCAAGAAGTGTGTGGCCCTGCAGCATTTTGTTCTTACTTAACAACATTTGGAAACCATAAATTAATTTCTTTTAAAACATCTACAATAGCTAGAAACTGGAAAGTTCTTAATGTAAATGTGGTAATTTATCAGCCGCTGTTGCCAACAACATCGGAGTCTAAATCAGTTTTGCATTTATCATGTTTTTCCTACTTCTACCATTAACAGAGCTCATAATTAAATACATTTTTGGAAATAAATGTGACCCACAGTGGGGAAGATAAGTTGTGCTGCTTTTGCTGACAAAATACAAGAAGGCTTTCAGGTTTGTTGCATGTCACTCTAAATAGGATCACAACTTGTGATAAAAGAGTTTGAAGTCGTTGGTATGCCCATGATGAATCTCAGTGCTTAGAAGAAGGAATGCTTTCTTTTCAGCACTGCAACTGAATTATCTCTGAACCTACCTATTTACTTTTAGCTTTTAACTGTTGCACAGTTTCTCTAAATCTGACACTTTTCTTTCACTTTGCTTTTGAAATTCGTTTGAGTACCTCACCAACACAGTTATGGTTTGCTAAAGCAATCTGAGTTTCAAAAGAAGCTGCGTGGCCTCTCCTTTAAAATCAACATACAGTACACCGTGCAGAAAAGCCCTCTATTTTGATGACAAATCTATTGAGTGTTTAATATCTTCAGAGTGTAATTTGTTCTACAGCTGATGGACCTATATAACTAAAGAAATTATAAGAGTACAGTACTTTTTTTTTCTTTTTTTGCCTATGTGAAGTTATACTTCCTTTCAGACATCTTCCAGAGAATTCAAACAAAACCTGAACATTTCCACATCAGCTGACTCCTTCTTAACATGCACACACACACACACATGCTTGCTGGTTTGTTGACTTGATAGTTGGTCCATGTCAACACACCCTTTCTTGAAACACAAGCTGAGCATGTACATGAGTGTATGTGTGGGTGTGCACAATTTATTCCTTGTTTTTATTTATTCTATGGAATTCATTTTTTAACTTATTCAAATTAATTATTTATTATTATATGTTATATATTTATTCATTTTTTATTATTTTGATACTATTTTATAATCATTTTATTTCATTTTACATTGTTTTTAACATTTCAACATTTAACATTTTTTAACATGTGTATTTTCATTTGAACCACATTGTCCATGTCATTTTTTTGTGCTGTATTTCTTGTATGATTGATTTTTCTTGCTTGGTGCCTTATACATAAAGTTTATTATTATTATTATTATTATTATTTTATATATTTTTTTTATTTTTATATACTATATTGTGTCAATTTATGTCAATGAAACAGTATATTTCTTGTTATTTGAACATCTTGACATTATTATTATATTATTACTATGATTATCATTATTATTAGTAGTAGTACTAGTAATAGTAGTAGTAGTAATATAAGCATTATACACAAACACAAAATCACAAATGCAAACTTCATGAGAAAGTAGAAAAATGGTCAGAGGACCAGCAAAGTTATCAGAATACATCATCTGGGAATTAGAAATGTTTGGAGACAGATTTTGGTGCCAGTCCATCAGGTCGGTGTTGAAATGTTGAGATAATTGAAAGTTTTCACTCTCAGGTAGAGCCAGAGGAAAAGTCAACAAACAATCCATCTTATAGTTGATGAGATTTCAGTCTGGACCAAAGTGGTGGACCTGCTAAATGACAGGCTGATTCTGCAACGCCATAGCTTCATAGAGCAGTGCCACCAGCATGGCTAAAAAAATCATACACAGCTAGAATTAACCCAATTGTCATGATAAGTAAAGTACAACATGCTAAAGTTCTCACCCTTATGTAGCCTTTAGCTTCATTTTTAGAAGAGCTATGGAGCATACATTTCTTTCAACTTAATGCTCAAACCTCTTCCCACAGATTAAAACAGAAATACTGATGTAAGCCTTCTTTAAAGGTCCCATATTGAGGGTGTGTTATGTCTCTTGATTATAAAGCAGGTCTTGGTTCTATACTAATACTGTGAAAGTATCAAAGCCTCAGTCCACAGAGAAATGCACACAGCCTGTATTCAGAAACAAGCTGTCAGGACTTATGTAACTTTGTGATGTCACAACTATACAGTCACCACTTTCAGCCATGCCCCAAGCCCATCCCACCTGGACCCATCATCCAACCTTTCTCTCAGTGTTTACCTGAAATTAACTATATTTTTATCGGATCACTCAGAAAACAGTCAACAAATCAGAGCATCAGCTCAGATCCTCTCTTCTGATTGGCTGACTGACCTGTTGTTACTAGAGCTCCAGAGAGAAGCCTGAGTAAGGAGATGTAAAACTACCCTGAGATGGTTTTTGGTTCTTAAAACCACAAAAGTATCTTCTCATGGATGTCAACACTTCCACTAAAACACAGGAAGTGTCAAATATGGGACCTTTAACAATCTGGCCAGTGTGGCAAAATGTAAATGAACCGCTCTTGCTTGTCCTCTGTTTACACTTGTACGTCTCCAAACATGCCTGTTTGTTTATGACATTGTTAAGAGGCCTTTTTCTGCAGGCCACTAGAGGCTATTTTAAAGCTCAGGCCGATGCGAGTTAGTCACAATGTGATGTGTGACCCTGCGGGTGTTGATGGCTTGACAATGCGGATGACATCCCAACATGCTGTGGCTTTGGATGTTACGTATCCTCCATTACTATTTCAGCCCCAGCTGGCTCAGGGGAGATGTGATTACAGGGCTCCGCAATAAGCCAGCAATCTGTAGTGGAAAGTACAAGGGCTGAAGGTGAATAATTGATAAAGACTCACTGTTTGAAGGATTGAGTGACTGACTAACTGTTGTCCACCACAGAAAAAGAAAAAGAGAGGTATGGATGGAAAACAGACTGAGGGTTTTTGATTCCCGTCCTCTTTTTTTCCTTTTTTTTAACTTTCTCTTTATTTGCTTGGATTTGATGTTTGCTTTTGCTTTATTTTTCCTAATACCCTCACCTCACCTGTCATCTCCTTCCCATCTACTGTTGTCTTTTCCCTCTTTACTACACCTCCCCTGCACCTCTCTTTCTATTTTGTTTCCTGCTTCTTTTCCCCCTACCTGGCTCTGGTGATATAAGGTATAGCGACAGCTACTGAAACCTGAGGGATTAAGTAAAGGTATTTTCATAGCCTGGGCCCAACACCACAGTATCTCACACACATATCCAAACACGCCACAGACCACCAGGTGATCTAAGGTAGAGAAACAGAGCTATTTCAACTTGGGGGGGGGGGGGGGGGGTAACAAGGATGTAGCACACACACACAAACACACACACACACAGACAAACACATGTAGTCTATAGTCTGTGGCACTGGACAAAAAGACAGAGGTGAACACAAGCTCATATACTCCACCCATGCATGCAGAGAGCATCGTGTGACACAGCTACTGTCAAGCAGTTCACACACTCAGGAAGCCAGAGCACCTGAAGTCAACACCCAGACTATGATTGCTGAAACATATCCTCTCTGCAGACCCGTAATATCCACTCATTCATTCACGGGTCAAAGCTTAATCGTTTTGTATGGTTTAGTGTGAATGTGCATTTATATGATATGCAGTATACTGAGTGCCCCTTGCTATCAGAATTAAAAGTAAATGGATGTATACCACTGTCCCTTTTTCTCCTCTTGTTTCACTCTTACAAATTTAATGCTGCAAACTAAACTCTACAAGCTTTTCTTATGTACCTCATTTAGACTTTCTGAACCATTCTTTCTTCAAGACTTCACTGTTTTGGGCATAAACCAAAAGAATGTCAGACTATGTTAATTTGTTCTTGTCCTAAACCACCACTCACGTGCCACATGATGGCATTTCTGAACGATATATCAAATGCCTACCTGTGCAATATGCCAGTAAAAATAAGGGAGTGGAATTTGAGCAGAAAATGTTGAGTACATAAAACACATTTCTGTTCTGTCTCACTGTGCTCATCAATCTTGTTTCCAGGCAGCTGTCGTCAGTGGAAAAGCTCTGATAAACTGTGCACTTCCTCTCCAGCACCAAACAGCAGGCAGAGGCAAAGTAGTTGGTGAATATAGTGGAGCATTTAGCGGCTAAAGAGACAGATTTTTTTTTTTCTCAGGAGCAGGTGGAGACCAGATACAGAGCTAAAAGCAGACTGAATGTTGGACTTAAGTGTGTAAGATCACCACAGACACAAATTCAAATGAATGCTAATGTTGCTCTGTGTCTTTTGCATGTGTAAATAGGCAACTGCTTTCTAACACGTTTCCTCTCGTGACTTGGGTGATACAATGTCAGTGCTGTGCTTTCAGCTTGTTTCACTGCTCCAAAGTGGCCAAAAACAGTGTGTTAAGATCATGTTTCACTAATTACCACAGGAATACACATTAAATAATGCATGGCTATCAGAGGAAGTGATGCGTGCTGAGTGAGAAAAGCTAGCTACAAGCTAATGTCTGATGAGCAGAAATTATAACTGTGTCACTGTGTTCCTGGTTAAACCTAAACTTTGACATGGTAGACAAATTTGGAGGCCATGTGCTGCGCTTGTGCCCAGAAAGAAAGTATAAAAAAGAAACCGCTTTAAAATGATGAAGGAGTGGTTGCTACATTTTTTTCCACTCTCATTTGCGTGTCTGCGCACATTGCTTTGAGTCCAGAAATGCAGAATCTCTTTCTAGCATATGAAAGCATAGTGAACAGGACACTATATTTGAAGACTGTATCCACTTTTCTTAATGCATCTGTGGTGTACAGCTGACCTTCTACTTCGGCACCACAGTACTTGATGATAATCACCAGGAAACACTGATTCTTTGACTCATAATGAGGCGTTGAGAGAAATTATTTCCACAGAAATAGACTTGAATTTATTTAAATTATCAAAAGTAATATGCCCTTTCACTGAGCTTTGGATTCAACTGTATCATTTTATTCCTGCTATTAAATTCCCTTGTAAATGTTGTATTTCTCAAAGGTTAAACAATGACATGTTCAGAAGCTGACTTTCATATCAAAAGTAGTGAAATGATTGATGATAATAAAAAGCTGAGCCACTGCTACAGAGCATGTATTGTTGAGGATGGCGACAACATCGCTATTGTGAAGGCTTGGTCCTGCAATTGATTTCATCAGTTAAATTTCAAGTAAAGGGGACGTCAGTGCAAGTTGCTATGGATACTGTAAGAAAGTGGCGCTCCGCTGGAAAAGAAAGCAGCAAGAGAGTGAGCGATGGAGAAATGAAAAGGTAGAGGAGACAACTGAGTCAGAGGGGACTTGTCTAGCGATCCATGGCAACAGTTTCATTTCAGCACGTTCATCATAAAATATCATAAGAGAGAAGACAGAGAAGGAGGGAGGGGGGACACAGGTCAGATGAGTTGACATTAACTCCAGTTTGAGATTCTACAGTTAGATCAATAATGGTATCAGGAGGGCTGCTCCTGATATCAGTAGTTTTGAAATGAACAGAAATTGGTTCATTTGTGTGCTATTACATTCCATCTATCTGTCCATCCATCCATGGATGGATGGGTTTGCAGCAGGTCAAGCAAAATAGTCCAGTCTACTCTATTCCCACCATTGTCCAGCTCCTCATGGTGGACTACCTCAACTGACTCCTTTCGACGCAAAGGAGCAGCAGCTCTACTCCAAGCTCCCTCTGGATGGCGGAGCTCCTTACCCTATCTCTACGGCTGAGCCCTGAGCCTTCGGAGGAAACTCATTTCCGCTGCTTTTATCTGTGATCTCATACTTTTGGTCACTACCTAAAGCTCATGACCACAGATGAGGGTCAGTAAGAAGATCCACTGGTGAATCCAGAGCCAGAAGTTTCCAATGATTCATATGAGAAACAATACAATTAGCACCTTTAACTTAAAGCTGCAAGTCAAAGAAAAAAAAAAAACTGTCTAGAAGCAGCTTCTTCTCCGACCTCTCATCTCCCATGGCACTGAAAAATTGTCACTAAATGGATAAATTACTTGTTTTCTACCAAATGAGAACTAACAATAACATTGACACATTAATACATGCAATGTAACTGTGTTGAAATTTGAATGTCTCAATGTTTGAATATCTGTAAGAAAGAGATGCTAAACTTTTGCTAAAGTTTAGGAAAACAAAGTCCATGTTTTTGGCATTTTCCAAACATCTTTTTAAAGACGTGAAATGCCTAAAAAAACTTTACGGTCACAAAAAGTAACATAGTTTGGGTCGTTGTAAGAAAGTTCTCAGGAGTGGATGCCCCACAAGTAATGCCTTGGGCTCCTTTGTTTTATTGACCGAGAGATGGCAAAGGTGAGATAAAAAAAGATAAAGGTAAGTAGAACAGAGGAAAGAAAGGATGAAAAAGAAAAGAGAGGCAAAAGAGTACAGGGACAGAGAGAAGGTCGGAGCGAGAGATTGATGTTTTATGCACTGATCTGATTTCAGCTGGAGAGTTCACAGTCATTCATGTGAATGCTGGTTTAATCAGGGCCTACGAAAGGATGTGGAAAAAAAAGAGAAACGTGGGTAATTTAAAAATAAGATGTTTATTAGGGTGGGTGTGGATTTGCATACTTGAATGCAAAAAATAATTTTATTCTGTGGTCTGTAAAACAGTGAATTCAAACTGACTCTCTACAAAAACTACCAACTTCAAACTTAATCTGTGTTTTATTGTCCAATTATTGGGAAACAAACAACTTGAAATTGACACTTAAATGATTTTTTTTGTTCTAATTTTAAAGAATAGCTCTCTCATACACCCATTTGTTCCCATTACAAATTTATGTTCCACTTTATTAAAGACCAAATTATTAGACTGATAGGACTTGACATTAGACGTCTTATGAACACACTCAACATCACACTGCAGATATTTGGAGTTGTTTACCTCTAAATAATTGAGTGTACAGATAGCAGAAATAACCTTATTTCTTTTTCATCAACAACATCAAAGGAAAAAAAAAAAAGTTTATTTTCTCATTTGTCTCCACACAGAAATAGAAAAATCTGTTTGATTTCTGGGCAGTTTGACATTTTATCATGTATTAAAAAATGATTCCATTTGGTCCCAGGCTAAGGAAACATGTTTCTGTCCTTCTGCGGGAGACAATGCTAACCATCATTATTAGTGGAAATCATTGCCTTTCTTTCATGCACAAGGTCAGCTTAATAGCTTCTAGATTCTGCTACATGCGCCTTTCTCCGTCTACCTCTCTGTCTGCTCTTTTCCAAGAATCAGGATTTCAGGCAATTGTTTCCTTTTGATGGCTGGGTCACTGCTAATGGGTGGTCCAGTGGAAGCAGGTGACGATGTGTGGGAGCATATCTGAAACTGCAGTATCACCTTTCTCCTCTCTTTTGTCTGTCTCTGGCTCCCTTCAACTTTCATCTCTCATATTTCATCTCTTTCATTTCATTCCTTGGTGTGTTTCTAGCCATGAAATTTATTTACTTCAGTGTCTGGTTTTCCTGTATTCAGATTTACAGCTCGTCTCTATTGTTTCATAGGTGATTTAGCAGGTTATGAATTGCTGTTTTTAGTCATGCAAGCAGTCAGTCCACTTTGTTCATTTCAGACTAAAATATCCCAGCAATTATTGAATAGTTTGCCATGAAGTTTTATAAAGTGTCATCCTTCCTTATCCTCTGCTGAATAGTCCCTACCTACTATAATACCTTTTTTGTCATTTGTTTTCTGTTTCTGCAGTGTTTTAAACACAATGATGAGGTGTATGCACAAAGGAGGAAACAAATGAAACCAATAGTTATGCAGGTAATTGCCACGGTGGACTGGGGGACATGTCCCCTCCAATGTGCAAAAGAGGGAAATTTGACCCCACCAAAAATTGTCGTCCACAGAGACATGTTCGTGCTGCTACTTCTCAGTGATTAATTAGTACACTCAGTCAGGGGGAGGCAGCGTTCATTGTGCCAAGCCTAGGGTGTACTACAAAAGAAACAAAACAAGATACAGTGTGTGCACACACCTTCCTGTAAAAAGAGATAACGGAGGCAAAAGAGGCAGACAGAAAACAGACTGATAAGATGCAGGTTCAAGGCAAGCACCAAGACCCCCCCACACCCACCCAAACAAAATCTGAGTGAGGATTTGTTCCTTGCCAGTAGCTGACCCTGCTGAATATCAATGGTGAGCTCCACAATTTTAGTATTTTTCAACACTCATAATACATGTATTTCACTTTTGTGTGTTTTTTTTCTCTCTATTTGCTTCAACTTGTGTGTCCATCTGTAATTATGTGCACTGAAGTAACCTGGGTGTTGTCACCTTGCTACAGTAACCTGGTCTCCTAAATGCCATGTAAAGGACAAACTGGGTTTCTTCAGTTAGAGTAAAGGTGTTTGCACAGTTAGGCTATTGATGAAAAACCTGATTTCTTGGCCAATTTTGTACTTGAACACCTAAAAGTGTTCTGGTACCAAGTACAGTTACAAATAACCACCACAGAGATCTCTGCCAAAAGGTTCGTCCATCACAGCCCATTTGAGCATTGTAGGAGTCCCCAAGTGCTACCCTTTCCTGCAAGGTCAAGAATGCTCAGGTGTCAGGTGGTTACATAAAGGCAACCCTCTTATTCACCACGTAAAACTCTAATAAAGCAGTGCTCAGCGGGGGTCTCATGAGTATCCACACACCTGCTTAGTGCCTATTACCTGGCACAGCTGGAGTCCTGCCCCCATTCAGGAGTTGAATTTCAGAGATGATTTATGTTAGGGTGAGGTGAGCCTAACTATATATAATCAGTACCACTCCACTTCTTGGACCAGCTTCTTTCCCCTCCAGAGAGGTGATATTCCATGTCCCAAGGACTAGTTGCCATACTTCAGCACACTAAGGCCTCCACTGTTGCCTGCCACCCAAACGGATGGTGGGCCCACACAGCAGTGGTTCCACCTGTCCTCTTTGGGGTCAGCATAAGTGAGCACCACAGATATAGAGCCAGTCACCAGGTACTAGCTAGTAAGCCCCTGAGTGAGGTTGCTGTGCACTGACCAGGCTTTCCATGGCAACACATTTTTCAACAAATCCCTCAACCCTGACATTCTGTCAACAGGCATTTATTCTTGCTTTCTATCTTTTGTCCTCTGGGGAAATAAAAGGACCCTGAGAAGTCCATGTCTTAGCATTGTCTTGGCAGGACCACACGTGCGAACACTAGCTATGCAGGAGGATGAAAAAATAACTCTGACCAATCAGTTACAAGTCTACTGGCATAGTCAGTGAGACTAGCTAGCTGAGGCTAATGATGCACAACCTGCACAATTTGGCGAAAGGTTGAAAGGAAGACAACTGCTGGGAGTCAGGCTTCTTTATTAGGTCACTTGTGTCACTCAGGTAACATGTGACTTAGTTGGTACAAGGTCTTGATTTCCTGTACATAACAGTGGTGCACAAGTCATTTAACATTACGTTAAAACACCTGATAATCTTGGTTTCATATTGTTCATATAGGTGTCATATGAGAGTTCAAGCCCTAGCAGCTATGCTTTAGCTATAACCATGTATAGGTGGGAAGCTGTTGAGGGATTGCGTCGTCCAACTGGTTGGTCAGGTAAGTCACATTATGTTTACTGTGGCTGAAACTCATAAATCCAGATTGGGCTAACCAACCCACCACATGTTCTAGATGATTTTTTATGTCCTCAAGAAGCAAAAAAATGACACTGACCAATCAAAATGCAGTGCATCTAAATATATCCTGTTGTAACATACATCTACATTTATTGTAATGAGCTTCCTTGTCTGAAACATCTTAATTTCCCATGAGATGTAACCAGATAAAACATGGTTTTACATTTACATCACATCTGCAACCCCTTGAGGAAAAATGCCAGACAGAGAAGACAGACACTCAGTGGTGGGCATCACGCTTTTCTGCCCATACGGTAGATTTCAGACTAGGTTTGCTTAAGCAGCCAGGTCGCACTTTAAGAAATGTACGATTTGCAATGACATGAAACATTAAGTCTCATTTACACAGGCGCTGTATGCACTGATATGGTTTAATGACACCAGAGCATTTACTGTTCATGTAATGCCTTCTGCAGACATGTGAATGTGATACATATTTGAACATCTTGTGTATCTCCCTGCTGTTGCGGCTGCTACACATGGCTCGTGGTTATTTTTGTAATGCTTTCATCTATTTTCCGCAGTATGGAAATTGACATTTTTACGCATTTATATATTATATTTATATTTATACAGATGTTATTTTTCATATTGAACACTTTCCACAAGTGTTCGACTTAATAAAGTTTGACTGTAAATAGCACCTTAATTATGCAAATGTTGGCTTCAATTTTGCTTTGCCTGACCATAATAAATCTTCTGCCTTCTGCCTTTTTTTGTTATTGTTGTTGTTTCCTCTCCACACCCTGTTCAAAGAAATAGTTACATGGCTGGCATAAGACACACTATGCCCAATTCCTCCCATGCATACATTATAGTATGAGTGTAAACTGTGTGTAGCATATCTTTACCTATCCCTAACCTGCAGCTTACTTGTTTACTGTTAAGTGTCTAGTATTACCTGATTATTTTATCTCTATTTGTTTCTGCAATAACTTTATTTACCACCCAGATTGTTGGTGAAAGCCATAATTGTTTCTACAATATTATGTGACCCCAACCAGTGTGTTTTTGGCTGAAAAATATTAATGGATGGTAGGTAGTAGATGGTAACCTCAACAGAACGGCATGGCCAAATCCCTGCTGGAGATCTGTGACTCACCCTCCAAGCCTACTGTGTGTGTTTGCTGCAGTTCTCCCCGGGAATAGCCCAACAGCAGCATGACGCACAGCATGCTGTCTCACACACACACACACACAGATGTACACACACGTGCAGTGCCTGCCTGCAGGGATATGGGTGCATGGGGGAGATTTATTTATCTCCCTGTGTGTCTGTGTTGTCCGTCCTCAACAGCTAAGTTCACCCTGACAAACACCATCATGTGCAACGCGGCTTTCAGAGTACAGTTACAAACACATGTGTGCTGTCGCTAAGGCTTTTATCTGGAGTGGGGTACACATAAGGTTAAAAAAACACAGGAAATGGGGCAGACAGCCACTAGCTTCATGTGCACCAGAGGGCATAACAACAAGTAGAGCATGGGAGAATCAGAGCTTAAAGTACTTTTGAGCACAAACCTTTGAGCAACACATTTCTCAGGTGAACTGTAAAGACTGGCTGTCATTATAGGTGATTTCCCTCTTGTTTTTATAAAAAAAAAAAAAGTATGATGATTATAATAAAGGTTGAGGGCCATGCCGGAAGAAACAACAAATCCGGAGTGCATGGCTGATTTCCCGCCATCCTGCCCCGCAGTAACCTTGGCTTTACCGCCTTTTGGCAACCTGATTCTTAAGAGAGGTAGAGGTGGTATATTGAAGTCAGGATGTGGAAATTAAATGTTCAACTAAGTGTATAGCCCAATAGCACCCATTTAAAGTCACAGAGCATGGGTGCAACCCCCAATTAACGTTACTGTAGAGCAGAGTGGCGCAGCGGAAGCGTGCTGGGCCCATAACCCAGAGGTCGATGGATCGAAATCATCCTCTGCTAGTTGTGTATGTTGTCATGTGTGGAGATCTACTTGTTCAAATTCTGCCACTGATGTTGCTATATGCATGTACTGGGAGTATCTACCTCTTCTGTTTGGATTGCACAACTGTTCCTTGTTGGTATAGCCAGCACCCAACTTAATCTTTTTTGTTGGTACAGTGCTTTACAGTTTTACAAACCCATGGTGCTCATAGATAACACATTGATTTGAAGTCATAGAATCTGGGTGTAACCCCTAATTTGCTGAGGGTGTAGCAGAGTGGCGCAGCGGAAGCGTGCTGGGCCCATAACCCAGAGGTCGATGGATCGAAACCATCCTCTGCTACTTGTATGAGGTGGACTTTTCACCATACTCTGATTTCAGGTAACTTAAGTTCACTTTCCTGTGTCTCTCCTTTACCTAGATAGGCCAGAATGCAAAGCAGCCGCAAGCCGTGCTACATGTTTGCCAAGTACAACCCTCCCTTTAAAGTTCCACAAATCAATATAACAGTAGACACAATGTTTTCAGCAAAAAGCTAAATGAATGCACTGTACAACAGCAGACAGGTGGCTAGCATTTAGCTGTGGAGAAAGAAAGCTAAAAGACAGAAACACAAAATCAGAAAATACTGCAGCTTTACATCAACAGGGAACTCTGACATTGCCATTGCTGTCTCTCCTCTACAATACATATGACACACGTCTCCATCTGTTATTCACAGTGTGCGTTCAGTCATGTTAAACAAATGACAGTCCACAGTGACAGGCGGCTCAGTGCCGCAGTGACCTACAATATATGACAGTAACTCAGCAAACTAAGGCTTGGCTCCTCTTAAAACCAAAAAAATAAATGGATTTAATAATTTTTTTTTTAAGAATTTGCATAATGTTGCTGTTATTTGAGGCAACTTATTTAACATGTAAATTTATGTAAATTAGCTTGGAGCCAAATATCTGAGGGACACCACGGTTCACAGTGGATTTACCATCACTGGCACATACTGGCACAACATGCCAAAATTAACTAGAGAAATTAATTTGGTCCTCTGGGCTGTTGCTGTAAATACAGACACATTTTCTGTCACCCCACACAGGAAAGTGAGTGTTAAATAATAGTGTTGTACTGTTTGCAGTGTTCTGTAACCAGCTTGTTAATGTGTACCATCACTATAATATCTCTCTTGATGCATGTTTATTGTAGAGAGAAATCTAAGGTGTAAAAATGTTACCGCTGTCATGGCTAAATTTAAATATTCACTGTTGAAAATATGAGGAAACGCGTTCTGACATTTAGTTCAAACCTTATTTTTGGACTGTCTCTTTTTACCTTTTTTCTCCTCTCTGATTCCAAAGCTTCTTTTCATGCTTGCAGTGTTGAAATCAATGGAGCTATCTGTTGAATTCACCTGCTCAGAAAAGGCTGGCAGCCCCAAGATTCTATATATGTGACTAAAGTCCTGTCTAGACAGCATTAGTTTTACTGAAATATTAAATAAAGTCATTTTTACTTGTACTGCTACATTATCTCTGTCTTCTGTCAATATAATTACTTATAATTTTGAGTGTACAAAAATGTATTTCATGCAAATTTATGCAAATTGCACCTAATTCTGAGGTTCTTCAGTTCAGTGTTGCCACTATTGCTATCTGTCAGAACCATGATTGCAATCAATAACAGCTAGGAGGTCGCGGATTAAAAATCTACTGAGATGAGTAATAATTTAGCATCAGAGCATTCAATTTATAACTGCACATAATCATCAGTTGCAAAGCACTTCTATAACTCAAATCTCAATGAGGACAGTCAGCTGCTCTTCAGGCTGCTCCACATCTCCGAGGCGTTCATCACCAGTGCAGTGTGTTGCTGTTTCATGATGGGAATGCAGCAGCGTGAGCAGAGGCGCCTGCAAACTCAGGAGAGTGGTAAAAAGGACTTGTTCTGTCATGGGGCTGAGGCTCAACTCCCAGCAGACAGACAGTGAAAGAGAGGGCGAGTCCAAATTCAGAGTCCTAATCCCTGTTTCCCATTGGGACTGCTATCCTATGGGCACTCAATATAGTTAATAAACTACCAGTCAACCTCCGTATTTTGCAAAACATGAACAATGGATAAGGAGCAGCATAACCAGCACACTTTTTAAAGCAAATTATTTACAGCTTCATGACTTTTAGATGTAGTCAGAGTCGGAACCTTCATGCTGCAAATCCATTTATCAATACATTCCCTTTCCTCCCCTCTCTATGAATTCTGGTGGAAGACCCAAATATCTCTATGTTGCACCCAGATCTGCAACATAGGGTGCTTCAAATTTTCAGTATGTGTTTCAAGTACCGTATTTTCCGGACTATAAGGCGCACTTAAAAGCCTTTAATTTTCTCAAAAAACGACAGTGCGCCTTATAATCCGGAGCGCCTTATATATGGATTAATTCTGGTTGTGCTTACTGACCTCGAAGCGATTTAGTGTGGTACACGGCGCTCACGGCGCTCTGTCAAAATGTTTTAGTACGACTTTGGTAAACTACAAATCCACACTGCTTGCAGCATTACGGCTATCGTGTTACGGCTATGTGGACGAGGAATGAGCTGAAAAAGTGAGTGTATTGTGTTGTATTTTACGTGTTATAACTGAACAATTTTGAGAGTTATTGTGAATACGCTAACGTTTGATTTAGCGGTATCAGACTGTGTTTTTTTTACGTGTTACAACTGAACAAGGTTGGGAGTTATTGTGAATATGCTCATTAACGTTTGAACAATGTTGAGAGTTATTGTGAGCGCGTTTAATAAAGTTTGACTGACTTATCTGACTGTTTTGTTTCGCTTAATGCGCCTTATAGTCCGGTGCGCTTTATATATGAAAAAAGTTCAAAAATAGACCATTCATTGACAGTGCACTTTATAATCCAATGCACCCTATAGTGCAGAAAATATAGGTACATATAAACCAATGATGTTAAGTTTTGGGTAATTTTGTTTCAGATAATGACAGCAGAGTGGCGCAGAGGAAGCGTGCTGGGCCCATAACCCAGAGGTCGATGGATCGAAACCATCCTCTGCTAGTTGTATAAGTTGCCTGAGGAGCTTACTGGCTAGTTACTGATAGAAACTAAACAGTCATAAAACCAACTGAGTTCCTCTCATGCACTTTTAAAAATCTGACAAATTACTCAATGACTTTCTGCTTTCATCCTAAGTGACTGAAAGTGAGGCGACAACAATGAATACTGGCAGACATTATAGTAATTTTAGTAATAGTAATAATAATAACTACTACTAAATAATAATAATAACTACTGAGCTCCATGGCAACTGAGCAAACTCCACCTGTGTCAGTTCTTTCATTCATTCATTTATTGTTTGCCATATTACTAACTGTCCTGTCATTTCAGACTTTGCCATGCCATCCTGCCCTGCAGTAACCTTGGCTTTCTGGCCTTCTCTTAAGAGAAGGTATATTAAAGTAAGGATGTGGAAATTAAATGTTTGACTTAGCGCATAACCCAATGGTGCTCATCTAAAGTCACAGAACATGGGCGCAACCCCCAAGAACCAGTATTGGAGAGTTTTACAAGATGTTCCTCTCTTTTGAAAGATAAGTAGATACCAGAGGAGAGTGGCACAGCGGGAGTGTGCTGGGCCCATAACCCAGAGTTTGATGGATTTAAACCATCCTCTGCTAGATGCATATATTGTCTTAATACTGTCTCCATGACCCCTGCAGTTGGAGGTCAATGTCTCTCTGGTAGCGTGGTCCAAGGTACTGAATTTGTTCTCTAGTCTCACAGGAGACATAGACTTCGAATCCCATTGCTAAAGACATCCCAGAGATTGAGGCAGTTGTTGGGATACATGTAGTTGTCCTGGAGCTTTAAGCAATTTGACTATCTGACCCCTGTTCTTAGAGGAAATAGCAGCAGAGTAAGGAAACTCATCAAAACAAATGACATAGAAGACAAAAAAAAAGAAATAAAAAAATGTCCTGTAATGGCCTGACATGATGTGGTGTTCCCACCACTGCCATTGTTATATCTTGGAATATCTGGTCCCTGTTCTTGGATTACAATCTAAAAATTTGGGAAACTAATCATCTGAACAAGTGTATTTAAATTTTTTTCAATTCAAACGAATTTTGGCAAATGAGTGAATCAATGAATAATCAACATTAAAGACTTGTTCCAACATACTTTATTTCAGAACATTTTTTCAGCAGCAATGGCTATAACAATAAAAAATACGACCTTTTATGCTGAGGAAATAAATTCAAAAATGCCATCAATTTCTCAGCCTTTCCGTGGCCTCATAATGATGGTCAATTTGTCATAATTTGTGTATGTTGCATGTAAATTGTGTCAGAAGATGCTATCTGTAGAACCTTTGCTAACCCCCTGTCCTCTACCACCAAAACTGGCCTGCAGTCCATTGCAATCTGTTTTGCAAGAGAGCTAGTTAGTCGGTCACAGGCAGACTTACTCAGTTTGCATCTGAACACTTGTTTGAGTGTAGCTTGATGAGGCTGGCTGCTAGCGCTAGCTTGGACC
The DNA here is from genome assembly GCF_046630095.1 of Trachinotus anak. Classification (NCBI taxonomy): domain Eukaryota; kingdom Metazoa; phylum Chordata; class Actinopteri; order Carangiformes; family Carangidae; genus Trachinotus; species Trachinotus anak. The sequence continues at coordinate 24,371,161 of NW_027273872.1, forward strand.
TCCAGGTTTGCTGCTTAGTGCTTTGCATGTAGGTGATATTTCAAGCTTGAAGTACACCGATGGTATGAAAATTCCTTAGAGCAGTAATTGCAGAGAACGTTGTTCCTATCAACAGGACCATCTAAATGTAAAAGTTCCGTTTATGGGGTGTCTTCTCATCCGCCTCCATCATCATCATCATCATCTTCTTCCTCTTCTTCTTCTTTAGAACGCGATTAATCTGCATTAATTTCTTTAACGCATTGTTTTTTCTGTAATTAATTAATCAAAATTAACGCATTATTTTGACAGCCCTAATATATATATGTATGTAATGGCTTGACTGTGTATCTTGCTTAAGTGTGTGTCCCTTGGTGTTTTCGGGTTGATGTATTAGTATTCCTACATGCTGTTCAGTTGGTCACTAGGTGTTTCATGTGTATCCCTTCTCTATCCAACATTCACAACAATTCTCATTTTAAATGTTTGCACTCAACACAGCTTTGATATAAGCAGTAACAGTATACAGAATTATTACAATCTGCAGTACACTGATCTGCATCTATACACAGAAACCAGTCCTTCAGTTTTCTGGATACTCCTTTGTAGGAGTTGTCCTGTACTAAATCTATATCCCTCACTTTGACGGATGACATAATCATATTTAGCAGAGGAGATGGTTATAATAGACACTGTTCACATTGTAAAACTGTGTGTATGGTGCTGGAAGGTAACAGAGACTTCCTTGTCGTTAAGGCAAAGGTAAAATCATGGCTGCTAAACTGTAATACAACATACAAGCTGGATTTCTAAGTATGTTTTTTTTTTAATTCAGTGAAATTAGAATTTTGAACTCAATATGTGAATTTTTGGTGACCATGAAACTTTTTACCTGGTCTGCTGACTGAAAAAAACTTTCTTGGTTGTTCATATTATTCAATTCAAATGTTTTTAGTGACATTTTTTTTTTTAAACTCACATATTTGACACTTTTAGAATGTTTTATTTAAAGTTTCGACATGCCTAAAACACAGATATTAATGGGTTTATGTACCAAAAACCATCTTATTGTAGTTTTACATCTCCTCTCTCAGGCTTCTCTTTGGAGCTCTAGTAATAACACATCAGTGAGCCAGTCAGAAGAGAGGCTTTGAGCTTCTTTTCTGATCAAATATAAATTCAGCAGATTTCAGGAAAATCAAACCAAGTCCTGCAAGGCTGGTGGGATGATCATGGGATATTTTGTTATGACATCACAAACTTACAGAAATCCTGACAGCTTGTTTTAAGGAACAGTCTCTGAATATGGGCTGTGTGCATTTCTCTGTGGACTGAGCATTTTGATAATTCCATAGTATCAATACAGAACCTAGACCTGCTTTATGATCAACTCACATGGAAATCTCATTTTATACAATATGGGACCTTTAAGTCAGACATTGTCTTCTTGATAAAGGTTGACAAATTGTGAAAACACCAGGGACAATGGTGGAAATAAGGCCTAGATTGTCATTGTTTTATAAAACCAGACAAAACTGAAAACATGTCCACATGTTTCAAATATTGGCCACACAGGACCACAATACATGGTATGAATGTTGTGGACATAGGCCTGCTATAGTGAACATAGAATTATCTCTATTTAAACTGACTGAAGACATTAATTTTAGTTATTGTTGTTAAAATCCTATTTTGACCTAATTGCTTGAATTATCTTATATACCTGCTGTTTGTCTTAATGATACTTGGGTCCAGTCTTTCTGATGCTGTGATGACCCAGTCTCCACACAGGAATCATTACACTTTCAGCTCACTGATCTCTCTTTCTCTCTCTGTTTTCCCTGCAATCTTTCTGTCTATCTGGAGGAAATTGACTTCCTGTATCATTATCCTCACAAAGTCTAAATGTGATTATACTCACACTTATGCTCACACATAGATATTATTACCCCTTATCACCACACTGAAATCCATACATCAACAGGTTCCTGGGAGTTGGAAAGCTAATGTAACACGCCGCTCTCCTCCTCTAATGATCACATAGAAAACTCATTAGTAGATGTATTGACAGATTGGGAGTGTTTTATCATCATCTGTGCCATTTTCAGTGTGTTTGTGATGGAATGCATATAAATGATGTGTGTGTTTTTATATTGTGTTTTGTGCCTACATGCTTGTAGAGCTTGTGCGTTTCTTGATGCAGCACATTTTTCAGATGAATGAATAAATGAGGGTCATTTTGAAATAAGGTGTTCTGCAATGTAAGATATCCCTGTGTGTGTGTGTGTGTGTGTGTGTGTGTGTGTGTGTGTGTTATTTGTGTGCATCTAAAGATATTAATTATTTTTGACTTTATTATTCACCGGACAGGATGTGATACAGGTTTTTTTTTTCCCTTTTGTTAAGAGTGTTTGAAAATGGATGTTCTTGTTTCCACTGCTAAGGATGATGGAAAAATAAAAAAGGTCTGTAAACACTTCCTCTTGTTATCGCTCCTCTTCTCCCCCACCGTCATCTCCTCAACCACCCTTCATCTTCCCTCATTCCACTCTCTCCCCTCCTCTCTGTAGTGAACCATGTGGCAGCTGTGTCATTTATGGCCTTAATGATATAGAGATCTATTTAACACTTTCTCTCTCCATGTCTTTGTGCTTCAGACTTTCAGCAGCAGTCAGCATTCATTGCAGATGTGTGACTGCTCAAATTGAACCATGGCCATTATAAAATGAAGTTGGAGGTGAACTCAGCCTTTATTATTTCACTGTGTGCTTGCATTTGTTCATTTGTGCATTCACTCAGAATGGTAGTAATTACCAACTGAAATTATACAGTAATAAAACCCAATGAATTTCCATCACCACCTTTTAATAAAACAGGGATAAAAACGTTTACTCACTGACTTCCCGCTTTCATCCTAACTGACAGTGAAGAGACAACAATGAATACTGGCAGACACGATTGTAATTTTCCTGAAGCTACAACAGTGATAACAACTGATAACAATAGTAATAAGAATAACTACTGAGCTCCATGACAACTGAGCTAACTCCATCTGTGTCAGTTTATTTATTCATTCTTTCATTCTCTGCCTGTGTTTGCAATATTACTAACTGTCCTGTCATTTCAGACTTTGCCATGCCATCATGCTCTGCAGTAACCTTGGCTGTCCCACCTTTTGGCCACCAGACTGTTCCCAACACACCTACTCATCTGTTCCTTAATCCCTAGCTCTTAGTATTTATACCAGCCCTTCTCAACTCATTCCCTGCCAGACTGTCTATAGCCTTTCTTTATTGCCTGTTTTGTCCTGCTTGCTATTGATAACTTATCTGTTTCTGAATTTTGCCTTTTGCATGCTCCTTTTGCCTTTTTGCGTGGTTTGCCTGGTTTATGTGCCTGTTACTGACGACCGTCAACACCTTTGACTTTGCTTACTGTGTGCCCTTGCCTACTTCTGCCTGCTGAGCATTAATAAAGGCGAAGTGTTCTTAACTTTTATGGTGTCTCAGAGTCGTGTTGTTGAGTCATCATTAACTGAGCCCCCATTTATAACTGTTGTGTATGCATAAAGGGGGCATCTATAAAAGTAAACTTGGTGGCAGAATTTGTGCACCTGTACAGAACCTATGATCCATGTGTATGAGTGTTTTGGAGACATGGGAAATTGGCAACACAGGGTGGGTTGGTGAAGATGTGGAAATTAAATGTGAGTCACTGAAAGTAGATGCAACAACCAAAGATAAAAAAAAATACAGCAATGGAAGAGCAGAGTGGCGCAGCGGAAGTGTGCTGGGCCCATAACCCAGAGGTCGATGGATCGAAACCATCCTCTGCTAGTTCAATATGTTGTCATGCATGGACATTTGCTTGTTCCCCCACAGGTGTTGCTATATACAGGGACTGGGAATATCTGCCCACTCATTTGCATTGCACAACTGTTCCTTGTTTATATAGGCAGGAACCTACTTTGTTTTGTTCTTTCTCACATGTTGTTACAGCGCTTCTTGATTAACAGTTTTACAAACCCATGGTACTCATAGATACACATTAATTTGAAGTCATCGAAAGTGGGTGTGACCCCTAAGTACCAAGCGATGTGGGGATAGCAGAGTGTCGTAGCAGAAGCGTGCTGGGCCCATAACCCAGAGGTTGATGGATCAAAACCATCCTCTGCTATTTATACACCTTCTTCCCCCAAGAGAAAAGAGAATAACACTTCTCTAGAAGTGTGTTCTAAGCCACTGAATGAGGTGTAACAGGAGATGTGTTTGAATTCCATTGATACCAATTGAATGTCTACCACTGACTTTTTTACCTTACTGTGACAAGGGCAAATACGTTGTGATATTAGACACTGTAATGTGTTAGAGTTGATTTATGTTGGCCACTGCAAACTCTCAATTTTCCATTAACTGAATGTAAGTGGTGGTCAAGTAAACTGTGAAAGTGCTGCTTGTGTCACTTAGTCTTGGATTGTACAAGTGTTCCTTGTTGATATCACCTTGGATAATGACTTCCTGTAGATTAACCTACAAAGACAGTTCTACAAACCCATGGTGCTCATAGATAAGACATTAATTTGAAGTCATAGAAAGTGGGTGCAGCCCCTAAGTATCAGTAGGTATACATGTAGCAGAGTGGCGCAGCGGAAGCGTGCTGGGCCCATAACCCAGAGGTCGATGGATCGAAACCATCCTCTGCTACTTCTGCATGTTCTTCTCCCAGAAAAAAGGGAATAACACTACTCTGGGAGCGTGCTCTAAGCCACTGAATGTGGTCTATCAAGCTGACTGTTTTAACTCACTGTAAAACCATCCTCTGCGAGTTGCATATGTTGGCATGCATGATGTTTCCACCCTATGAATTCTTGTTATTATGTCTATTTCATTCTTTATGCTGCATCTGAAGAAAGTCTTCCTTATCAATGTAACATTTTTTATAAGATTTGACAGAACCAGAGAGACATTGAAGGTTGAGATCTCTCTGGTAGCTTGTGCTGAATGATATAGGACACTGCATCTGGGCTCTAATCTCTCAGGAGACATATGTTTGAATCATGTTGCTACCAATCACACATCTGTGTTTGACTGTTTTGATATACAGTGCCAGTCAACAGTTTGGACATCATCTCCCATTTAAGTGTGTTCAAACCTTTTGGACACACTAATACTTTATCTTGGCAAGGGCAAATGCACTTTGCCTGTAGGGGCCTTAATTTGTGTTAGCATTGGTTGATGCTGCGCTCTGCAAACTCTTTGACCAAAAATGGAGTGGCAACAGTTTCCAGCGTCATAAACTGGATAGCAGTCATTAGTTTTAAAACATATCACTTTTGCTACATTTATGGCAGGTGTCCACATCACTCTGGAGTTTTTAAGCCCCTAAAACTGAGACCTCAAGAAATGCTGCAGGCCCCATTTTATTTTGAAAAGGCAAGGGTTGCACTGTAGTCCAAATAGGCAAAAACAGAAACCTTCGGACACCTGCGTTCACTCTCTAAATGGGTCTTATCAGTTCCAACTACCAGTGGTGAATACAACATGAAGAATGAATTACAAGTGTTGCTGACCTTGTTTTCTTTGCTAGTAGCTGTTGTGCAGTTAAATTCTGCATTTTGTCATGCTGCTTTTGCTGTTCCTTGCTCATAGTATTTTCTGCAACTAACCAACTGCAGATTAGACAATCTGCTTCTTGTTTATACTTATACTATTTATACTTATACTATGCCAAGTGTACGATTGGTCATGTGATTTGTGTTGTCAGGTGTGTCAGTATGGATGATGATTATTTCTGAGAGATTGTGCAGAGATTGTGTGGATGCAGCCTTTAGCTTCAGCCTCTTTGGAGGTGTGGATTCAAGTCCTCCAACTGCCATATTTATATCCAGGTATTTGTAACTGGAGCTATATACTGTAATGAAATTACTGAATTGCATATATTTATCCCTTTCAGTGTTCCTTACTGAAAAAAAATTACGCACATTTCAAAAGAATGTGTTCCTTCCCAAGGTATAGATGCTGCGTAGCCAAATTTATACAGCACTGATTTCAAGCTAGCCTTAATCATAATTATAACTGTGCCACAACATGAGTTTCATAACAGTAATATTACAATTTCTATCTCATAAAGCACAAGGTAAAGCTTAAATAGAGATTGGAATAGACAGTGGAAACTGATTTAACAGTAATAGTATTTAAAGCAAATTAAAATTTGAGTTTCCCTTTGAATGGCAATGGATAAAGCTAATTTCATTCCTGTTCTGCTTGGTGTACTTCAAGTAAACTCAGCTTGGTTCTTCAATATATGATCATATGAGGAGTCACCTCTCCTGTTTTATCCCTTTCTCCTTTCATTTCCCTGTCTTTAGTCATTTTGTCATCTATTTAAATGTCTTTCACCCCCCCCCCCCCCCCCCCCCCTCCCCCCACCACAGTCCTCCTTCCATATTTAAATGCAATGATGGTAGTCGTATGACTTTCTTTGCCCCATTGAACTGCTGATATGAACCATCAGCAAGTCATTACAGAAAGAGAGGGATGTGAAAATGTATAAAGAAACTCCGGGAGTAAGAGAAGATAGTTACAGACCAGCAGAGAGAACATAAAACAGGTATATTCACTGATACTGACAAATAAAAGACAGAGAGGAGAGCAAGGAGAAGGAAAAAGAGAGGAAGTGTAATCTATGAGAATGCATCCACTGGATGAGGAGGTGAACAGTCATCTGTGGAAGACCATGAGAGTAGGCTGACAGGAGTAATTGGTGTTTTTTTGCAATGACAAACTCAAATTAACACACAGACCAAACACAGAGAGACAGAATGAAGGTGAGAGAATCTGAGACCTTCATTTACATGCTTTAGCAATATCGTTCATGTAACATTCATGGGTCTGTGTTGATAAGCTGTTTATTGATGGTCTATGGGGTCCTACTAATCGCACTTCAGAAAAGCACTATGCTAATTTTAATGGGCCCACAGAGAGAACGAGGGAGACGGGTAGACATGTCGGGAGGGCATGTTATAGGGTGGGGGAGATGAGAGAATGTAAGAGAGAGAAAGAACATTTTGTAAACAAGAATATCTCCTTACCAAATGCAGTAAATATGAACATATGTAACAGGATATGTAGGGCATATTTATTATATATTTTAAAGGACGTCAGGTGCATAGAGAACATTATATAATATAGAAAGTCTATTCGTTATTTGTCCAAATATGTTTATACACAGGAAATTTTTCCTCTGCAGTTAACCCATCCGTGAGCAGTGAACACACACACAAAAACAGGAGCAACTCTATGTAATGACACACACACACCTCATACACAATGGCTCATATACATTATTGAGTGCATAGTAAGCAGAGCTCTAAAATATGAGCGACATTAAAGTTGCCCAACCAGGAAATTAATGGAGCTTTTAAAAAAGTGACTTCTTAAGAACAACCATGGGTAAAAAAAAAGTGACTTCTTAAGAACAAGCATGGCCAAGCCGCTGCTGCTGTCAGTCTAACACTGACTTACTAGCTGCACTAATCAGGATTCCTATCCTATATCATAAAGACATTGAGGTATCTCACAAAAAAAAAGATTGAAGAGATGCAGATTATGTTGAAGAACCTAGAAATCAAGATGACCTTGAGCCAAAAAGAAGGATAAGACCCTGGATAAGAGCTCAAGAGAGTGTTGTATAAAAGAAAAGAAGCCGTCAGTCGAAAGGATGAGGCCCTTCAAGAACAAGGTCAGGAGATCAAAAATGTTCAGCAAGAACTCAAAGGCTTCCAACACAAACATGCTTTAATGGTCCAAGAAAACACATCTATAATAGACCATAACAGGGCCTTGGAACAAGAACTTCAGGAAATCAACAAAGGGTTGCATGATGGAGAAGAAGCCATCAGACATGCATGTTTGAATCACCCATCAGTCTTTCACATATAGTGACAGTAAAAGAGTTTGGAAATGCTCTTCCATTCTACTTTACCTTGGCAAGGGTAAATGCACTTTGCTAGCAGCTGTTGTGCAGTTAAATTCTGCATTTTTTGACGCTGCAACTGCCTTTGTTGTTTGTTGTTCATAACCAAGAGGTTGATGGATCAAAATCATCCTCTGCTAGTTCAATATGTTGTCACGCAGCAAGCGTTTTGGAGACATGGGAAATGGGCAACACAGGGTGGGTTAGTGAAGTGAAGTCGGGATATGAAAATTAAATGTGAATCACTGAAAGTCAATGCAACGGCCAAAGATAAAAGAACACAACAAAGGAAGAGCAGAGTGGCACAGCGGAAGTGTGCTGGGCCCATAACCCAGAAGTCGATGGATCGAAACCATCCTCTGCTAGTTCAATATGCTGTCATGTGTGGAGATTTGCTCATTCAAATCCCACTGCTGACAGTCCTATATGCAGCTCCTTGGAATACCTTCCTGCTCCTTTTGGATTGCACCAGTGTTCCTTGATATAGGCAGGAACCTACTTTGTTTTGTTTTTTTCTTACATGTTGGTACAGTGTTTCTTGATTAACATACAAAGACAGTTTTACAAACAAATTTTACATGGTGCTCATAGATAAGATATTAATTTGAAGGGGTGTAACCCCTAAGCACCAGCAGGACCAGTGGTAGCAGAGTGGCGCAGCGGAAGCGTGCTGGGCCCATAACCCAGAGATCGATGGATCAAAACCATCCTCTGCTAGTTTCATATGTTGTCCTGTCACATATGTTCATAATTCACTGCATTTGGTAAGGAGTTGTTCTTGTTTACAGAATGTTCCTTCTCTCTCTTACACTCACTCGCTCACCCTCACCCTATAACATGCCCTCCCTGTTGTTGAAGTGGGCCTGTGAACTTCTGTATTGCAAGAGAAAAAATGAGTTAATTCAAATAAAAATAAGATTAGTTGTCTGTGTGTGGATGGAAAAAAAAGATTCAATTAAATATCATCCCCTCAACTTCTGGCACTGACTGTGACTAAGGTTCTGTCTCGAGTCCTGTTTTGTTTGCATTTATATGTTTACCTTTTAGCAGTTCATTAGAATATTTAAAAGTATTCCTTATAACTACTATGAAAATGAAAATGATCTGCATTGTAGTAGGACAGTTGAAATAACTTTCCAGGGCCTGACCATGCTGTGGGGCCTCCAGAAGCCCAGAATAGCAAGTTTCTTTTTATTTTTGTTTTATTTACTATTGTTGTCTGAATTACCAATTTGAGAGACTAATTTTGATCCATTTCCTGTAGTTGCTGTTCTGAACTTTTCAACCACATGAACTCCAGATGTCAAGGAAGTGTAGATACTAGGTAGGCTGGTAGTTCAGATTTTAGGCCACACATGTACTGTATAACAAGTTAGAAACAAATGCTCAGAAATAGGGGTCATTAATAGTGCCAAATGTATAGTATCAATCCAGTTCTGCAGTTCTCAGCTCCATGGAACATTATATCGCCTTTCAGCTCATCATTTTGGTTTAATAGGCTGCAACTGTAACTTTTTTATTTTACTACCACTGCTCTCAAAACTGTTTCCTACTAACAGCCATCTGTAGCTGATTACTGACTCTTTTAAAAACAATTCATCATGTGAATTGGTTCCTCTTCCTCTTGTGCAGAACAAGTGCAAGCAAAAGAAGCCATTCTCCAGATTTATGTGGCTCATCCAATCAGACAAAGCCCCCTGTTGTGAAAATGAAAGTGAAGTTCCTCATGTCATGAAGACTCCATGCACCAGACAGTTTCTGTGCATCCCTAATGGTGTGTGCTATACCATTATTTGACAGACGGGTTAAAGAGAGGCTATGAATGAATAAGACGCTTATGTAGATTTTCATAAGCTTTTTAGATTTAAATCGAGTTTAAATTTACTTGAGCTGTGACATTCAGGGAAAAACAAATGTTTTCTTTTAAAATACTTGTTTGCAAAATGGGGATATACCATTTGACCGAATGGCCCAACTTATCCTTAACCTCCCCCTCCAATTAACAGATGGGTTGTGCTATGGTGAGTCAAAGTGCTGCTAATCCTCAAAGAATTTCAACAAGGTTCAGTGCAGAATGTCAGCGCCCCAAGCTGTGAGTGATGCTTGAAGCCTGAAAGAACTTCCTTTATGTGGGGAACAGATGTAATTTGGTTCCATTTGAATGTTAAATTGAAACAGATTGAGACTAAATAGCAGCTGTATTTTCTTGTCTTGTAATTGTCTTCATTGGTATCTTCTCTCTCTTTTCTCCAAACCTCCATTTCATCTGATGTCAATTTCATGTGTTTTGAAACATACAATGACCTGCTGAAAAGGTTCTCATCTACTACAATTTCTAATAGCCATTAACTGCCCTCTGCTCATCACTGTACAACAAAGGGGCCAGGCATTTGCCTATTGTGTGTGCCCCATGCAATTATAAAAGCAATTGCAGGAAAAGAATGAGTTCTATGAAGAGTCCCACCCAGCAGAATAATGCGTATTGATGATATAAATGTTGTTATGTGTTGTATGCACACAAATCAATATCAAATGTGCATTTGTGACACACCAAACTGCTTCAGTAAAAGAACACCCTTTTATGTAATAGAATTGGACAAATCATGTCCTTCCACTTCAGGCACGACTACTAAAAGACCAGTGTTTGTAGTTTAGGATAAGGCATAAATTGAGTTCAAATGAATTTATGATTTAAAACTATTATAATTTATAAAGCCACAACTTAGCACTTAGCACTATTAACCCAAACAGATCACCTCTTCTATGGCCCATGATCTACCCTTATCCACCTAATTTTATTTAAATCTGTTGAGCAGGTTTTGAGATATGAGGTTAAACAATAGACACTTGTCAGAGGCGATTACTTGAAAATTGTATCCCAAATCATTTGGAGAAAAAAAAATGATTCCATCAAAAAAAAAGAACTGTTTAAAATAATTAACTGACCCACTTCCAGGTCCCTGGTACGATGTAAAGTGACTCACTGGGATGGCTGACTAGGACACTTGGAGCTGTGCTAATCTTTTTTTTTTTTCTTGCATCTTGGAACAATGGATCAAACTGAGAGGGGTCACTCATTATTATCATCTTGGCAATCCCCCTCAGATTTGAAGTTGTTAGGCTTCTACACTTCACAACTTTACTGTTTTGTATTTTCACCAGCCCTGTTTCTGGTAGGCAGCTGATTTCAGTGGAAAAAGTCCAAAAGAAAAGTGATAAAGCCATTTTATGCCACCTGCCCACAGGCTAAATTAGCAGCTAGCTGGTGAACCTGTGAGCAACTGAAAGAGGCTACTTGTATGTTTTGCCACTGCTACACAGCCAACTTTAGCATTAACAGCTGTTTACTTACCAGTCTAGAAGAAACATTGTGATTTCAACACCAAACCTCATTCCTTTGCTCATCAAAAGCTGTCTCCAGTGGTGGACAGCAAAGCAATGTTTACTCTTGTCTCCATCACTTCTTTTGTTCCAGTGAAGATAGCATGCTAACCAGCTAGCCTTGGCTCATCTCGTCACTTTTCGATAGTGACTCACTGTAGCCTCCTATCTGCCCAGAAGACGTAGTGCTGCTCAGAGGGCGTATTAGAATCCTTTTGCAAATGCAACAATGGGCAAAGCTTTTTCCGCCAAGAGACCACATTCAGCAGCATGGAAAACTTACAAATGGCCCCTTCAAGTGCCAGATGTTAGGAGGACAAGAGAGATAATATTGTACTAACATTTGCCAGGTGGACAAAAACACAACTCCAAATAAATGTAGCTCCATGTCTGCTAGGTCCAATAAGGCAACACGAAAAAATACATTTATATGTTACTGTTTTGTTTACAGGTTGTTCCTCTGTCCCCAAAGCCAAAAAAAAATCAGTTATAACTGTTTTAATGGGACTATCTTGTTACATTTCCCTGCTATGATGAATCATTGTCTGTACAGAAAAAGCTCCATAAACAAGCTATACTGCAGAAAGCTTGTCTGTTTTCTTGAGTATATGGAGTAGCTTTGAACCGTGACTTACTGGGACCTCTGTGCTTGGTTAACAGTACTGGGAAAATTTATCAAGCTCACAAATACAGATTGGACTAAAGCACACTGGATAACATACAAGAGCAAAAGGCTAATCCTCTTTCTTTTCTGTCCCTGCTGTTCCAGAAGAGTTTAGTGTGAAGCCTGATAATCTAAAGCTGGCAGTGTGTTCTTTTGGCCCATATGAAATCAGCTTGAGGGTGTTTTTTGCACTTTAATGTTATATTCTGTGGTGCTGAATTAAAACAACCTTACAGAAAGGTAAATTGCAGAGAAGCAAGGTGTTTGTTGATCCAAATGCCACACTCCCTTGGTCCTATTATTTCATAGCCTTTCGCTTCCTGTATGGAAGAGTATTACAATTTCAGCAGTGAAACAGACACACACAAACACACACACACACAGACACACATAGATACCATGTCCTCTCACATTCTCACACACAGCCTTGTTGGTATGGTGGCCTTTTTGCGCTATAAAGATATTGCTTATTACATCCAGAGCCCATTGGGGCAAAGGAAAGGTTGAATTAAGGATTTGATGAGATAGGCAGTGACATGCTAGCATTTAGCAGAGTACCACCAGCCCCTGTGTTAGCCCTGGCTGGCTCTGCCTGGACATTGGGAAAGGTCAATGGTAATGCTGGCTGGTTAGTCCATATGTCTCACTCTGTTTCCGTTTCACTTCCACGTTTTCTCCTTCTCCACATGCAGTTTCCAGTTCCAAAGTTATCTAATTTACACTCCCACACAATGCTATGTGTGTGTAAGGAGAGATTTCCACTTATAGTTTCTCTTTTCCCCTGCTTCCCACCACAGGGACAGCAGGCCAGAAAAGCCCCACTGGAGCACATTTTGACTCCATATCTTGCTCAAGGACACTTCAGCAGGGCAGGTGCTTGCTGACACAGAGGTTTGAACCCCACTCATCCATTTGAAGAGTCTCTCTTCACTGCAGCAGTCCCTGTGTGATCAGGGAGATTCATTATTTTTTTGCAGATTTCCTGTTTTTTCTCTCTTACTCAGGTTACTTCGGGTGATTAGGCTTTAGCGCTGCATTGCTGACAACTCATTGCAGCCTGGCCACCTTGTTAGTGCATCCAGAAAGGTCACAACTAATAAATTGCAATTAGCTCTTATGTTTCAGCCTATGTTTTCAATACTGGAAAGTGTTACTATTTGTGAGCTTAAAACTTTCAGTAAAAAAGTTGGTTTTATTGGTTCATTTTCAACCAATTATACTTCAGCTGACCATTTCTACTGAAATATAACCACACGAAAGGTATTGCTCTTATACCTTAAGGCAGACTTCACACACTTTATGGAAATGTTACATAAGGATTTACATAAGTTTAATGTTTTTTTCATATCCTTATTCATGAATAGCTACTTAAAAGTGGTGGAGATTTTTCCACTAAGAGCTATGGGCTTATGGGTTGCTGGGGCCATTGGAACAAACCAACTAACCCTAACCCTTAACGATAAAAGTTTGTTTAAAAGTGTCTACAGATGCCAAATCCCATTGAATCATAATATCATTTTGGACAGGCTACAACACTGGCTTGGCCTTTCTGTCACACTTCTTGAGCTGGAAATCCAACTTAGCTTGTTGACACTTCATCGTGGCCCTGGCCAACCATAGCTCAGGTAACTGTAATGCAATGTACAGTGACCCTCAGGGCTCTGTCTTAGGCCCAGTTTTCTTCACCCTGTAGTCTAATGTAAAAAATCAGATTGGTGCAGCATTCACAGTGATGTGGGTATGGTACAGGTTCTCCAGATGATCAACTGTCATCTTAAACAACTGAATACAAATGAAGAGCCATGGAGCTTTGGGTCTGCTTCCACATCACATTCAGTGGTTCACAAATAATGTGTTCATTTATCCAATCACAGCAAGCATCATGTCATCAGGGAACTGTGACATATGAGCTACTGCAGTTGTAAAAAATGATTTTAAACAAAATGTTAGCTATTGTGAAGTGTCATAATGAAGCAGATATGAGGACCCCAACACTCAGAGAACCAAGCTAAACATGGAACATTTAAACTTGACTGAATTGGCTGAATATAGTCAGATATATTTAGATTCATGGAAAAGTAATTGTCTGTCCATTGACATAGCTAGGTAAAAGTTTTTGTCTCTTTTCTAGAAAAACCTGCACGGTCTGACAAACCTGCATCACCACACAAAGAGAGGAGAATATGTGTGGAGCTACAGAGCAGCAGCTGGGTGAGAGATGAATGGATCTGAAGAAAATGGTGTCCATTTGAACTGATGGAGCTCCACCAATCACTGTGAGACAAATGGGACTTGTTCAGCACTTAAATCAGCAGCAACCAGACTCATTTGATATCACTGCATGACTCACCAAACTATTCCATGAGCCAGTTCCTCAGATGTCATAAACTGGTGAACTACTGCACAGACGAACTGTTCAAAAACCTTTTCAGAACAGAGCAGCATCACTTGTACTTTCATTTTCTGGCAGATATCCTTAGAAGAAAGAACTTCTGGTGGCAAAATTTTAAACTTACATCAGTTTTTTATTATTTTGTGTGAATCATTTTTTATTATCTTCACATTTTATTTATTAGAGAGAGGTGGTGGTTTGATTTCTCTTCCTACTTCCCTTGCTTGTCATCCTCCCTTATGCCCCTTTGCTAATTCTGCTGCAAAAGAGATTCTTATTCATGCAAATCGATAATCTCCAGAATTGATTTGTGTTAATTTTTGTCTGTACTCTCTGTCTCCGGCCTTCACCTGCAACCTCTTTGTCTTTGTCTGGGCTTCTCTCCCTTTTGTTTCGCCTTTTTTTTTTTTTTTTTTTTAAATCTCTGTTAGCAGGTCAGTGTAACGTGAGTTGACTAGGGAAAATGAGGGTCCTGGAACAAATTTTGGGCAAGAAGAGGAAAAAAACTGACAAAGATTCAAAATACATAAAAGTGTTCCTGGATATTATACAGATTTTTTTTTAAATCTATTTTCTTTTGGAAGAGGAGTTAAAAAATTTATTAACATGCCCGAAATCTGGCAGTGCCTTGTGCATCCCTTGTCTGGCAATCTGCCACCATCTTCCCTTGTCAAGTTCCCTTCATACATTTCCAGAAGCCTTGTATAAAAGTGCTAATTTAATCAGACACAGTAGGTGACAACACATTTTACAACTGTCACCGATATATTTAAAATTCTTATCTTTCAAATTATACTTTATTTTCTCTTTTTAATCAAGCAACACATTGTGTTACTTAAAATGTAGAAAGGTGAAGCTCTGACAGAACACAGTATTTTCATAATGTACTTGTCATGATAATTATGAGCACACTAAATGTTTTTTGTTCTATTTAAACATTATAGTACTTTATGTGTTTTTATTATATAACATGACAGTTCAAGGATATGAAGAAAATATCATCATCCTTTCGACAGTGGTGAATACTACATGTAGGTTGTGTAACCAGTGCAGCTGCATTAGGGTCCTTGGTTTGAGAGAGCTAATTTTCCAGTTGCAAAATGTGTGTCCTGCGTCACACTGAGGACATGTTAAAAAGCTGGGAAGACTAAAGAGTCATTTCATTCCTTTTTTGGATGATCCACAGTACCATTCTCATTTGATAACAGAAAGGTAAGAGGTTTGAATCCCATATGACATACACATCTTTAGCAGGTTTTGAGTATGTAGTGTATTCACACTAGAAAAAAAAATTACAGTACATTAAAGAAAAGTCAGTTTTCATATAATATTTTTATATTATTTTTGAATCTTGTGGATGGAAGTGGACAGTCCAAGAAAGACTTTAGAAACAAGAATGAGAGTCTAGTTTAGTGCAGTAGAATGCTCATGTTTGCTATGTAGCACTAAACACAAAACACAGCTGCAGATTAAAAGACCACCATTAATTTTGCAGATATTTGGTCATTAACAGAAAGCACTGGACAAATTAAAACTTTGACCTACTGGTGGCATTTGCTAAAGAGTCAGTGAAAGTTATTCCAAATTATCCAATGGGGAGCACAGATATCTGTACACATTTTTCATAGCTCGCCATCCAGTAGTTGTTGAGACATTTCACTTGGAACCACAAATGTCAACCTCCTGATGGTGCAAGAGGAAAAGTCAGAGTGGGTCACTAGAATTGTCAGTGATATTTCAGTATGGACCGAAAGTGGTGGACTGACCTACTCACTGATTCTGCCTCCCAAACAGCTGTGTTGCTAACATGGCCAAAAATATATCAACGGATAGATAAATATTAGGACAAAGATTCACTCTTTTTCCCTTTTTGTGAAGTTTTATTAGCAGTAGCTTTCCAAAGTTGCAGTTTTATTGATGATTCACATGTTGTATAATTTCCTGTCAGTATGAAATAGTAAACATATGTTGATTTCTTTAATGCTAACTACAAAAAAACTGTATATTGTCAAGTATATTTAGTATTCACTGTCAGTTTGTATCATGGACTTGGGATAGATATTGATACGAACATTGTGGAAAAAGTCTAAATCAGGCTAAAGCCAAGCAGACAATAGTTTGGTTATGTCCTGACACTCTTTCAGGTAAGACAAACAATGTCTAGTAGTCATTAGACTACACTAATAAAAGGTGTTAAAACTTTTTTATTTTCTTTAGTCTAACAAGTGAAAAAAATATTATTATCCTTGAGGAATTATCTGTGGAGTTGGGTAATGTTCTAACTAAAGCAGTTTGACTAGAACAGACTGTGGATCTGGAACCTTACTGCAGAAGAATTTACCCTGGGAACCATTTCTGAATCAGTCCAAGAAAATAAACATCTGTCATCCACCTCCAACAGCAGGGTGAACCTTTTCCAAATCAAAACTAATCAAAACCTCACCATGCGGCAGCACGGCACAGGAGAGACTAAATGAACTGACCATTCCAGCTATTAAGAGGAACAGAGTTCAGGATGTAGAGATAAATGGTACTGTTTAGTATTTTGCACAGTGCCAAGCTGAGTGGATGAGGGTTTAGAGAAATGTAGTGTCCATATAAGTGATGGGTTGTTGGAAGGTGAACTGGAGCTTTTCTCCAAGGAGACTTGTAGTTTCTGATTGGTCCCAGTGCCAACCTGTGCCTGCAGCAAATTTCTATGCTGTGTCCCTGCCAACTGTGCTCTTGATAAGGTTTAAAAAAAACAAAAAAAAAAAACAAACTTATGTGAAAAACAGCAACATTACTGTTGGCATAGAAGGTGAGTGTGTGCTGTGTTACAAAATCCTACACCTGTGTTTAACTTGATTTGACGAAGGAGTAGCCTCAATTTATGTCAACATGACCAGCAACAAGGCTGGATTACCAACAGACCCAGGCCCCCCCACACCTTCAGGGCTCAAAAGCTTCAGATTTTAAAACACAGTATTCATAAAGCAGAATACAAACTGAGTGAAGTGAAGGAACTGAGGGTGACACATATATATTAACTCATCTCGAGGCCCCATCTTGTTGAGAGACCCTATGTTAAAAATGAGTTTTAAGGTAGGGACCAGAATGTTCTCACTTATATTGGGTGGTTGTATTTGTTCCTTTTCAGTATTTCAACATTATACAACACAATGCTGAGCAGCTTCTTTTTGTCTCCTCTCTCTCTCTCATGCCTCATGTTTTCTTGAACACATGACTTTCACCTTTCACCTTGAAAAGAGACACTTGTGTCATTGTGCACTCAGTGATGTTGACAAGTTGTAGGCTAACTAATGTGTTAAATGCACTGTATACTAAAATGCTACATTTGATGCTCCACTTTTGCAGCCTTACTCTAAAATAAATGGCTGGAGAAAAAATTTAAAATGTGAAAAAAACCCACAATAATTTAACAAAGAAATTCTAATCCCTGTGATAGTAATTTGAGACCCATAAGGCCATTATTATTGAACTTTATGTTGTCATCACATCAATATTCCAGTGCTTAATCAAGTTATCATGAATCTATTGCTAAATGTGAGACAATGTCAGTGTTTGTAAAGTGTGTTGCCAGTTATGTCCAACACACTGTCTGTGAAACTCAGCTGTTTGTTGCAGTGTGTGCATGTGTGTACGTCTGGGCCTGTTAGACTTTTGAGTGATGGTCCTCCAAAGCCTTGCACTCACTGCAGTTTCAGCACCATGGACAGTGCTATTGCGCTCTGTACAAAGTGATGTTTCAGAGCTGTACACATATGAGAATAGTTCGAAGAATGACTCTCAACAAGTCAGGAATCAGATAGGTGTGGGCTTGGATCATTATTTTTTCTAGAGCTTTTGCTTTGTTAAGGCTTGAGTGGACATTTAATAGCTGTAATATACCTATGTTAAAGGATAAGTTTGATGCTATATTTTTCCTAATTTCAACAGGTTGCATGGGAAGACTTGTTTCTCAGTCATTTGCAACCTCCTTACCCTGTGTGTAAATCTCAACCCCAAAAGCATTCCTGCCTACTAAAGATGTTAATTTTTTAAAACGGATATACAGATATACACTCACTGAGCGCTTTATTAGGAACACCTGCACACCTGCCTATTCATGTGCTTATCCAATCAGCCAATCATGGGGCAGCAGATCAGTGCATAATGTAATGCAGATACAGATCAGGAGCTTCACTTAATGTTCACATCAAACATCTGAACAAGGTAAAATGTAATCTCAGTCACTTTAACTATGGCACCCTCTGAGGTTTCACTCAGAGTGGAACCAAAAACAAAAACCATCCAGTGAGCAGCAGCTCCGTTAGGGTACAGCAGCTCAGTTTTTCACATTCTATAACTTTGGCGAGGAGAAAAGCATCAGAATGAACAACCTTAAGGTTAATGGGCTTCAACAGAAGGCCACATCAGTTTCCACTCCTGTCAGCCAAGAACAGAAATCTGGGGCTGCACTGTACACAGGCCCAACAAAACCTGACAACTGAAAACTGAAAAAAACGTTGCCTGGGGCGGGTCGAGTGGTTAGGGCGCGTACCATGTGTGAGCGCAAGACGCTCTTAGCAGGCAGTCACCGGTTCGACTCCCAATCGGTCTGACTCTTTCCTGCATGTCATTCCCCTCTCTCTACCCCCTTTCCTGTCAGTCTCCACTGATCTATCATAAAGGCACAAAAAAAATAATAATAATAAAAAAAACAAAACGTTGCTTGGTCTTATGAATCTGGATTTCTGCTGAGGCAGCAGATGGTGGGGTGGTGGTGGTGGTGTAATGATATGGGGAATGTTGTATTAACACACTTTGGGCCCTTAATACCAATCAATAACGGTGTGAATGCCATAGCTTACCTGAGTATTGTTGCTGATCATGTGCATAACTTTATGGCCACACTTTATAATTGCTTGATAATGCTCCATGTCACGAATGAAAGTCAAACTAGTAACATGAACATGACAGTGAGGTCATGACAGTGAATCCAGTAGAACACCTTTGGGATGTGGTACTACAGAAGATTGAATGCAGCTGACAAATCTGCAGAAATGATGTGATGCAGTCATGTCAACATGGAGCAGAATCTCAGAGGAAAGTTTCCAACATCTTGTTGAATCCCTGACACGAATAATTTAGGCTGGCATGAGAGTTCAGAGGCCCTACCCAGTATTAATTTGACATTCCTTAAAAGTGCCTGGTCAATCTATACTTTCTATTTATAAAAAAGCAGTAATTGCAGTATATCCGGCAACAGGACAGTGTATGTGGGATTGAGTCAAAATAATGTAAAAAAAATCTTCCATAATGGTGATTGGGATGGATTTGTAGACAAAAATAAAATGATTATATTTACATGAAGATGAGGAAAATCTCTGTGCACAAACTAAAACTGCTCAAGTCTTTGCACGCTTTGAAAGAAGGTTGTTTTTGTTTTTTCCCAATAGTGAAAGTGGAAGGAGACATGCATTTTTAATGACAGCACACAGGTTTAACATAGAAAATATTTATGACAAGATTCTGTTCAATAACAATTAAAAATATATGGTTTTGAGAAAAATGTACAAGGAAAACACACTGTGGCACTTGGCTCTCAAAACACAGAGTTGTTGTGCAAGAAACATTGGCAAAAGCTTAGAGTGCCAGTCTAGTACACTAGAAAAAAATGAGACACACAGGGGACAAATGTGCAAGACAGGGGGTTCCTTGGGCAGTTGGCAAGTCAATGGGTCCATAAGCCAGTTTCTGTTGTCATCTCCTTCCACCTTCGGTCTGTTCTGAGAGCATCCAGTTAATTAGGAAGCCAAGAAATGAAGCACAGATCAAAGCCCAGTGACAGTCCAAAAGAACCATCAAATTAGCTGGCAAATACTTCAAGACACAATCTAAAAATTGAGCCTGGGTCAGCGCTCCACTAGCCAGCCCTTTACCGACATCTCATGTAGCCAAAGCTTGCCAAACATCTTTGCATCCAGCTTTCTTTCTGAGGACAGACTGAGCTGTCCACAGTTTAACAGTTCCAACGTGGCTGCAGATGATCTGCAGCTGTTACCCCCACACCTGCCAGATCAGGAGGGGGTGGTCAGCCGGTCCCTCCACAAGCTGCTTTTCCTGCCTTAATAGGGGCCTTGGATTGTAATAATTCAGCCCTGTTTTCTATTAATTATATTCTTATATTCTACTAAATGGTTTTGCCCAATATTTTTCGAGTAAATTAATTTTCTGCATGGATTATATTTAATGGCAAAGTTCTTTTTTTTGTTTTTTTTCCAGTCCAGGAATTGTTTTGTTCATGTACCACACACGAGGAAAGTGGTTGGCAGGTCAGCCGTCAGGACTTTGACACAGAAGACTGGAGTCAGAGTCCCACTGACCATGTTTAGGCTATACACCACCAACTGTGCTTAAGGTTAAAGTGGCTATTATCAGTATTTTTATATAAGCAATACATCAAATGACAATATGACAGACCAACAGTACAGAGTGAGAGGGGTTGCTCATAGTGATGACACTACACAGCATTATCCGAATCTGCAGCTCCTTTGGCTTCATACTGAGTTTCAACTCATGGTTTAGTTGTTCAACCTGTAACTTTACTCTTATGGTTCACTCTCAGTGCTCTTGTAGCCTTATTTTTGGCCAAAGCAGGAAGCTGTTTGCAGAGAAAAATCTCCCAAAACCCACTGACCAGAAACATGACTCCCTGTAAGTGCTGGATGTATAAAAAAACACTTTGACCCAGATTGAAAAATACCAGAATCTACCTTTAAAATACTCAGGTAACTGCACTGTAAGCCATCTTGTCCTTCACAAAATCCGAAGAGTGATTACTTTTCAAATTGTAACCCTTAACTTAACTTTCCCAAAATAATTGAATAACCACGATAAATGTTCATGATGCTTGATATACCTGTTTATGTCAGGGTGTGACATGGATTCAAGACCATTCACTGTGAATACCAGTAAAAACACCCCCACCAAGAGTAAATGTTGTATGTTCTATTTCAAAAAGCAAGCTCGAGGTTCCAGCACTTGTCCTGTTACTGCACCAATGCACCATCATGCTACCTAGGTGACAAGACAGAGCAATTTCCAGCCACTAGGTTTCTCATTTTCTACTATTTGCTTTTCAGCGTAAGGTCAGCATGCATCATGCAGTGAACCTTTGGAGCAGAAGAGATGATTTGTTGTCGACATTCTGGGTTATTACCACCAGACCAAGTTGTGTGATAAAGGGGAGGAGGGAGTGCTGGGAGAAAGTGTAGGAGGGGGAGTGAAAGGGGGAGTGCAAGGGTAATAAAAAGGAGGAAACAGAGTGTATGAAATTGGACTCAAAGCTTTACAAGCCCCCTGAGAGAAAAAAGGGAAGACAGAAAGACAGAGAGAAAAGGAGGTCTTATAGAGTCAGATTAGGTGCACTGAAAGAAACCCTTGTTAAAGGAGAATAATGGGTTACACATCTTCCCAACTTATGTAACAAGTTAGGAAAAAGGGTTTTGTGCACTACAAGGTCCTCATAGGATAAAATATGCACATTTAAAGAAGCATATGTTGATGTAGTCATGTGAACTTGTACTACATGAAGTATTTAGCTGAGCGTTCATTTGGGCATCACTGGCTGTAAATTATTATCAGGTAAATGGTTTATGACCATGTAGTCAACAGAAATAGCACTGGCAACAGTTCAGCCATTAATCACAAATCAAAACCTTTGTCCCCTGTGAAAAAATATAAAATTACTTATATAAAAACGTCCCATGCTGATCAGATGAACTCCTGTGATTGAGTAACAGAAAGGTAAAATTTTATTTGAGCTAACTGTAATTTTACCAGACATCTTTCTGCAGATTGAATAACAGACCATTGCTAAGGATGCCATTGTCATCAATAATATCAAAGTAATGGGCTGTGTCCCAATTCAGGGGCTGCATCTGCAGTCAATGAAATTGCAGCCCATCGTAGCCACCGTAGACTGCATAGGCCAAACTGAAATGAGAAGTTATGGTCTATGGAGGATTTTTGCTCTGTGTCACCAACTGTGCCTGCCCTTACCATTGTGTCGCAAAACGCGGCACCTGTCGCCTAGCGACCTTGACAACACATAACTTTTTTTTGCACAAAAAGTTGAGGTTTTAAGGCTCTTGGTTTTAACAGGTGTACCATTAGCTGTTGAACTGTTCTGTAACACAATACTTAGATATAAAAGTATAATTCTCAGGCTCTCTGTCTGTGTCGTTTCCTGCCATATTATTGTCATTACCGGCATGCAATTAATGTTGGGGCAGGTGGGTCCATAACAAAGGATCCACCCATTGTTGCCCAGGAAAAGAAGGTCATATTTGATGGACCCTTTGAAATGGGACAGCCTAGCTCCTGCTGCTGTGATGCAATTAGTTTCAAATGCAGCAGCCAAAGGATGCAGCTATGGTCTGCTTTTCAGAACTAAGAGACCACAGAATGCCAAAATTGACAAATAAGAATCCAGTATTCAACAAAGTACTTTAATAAACATTAATAATATTTGTTCCTCTGTAAGAGATTCTAAACATAATTTTTATGCAGAAGATACAATTTTATATTCAGTTGGTTTTACAATGAGCTCTTACTGGTCTCAATCTGATATTGTATAAAAGAACAGAACAAGAACTGAATCTTGCCATGGCAGAAATGATTGTAAATGATTATTATTACTTCAATTTAAGACTATTTAAGATTTTTGCGTATTTGTTACATATTTCCTATTAAAATCAATCCATGTTGATATTGCTAACACTGTGATTTGACACATGCCACTATATTTTTTTATTTCTTATATTTTAAGTTTTCTTTTTCTTAACTTTTCAATATTACAGTCTTAAAAGTTCTTATCTTTAAAGTTTATATGTAAAATAATTGATTTTGTTGTAGACATTTTTCTTGTCCCTCATATGCGTAAGAACTGTTTGATGAAGGCTTTATTTAAAACAATGCTTTTATTTGAGTGAGACCAGTCTTTGTAGTGTACATGGCATTCATGCAAAAATCCAAGTTCTGTTATAAGAAATGTTCTCATTTCATTAACATTCTCCAAATTTGGTCAAGTGCTGGAATGATGTGGGCATGTCTGAGTGTTCATCAGCACCTAATCAGGTTTTCATGACCCTGTTTTACTACTGCAGTTCATTCTGTGTAGCTCTATGTGCAAAACAGACAACATCTGCCCATTATTCAACAACGCAGATGCCATAACTTTAGATTCATTTTAATTCTGTAAACCCAGAGTAATTCTTAATAGATGTCATTAGATGTCAGGTTTAAAGAACATATACAGTAAATAATAATGACTAATGTGGCAAGCAGAGACACTATAGTTCGTGTATGTAAAAAAAAAGTATGTGCTATGTGTCTGTCAGGTTGTCGTGTAATTCATCAGTCATAAATAAATCAGGTCGTGGAATCATGACAGTAATGTTGCTCCCAGTGGTGTCACTAAGGCAACCCATCAAAGGCAAAGATGAAGTCTTTCTTGTGCTTGGGAAGCGTAAACACACGACTGTGTAAACTGCCCACACAGTTTCACACTGACACGTGCAGAAATATAATCTGATGAACAATGAAATAAAATAAGTTTTACTGCAGGTGTTTTACTTGTGACTAATGCTTCACATCTTTGTTTTCAAATCTTTCATGACCTGTGGGAGGAGTGTCTGCCTACTCCATAGAGCAATACCACAGTCAAAGCAAAAAGATGCCTTTTAGAGCAAAAGAAAGCACTGGGAGACATCAAAATGACCAAGCCGACAGGAAAATTGCAAACTTAATTACAGATCATAGACCCATGTGTCATGAGTAAATACTGTTGTTTTTTAAAATAATGGAATCATAGTTATCCACAGACGTGTCAGTCCAGCTTAAAAGTCAGCCATTCTTACAGCTGCAATTTACTCACAGCTGTTTACAGTTAGAGGTTCACCTTGCCTCACACACCTTTCCTCTAGTTGTTAAGTGTTGTTACCTTAAAATGCTCCATTCAGACCACATGGGATGACACCACATCAACTACATTTCAAACATTCATTATATTACCAGTGCGCATAAAACAATAGGATTCTGCCTGCAAAAGGCTCAGTCAATTATACATGACCCCATGAGGAAAGGGCATTTAAACATTTAACAACGGATATGGGAGAATCAGGTGCGCTGTATTGTCTCCTCTATGCATTATTTAAATATAACTTAAACAACTGTGAGTGCCTTCAAGTCTCATTCACTAAACAAAATGAAGAGGGGCTGACAGTCCAATTGATTAATTGTTTTCAACCATTTTCATACAACTAAAACAAAGGGATGCCTCATATCAAACTGTCAAAATCCAACCTATGTTTCAGAGAAAATTGCTCTGCTTAAAACAGTCTTTAAAGTCACTGAATTAAGCATCAGGTGTTGTAGGGGCATTACGATATACAATTATGTGAAGTTGATCTCTCTCCACCTGCAAACAGTCAAAACAATGCATCCTTGAGAGACTCAGGCACTGGTGGGAGTTAGAGTCATTACAGTCCAAAACTGTGGACCCAATCTGGAACAAACCTCTGAGAAAACTTCCATTAACTCAGTGAGCAAAAATTAATTAAAAAGGGAAAGCTGATCTGAGAAGGACCCAAGGATAACTAGACCCAGTTAAAAACGCAGTCAACCCAAGCATGATGTGCAATCAATTAGCAAACAGCTGCAGGCAAAAAAAAAAAAAAAAAAAAAAAACAACACAGAAATACAACAGGACCCTGTCCAACACAATATAATTTGGCCCAGGTCTGACTGGGCTATGGATCAGGTCTATATCAGTGATTCATTCAAAAACAAGGACCAGTGGGCTGAGTGCTTATCTTCAGTTAGCAAAGAGGGTACAGTGGGACCAAGCATCTACAGCTATGCTAATGGCATGCTACATGCTCACAGTGAGAATGCTAGCATAGTGATGTTAGGCAGGTGTAATGTTAACCATGCTCTTAGTCGAGAGTGTTAGCATGGTAAATGAAGATGAGTAGATATTCAGATGTCTCACGCAATAAGCAAAAACTCAACATATGGGTGATGCTAAAAGAAAGGTCAATGGATCACCAGAATCTTTGAATGTCTGTACCAACTTTCATTGCAATCCATTAAACCGGTTTTGGGATATTTCAGTCTGGACCAAAGTGGTGGATCAAAAATAAATGGGCTGGAACATGAGCTATTCTAAGAAAATTAACGTCATGTTAATTGAAAATATTAACTATATTAACTATATTTCTTCAAGTCTGTGCTTTGTGTTAGAACTATTGCAGTTCCGTAAATACTTTAAGTTCATGAAATGAAAAGTAACAGCGCATTAACATTTGAAGAAAGACTCTAACCCTGTTTGCTGCGGGAGTTGTATTAATTCTTTTGACTTCAAAAATTAACTCAATATGGAATTTGCCCAGGGGTACCCAAGCCTTTGCATACAACTGTATATAATTTGTGAACACTAGGTCCTTGTAGTATTTATTGAGAATGTTTCCTCGTTTTGTGGCAGCAAAATGTCAACTATTCTAACAATAGTTTCTCTTCCTCTGGCATTTTTGTCTAATAATTTAGATGTATTACCACTAACCTCTAAACTGGCATCGACCCTGATTCTGATGAGACTTGCAATCTGGCCAATAGACACCTATATTCTACATGACTAAGTGCAAATGAAGATGTCTTGTATTTAATCTGGAATTCATCCAGATATGAGACACTTGAAATGGCAAGTGTAAATGGGCTCAAAAGTCCCAGTTCTGATTCAAATCTGGGAGTGAAACCTTGATCCACCCACTTTAAAATATTTAGGTCTTAAAGCTCTAAGATTGCCAGAAAGCTGCTAGAAAAACATACAGAATTTGGTTGTTGGATTTCATGATTTTGACATGTAAAAAGGTTGTGATGCTGGTTTTTACTGGAGATCATATGTTTCATGATAACTAGCAGATGATAATCTAAGTTATTGGCATGGGCCACTCTATACTGTAATAAGAACTTGTAATAGGGGATCATAAGGAAAATTTAACTATGGAAATATTGACATCAAAGGTGGCACCAGAAATATCACCTGGGTATGTATGCAGCTCAAGTATGAACCTTGTATATGTGAGAAAACAACTTCCTGTGTCACATTCAGAGAATCATCCGCCTGAAGTTCGTCACAATCATCAGGATGAAACCATCTGCCACAAAAACATCACTGCAGGTTAAAGGCATGGATGCTTTATTAGCAGCATTGTCAATGATTCAAATGACCTTTTAGGTTAATTGAACACTAAACCTTCATTATTGCTACTAAATTAGAGGCAATTATAAGATCAAGGTCAATTATCTCCTCCAGGATTTATATGTTTTAAACCATATTACAGTCATTCATATATGACCCATACCAACATGCAGGAAGGTTAATGAAGATCCATTCTTTTTTAATTAAAAAAAAATATATATTAATAATTAATCTATGAAATTCAGCTCAATAGGAGGAGTACTTGTCACTCCACTTTGGATGGATGTGCTGATTTTTGAGGCGTGCTACAGGGGCACAGCACGATACAGGTTGCTTTTACCCGCTTGTGCTGGTATGAGGGCCAGGCGCCAAGAAGGGTAATGAAGATACGGTGCCATCTGTCCTATATGTTGCTCGCCTGGAGCCTAACAGTACAGGAGCTGGCTCAGAGCCCAGCGTGGGAGAGCACTGTAATACTGCACACAGCAACAGAGAGATGCACAATGTGAAACACGCAAATCAAACACAGTAATCACATTAGCTGTGCTTTTGAAAATTAGGAGGGGGATACTTGTTACTCACTGGATTATACATGAAATATGCATTCACATTACATGCCAGTACTGACACAAATTGTATATTGCACTATTTGAAATAATTTATTTCAGGCTAAAAGGTAAATAAACTCATGTGATCTTGATGCACACTCCATATGACCCCAGTAAAGAGCATTACAGGACTTGGCATAGGACCCTTGCTTGGGAAATACTGGAGCACACCCACAGGAAGACGTGTGATGTGGAACGTCAGAGAGATTAATCCAATAATGGGAAATATGAGAGTTAATCAAGACACTGTAACCCAGTTTCTCCATAGGGCCTAATTACAGAAGTCTTCTGGGTGGCACCAGTCCAGAGGATTTCCTCAGGACTTGTCCTCTCTGTCAGTAGGCTCGACTCCTAAATCTATAGGGCCCATGCTTACTAGCTCCCTATTAGTTCATTGTTTTCCTGCGTCCATGCCGGGTGGGTTGTCTGTACGTCCCTCTGTCCGTCCCATTCTCGTGAATGCGATATATCACCAACAGGGAGGGAGGGATCAGGATGGAATTTCTCCAAATTTGACACAAAGATATACTTGGACTCACGGGTGAACTGATTATATTTTGGTGGTCAAAGGTCAAAGGTCAATATCTTCGAAACAGTCAGAGGTCAGTATCTTGGGAACTCCCCAAGGGATTTTATTCAAATTTGGCACTAATGTCCATTTGGACTCAAAAATAAATTGATTAGATTTTGGTGATCAGAGGTCAAGTTCATTCAGAACACAGCACACATTTATTGGTCCCCTGAATGTGATATCCCAGCACCGCCTTGAGATTTGGTGCAAACTTTCACTCAGACTTAAAGGCCCCATGGCATGAAAAATATGATTTTGGTTATTTTATCATGCTTTGGGAGGTCTCTGGGCCACGTATATACTGCCCCATGCATCAAACTGGTCATAAACGGAGAAACGCACACCGCCCATTTGTAGGAACTGTCTCTTTAATACGAACGGATAGCACTTCCTCCTTTGTGTGACGTCACACACAAGGTAACTCCGCCCACCGCAACCTGTTGGCCCGCTTCCACTGTAGGTTCCAGGTGTGAGTGAATAACTGCACGGCGAGATGTCAAAGAAACGGTGTTGCGCTATTAAGGGATGCAAGGAGGGCAATGCGTCCTTGCACAGTCTGCCAAAAGCCAAAGTCGTCAGAGACCAGTGGCTCCTTTTTATTTTATTTTATTTGTAGCCGTTAATTGAATCGCTGTTCACTGTAGCCGTTAACTGGATTACCGTTAATGCCTTCACAAACGTTAATTCAAGAAAATACAAATGTAACCGTCACACAGCTTTGTTCATTACTACTGTTTTTTTAATGGTCTTCCAGTGTTTCCCACAGACCAGGGAGCAATTTGTGGTGCTCCACTGACACCGTTGGGGGAATCGAGTGTCACAGTGTCGTGGCGGTCGGTGGAGTCAGTCATTGTATGCAGAGTGTCTGCAGATGAGTGTGTGTGCATGCCCCAGTGATGCGCTGGTTGATTTTCCCGCGCACCGCTGGCATATGCGCGCTTGTCTGTGTGTGTGTGCGCGTGTCTGTGTGTGTGAGATGAATGAACGGAACAATATTACGTTGAGAGCATAGATGAGAGGGAAAACAACAACAACAGGAAAAAAAACATAAACAGAATCATTCTGTGGCGGTTGGCCTCCATTCTGTGGCGGTGTGCGGTGTGTGCCGACCACACGCCACGACCACACGCCACTCAAAAACAGTCAGCCAATCAGAGGAGAGGTTCTCATTCTCTCTTCTGATTGGCCAAATGACCTGTGCCTGCTGGAGCTCCAGAAAGAGGCAGGTAAATAAACCCGGAAAAAGGTGCACAGTATGGGGCCTTTAAGGGTGAAGCAGTGATGTGCCGTAACGGCAAGCAAGGCACTCAGTGTTTGCCCAGTTAAAGCTTAAAATAGACATCCATTAGAACAACACTGAAGTGGAAGTGATGTCTCTCCTTACATCTGATCTTAGAACAGATTTCTGTCCGATAAAGGATCTGATGCCCGTTTACATTCATCATGTAATTTACTGCTCACTAGTGGTGGCAGCAGGGTATTGTCCCTGAAAGCTAGCTTGACTTCTAGCCGTTGTACCTATTATTTATGTCATTTTCGTGGGTGTGACCATGTCTCGTTGACAAGGGCTGGAGCTTGGCGAGCGGAGAGGACAGCATCTCTGTGCTTCAACTACAGTCCAGACAATGAGCTTGGAGGATTAACGACGCTGAGGCTGGAAAATGCAGGATTCTGTCAGTGGTGTGTGTCATTGTCAGATGGCTGCTTGGCTCTGCTTGCCTGTCTGTAAAAGTCACCGCACACCACCGGGATGAAATTATCAGAATTTCATCATCAGGGGTCAAAGGTCAATGTGACCTCACAAAACAAATTTTGGCAATAACTCATGAATTTATACTCTATTTATAATGCAACTTAACACAAATGTCTAATGGGATAAAATGATTAACTGATGACATTTTACATCCAAATGGTCAAAGGTCAACTTCACTGTGACATCATAATGTTCTGCAAAAACACCTCTGGCTATTATTTAACGCTGTAACCCAGGAAGGTGAGCCTGTGACCACATTTCCTGCAACTTGGCTGGTTGGAGCAGGCATACAACTGTGAGGCGATAATTCTAGTTTAAATATAAAAGCATGCACAGAAAAATATGCACAATATGTGATCCATGTTCCTCATCTCCCTCTTGATTAGAAGAGTATGCACGGACCCAGCTGGGCTGTGAGATGCAGGACAGGATGTTCTGTATGTGTGTGATGGACATAGCTGACGGGATGGATGGAAGAGTTAAGGCACTGATGTGTGTGATTCATGGAGACAAGATAAAAAGACAATTGATCACAAGCCAGATCATTTCTTCTTAGAAACACTGTCATGTTTGTCTAGCCAGCACCTTTGCAATACAAAGATAGATAGAAAGGAGGCATGTGTTCATATTTAATGAGACAGTATACATCCTGAGTGTAATGCTGTATTACCATGCCTTAATGAATACATTTACTGCACCAATACAAACTTAGTAGACAGCATAGCACAAATATGTTCATTCATTAACGTATGTAACATGCTCGTTGTTGGGGTCATTCACATCTCACAGTGGGTTTGGACTAAATACAGTATAATAGCATCATACTGTGACAATAAATCCCAATTGTTCCCTGTTATCTAGATATTACAGTAGTCTTAAGACTACAACAGTATTTAACAATCAGTGCAAAACACAGTGCAAGCACACTGTTCACACACTCCAACCTCAAAGCCTCTGAAGACTTGACTTCAAAGAAGAATCTTAGCCGTCAAAATCTGAGCTGATCTGCTTCATCAGGACTGTGTATGTGTTTTGATCTGATTTAATAGGCCAGTGATCTGGCAACAGCATAAAAACTGTTAGCATGGGATGTAATTATACATATAATGTACCCAGACACAGATCATGTGTTTGTGCCAGCAGTAAATGGAGCTTTATTGGTAGATAGACTCTGTGTAGTTAGTGGGGGAGATTTTAAATGAGTGTATTGGCTGCCACAAAAACCACATAGACAGTCTGTGTTGGCTGTTGGTTAAAAAAAAAAAAAAAAAAAAAGAAAAAGAAAAATGTGTGGTGAACAATTCAGTCTACATTTGTGTGAAAAGCTTTTCCAAAGCAGAACAAGCACCATGAGGGACATCATATGCTTCTGTCCTGTTATTGACTCTAACAAGAGCTTTTTCCCAGGGAGTGTTGAAAGCTGTTCTGATGAGATGGGCAAAAAAAACTAACAAAAAAAAAAAACGCTGTCAGTAATGAGGACTTTGCATCGGTCTGACCGCCTGTTTGAAAGTTAAAAAGTCATGTTCATCCCTGTTGGTTCTCAATGTACATCTGACTTCCTTTGATTTATGATTCATGCTTTGCGAAATTAAGGCTTGACAGTCAAGGGATTTGCATCTTTAACAGGAAGTGTGGCTGTTGTAGAGTGACATATGTGGCTATAAATATATGTAGCTATGTGCCCCCAGTTAAGTACAGGAGTCTATGGATATATTTTTTCTTTACGTGCATCAATTTCTCACTTCAGAACTCCTGAAAAACTAATTGAGCTACCCTATGAACTATATATAAAACATGTATCTGTAAACTGTACATATGCATAAAAGTGCACTTAACGCAAAGGATGGGAGGCAGAAATACATGAAAAATACAAAGGATGACTCATCTAAAAAATAGAAAAAAAAAAGATCAAACGAGAGAAATGAGAAGTTGAGGGGAGGTAAATGTCAAACAAGGAGCTGCTTAGTGCCAGCTTGCTTGGCTGTGATGGATGGACTCTGGTGGGAGGGCATCGCTTCTTTTTACACTGGCAGTATCTACCATCTACAGTGCAGAGAAGGGGAAAAAGAAGGAGAGAGGACGGCTGAACTCCCATTGTAACTGCATGGAGACAGATGAAGACAGTGTTACAACTTGGTTCAACTGGGGGGAGAACTTGACAAAACTTTTAACAAGGGATTCTGATACAGTTTTAGTTCAGAGCCTGATCACACCGGCATTTGTGACAGCTAAGGTTTTTGCATCCAGTTCAGTTTATTTGAACTATTACATAAAGTAGTGTGTCTTAAAAAAGACTCAACTTTAATGTGTAAATTTATCCCCTCTGCAGTGTGACAAAGTTTGCTTTTTGTCAGAGTCTAAAGTCGGTGGTTCTGACTTCAGTCTTGGATTTTGCTGATTAAAGATTTCTCTTCTTGGTGACTGTCACTGACAAAACTAAGACGTACTAGAGATGGTTACATCTCTAGTCCTACCAGTGCAAGTCACAACACCTGCAGCACGTACACCCCA
Organism: Trachinotus anak; assembly: GCF_046630095.1. Taxonomy (NCBI): domain Eukaryota; kingdom Metazoa; phylum Chordata; class Actinopteri; order Carangiformes; family Carangidae; genus Trachinotus; species Trachinotus anak. The sequence continues at coordinate 24,403,244 of NW_027273872.1, forward strand.
CTGCAATCACAGACAGGAGAAAAGAAATAAAGGCTTCTCGTGCAGTTAGCACCATCACAGATGAGGGTTAAAACTGGATCCAAATGATACACAGTTGTTACCAGGGACTCGTAAATCTCCCTCACATTCTAATTGTCAGTTCTTAACAGACTGCTGTGTCTGTTGTTGGCAGTATGTCGCACCAATTAGGCCACTACGATGCTGACCGCAGCATCCATCAGATATTTCTGCCCTACTCTCTTTCCTGCCCTTCATCCTCCTGCCTTTTGTGTTTGCTCTCCCTTCCTCTCTCTCTCTCTGCCTCTCTCTTCCATCCTCTGAGCTCCTCGTCAGTAAAACACATGAATAATGGACTAAACTGGAAGAGGAAGTATTCCTCTTCCAGATGAAGTGACACCGGAGTTGTTGTGTGAAAACAAACTGGATTAATGGTGATTTATTGGGGCTGTTTTATTCTGAAAGTATTTTAGAGACTCTCATTCTATCCATGTGTGGTATGCATGTGTGTGTGTGTGTGTGTGTGTGTATCAGGTTTGTGCTCCATTACCACCCATGACTGTTTTTATCTCATTTTTATTGTGTCTCTGGAGCTGCTGATAAAAACCCTCTTGGTGCGTGCGTGTGTGTGTACGTACTGTGTGGTGTGTTAAGTGTATGCAGCAGCCCGGATGTGCGTGTCGGTGAATTTATATCTCTCACCCACACATCTCTTCATATAGAGAAGACGTTATGATATTATTGAAACAGAAATAAGTGGAGAAGGAGGAAAGGGGAAAAGAGAGAGAAAAGAGACAGAATGAAAAGAGAGACTGACGCCGAGATATACTCCAGAGAGGCATTCATGTGGGTACACCATTCAGCTTTTCCTTTTTTTTTGTTGATTGAGGAATTACGGGAGAACAAAAAAAAAAAGACAGGAAATACATTAAAATGAATTGGCAGAGAGAGTGGAACGGAGGGGAGGGTGTGAGTCACAGAATATGCCAGGAGAAAAAAAAATTAAAAATCACAAATAATGTACTGCACTTCTGTTCCATTCAGTGGGGACACCTGTGCTGCATTGCTGTGTTTATTACCTCCGGTGTCTATTTAAACTGAGACTGATTTCAATCTGTTTCCCTGTGTATTTTACACAAGTGACTTTAGTTTGAAAAGACAACTTCACTGTGAGGTATTCATATCTTATTTAGCTCATGCACATTGAAATGCACAGAATAATATCATAGTTTTTTATTAGCCATACAATAGGCAAATCCTCACAAGGCCACTCTTCAATGTATTCAAATACAGATTCAAATATTTTCAATGTTGCTGTTAGAAAAATAATGGAATGAAAAATGAAACGATAATAAAAAGAACTGTTTCTCCTCACTCCTGTTGAGACAATAGCTGTGCATGAACTGAATGAACTGAAAGGACTTTTAGAATATGGCAGATGCTGAGTCAATCTATATACTGTGTCTGACGGGCCTGAGAGTTGCTGCTAAAGTTTAGTTTTAGACTTCAGTATAAAGGAGCAGTGTCAGTCACTTGATAAATGTGGTTTATTACTCACACTTAGCCAAGCAGTGGAAAAAAAGGACATGGATTCAGGATTTAGTGTAAAAAAATTATCATTTTAAAACTAAATAATACTCAGTGTATGAATAATGGTCTTGAATCTCTCTGAACTAGTTTCTATTATACAAAAAAATGTATGGCTCACTTACTATCATTTCTTTTCTAGAGCTTTTGTGTGTATGCATTCAGGAGGCCAAGAATAAACCTTAGTGCAAAAAAATAAATAAATAAAGAAATAAAAATGATTGGTGAGATCTATGACTTTACTAACTTTTGTTTTTATTGGTGATCCACAAACAGCTGAACAATGACAGAACACAACAAGAGTAGGTGAATAGCATCAATTCTACATGCAAAGCAATAAAAAAAACAAACCAAAAATAACAAAAAAACATAGAGTGCTGCAGGAATAAGTCTTAAACCTGGATATAAGTTAACATTTTAGCACTTCTGGTTCCCTTGTTCTGCAGTCGCAATCTTTTTTTGAATTGGTTTTAGTCAGAAGGCTGAAATCAGGTATGTGGTTAACACAAGCTCAAGACATTTTCATGTTTTATTCTACAGCATAAAATATGTCAGAATATACACCAGTCAGGATTTCTTTAAGCTTTTATGTCTGTCAAAAAAGGCTGGTTGTTAACAAGTGGCAGGGAAACATCAACAGGCCGAACACGAAAACAAACAACAAACAACTTTCTAAGAGGAAAGCTTTTTGTAGAAGAGGTCAGAAGTAAACCAAACTACAATTTGGAAGTTTATCAGAAGCACAACTTCAACGTCACCACTACTAAACTTCGTGGTGTCGTTTGTTTATAGCATAACATTAGCTTTTTACTTCTGGAGATTGTATTTAGGATTCAGAAATCATAAAGTTGTGTTCGTTTGTGAAGATTATCCTGCTGAACAAATTTAGAAATTTCACAAACTTTTGTTTCTCACAGAGCTCATTTTCTGCAGTAATCCAAAAGCCAATATGAAAACCGAGGGAAACAGGGCGATGCTAATTTCTGCCTCGGCCTACAAAAATACATCATCCCTGCATCTATTATTGACACTAGAAGTGTTGGAATTCCATACCAACTAGAACAGCCGTGAGCAGCTCTGACCGCTGGACTCCAAACTCTATGACCTCTCATTATAAATATCCAATTGAAATATTGATGTATTTTGTCTTAGGATACCTTTTTTTTTAAAAAAAATAAGACCTAAATGTACATTTTAACAAGTTTCCTCATCAGTATTCATATGTTTGCATATAGTCGCCTAAACAGCAGTTACTGCACATATTCATATGTTTTTGATAGGGACATTCATTCACCATAACTCAGACCAAGAACATAACAATTATACGTCCGCCTATCTTATTTGATCATGAAACATTTTATAATACATTTATAGGAGATATTTGTGAGTGCATTTTCATTCCTCAAGTTTTTTTGGGGCATTTTCTGTCTATAGCTGCAGTAAGAGAGAGACAGGAAGGTTCGGGAGAGAGAGAGGGGGGATGACATGTAGCAAACCACCTCGGGCCGCTGCAGAAAGGACTGAGCCTTCATGGTATGCACTCTACTGGGTGATCTACTAGGTGAGCTACTCCGTGACCCCATTTTCAATGTTGCGCATTGTGTGCACTGTCAGGCCAGCAGCTTCAGTCAAGACAGTGTGGCTCTGCCTTCTCCCTGGACGTCCCCTGCATCAGAATGAATGCTGTCCAAGTGCTGAAGCATCTCCAAGCCCACAGCAGATAATGAACAGAATAGCTTGGTGAGGTCAATATGACTGTCTACGGCCGAAATAGGTAAAAATAATCATATCTTCTTTGCCTTCTGTATAATTTATATGGCAGTGATTTTGAATAAAAATATAGACACACACAAGTCAGGTGCCAGCAGTGCTGTATTTTTTCATTTGACAAAGTTATCACACATTTAAGTTCCAAAATAGTCAAAATTACTGTCATGGCTGTTCTAGTGTTAAAACATAAGAAACAAATTTAATTTTGGAGTCACGAACAAATACACATACAATACAATGCAAGTTTTAGTTCCAGCTTTTTGGTTAAAGTTTAGCTCCAGTTTAAAGTTCAACTACTCAAGTACTCCACTCAAAATGAAGCTTCATGGACGGCTTTTGTGTCTTCCTTGAAGAATCTGAGTCCACGTGCCTGGAGAAGATGTAGAAGAGTGGTTCACTTCTTCTTATTTTCCTCCTGCCCTTTGAAATGTGTTATTTTTTTTGTTCTTTCTCTCCCTCCCTCTGTCCCTTCTCACTCTCTCCTTCACTGGGGAAGAAAATGGAGTTGCTGGCCCGACGCCACAACTGACACTCCAGCCTTAATCTGATTAATGTTTTTAATTTATATAAGTGAGTAGCGAGGGAGGAAAAAAAAAAGAGGCTGTTGCGTTTACTGATGCTGGGTCGCACACACACACACACACACACACACACACACACACACACACACACACACACATAGACACACACACATACACTTATTTGCAGGCTCTATGTGACAGGTGTCAGGCAGGCCAAGTCATGAAAGGGCAGACCAAATGTGTGTGTGTGTGTGTGTGTGTGTGTGTGTGTATGTGTGTGTGTGTGTGTGTGTGTGTGTGTGCAGAGAGAAAATGGAGGGATAAGGTGGATTTTTAAAAAGACAGATATAGAAATTGTATATGAAGTAAACAAGGAAGCACAATTGTTAAACATGAGAGTGAGAAATATTGACAAAAGGTGAAGTGAGGAGAAAGTAAAACAGGAGACTGAGTGAATAAGAGATGGAAAAGACAGAATAATGGCAACTGTAGGACAAGAGGGCTGAGCAGAGAAAGAGAGAAAAAAACGGTTGTAGAAAAAAAAGGACAGGGATAGAGGGATGTGGCGAAAGAGAGAGAGAGAAAACCACAGAAGCATAGAAAGAAATTGGAGAAGAAATGAAAAGCCAAGAGACAGAAAGAGGGAAGGGCAGAGAGATGGTAATTATGAGATGAGGGATGATGAAAAAGCCAGCTTGGGACAATCTAATTGGAAAATCCTGCCTTTTTATTTCGAACTATTCATCATAATGAATTAAGAAAAAAAATCAGATCTACATGAAATTTCCTCAAAAAGATGAATAAGTCATAACCAGAAGCTCTGTTCCCTGAATCCAAAATGGACGGCTGGAACAAATGTATTTAGCTTGCCTGGGAATCTGTTTTTTTTTTCCCATTATGTTCCCCCATTAACGTTTTTATATAGGTGTGATATAGAAAACTGTATGTGTCTGTGTCTGTGTGTGTGTCTGTGTGTAAGTATGTGTGTGTGTGTGTGTTTGTCTGTGTGTGTGTGTGTGTGTGTGTGTGTGTGTGTGTGTGTGTGTGTGTGTGTGTGAAGTGAAAATGGGAATTCACATAATGACCTGAAACACATTCCTTTCCATTACTGTTCCATCCAATCAATAAACCCACTGATTGCAGAGAAAACTGTTATACTAAGGAGAGCATTACACACACACACACATATGTGCAGGCACACGCATGTATACACACACACACACACACACACACACACACACACACATATACACACACTGTGTATCACATCAACAAAATAGCCTTGGTTGTTTTTCAGGTAATCATGGCCAGTGAGAGAAAGGACAGCAGGCTGGCAAAAGGATGGACAGAGTGATGGAGTCGGAGGTGACTGAGAGGAACATAGTTTGAAGAGGATGGACTGAAGAGGATGGGAGGAGGTAGAGATGGCAGTAATGCAACAAACTAGTTTTCCTCCCCTTCACTTACTCAGCTCTGTGTCCTAAAAATCATGCCACTAATTGGAACAGCAAATACACTTTAATAATTTTTCTTTCTAAACAAAAAAGGAAATGTTTTTGTTGAAAGTATCTGCAAACAGTTTACTGTCAATGCAAAATGGTGATAATGTGCATATCTGCAAAGAATGATTGGACATCATTTGTTTCTCCAGACAATGTTTGCATTAGCATGATCAGCATTCAAGCCCTTCAACCAAAGCTTGCTTTGAACAAAACGTTGGATTGTTGGAAACAGCGTCTCAAACCTCGCCCTGCCACATCCTCCTGATTTCAGAAATGCATCAGGAGCATCTGGCCGGGTCAGGTGACCATGCATGCTGTGGGTATTAGGTATGTGCCTTACGCTTTAGGCTACCAGGGCTGCCATGGGTCAAATGTCACCAGCTTGACAAAGTGCCAGTGAAAGTGGTGACACTTGTCATCATCCCCCGTCCAGACAGGGCTGTGATATGCATTTTTAGACAGTAAAAAGTTGGGCAGATGACATTAAACATGAGTATGCTAAAACACTTGAGAAGAGAAAAAAAAGGCCTTGTGTTTTGTGAAGATATCCTCAGTGCCATCAGCTGCCGATGGCAGCGAGAGGACACAGGCCTGCCTGAACCCCAGTGATTCTGACTGGTTTCCTGAGATGATGCTTCACTCAAGCAGGGTGGTGGTCCTCTGTACACAACAGATCACAGCTCAGTGTTTCTTTGTCGTTCATTTAGGGTAACTGAAATACAGCAGGGGTTAAGGTTATGATGATGACTGACCGTCATAATCTTGACAATAGAAATTTGTCAGACTTTTTCTTGATTTTAAGTATCCAGTCAGAAATTACAATGGTAAGCATGTGACTTTGACTTTTTCATGGATACAAAGATTCGACCTCTGGTATCAAGTAAATATGAAAAATAAAACCTGAGAACATGCTTCATTTTTCAGAAAAGAAACCCTCGATGACAGATTGTACACAGGCACAGAAGTGAGTGGAACTACAGATAGAAACCATCCCAGATTTATTATGTTTCTGTCACATTTCCCCCAAAACTCTATTTGGCAAAGCAAGTTAAATAGATACCTGTTTATTTTGTAGGAGGCATAGCTGTCCTCTTCCATTCTTCTTCTCCCTCTGACTTCTTTCTATCTTCCTATCTTTAGCTCTACCTTTCTCCTTATTTTTGTTCCTCCACTTTTTACTCCTCTGGCATCACAGCTCTCATTTTATTCTATATAACAAGACAACAACACACCTGTCTCTGTCTTTGCAGCATATAACAGGGCACCTGTATGATCTCCTTTCCAACGGGTAATGACTATAAATCTCATGTCAGTGTCTTTCTCCTTTACTTCTACCATACACAATCTTCACACTCAATATCATATATAGATTTTTTCTTGTCCTGTCCCTGCAGATGTCTGAGTAAGTCAACTCTATTTGCAGTTCAGATGCATGTGAATTCAAACCAATCACAACAGAGACTGGCCTTGAGCAAGACACTGAAACTGTCTGACCTCTCAGTGGTGAAAGCATCTTGTCACATGAAGACTCTTTGAAGAGATTAGATGACATTCAGTCATATTTATGCTGTGTTAAACATTCCTGCAACCTACTGGCTTTCAAACAGAACTCTACTACAGATGAAGACAAGGAATAGTAAATGTGTCAGCCTTTGTGAATGCACTACCCTTCAGGGCCAATTTAAGCCTCCAACAGAAGTACTCTACATTTGCAGCACTCCCCTTGGCACTAAGATGTGTGTTGCATTAGGGCAGTAAAGTGGATTACCTATGAATACTCAAATAGTTACTTTCCAGTAACTGAGATTTTTCCAGAAACTCATCAACCTTTTTTAGGAAATGTACCCGTGTATGGACTGAATTAACCAGGGTCTACATTTAGTTCAGTCAGGAAAAATAACTTAAGCAGCTATTTGAAAGTTTTGCTTTTGCTACACAGCTAACATTAGCACAGTCCTGGTAAGAGCTTCAGCCATTGTTGTGTGTACAGTACTAAAGGTTAGAGAAGGTTAGAATGAGTAGCAATACTTCGTCAGGGCAGACTAGATGCTACAGTAACTCGGTATCGGAAAGTGATGAGACGGTCAGACCACGCCGGGGCTAGCTGGTTAGCATGCTTACTTCAGTAGAAGAAAAGAAGTGATAGAAATAGAAGCATAACAAGAGGGTTCATTTCCACTGCTGGAGCACAGCTCTTGGCGAGTAAAGGAATAAAGTTTCATCTTGAACTTGCCTCATTTCTTGTAAACTGGCAAGTAAACAGCTGCTAATGCTAAAGTTTGCCATGTGGCAAGAGCAAAACTTACAAATGGCTCCTTTAATTGAATGAAAATTCAGAAGTTATATTTGATTAAAAAAACATTGTACTGAATCCATCTATTACTATCTATAGTAATTGAGCCCTGTAAATGGCAATCAGAGATCCTCCCTAGTGAGGTAGTTTAAATATTCACCTGCTAAGATGATCATTGGATGATACAAAAAGGACAAACAAACAAACCAAAAGAGACAACATTCTTCCTTTTATTCTTTGATGGCATTTTAGTCTCCCTTTTTACGTTTGCAGATGTGCTTTCCATCCTAAGTACCTAAGCAGCTCATAATGACACCGTGTTGTGGCATTACATGAAATATTTGCATCTCACCAGAATCTCTTGCTTTCCTTAATGGGTCTAGTTCCATGTAATCTTCACCATTCTTCAGATGCAATGGAAATGCATCCAGGATTGAAAGTTTAGCCTCTGGTCTATTTATGACTATTTGGCCACAATGCAACATCAGTGAGAAAAAAGAATGAATTCTTCTTTGCATCTGTAGAGAGCTAATTGTAGAGCACTGTGCCCGTTCAAAATGGGCCTGTCAGGAGGGGCTGACTGCTTGGCCTGCATAAATCTATCTCCCAGCTTTCATGAGAGTGTCATCCAAACAACTTCACAGTCAACACTGCACTTCACTGGGTCCTGAGCAATAGACCCTGCAGTGTGTGAGGTCAGTCGATCTCATACTGCTGGAGTTGGCCTCTCTGTTCCTCTCTGATAGTGTCTGGGTGAGGGTGTAGAAAGTGCCATCGCAATGGAGTTCCACGTTTCTTAAATTACAACCCTGGCATGTGTGTGCTGTAAATTGTCCAGGTACTGCACTGCCCTCATAGTAGTCAAAAGTGCACCTCCTTGGGTTGGTGGGATGAGCAGTTGGATTACAAAAAGTTTAATTTAATGTGATTTGTAGTTAAATATATATGTATCTCTTATTTTAAAGATTTCTCTCATACTGCCACCAGAGCTGGATTCAGCAGGGGGTAAATTTATGGCATTCTTTTAGGGTATATAGGATATATATATATATAATCTTGTGTATTTTTAGAGATAACATGATGGGCATTTTGGTTGGACTTATGTAACATTACAGTTAAAAGTGAGGCTTAGAACTGGAGTTACTGTGTGCAGAGTTTCCGAACAAGAGCAGCGATATGCAAATAATACAAGCTTGTAGAGAGGGAGAAATGAAAGTGTTGGTGAGAGAGGGAAAACTCATGGATGCACTGCCTTAGCTTTTTGCTGTTGCTTGTCCTGTGTCTCCCTGATTTTATTCTGCTGATGTGTTTCTTACTCCAGCCTTCCTCCAGCCTCTTCCTCTCCTGCCCCCCAAAATCCCAAAACTTCGATTCCTACCAATCCTTTGTGCACCCTCAGACAGCCCTTTCTGTTGTTTGGAGTTTGAATTGAGGAGCAGAGAGCCAGCAAAGCGCATCTGAAATGACAATGAGAGGTACTTGCGAGCATACGCAGCCAGTTCATGCCCACTACTCTGGCTGCATATGTGCACAGAGATTTGCCTTGCATAACAAGAAATGTCCATCTTAACAAGTCCCTCTGCCTTATATTTAGCCCAGTCTAGTGTCAGATGTTTTTAATTGGTTTAAGAGTATCTAAAAAAAAAACAGAGTCAATTTCTTTAAACATGGCAGATTCAAAATTAATTTCTCCCAAATACTTTGAACAAGTTGATTTACATTTGAAGAAAGCTAAATTATCACCCATTTTACAGACTGTTGTGCTGTCAAAAAGACTTCTTGAAGCTTCAGACTGGAATAAAAGGCTCAGTGAGACGGATATGTTTTGCCATGAAAGCTTCAAAGGGTTTAATGCTGTTGTTTTCTTTTTGTGTCTCACTGACTCTGCGTCTCTGAATTATCAAAAACTTTGTGTTGTTGTTGTTGCCAGCTTCGGAGAAATGGCTGGAACACATGTGAGCATCCCCCTGCCTCACTCTTTTCTAGTTTCACACTAATAGCCAGGTCCGTTGCTTTGTTTCTTTCTTTTCTCTTCCCTTGCTTCACCCTGCTTTATATCAAAGTGATAAGCTTTGTGTTGTTGCTGCTACAGGGGTTTGTGCAGAGGTTTACCATCCCTCCTTCACAGGTGTTGTGGTATGAGATAGAGTTTCTACATCCTCTGAGGGCTCTGCAATGATGCTGCCTCTCCTTTTTTTTTTCTTTTACTTTTTCTCTTTCCCTGTCTCTTATTTTTTGCTTTTTCTCCTCCACATGTGTCTTTCTCTTGACTTCCAGCTAATGCCACTATACATGCTGTGGGGAGTCTGTTGTGCATTGTTGTGCCTTTGCTTCTTCTTAGCAAATATTTTTGGCCTATGAGTGGACAGCAAGAAACCCAGGGGTGAGCAGATGAGGAGAAGCAAAAAGAAAAGAGGGAGAGATATAGGTGATGGGTACTGATTTGGGGACAGAGTGAAAGAAATTAAAAAAGATGGAGGGAAGACATATTATTTTCTTACGTTTAAAAGTTACTGAAATGAGAAGAAGAGAGACTAGAAGATGGGAACTGAGAAATCAGCCTTCGTCTCCTCCTTCATAAAGACTCCTGTGAGTCACCATGTTAGGCTGCAGCAGCAGTGATTGATGCCAGGGATGTGAAGCGTACAGTGTAGCTCAGTGTATTTTCTTAATATGGTCTGTAGCAGCAGAGAAATGAGATTTTGCAGTGGGAGGCAGGATGGGTTTGTGTCTGAGCTGATTTTAATGCAGTATCACTTAACAAAAGTAAGTCTACAGTCATGCTAGCAGCTCTGTGAGGCTGTCTAGGCCCAGGGGTGCTTTGAGCTAAACGCTAATGTCAGAATGCTAACAATGAAAATTGTAACATCCTGACAGTAATGCTAATGCTCATGTAGGTAGGTTTACAATGTTTACCATCTTAGCTTAGTGTGTTAGCTAACTTTTGCTATTTTGCATTAAACCTAAACCACAGCTGAGGCTGGGGGTATTTGGCCAAAACTCAAAACATTTGACAAATATAAATTTTGGCCTGATGATGGTTTTGGATGAAACATCCAATGATGAAAGTTATGACAATTCATCCTGAGGGGTTGTGAATGTTTTATTTCAGATTTCATCCATCCAATTAGACATTTTACTAAAAGCCAAATGTGGACATCACGGTGGTGCTGGAGAAAAATCAAGAGATCATCAAAGTAAATAGGATTCATTTTCGGAGAAGCATGAACGTGTGCACAAAATGTCAGCCATCCAATAGTTAAGATATTTTGGTTAGTAACAAAGTGGTGTACTGACTGACCAATATTGCCATCTTTAGAGTCATGTCAGGCTGCTGACATGGCAAAAATAGTTCCACTGTTACCTGTCGGTCGCCAAAAGTAACCAAGTAATCAAACAATGTAATGTAAATGTACTTTGAACCTTATTTTTACATTGGGTGAAGTCAGGTAATTCAGGACATCAGGTTAAACAAGACAAATAAGGTTTTACAACTTGGGTTCTTCTGGTATTGCATGGGTGTCATTTGTAATTTGTTAAATCATTTTGATTGTTCTGAGAAAACTGGGATGGGTGGAGCAAAGATTAAACAAAATCAGTGCTCCCACAACCTGCAAGGTAAGTCATGTGACATGTTGATTTTCACTTTTTGGTTATAAATGAGTACTGCAGCTTAAAAAATAGGGATAAAACACCAAAGATTAGAGGCTAGAACTTTGATTTTTGGTAAGGGCATGGAATGTGCTCAATTTAGTATTGGAGAGAAGAGTTACGGTGAAAATAAGTGGCTCAGAATATGCATCTGGTAGGAAACCCCATCTATCTCCCTACCCTATCCTATCCAGCCTTGCCAAAATACTCACCCAAAGAGTTTTACCTTTAATCAAAAAGGACATTCAGAAGATGGCATTTGATGATGCCAATGGAATACTGTGTTTTTCTGAGGTGAAGGGGTGTTATCTTTGGCTCCAAAATTTCATGAAGACAGAACCCAGACCTCAACATGAACAAGTAGTTTATTGTTGACAAGTGGTTTAGGCAGTACAAGGCTCTCCTCCATGACCTGCAAATCACTGATGTGCCTACACACCTCTGGAATTGCAATGGTCTGGGCTGCAAGATCAGTTCTGCTCCATGTCGGTGGTGGGTGAAGTTCGCAAGACTTGAGACTTGAGATTAATGCGGCAAAGAAATGAGAGACAAAAACAGTCCTAGCCACTTTAAATGCCATGGGAGTATACAGCTCAACAGTGGTAATCCTCAAGTGCTGAGAAGTGAGTGGATGTACGGCTGTCTACTCAAAGTTATTCCCAAAAAGTTTCAGATAATAGATGGATTAACACAGAGCTGTTCGTGGATTGGGTCAAGATGTTCATAGTGCTATCCACAGCATACAACACATGCTGCAACCAGCTGATAAAGTGCTCTGTAAAAGCATCAGACATAACTGGTATGAATAAGGACACAAGTGGACCGAGGGGACAGCAGCACTAAAACTGAAGAAATCCGAATTCTTTGGCAATGGAGCAAGACAGAAACAACAGATAATCATCAGGCTGGGTTCAGTGGAAGAGGAATGTACCCTGTGAATGAACATCTAATCCCTGAGGAGGAGGATGTACCAAGCGCCATAATAGAGAGAGATCAGCCACCTGAACTGTCTCCAGCAGATGGTCCTGCTCAGCAACCTGAGGAAAGCCATTTCTGGCTTGACAGAATGGACATGGGTGCTGAGCACATGACAGGAAGTTGTTCAGATGATGACCACCTTCCAGTGCTTCACCCCGTATGCTGAATACGTCTGCAATCTTGAAAGTATTGAGCAGCCATCAAGCTCCGAGGTTGGTGGTCACATAGCCGTATAGGCCAACATGGTAAACATGTCAATAATCATGTCATGTCTTTCATCGAGACCATTGATTGCTGTTAATTTTATGTGCATTGTTCACCAGTTCATGTGGTGGAAATGAGCTCACAGTCGCTCAGTAAGGTCAAGACAGAGATAGGTACAAGAGACACCTATACAGATGGCAGTATTGGACAGATTGAAGTGAGTGGACAGAGACAGACAGGATGAAAGTGAAGATGCACCATTTGGTTAGATGGTAGCGAGGATGCTAATGCAGCTTAAGGATCGCAAAATTTGTATCCACCATCCTTATACCTACCTAGCTATCTATATATGTATATATACACATATAATATATATCTACATACAGTATATATTATTTACACATCTCCATATTTTACATATTATTCTATATGTATCTAGCACTACATCTCGATATCTAAATATGCCTTGTTCACTTTGTTCCCACTTGTTCTGAAACCATACATTTTTAGAACTTTGACAAGTCTTTGGAGAACAGTTTGTCGAAAATGTAAATGTTTCTGAAAATTTCTGTTCAACAAAGACACAGTTTTCAAGCTTTATTAGTCACTTCAAAGTATCACAGCATGTTACAGATCCAAACTGACAACTTGAGCATGCTGATGACGGTTCTTTAGTTCTTGTTTGAAAGGAGGTTGTGAGGTTGTGTCGGGTGTTGAATTTAGCCCATGTTGCTGATGCTGCCTCAGATCGAAAAGATTGGTGTTGCCCTGCACTTGCCACAGGGATGTATCTTCTGGTTGCTTGATTTGCTGTGTCGGTACATGTCAGGAAGCTGACATAAATGATTTCTTGTGATGTTCACATAATTATGATAAAGAATAATTACCTAGGAATGGAAGCATCAAATGTAAATGTAGTGGGAAAGCAGTATGTCCCACAAAGGGATGTGGATTGAGTGATGATGGTATCAGCAGTGTGTCTTGAAATGAAACTACTGCCTTTGAATACGCCACCATCACTTTGATGACCGTCGGCCCCCACGTCCACCATTGTGAAGCATTAATGTGCATCATACGCAGGCATATGAACAATTGAGTGGGTCCATTTGTAGTTGAAGTAGTTGCTGCAAGACTCTGGATGGCTTTGATGGAAAGCATGTGCAAATAAAAGCACCTCCAAACACAGGGGGAACTTCCAAATCATCCAGAAATCCTCTGCTATGTCTTCCCATGTGTTTGAGGATGAAAGGGCAGCTATCTGAGGCTGCAGGCTATGCTATTACAGCTTTGCACATCTTGGGAATAATCAGTGACACAGTGCTACAGCACAATCTGTAAATTGTCGCTATACTTTCCTGTGAAGATCCTGGAGCTAAATAGCACAAAGTCACAGAGCTCGCGTGGATGTAGCTTAAAATGTCTTTGTTTTTTTGTTGTTGTTGTTGTTTTGATGATATGCTTGATATGAAGGGTAATGTTACATTTCATTAAACTGTGAGGTTGGCATCCGAAAATACTGGTGATGATTCTCCGCCCTCTGTCCCGTCCCTGGTCCTATTCTAGTTCTCCTATTTTGTTTTTCAGCCAAAAACAACACACACAGGAGCTCTTCTTGTTGTCTTCAGGACATTTTTTTCTGAATGCACATGCTTCTCCTTTATTTTTTCATAGCAGTTGGCAAACAGTTTTATGGTGTATTACTGCCACAAACTGGAAGGGAGGGTGTACCGGGAAATAAGCATTCGTGGAACGCCACACTGATGCGGACCCTCTACTGGATACTCTCCTTTGTCCAGCTCTGAATTTAAAATCAAACTGCAACTTTTGAATTTTGATAAATTGTAGATGCATTTTTTTAAATGTATTTTTTGCCAAGAAATACATATACACTGGAGATCCTTGAAAGCACAGCCTTTTTTTCTCCAGGGGATTGAATTTGTAATATTTCATTTTATTTTGGCACGTTAATGGTTCTGCTACATGTATAACTGCTGTGTCTACTGCTATGACTGCTACTACTAGTCAGAAACACAGTAATCATAATGACTTTTTTATGAACACCTGTGGAATCTTTTCAAAATGTAATACATCGAATTTCAGAACTCCCACAGTCAAATACCATCTAAAAACACAGACAAAGCAGAGCACTCTTCTAACCATGTGAACACTCCGTACAGAGGACCACGCTCATGTTTCACTGCTTGATATCGCTGGTGTATGAAGAGCATCAGGAAATGACCCTTGACAACATACCGTGAGGAGAGGCAAGAGACAGAGTGAGAGAAAGAGTAATAAGGGTGACAGGGTTTGAATGTCTGTCGCTTCTCCCTCTCTGCTCTATAAGGACAGTCAAAGAAATGGGAAATGACCTTCTAGTCAAACCAACCTGTCAGCACTCTGTCTAATTAGCTGTCCATAGGCATCAAAGAGCAGATGAAGAACCATGAAAAACACATTTAAAAAAATCATCTACGCAGCCCACTGTTACAAAGGGCTTCAAAGCCAGTGCCCTCAAAAAACTTTTCCTCGGAGATTTTGCAATTCCAAAATGATTTGCCCTATGTCTTAAAAATCGCCTCAGACTTTGCAGACTTTTGGGCAGAATCGTGCAAAGAAATTGTAATGTTTTTTTGGAATGATTCGGTAAGTTTGCACCTTTTATTTTGGGAATGTGTCAAAAGTTTTCTGTGAGAGGGGAGAGCAGGAGAGTTGTAGGGGAGAGAGAGACATCAGGCAAATATGCTTCCTGAGGTGAGAGTTTAGTTTACCTCATCAACATGGTTAGTAGCTAAAGTTGCAACAGTGGCTGTGTTACACAGCTCATAGGAGGCATTAAAGTACTTTAAAACCCTTAGTGTCCAATTGCAGCAGTTTACATCAAAAATCACATTCCCTGTATAAGTTATATATTTTAGGTTCAGTGTGATAGGATTTTAGAATTACCTCTAATCTCATTAATCCATATATTTGCTAAGAATCCACTGATAAATGCTCCTTATCACTTCAGAAACATCAGCTTTTTAAGTTTGTATGTAACTTCTGCCACTAGGGGTCTCTCAATCAAAACAATGACAAAAGACGGTGTTGGGTGATGTAATAAAATAGCGTGGGATCATGGGAGTTGTTGTCTTTACCACCAATGACGTAAGCTTCTCCTGGTTTTGATTCCTTCAGTGTCAGTCAATTAGGAGGTTTTTACTGAGCTTAATTACCTACGGAGGTCTCCTCCTCTCCAACACAAACAGACCCTGTGATTATAACTGTTAAAAGCACTGAAAGCAGTTTTACATTTAAAGTCAGCATTTCGGCAATGGTTGGAGCAAAGACTGCTAATCTAACTAACTAACAGCTAATTCATGAACCAGACGTTCGGGAGGTTTCAGCTGGCAGCCAAATTATCCACAGGGGTGTCCTCCTCTCCACAACAAACAGACCAGAGGATCGAAAGAAACAATGAATAAAGCAGTTTAACGTTAAAAATCTACAATTCAGCAATGCTTTTCTGCAGACACAGGGCATATCAGAGTGGATACTTGGACGTCCATGAGTGGATGGCACCTGAGCTGCCATTTGCTGTGCTGTTTTCTCTGATAACTTAAGATCCCAGTCGTCTGATGTCTAAAATCTTTCATTTCAAAAATATATAGTTGAATGACAAAGGTGTAAAAAATGTATCTTAAAATGTGAGGTGACGATAAAAGTCACGTTTGAGCAAAAAACATTCATGGCAATCACAACGCTGACACATGCACATTGGGGATATGATGTCACTGACAGGCAACCAAATGATTTTAATCATGAAACCATGATTAAAATCACCATTTCTCTGGTTTGAGAATTGCTGGAAACACTTGTGATAATGTTAGTACACAACTAAGAAAATATATAAAACTATTTAATGTGGAAAAGTTACACATTATAACTTTATAAGTGCCAATTTCCTAAAATGTAAATAAATATAAGGTGAAAGAAAGGGGAGCAGAAGTTGTTGCCTACAGGACAACAAGTGATAGTCAGATGGAGTCATTCACGCACTGATACTCTGAGCCACTGTCTTTTCAGATGCATTGTTTCAGTTATGTTGAGCAATATGAAAGATAAATCAATAACAAATATGCAAATTCTCTTATCTTCACAGAATGACTTGCTCAACTTGCAGACACTTAACATTTTGGTAACGACTTTACAAATCATTGATATTCATATACAAGTGCAGTTTATGTTTTGTATTGGTGTGATATTCAGTAAAGGCACCTAGAAATATGAAATTAAACATTAACTCTGTGTTTCAAAGTTTGAGGGCTCATTTGTCAGAACTTCAGTCATTATTATATCTCCATCCATAAGGGATCAAACATGGAACTGTCTAATTACGGGGCCGTCTCCCTAACCACCAGGCTAATCTGACGCCTGATGCATTAAACATGACCAGCAGGTCTAGAAATTAATATAGCAGAGCCACTGAAAGAAAGCTTGAACGCTCATTTTTGGAAACATTTAAACTCTTTTCATGTGTCTGTAAATGTCTGTGTGTATGTGTTTGTGTGTGTGTGTGTGTGTGTGTGTGTGTATCAGCATGTCTGGGCCACTAAAGGTTATATTTGCCATTTGTCTGGGTTTCGGGAGAGGCAGAGGGCAACAGGGGACATCAGTGAGGACCACTAGAATTCTGATGACGACTGTGGACAATAAAACGCACAAACACACAGAGACAGACACACATGCACACCCACACACAACAAAAAAAGGTGTTTATTGGTGATTTAATCAAATGTCAGGGCTGCTGCCGTTACGCTGTGAATACAGAGTGTGAGACCGGCTAGAAAAGAATGGGAATGGTTGGGAATGAATGGAAGACAAAGGTGGCTCAATAGGAATGGATGTGTGTTAGATGGGAATCAGTGCTACACAGACTAAGAATCCCAACCTCAGCTAATTATAGTCTACATATCACTTAATAAAGTCTTCTTTACACTACAGAGAAAAATCAGGTCCAAAGCCTCTGCTGCATTAAATATTTTACTGGCCATATCTCTCTTTTTTCTGTCACTACAATAAACTTAGACCAACTTCTCCTCACTCTGAGCTCAGAATAATACGGTATTGTCCTCATTTAGTTTGGGAATACAAACAACTAACAGCCAAGCCTTTGAATCAGACAATCTGATTGGCTGCAACAGTACCCACTAGAGCCAATAGGACTGTCCAATTCAGTGATGTGACTCTAGACATCATTAGCAAAGATGCCAGATCAATCGATCAATAAAAATACAGAATCAAAGCAGCAATGTGTCGGGCAAATGTTAAGACTTTCCAAATCTTCTCTAACCTTACATATGGGTTTATTGACCAAAGTAAGTGGCGCACATAGACCAACAAAGGCTTGCTGGTAAGTGCTGATTCTCTAGTTTAAGGTGAAAAACATGACATGACTCTAGCTCAGCTGAGTAATGACTCTCTGAAGGTGAAACAAACAGGCAGGTTATTTGATTACATGTTTGCCAGAGCAGCCTATGCATCTGAGGGATATTTGATTTTAGCTTTTAATAGAGATCTTCTGCCCCCAAAGGAGCAAAAATGTAATTCATGCAACTTTAAAATGCAAATGTATGTTTCATAGTAAGTTGTGACTCAAAATAAACATTATGATGAAGCTGCAAAAACTTTCTTGGTGTCGTAATTTGGTGATTAAATTGGATTTTGTCATTGATTTTTTTATGTTCAATGAACACATACACAGATCAGTTACAACCAGTGACTGGTTTTAATGATGTGGCTGATTGAATGACAGTACATAAGATGCACTTAGAACTCAGAGTCAATGGTAAAATTTGTAAATTGAGAGAAAGAACTTCTCAGACTTCTCAGAGGTAAGATGTCCACTAACGAACATGTAATGCTGGGTCAAAAGAACAGACTATGATTGTCTCCTGTGGTTGATTTGATCTCACACCATGACTCAGGTGACTCTGAACCCCACTATAATCCTGCTCACCAGACTGTAGTAGCAAGCTGACTTCTTGACACAGCTGTAATTGGTACATTTAGTATGATTAATTACTACTTAATCATATTTGCATATGTAATTGCTTCAGGTCAACCAGCTGTTAATGCACCAACTGTCCAAAATACCCAGAGAAACTTGTTGTGTCTTATGATCATCAGTCTAATAGTCAGTTCAAAGAATCCCACTCTCAAGTCCTGCGATGATAAATGTGTCAGCCAAAATGTCAGCTGAAGGAGAAGACACTTTCACAAAACCGAAACTGACCGCAGACATGAAATCGATTAGGTGTTTTCAGAGTGTTCACTGTGGCAATTGTCCACATCTAACAAGTATTTAGACTCATGTCCAGTTCAGAAGAAAGACTCACAGCCACATATTCTGTCTCCTTGAAAACCACAACCTGAGATGGAAATCTTGCTGTTACCATGGATTCAGATCTTACTTTTTAATATCCCCACCAAGTGTGCCCACCATTATCTTAAAACATACTGCAGCATGAGTCAGAGATTTCAGGCAAGACTTCTCCACACTTCCCCACACTGCTGCTTGCCTCCTAATAATGAAGAACCTGAAGCATCACACTAAATTTAAGCTCCCTGCACCTACATCCTCATACCAAAAGTGTCTTGTTGTTGAACACATTCGTCCTCTCAGGTTGAGGGATGTCAGACACCAAACTAACAAATGAAAGCAGCATTTAGTTACATTTGTATCATGCTCCACGGAGTTGGATCAAACCTCCAGAATATTTTACTAAAATGTTGAAAAGCTTCTCTGTTCCTTATCTTTCTTTGGTTTACAGTACATTTGTCCAGAATTTCCCAGTACTGGGTGTCGTGCACCTTTAAGGTCAACAGAGGGGACACTAAGATGTTATGTGTGTGTCACGTTGAAATAAAACAATATGCTTTCTTATCATCTCCAAATATTAATAAGCTGTAGGCTACATAAAGCTGATGACATGAAATCAAGAGGTGTTTATGATTTATAATTTGTTTTTTTATTCATGATGATTATTTTCACAGTTAATAAACAAGAAATTACCAGCTGAAACATATATTGTATTAGTAGCAGAGATGAAGAACGAAAGAAAGAAAGCATTGTTTAGTTCACACGTGATAGCATTCAACCGTTTTTTTGTTTGTTTTTTAACACAAAGACCTGTTTTAGGCTACTTGTGATCAGCTGGCACAACAGGCTGCAGGCGTCCAGGGTGGGGTGGTTCTCCTGGCAGTGGTTGACATTTGACAGCTGGTGTTGTTAGGAGAAGTGGAGCGAACTCCCATGCTGTGCTAAAAAGTGGAGCATGTCATATTCCTGTATGTGCTATGAATGCTCAGTTAATACAGGTTTTTATTTTTATTTTTTAATTAATTTATTTTTTTTATATCTCTCAACAAGTGCACATAGACAGTACATTAAGTTGGTTATGTACCATTAGCAATTCACGGTTGTATGTGTAACTAAATTATACTGGAGTAATATGTAGTGTTATAATTGCATAAAATCTGTGTTGATGGCCTGACATGTTCGAGCTCCAGATTCAATATGTGTATGAGACTCAGTTTCTGTAAACCTCCACCTTTGTTGTTGTGCTCCCATGGAGCACAAACAGCAATTTCCATGTTTTAGACTTTCTGGTAAATATGTTCAAGAGTTCGGTTGCCAGCTTAAATTTATTGTGTAGCATATATTGTGTCATTTTACTTGTGTAGTGGCTAAGTTACATAATCACAATTGACTGTAGGATTTGACTATTTACCTTTTTTTTTTGTCAGAGAATAAATGGAGATCACCTCCAGTGATATTCTGAGCTTGGCCTCTTCATCGAAACACAACGTTAGACACTAACTTGGCTAACTAGCGTCTCCTAGCCTAGCTTAAAATATTGGCACTGATTCCCCCCAGTTGTTGGGTGTTGTTTATGTTATTTCACTTGGTTCACTCAGTACTGTGTTTATCCCACATATTACAGCTGTGGCTGCACAGATGTATAGTGCAGTTGTACTAACTATTATCCATCAAGAAATAGTTCCAGGAGAAAACTTCCTCTGTTACATGCAGGTCAAGTGAATGAAATACAGAGTTAATTAGAGAGTTTTTGAGGTGCAGGGAGGTGTCTTTCTTCTCTGGCTCTGTACTTAACACAGACATAGGATGATAATGATTTTATCTCACTCTTGAAAAGAAAGCAAATAAGCCTGTCAGGTGCTGCATTTAGACCAGTTTTATTTAAATTAGTTCATTATTCAAATTCACATAGTTGCTGGCTCTTCCATATCTCATGTTTCAAAACTGCTGCTTCTCAATAATGATGTTACTACTTTAAGTGTTGGACTCTCCTATTAAGATGCCATTATCAATGAATATATTCCAATATCTTCATATTGGCCCTTTCCTGTCAAACTGTGATAAAATTGTCTTTGTATTGTATCTCATCACTCTCACTCACACATACACACACACACACACACACACACACAAATATATATATATATATATATATATATATATATATATATATATATATATATATATATATATTTATATATAGTTAAGCTCTGAACACATCCTAATGCAGATCATATCTTGACAGAATTAAATTTCCCATCTGAAATTAAAACTCTTTGCAGGCCTTAATTGCACTGAAATTGATAGCAGAAAGCGAAGTGTGGTGTGTACATTCCCTCACTGATGTCTTATTTTTTGCTGTATGGATGTTTTAAAAAAAAAATCAAAGAAAAAATAAAAGAAAAAAGAGCCATACAAGACAGAGGTGGAGGAGCTCTCTGTTGAGATTACAGGCAGAAAAGCCATGTGTTTGGCGAGGCTGTAGTCAAATTAAAAATCTGCCTTGGAGGAGGAGAGTCGGAGATGATGGAGAGAAAATGGAGCAGGTCAGAGCAAATCAGGCTAGAAAGGATTAGCCAAAATGACAATGTTAAAGGGTCTAAAGATAGACAGATGTAAAGGCAACAATTCAGTTCAAAAGTAATAAAACTCATAATGTTCACTTTTTCTTGAGATGATGTCAGAAAGATGAATTCTTCTCTATGGTAAACAGTGATGTTAAAGGTAATAGGTTGCAGATTGTATTGGACTGCAAAAGATTATTAAGGGTTAATAACAGTGCATCCACGACAGCACATCCCAAGGACGCTTCCTCTCAAGCCATTTAATAAGGTGCACTCATTAGTCTCCCATTCAGTCTTAAAATCTTCACTTACTTAATTAAAAAAAGAGGAGAATAAATCTGCCAGTGTGGTGAGAAAACTTCACTTGTTTCCAATACAAATCAACTTATTTAAACAATTTGCTTGAATCATGTCTCACTTGGTTTCCTCAATACTGATGCGATCAGCAATGTTCTGTCTTGTGTCGAGATAGTGAAATATCTGGAGTTACATCAGAAACAGGTGGAATTTTTGTTTCTCTTGTTAGAAATAAGCAGAGTTTATTATATAGTGCATTTCAGACAAAATGTGCATACAATTTAAAGTGTTATAAATCAGGAAAACTGTTAAATAAGATATAGACAACAGACTTATAATGAGTATTACAAATATATGTATATATTAAAAAAATAAGTAAAAGTAGAGAAATCAGCTGCAACGTGCTCATGGTGCACTTGCAGGGTGGATGATGGTTTAAATACTCAAACCAGCCCGTCTGACACCAACAGTCATGCCATGGTCAAAGTCACTGAGATCACATTTTTCTGGTGTATAATGTGAATATCAACTGAAGGATCCAATCTGTGTCTGCGTGTTTTATTCATTTCTCTACTGCCACATGATTGGCTGACTGGATAATTGCATGAATAGGTGTGTCCAGGTGTTTGTCTATAGCTCTGTCTCAATTCAGGGGCTGCATCCTCTGAAGATTGTATTGGAAGTCAACAGCGGTGCAACAAGGCTGTCCCTTGTGAATCACGAATCAAAAAGAGAAGATGGCAGCCTCTGCTAATCAAATAGCAGCTGAGGAGAAATGGTCCATAGGCCGGACTGGCTCATTTTGGTTTTGCCTTTGTAGTCTTTGTGACCTTTATAAATCGCGTCCTCTGAAGAATGCGGCCCCTGGACACAACTTATGTGTTGTGATAGCCGTTGCACATACTGTGAGTGTTCCCCAGGGGGCATGGAGTTTTGTTTTCAGCTGACATTGTCAGTACCTTAACTTAATTGTGTGCAACATCTGTGAAGGCAGGCACTGAAAAAAGTTAAATCCCACACCACAGATGGTCTCTCACTGTATACGCTACCTACCACACACTGCAAACCCATTTACAGGCCAAATCATGTAACTAGGGTATAACTGCATCCTAAAGACTAGACAATATGAAGCATGAACTCAAAATTTAAGACTCATTCCCTTCTTACTTGCTGTTAAATTACTGTGTTATGTTAACTACTGACTGTCAAATAGACAACAAGTGTTGTAAATCTCAGGGTGAATGCAAGATACTCTTCAAGTTGGAGTGGTTAATTTAGACAGAGGGAAACTACAGGGCTTACTTCACAAGTGACACATATGTTACTTTTTTCCCTCTTTGGGATTTTTTGTTACATATTTTACTGAGATATACCCAACACAGTAAAGCCATTTTAATTATATCCTTGGCTCCCAGTAGCTTCCCTTTGTCAACGATGTGACCCTAACAGAGAAAGTGATCATCACTTTTAACTAATAATTCATATTTTGTTTTTAGGCATTCACTTTTTGGTCTCATTCAGCTCATAGGGGGGGAATTAAATCCACTATGAGCTGAAATCTGCATAAATGTAACTTGTAATTATTTTCTAAATAAATCTTCATACATGGCAGACTTCCCTCTATCACACCCAGTTGGCCTCTTCCAGTTCCAGTTCCTGCGTTGCTCAGTACAACCAGCCAACCAGCCATCGTCTCTGGTGCTGCATCTTTTGGCTGGGGGAGGACTGAAAGAGGAAGAACAGGAGGTACAACATGAATTAACCAAAACAATTTCATCCCAGTTGATGTCGGATGAATTTGCTGAAATGTGCTGTATGAAAACAAAAAGCCTACGTGTCATATCATCACTTGAAATGTTTGTATGTAAACTGTTGGGTGTCAGGCAGGGGTGGCACAAATACAAGGGGAATGCATGTAACCAGTTGTTATAAACTTTGGTGACATGGTTTAATTAATCCACCCAGCTCTGAGGACTAATTAGCCTGAGTAATTGAAAACACCTGTGTATGTGTGTGTGTGTGTCTGTGTGTGCATGTGTATGTTTGTGTGCGTCAGTGCGTGTGCGCTGGAGCCTTTAAGACATCTGTGATTGTAGCTATTGTTTGCATCATCTGTTCTATAGGAGTCTAAATGAGTTTTCATAGCTCTTTAACGTGCGATTTTATAACACCACATCACACTGAGAACCGTTTGCAGTTGTTTGCCTTGATGATAAACTCTCGTTCCTCATCCATTACTGAGACGCCCATAAACAAAAGGTAACATTCAGTCCCATCTGTTCTGCAGCAGAGTTGCTCAGCAGCCAATAATAGGAAAGTTTGTGGTGGCCAAATCCCCTGGTGAAAACCTGTACGTGCAGTTTCAGGTTTCTTTGCTGCAAAAACAAACATGCAGATTCAGCGAAACACACCCGGATGGATCAGGTAACTTTTTGCTTTTGCTGTTATTTTCTTACTTACATCTACCTGTAATGGATTACCCATTTATGCTCACCTCTGCATTTGCCCTGTGGGGTTTCCCCCCATAAAGACCTCTGTTTCCCTAGACAACAGTGTTTAATAAGGGCGAGGGGTTGAGTGTTTTCCTAACGTGTGTCACCCTCAGGCTTTGCTACCGGGGGTTTCAAAAATGTGACGAAAAGTGGCATCACATGGTTAGCGAGGAAACCTTGTATCTCCAGAGAAGTCAGGTTTTTTTCCACATAGAGTTTAAATATCTCATTCCTTCCTTGCTGCTGCGTAATGTAATACATGTAATACTTATTTAATCTGTTATCAATATTTGTCAGCTGCCAGGGTCATGAAGCAGCGTCTGCTCCTGGGGAAACAGAACTAGGGAGGTTATTATATTAAAGGTGGATGCTTTTAGCTGTGGAAAGTATACTGTCATCATATAAAATAGTGCCTTGGGCTTCTCAATATGTAATGCTCAACTTTTCTCAGCAGTTAGGCAGAAATGAATGCTGCTGATTCAGAGAGATGGTGTTTTTGTAAGAGCTATTTGGCATCTGCACATTGAGATATTGTGTGTGTGTGTGTGTGTGTGTGTGTGTCGGCCAGTTGAGTTTAAGTTGCTTTACAATGCTGATCCCCACCTGAGTAATCATTTTTCTTAAGGTTTGTTTGTGCCACAGATCTCCAACAAATTATCCACAGTAGGCACTTAACAAGTCAGCAGCTGAATGACTGGAAATAAGCTATTTCCTGTGTGGAGCATTGTGGAAGCTGCTTATGATTCCAAAACACCCCACAGAAAATTAATAACTAAATGACAGGACAGGAAAACTCTAAGAGCAGTGTTGGTGTTATTTGTATTGAACCAGCATCTTCCTTCATTAACTCACAGTCAATTATAGGTAAAAATGACTTTGTTACTATTAAAGTTGAGAGTCAAACTGACAGGATGTGCCATTGTGTGTGAAATCTTAAGACTGGTAAATGTGAGGCACGAAAACGGTGAGGCACGAATATAGAAACATGAATTAATTAATTTGCAGACAGCTGAATATAAATTCATGTAGTGTATGAGCAGGAGATGAAATACATTTTGCTTTTTTGCCAAGAGAAACTTGTCATGCATCCAAAAATAATGTAAAAACAAACAGGATGCTTTACCAATTTGCAACTGATACATGCAGATTAAGTGGAAGGAAAAACTCCTGACTACACAAGAAAACATATAAAAGTGAATATCTGCAGTATAGCTTCAGTTTTTTTTTTTGGTCAGACCAGTCTAGTCAAGTCTACAGAGAGCCTGTTCAGTGACAGACCCTGTGGATCTGCCTTTGTAAGCAGTTCAGTGTGAAGGGTTTGCCGCTGAGGACAAGAGCTTTTCACTGATTTTCTACATTGCTGAGGCCATTTTTTGCTTTTGACGCTCAGGTTTCCAAAGCAGCAAATGAAATGGAAAGTTAAAAACTATCTTTATTTTATAGTTAAGACCTCCTAGAGGACTGCCCGCAACTTCTATGAATAAGTGGATTTATCTGGGATTGAAATCAGTTCAGCACAGCTCAATCCAAAACTTTTACTTAGACACCCAGACAGCAAGTTTAACACATAAAGTTAAAAGCATAGAACTTAAAGGTAAGTAAACATTTTTCTTCTTTTTTTTAATCTATTTTTTTAACTTTTTGCTCCAGTTTCATGGCTTTTATTCTTACACTAGTTAATTTCTGAGGACTGTAACTTTCCCTATCCTGCTCAAGTAACTTTTGAGCCCTGTGCCTGCCAGCATAATAATAGACAGTCTGACTAATTGATTTCATTCAAAGTGCACTCATAATTAATTAACCAAATGATAATACCTCTACCACGAGAGAACGTTTTTTAGTGTCTTCTCTAACTCCGGTCTTTTGTTTTTGGCTGACTGCTAGCAGCAGTTTCCTTTGCTTTGTGGATTGTTTCAGGACACCTTGATTTGCATAGCCCAGACACAATTTTTAATTCAAGAAGCTCACAATGAAGTATGCTAATCACAGTTACAGGTACATATTTGAAGACTCCCTTTGAAGTTCAGGGACCACACTATCGCACTATCACAGGGACACCAAATTCAAGAAACTTCTTGGGATAAGCTGAACTTTTAGACACCTTCAAAGAATGCAGAAATGATGACCTCTGACCTGACACATAATAACTTTGTCTCAGCTCCAGTTCAACAGGGACCCCTTTGTTATAGATTCTAAAGATCATCATACCTTGGTTTAGACTCAGTTATGACTGTTTGGCTATTTTGATCTTAGATTTGTTTCCAAAAATTCAATAGGAAATGTTCTTGGAACATGTGCCAACCACGTACTTGTTGTGAACTACGAATTCAAAAAAAGCGGTCTGCAAACACTGCTTAGACACAGATTGCAAATGGTGCCAGAAATGAATATGACTGCAACTGGTCTTCATCAATTTTTTAATGTTTTAGTGTGTGAAAAATGCCCATCACGGTTTCCTAGGTGACATCTGCAAATGTCTTCTTTTGTCCAACCGACATTACAACATCCAAGGATTTTCAGTATAAAAAGAGGTTAAGAAGAGAAAATTGAACTCACAGATTAAGTGTTTTGCTGGATAAATAGATTAAACTATTTATTGCATTAGCTCGCAGTTAGCTCAAACATGTCAAGATAAGGAAGGATGGAATGATCTAATTTTATGTCATATATTGCATGTTGCATTTTCCTCCTCAAAATATTTGAGAAAAAACAACAGCAGATGGAAGAATCTTAAAGCTACATTATTTAGCCTTACATTTACTCATATGACAGATGGTTTTATCAAAAGCTTCAGTCCAGAAGGAGACCTTGAAGTAAGTGCTAAGTACTAAATCTACACAATAAGACAAGGTGTGAGTAGATTAGGTAAAGAAGTGCACAGTAAATGCTCAGTAAGTGCAAGTTCAGAATGGACGTGGCTCTTGGAAGAGATGAGTTTTCAAGACGTTCTTGAGGATACAGAGGGACGTCTGTGCTCTTATAGCATTTGACAGCTTGTTGGATCATTGGGGAACCACAAATAAGAATTATTGCCTTGTGTGCAGGGATGGCGATGCCAGACAACATTTCTTGAAGGAACACAGTGGCATAAACCTATTTTATTGAGTTCAAGTTGTAGGCAGTGACATTAATATGATTTGGGCAACAATGGGTAGTGTGGGGAGGTCAGTGAGCAGTGGAAAGACATGTGCCCTTTAGGCTGATCGAAAACCAGACAAGCTGCTGCATTGTGGACTATCTTTAAGGTTATTACAGTAGTCAAGGTGAGAGATAACCATGGCCTGGACCAATAGTTGGGAAAAGAGTGATTTTTCTTATGTTGTATAGTGCAAAGCTGTATGACCAGGCGGGAGGTGCAACATGGTCAGAGAAGAAAAGATTGCTATCCATTATGACACCCAGGTTTCTAAGAGGTGAATAGGCTATTTTGATGTTAATATTGTGATGGAGAGATTGATTAGCCAGGATGGCCAAGAGTTCAGGCTTGAAAAGGTTTAGTTGAAGGTGGCATTCCTTCATCCATGAGAATATGTCTGAGCCAAGATCTGCACCAAGACGACAGGGCAATGAGAAGCCATGTGAGTGGATTATTGGGCCCAAGGAGGTGATCTGTCTTGCAAAGAGAAGGGGCCCCAGCAGCAAGCCTTGGGGCACCCCTATGGGGAGGTAATAGGATAAGGATGTATGTCCTTGCTATGATTTAAGGAGTGCCCAGTAGATAGGATTCAAACCAAGAAAGTGCTTTGCACTATCAGAGAGTACAGAAAGCAGAATGTGATGGTTCACCATGTCAAAGGCTGCTAAAGGTCCAACAAGACAAGAACCGAAGACTGAGTGAATGAGTGAAGGCTTTTTGAATACGGTTGGAAATGTTCTCCAAGCCAGTGAAGCATTTATTACATGTGTGATTGCTAACACTATAGTGTGAGATATGGCTTGGAGGAGGCTGGTGCGAATTGGGTCCAGCACACATGAAGTAGGGCAGCTACCAGTCAGGAGTGTGGACACCTTGTTCACTGTGAAAGAGATGAATGAGAGAGTGATTTGCCGTTGACTCATGGAGACAGAGAAGGACATGTGCTGGTATTGCTGCAAGTCAGTCTTTTTGGAGCTGTGCTCTCAGATTGAGGGCTGAGTGACATTGAGGCCAGAGAGGGATTGCTCCATGTTTTTCTTGCCATGAGAGGGCTGACCATGGAGAGTGATGTGCCCTTGATTGAGTGTTTCTGGTAGAGCTAATCTTACTGTTGTAAAAAGCAGTTTTGGCAGTACTGATGCTGTATGAGAAGAAAGATAGGAGCGACAACCATTGAGATCATTCACTGGGGGTCAGTGGAATTGTACTTTTGCCTCTCAGCAGCACTGAAATCAGTCCACACCATGACTGGTTTGGTGGATAAAGGACACAGGCTATTAAGACGTGAGGTCAGTGTAGAACAGAGAAACTCTGTGGCAACACTGACCTCCAGTAGGAAAACGTGCCAGAAGGAGGTAGAGCGGAGGTGACCACTGAGGAAAAGAAACTGGGAGACAGGTTGCAGGTTGCGATGTAACGAAATACTGGTCAGAGAGGTGCAGAGCCATGATCATTACACAGTGTGTGGCACAGTTTCAGGTGAGAATGAGATCAAGTTCTTTACCGGCTTTGTGAGTCGAAGGGCTACAAACCCATTATAGATCAAAAGAGTATAACAGGGACAGAAAGTCTGGAAGTCCGCGGAGCTCAGATTGACTAAATGGATGTCCATAGCATCCAGGATGAGTAGCCGACAGCCATGTTCAGGAATGGAGGACAAAAGTGTTCCTAGCTCATCCACAAACTCACACATGAATTTTTAATGAGAGGTTGAGTGCTCAGAAAAATATTGGTATATTTCACATCAGCTATTTAACTGATGTTATTTTATTTCATTTATTCATTTTTGCCCTTTCAGTGCCCACACTTTAACACAAATATTAATAATTCATCATTTTATGAGTGGTACGGGCCAATGAAGAAAACAGATCAGGAATTCAACCAATATTGAAACCATAAATGTGATGGACAGAATCTCTAAAGTCTAAGAATCTAAAAATAAAATCCACGGTAGGTAGGAGTGCAGTGATGTTGTCTCTCTGCAGGTAATCAGTCCCAGTCCTATGTTCCCCTTTTGTTTTGCTCTGTTTCCCTGATACCTTGTATGATGACACATGAAGGAGGGAGGCACTTTGTGGTCGACAAAGGGGCAAAAGGGCAGAGGTTTGAAGTTCCCTTGAACTCTGTCTTGTAAATTCATTTGCAGTGCGGTTCTGTGATGTGCACATGCTCCATGGTCGGCATGCACAGCCATCACCCTGCTACATCTGTGAAGACTGCCTTTGTTGGCTCAGTGTGTGATTGAACACCACCAAAGGTTCATGTTTAAGACCTGCAGGGCGCGGACTCCCCAAGCTGCCTGTATGATTGTGTCTCTTTTAAACAAGGCTCTCTTTCTTTCTCTCACTCTGCCCATTTGCCTCTCATTCTGGCACACTTTCCCTCTCTTGTCTCTGTCTGACATTGTCTGGAAACATCAGCAGCTGGATGTTTGATCTTTGCTCTATCTCATTCTGACACACATGCTCCTCTGTCTGTGTCTGAATCCATCTCACAGGGGCGCATAGGTTGTGACACTTGATATATACTGTAACACCACTGACCCTATATGAGTGTCTGTCATAAAGCACATGAAAGATCTGTTCTTTATGCGTTAAGCCCTAAAATAAAACACTAGAACTGATCGAAACTACGCAGACAGCACATTTTTTGCCTCCAGTACTGAGTTGACACAAGGTGCAAACTAAAAAGTACAATTTATCTACATTAGCAGCCAAGCTATAAAAGGCTGCAAGGAGAAAGACTTTGTCCTGCTTTCAAAGCACCTCAAAAAGTGTATCACAGTCTAATGAGTCACAGAACAGTGGTATCATGTGGCTGTCTTACAAATCCTTCCTCCCTGTACATTGTGATCCAGCATGTAGGGGTTTGAGCTATTATTTTGCTCAATCATATTCTACCCAAGGCTTGAGCTTTAAGACTGGCTGGAGAATATATTAAGAAAAACTCAGTATTTGGTATCCAGCCTTTGAGGTGGGTGAAGGCTGTACTGCCTGTAAAGAAAAAAGTACAAAAATAAAGGTCTCTGCTATTGTTCAGCTTAGTTATTTTAGTATTCCAGGATTTTAAATTTGTGATTCTATTGCATCCCTCTATAGAAAAAAAATGTTTTACCTTTGTATGTAGTTTGAGAGTTTGAGCACTAGAGATACCAGTATTTGAAATATTTAAGAATATGAGTTTGAAATCCTACCCTGTAGATGGTTTTAGTATCTTTCAGAAAAATATGCCAATATGTACAGTCTTATGTTTTCATTTTTCCATCCACTCAGTGTCCTTGGCTCAATTCTATTGTGAGCAGGGAAATTTTTTGATACTACCACTGAGGACACGTTATTCAAATATCAAAGTAATTGCCATTCATTTTGGAATGAATAATATTAGGTAATTACTCAACACCCAATTTTGCTAATTTGCTATTTATGTTAGAGGAGAGTAGTCACTTGCCAAAAAGAAAAATGAGGTAAGCCAATGCTCCAATAGATAAATATTTTCTTCTTTAACCACA
This sequence comes from Trachinotus anak, assembly GCF_046630095.1. Classification (NCBI taxonomy): domain Eukaryota; kingdom Metazoa; phylum Chordata; class Actinopteri; order Carangiformes; family Carangidae; genus Trachinotus; species Trachinotus anak. The sequence continues at coordinate 24,434,102 of NW_027273872.1, forward strand.
CTAAGCAGCTCTAGAAGTGGCATTGTTGCTCAGTTGGTCAACTGCTCCAGTACTTTGGTCCCAACATTGAAAGATTCCCATGAAATTGAAGTCAGGCCCCCATGGTTCCCAGAGGATGAAACCTGACTTTGATGATACCTTGATTTTTCCTTTAAAATTTAACCTTTAACTTTTCCATGACATTTTTGATTTGAAGTTAAATGTTTAAAGGATCACCATAAAGCTTCGTGCATAATTAAGGTAGTCAGAGAATAAATCATAATGTCTTTGGTGTTCCCCTGACCTTTTTTCCACTTGAATGCCAACCAGTAGGTCAAACTCTTTTTGACATCCACTGAATGGATTGGTGCCCTTTTTGGTGTAGTGTTCCCATCTATTGTTTTTATGCAAATCAATCTGTGCGTTATAAGAAAAAAAAGAAAAGTGAGTGGCCTGAGTGGAAAGGCCAAAAATATGAAAGAAAAAAATAGTCACACAAAAACATTTTCACATTTTGCTATCACTCTGAATTAACTCTTTGCACCCTCTTCCTCTACAAAGGTTTAATGGCAGCAACTGGAAAATTCCCATATTCACCACCACCATATTTTCACAGTGGTAGCAGGTGAAAACAAGCATTGGTTCACATTTTCTTTTGAGGATTTTTAAGGCCTTTGGTTTTCTACATGTGCCACCAAATGGTTCAAATCCTTGCCTCAGAGCTCCAGGTTCTCCACAGGATAAACTGCAGTAACTTTGGTGATCCCCTTTTTTATCAAGCTCCATCAAAAGTACATTTGATTTGATCTGTTTGATTTGATTTGATCATTCCAGTGTCACAGAAACACTGCTAGCCTGGCTGTTGATTGGTTGTCTTGTTTTTCATCTGGTCTAATTGTGTATAACTGACTCAGAGCCACTGCATACTTTATTACAGTTGAAATGAATGTAAAAAAAAAAAATAATAATAATAATAATAAAGCAAAATCACTGCTCACACAAGTCTAGTAATTAGCATTTTGTGAGCCAACATGCTTCTTAATAGAACTTCCCTTTAAAAGAAAAACAAAAATAAAACACAAATAATGACATAAAGACATTTAATCATCCTTACAAATGAAGAGGAATTAGAGTTTGACCTTGAGCAAACAAACAAAACAACACACAGAGAAAACAACTGTTCATGTAACCTCTGCTACCTTATAAACAAGGTGGAAGTCAGAGAAAATGGTGTAAGTGAGGAGTATGAACCCGTGTTTATGCAGATGTGTTATCATTTGCAGGGTGTCAGGTTTTCTTCAAAGGGAAGCGAACACTTCAAAGAGAATGTACAGATAGTGAATGGGTCATTTCACTAACAAGAGACAGGCAGAGCATGTCAGTCTCTGCTTAGCAGAGTCTCCCAACAACAAATCCTCAGCTTAGTGATTAGTATGAATAGAAGGATGCAAATGGCTCATGCTTTTCTCTTATGTTCTGGTTAGTGCTGCTTTGATGAATGTTTATGGGAAAATAATTCAAACATTGCTGCCGCTGTGATTGGACATAATATAAAAGTGTTATTTTATTTACTTGAATGCCAAGTAAATAGACAATAACCATTTACAAGTAAACACTCATCATTTTCAAGATGTTGGAGAATTTTCTCACCTCAGTCAGAAACACTTGAGTGTGTCTGAATCAACATCACCAAGAGTCTAAATACATGGTTATCACTGGACAATAACATAATTTGTAATGTCATCTCAACCAGTGAATTTGCATCATTTCATAGCATATTCTGGAGACTCAAGAGGAATCTTCAACCTGAAAGGCAAGTTTCACACAACCAACAGTAGTGGTTAAGATGGCACTGCTGTTAGCAAGCTAACCTGCCCTACTGTTTATCTCTGGCTGTAGGTTTGACAGTGTTGTTTTGTGTGTTTTGGTGTTTGGTAGCTGGAGTTTGGTGTGGGCAGGGCATTGAATTTGCTTTGTCTAGCTGCAGGCCATGTGTTATGGACACTTGTGATGAGTTTCTCTATTCATTTTGAGCAACATTTTGATACACTTCATAGTGACCGAAGGCCACACTTTGCTGTGCTCCTCATTTCATAGAGGGGTGGCTAACGTCATAGCATATGCCTTATCTTTTCTGAGTTTACAAATGTTTCCACTCTTTTCACCCTTTCCTCAGTGTTATCTGCCTTTCAGTTTCTCTAAAAATGCTCCTTAGCTACCAGGCTGTGGGAACTGAGATGGGTGAGTGTCCATTTGTAACAAGACTGAGGGCCAGATTGACAAGGAAAATGTTGTTGCACAAATTATGTGTTGTGGTTTTCATTGAGTTTGCAGCTGTAATCATTATGTGTTCAGGGGCCAATGTTAGTAATACATATTGCTTATTCTCATATCATAAGCATGTATCTAATTATTAATTGGATTTTTGGTAAGCAAGAAGGAAAAGAAACAACATACTAAGACAAATCAAAGACACACAAAACATACACAATTAACATGCAACCAAATCAGAGGGGAGAGAGAGATGGTAGTGTTGATGGATGTTAATACTGAGGTAAATGCAAACACACACTTACATGACTTACTGGTTAATTAGACAATCAAAGGTTTATTTGCAGTCTTGTTATTGCTACATAGCTAGTGTTAGCATTAACAGCTGTTTTCTTTACTTTTTTGTTTACCTGTCTAGTTCACCATCAAACTTCATTCCTGTACTTACCAACTGTCTCTTGAGGTGGAAGGCAACAACAATGTTAATTCTTGTCTCTATCACATTTTTCTTCTTCTACTGAAGTTAGCATGCTAACCAGCTAGCCCCGGCCTGTCTTGTAACTTTCTGATGGTGACTCACTGTCGCCTCCTGTCTGCCCTGAAGACGTAGCTCTGCTCAGAGCATGTTTTAAAATCTCCTGTACTGTAAAGACAATGATGGCTGAAGCTCTTGTCAAGAATTGTGCACCATCATCCGCTCCTGGCAAGAAACCATGTTTGGTAGCAGAGGAAAGAAAACAAATAGGTGCTTTAACATAGCTGAATTGCTTCATTTGCCTTTTTAATAATCAAGTTTTATTCATATAGAAAGCTTTTTTTAATGCATGTTTCTTTTTCCACCATAACTTTCCCTGTGGCTCCTGTAAATCATGTTTGTCTCCTTTTCAGAGGCAGATATATTTCCTGTTAAACTGACTGTTTACTGCACAATTTCAGTAAAGTCCAAACTCTTTTGCTTGGTGACAGACATAGACATCAGAGAATCTGAGGGAAATCAGGCATTTACTACAGAAATTGGGGGGTAAATGGCATTGACAGGTTTGCATATTAAATATGGTTCAATTTTTGATGATGCCATGTATATTCATGAAGTGCATAATATATTTTGGAGGGTGACTGGCTTGTTACAGGTCTATCCAGTCTGTTTCTCTCACATTGCAGGTCCTAGCAATCGCTTGAAAGCCTCCAGTCAGTGAACGCGTCTCTCAGTGCAATCAAAGGCAGCTGTTCTAGATTGATAACAAAAGATCTCAGCATGTTTCTCTTTGTTCAGAGCAGCCCAGAATCACCCAGTATTAACGGCCATCTCTGATGTAAAATAAATATATAGCGACTTAACCTCCACTTCATGCCTGTGTTTTAGGTGTTGATCTTTTCCAGTGTGGAGACACTGAGAGACAGAGAGACAGAGAGAGAGAGAGAGAGAGAGACAGAGAGAGAGAGAGAGAGAGAGAAAGAGCATGAGGGCGGAAGAGAAATGTTTTCGTGTAGTACAACAAAATTTTCATCAGTTTGCAATATATTGATCTGTTCCTGTTTATCTGCAACAGATAGGATCTCCAGGCCAGCGGCGGTGTTGGTTGTTCTCCGCTGTGTTCTGGGCAGAGTGGGCATAATGACGAGGGAAGAGCAGGGCGCCATGCCAGGGAAGAAATCAATACCTCAGGAAATGAGATGCAAACCCAGCAGCTGGGTAGCAGCAGATTCGTTGTGTATGTGTGTGTGTGTGTGTGTGTGCACTCGTGTGAGTGAGTGAGTGGGTGAGCGAGTGTGAGAGATTGTGTGTCTGTGTGTGTGTGTGTGTGTGTGATTGTGCTTGTGAAGTGCAACTCAACAGTCCTGTCAAGAAGGGTGAACTGAAACAAATTACTTTTCCAAACAAGGTCAGCGCTCAAACATATCTGTTTGTCAGACTAAGAAGAGTAAGAAGATGGTGCAGTATCCACAGTCAGCTAATGTATGTAATTTAGTATTCCATGCTTTTCTATGTTTGTTGTAAACAGGAATGATAGGATGCACTTGTCTTCACTGACAACAACACTTGTACATTCTTCTGTGAACAACGGAGTTTGCTATGTGAGGAAAAGGGAAAATAAGCATGATGATGATGAGGAGGAGGAGGAGGAAGAGAGTATCCAGTCCTGTGCCACAACACAGGTAGGCGAAGTTCCTTAAAATGGACATCGCGCAGTAACTGCCTACTAAAGGAGGCAGTTAGGCAAACACAATATTCTGTTGCCACTGTTTTGTACACAAATGATACGCCAAGAGACGTCACTGAAACTGTGACTTCAGAAACAAGAAGATTTATTCAATCTCCTTTTTTGTTTGGTTGTTTTAAAAGCTATATGTGAACCATGGCTTATTACAGTTTAGCAGTTCCTTCTTTTTTTGTTGTTGTATTGTGAAACCACTGTGTAATTATGTTGGCAACAAGCTTAAAAAAAAAAGAAAAAAAAACTGTTTTGCATTTATTTTGAAATTATTTTGTTTTAATTCTGCACATGAAATTGAACATGTTTATTTAAAGTTGTATCATTCAGGAAGGAAAAACAAGTATCATAATAGCAAATATCTGATTGTGGCTAAATACAAAAACATGATCACTGCTTTTGACTTTGACAATTAAACATTGTCGGTAACTGCCCTCTAGAATTACACTTATATGCAATTCTATGATCTGACGCCACTAGTGACAGGATACCATTATCTGTCAGTGTTACACAAAACTGTTACAAATCACTGGAACAGAAATGAAACAGTTTTCTGATCTGAAAACACTGTGATTAAGGAGGAATAGTTTCTGACTAAAAAAAAAAAAAGGTGTTAGGACAAGATCACAGTCTTGGCTTGGATTAAAATGATAGTCTTTAACATTTTGTTTCCCCATCTGTCCTCCCTGACCTCCTCCCTTTGCAGACCATGTGATTCTATAACATCATCTGAGCGTCTCCTTTGATCCTGATGAGTAAGAGTCAGAAATCTTACAGCTGGAGGGATAAACATGGGTATTGGCTGAAACGACTGATGCTGCAGTTTGTCTTAGAACGACAGTCTTACTAGGGATGTTGAAAACAGTTGCCTCATTCAAGATAGTCTGGCTTAAGGGCCTCTTGAAATCTTGGGGCCCTGGTCCTGTACAACATGTCCATTACTGCCACAGACAAAAATCTAGTCATATTAGTATGCAGGCTAACATTTGTTGGTTATTTTCTAAGTACTTCATAAGACATTGTCCATATACATCCAAACATTTTCTTCTCCAGGGTTGGGTCGCGGTGGTAGCAGGTCAAGTAGTCCTGATGTCTCTCTCCACAGCAACGTCTTCCAGCTTCTCCTGGGGGATACCGAGGCATTCCCAGGCCAGATGAGATATATAATCGCTCTGGCGAGGAAGCATCCTGACCAGATGCCCGAAACCACCTCAGCTGGCTCTTTTCAATGCAAAGGAGCAGCGGCTCTCATCCAATCTCCCCATGGATATCAGCGCTCCTTACCTTAAGTGTAAGGTTGAGCCCAGCCACTCATTTTGGTGAGCTCATTCTTTTATTAGCCAGAGCTGATGACTTCAGGTGAGGATCAGAGCGAAGATCGACTGGTAAATCGAGAGCTTCACCTTCCAGCCCAGGTCCCTCTTCACCACAATGTTCAGATACAACACCCACTTTACTGCTCCATCTGAGCCTGTATACTGTTATACAAATACCAAATCACAATTAAACTCAGGGACCTCACCAACCTCTGCTTATATCACACTACCTCACCTTTAACTGCCATGTTCTGTCATGATTATTTATGCACTGTATCACTGCACTATATCATTGCACTACATGGCACTGTCCTTTTGCAAAAAGTTGTTTACATTACATTTATATTTTATATTTATATCTTTATATCTTTTTTATTTGCACCGTGGGTCCGAGAGGACTGAAATGTATGTGTAGCATAATTGACAATAAAGCTGACTTTGACTTTGACTTTTGACTTGAAGTCTCACGCAATGTTTTATCTATCATTTGCTTCCTATTACTTTGTAATTCTTTGAGTCAGATTTTGTAGTCCTGCTTGGGCGCTCCCACACTGACTCAGTGAGGTGTTCTATTAACAAATCTATGCTCTGTTTTCATAATATAAATGAGCAAGAATTTCTCAGTCTTAATGTTAAAGGATAATGTCGACATAAATCAAGCTTTTTCTCCATTGTTTTCTGTCTCTACTAACTTCAGCTATGATTACGACATGTTAATAACTGTGAACCACTCTGGATTAAGCCAATATTCCAGGGGGAAACAGGATTTCTGTGTCAAAATGTTTCACTGAAGGGGTTTACATCCAACGTATTTCATTACTTTTTAATGAATTAAATAAGGTTAAGGTGATTGACAGCTCTGACAGTCCTGCCCGTGCAGCTGCTGCTGTATTATATGCTGCTGTATGAATCCATCTGACATTCAGGCAGGCATCAGACGTCTGTACCTTTTCATTCGCTTTGTTCCAGCTAATCAGCTCCTTTGTTCAGAAATCATCCCTCTGCTGTTTGGTTCACAACCAATGATGCAATCATTTAAGCTACTGATAATAGAGCACCACTACTGTTTGACACACTTTAGCAAAGCTTCAGCTAACATCTGCAGTAAGTTTTTTATAAATTTAGTATTTTAATATCGAACTGTAGGCTGGGGTGTGGAAAACACTGGGGGGGTGTGATGCTTCAAACTGTTAAAGGAGGCAATTCCAGAAAATGTATCTCGCTAGAGGCTACAGGTCTTAAAATGTCAATTATTATTCTTATTTTATTTTACTTTATTTTATTTTATCTTATTTTTGGCTCGTATAGGAAGCTGAAGTGCATGAAATTAGGGCTAGCCCACACGTGGTGTCTTAGCTCTCTTTGAGGTGGAGTTATTATGAAATTTATGGAGCATCATAAATGTATTAAACCCATTTTCCAGGTTTCTCATTTCTACAGTTCAGGTAGAAACACCAGAAAGTCATCAAAGATCGAGTTTGACCAAGAAATAAAAAAATATGTAAACTGTTGTTGCACCAAAATTCAGATCCCTGAAATCCCCCTGCAGGTGTCTGGTTTCCCCTCCACATGATGAAATTTCAAAATCTGCCCATCCATTATGATTTAGAAAAAGTTTTAGTAGTTTCAATGCTCATTGTGATATTGTAGTTATTCCATATATTTGTTATGTTTAGCAGTGAGAGAGATGCAAGAGTGAGAGAGATGAGCACACAAGAAGCCCCTCCACCCAGAACATCACACAAGATGATGGACTTTTCAGTTTCATTGATGCCCTTTTTATCCAGGAGCATACAGAAAGCTTTACATACAGCCAGACCGGTGAGGAAAATGACAGATTATTTTCAAAGGGAAGGACTGAAATTCGATAAACTGTTTTAGTTTTGTGTTGTTGAGATTGTTCAATTCATATTCTGAAATGTAAACTGCATGATAATACTTTTGTTATTCAAAGGCTGTGTGACAATACTGGACAGATTAAACAAGTGCAGGCTATGGAAGTGGTTAGTTTGCAGTATTGTGGTAAAGTTGTGATTTAGCCTGGTGCAGGGCAGGCTCCGGTGTCCATGGTGACTGTTAGGTCAGGTTAAGGTTAGCAATCATCAGTTTTAATGTATGTTGATGATGCTTTTTTAGGATGATTTATGAATTTTCTAATGCTAGAGGTTGGAGAAACAATAGTTGCTACTATATCAGATGTTGTGACAACTGAGCTGCTCGACCTCTCTGTCTCTCATTGAACTGGCAACTAGGAAATAGCTAAAAAGTTCTGTTCAAATATTTGTTCTTTTTGCTCTTTTTTGAAAAAGGGGTCTAAAAAGTCAGTAAAACTAGCAACAAAGTTGCTAAGTTGGCAATACTAGTCATGCTAATATACTGTATACTGTAAATTGTAGAATGCAGTTGCAGCCCAGACTCACAACAAACAGACACACACACACACACACACACACACACAGAGCTGGATTCGCCTAATTTCAGTTTCTCGTTATGAATATTTCAAACAAGCATATCCATTTATTTTTTCCTAACAAGAAGTTAGGATGCTCTGTTTGCAAAAGTGCTGCATCACTTGGTGTTTGCAGAAATGGATCATAAAGACACTGTTTTTCGCAGTGAATGGCTGCGAACGGTGAAATTCCTCCTGATTGTAAAGCAAAAACCAAACAAATGACATGATTCTGGAGAAAAAAAACAAAACATGGACACAAGTCTTCACAGAGCCACAACCAGGCAGATGCAATACTTGAAAGAAATCACACACACAAGGAGTTAGATTCAAGTTTATTTAAGGCAAAAAAGGACTTAACCTCCTCAACAAAATCTGTATTCAGAACAGCTTTATCTATTCCAACACATTTCAGGCCCTTTCACAGACTGTCCAGAACTTCTTTACTTGCAAAGGTCAAATGTCTCAACAATGCCACAGTTCTTCACTGCAGTGCCTCATGTGACATAATACAATTTATTTCAAAAGAAATGAGAGATGTATTATTGGCAAGCTTAAAGTCTACAACGCCAGGACTCACCATTCTCCTTGATGAGAGCAGGAAATCTTGTCTGGATGTGCACCTCTGGTGCTCAATTAATAATTCTGAGCCAACTGTTCTTTTTTTTCAGACATGGTGGAAATTGGATCTACTAAAGCAGAAGGCATGACTGAGGCTCTTTTGAACTGTTTAATACATGGCCTTGATGATGCCCTTCTGAATGAGTGTTTGATTGGGTTGTGCTCTGATGGAGCCTCAGTGATGTTGGGGAGAAAGGAGTCTGGAGTCTTTACCAGCCCGAAGAAAACAAGTTCCCATGCCTGATTGGCTGTCACTAGAGCTGTCAGTCTGGGCTTGCTGTCAAGCACTGCACTGAAATTAATCATTTTAATAATTAAACAAAAACTTCAATGGACAAGTTATAGTGTCCAAACAACCAGTCCCTCAAAAATCTGAGAAAAGTGGAGCTGTGTTTTAGGGACTTGCTACAAAGCTGTCCTCAGGTGACTTCATAAAGAACATGGGTCTTGTGCTTGATGCTCTGGAGAAGCTCCAATAATAGGTGTGAAAGTTCGCGGGGACATAACATTATCTCATGCTGTGAACAAGATAAAGAGGCAAACTGATATTTTTTTTTCTTGGTCAGACAGCACAATCCTGGACCACGCAACAGAACGGCTGCTGAAGCTGTTCGTTGTGGAGGCTTCCATGAGGTAAAAGGGCAAAATGACTCCAGGCAGAAATCAGTCAACCCACAGAAATATTATGAGAATGAAACATGGCTTTTTGGCCAAATCAGTGTTCTTATGCCAAAGCATGGCCATCGCCTTCCCCAAGCTAACATAAGACGCCTCTGTGACCTTTTCGACATCATATTTTCTGGTGTCACACAGAGATACAGAGATTTCAAAGACCACCCTGAAATTCCTGTGACTGATGGGCTGAAATGAACAATATTACAACGCCACCAACGACACACCTCTTTGGTGTGGTGGGATCCAGGAAAACATGTCAAGAAAAAGGTGTTTCAAAGACGGTCGACTGATCACATAGCCTGTTCACAAAAAAAATATGTCCACTGGAGCTCAAAGTACAAATCAATCTAGGAGTTATTTTTGAGTTAAGTCATTTTTCCCCGCTGTGCTGCTACACTGCATCTTAGGGTTCTTGCACCTGCCAAATCCCACTTTAACCCCTGATCATTACCAGATGATCACAGTGTTTCCTGGGCTCATGAAGGAGAAGGTAAGACTACATCTGAGGAACTGACTGTAAGGCTGTCCCTAACTGTCAAGCCAGTTCAGTGAAGCAATGGGGAGCTGCCACATGAGAGAAGCAAGGGCCAAATGGAAAGAATTTCAGATCTACCCAAGTAAAAGACACAGCCAGAAACAGACAGTTTGTCTAAGCTGCCAGCATTTCTTACTCCTCTCTCTTTCTAAAATGTATTAAAATGATTACATCTTCAAAAACTTGAGTAGAAATCAACTGTGTGGAAATAATGAAGAAGGAGGTAATTTTTAACCAAATATGAAAACCTTCCAATAGCCTATTTATTTGATTGGGTCCAGGCCTATTCATTGTCTAAAGAATCTAAGATCATATTTCAGATGTATTCAAAGTTTAATATCTCCAGGATGTGCAGCCATAAAGTATTATCTTCAATAGTATGGACATTATCACATGACAACATTTCTGCTGTAGCTGTGGATTAAATTTGATCAGGAAGAAAAAAAAAAAGACTCATAGAGGAGAGTGGGTAACAGTGAGCTGCAGCAGATGAATGAGATGGTTATGTTCTGTGGCTGTGCCTTGATTCATGCTGGTATGAACACAGAAGTCTCTGGCCTGCCCTGCATCTGTCCACCCACCCACCCGGCCGTCCCTCCCCAGTGCTGGGTGCTGTCCAGGGTTGTACGTGACTCTCTGCCAGCTGGCGGCTGCATGTCGCTGAGGGCAGAATCTCTACATGCAGATGGACCCCACCTACAACTGGCCACTGACAGACTACATCTCCATGATCAATTAATCATAAACACCATGCTTTCCCTGGTGCTGTGCAGAATGATATATCAAACTGAGGCAATTGAGAAACTGATTTCTTTTTGAAACCGTTTTTGTTTGTGTAGCCATTCTGCAACAGTATTTCTACAGAAAGTATCAGTTGTATAATATCTTTTTTATTTACGTTGAGAGACGGAGATAAATGGATCTAAGTGGTTGCTACCAGACTCCAATGAAACATGCAGATGACTGCAGTCTCTCTTTCCTTTGCGGTGCGAATTTACATTTACACAGTGGCGCATACTGTGTGTGTATGTGGTTAAATTTACTGTATATGGGGCATGCTGTACTCTGTGTTCTGCTTTATAACATAAAGCTAAATCTGTCTCCCTTGCTGTCTTCCGCGTTTGTCTCCAAAACCCCCCTTTATTATTTTTTAGCTGCTTTTTAAATTGAAGGTTTAAAATGAACAAGCTTCACACAGAGCTATCTGCATCTAAAGGGCTGATAACTGAACACACCCATGCTCGTAACTCCGTGAGGTTGTAAAGCTCAACCAACAGATCCAACAACAGCCAAACAATTTACAATGTTGATTATCTTAGGCTACACCCACACTAATACGTTTTAGTTTTGAAACACATCACTTGTGTTATGTTTGTTCCTGCCATCCACACCACTCCGGAGTTTTGAGCCCCTAAAACAGAGACTTTTTGCTGACCTTGTTTTAGTTTGAAAACTCAAGGTTTGTTTTTTAGTTGGGAAGAGCAGAATTGGAGACTTTTGGAAATGATGACTCAGACACCTCGGTTGGCCTCCTGATTGGGTCTTATCAGTCATGACTACCAGTGGCTAATGCAGCATGGGCAATGAATTACAAGTGTTGCTGACCTTGTTCTCTTTGCTGGCAGTTGTGCAGTTAAATTCTGCATTTTAATGCAACAGCTGCCTTTGCTGTTCTTTGTATTTTCAGCAGCTAACCGCCTGCAGAGTAGACAAGCTGCTTCCTGTGTACACAGACACACACACATGCCCAGTGTTCATGAATGGTCATGTGATATGCATTTCAGGTGCGCTCTTCCGGACAGATATTGTTTTTGTTAAACAACGTTTAAAAATGAAAATGTAATAGTGTGGATATAGCCTTAGTTTAGTGTAATAGCATGCACACTACATTTACTAAAGACAGGTATTCAGTCATAAACCAAATTATTGCACAAATTTTGACCCAGTGCACTTGATGAAAAGTCAGGGTATTGCAAAATTAACTGGGATTCATCCACAGGGAGAACATGAATGTCTATAAATTGCATGGCAGTCCATCTAACAGAAAACTGAGCATGCTGATAGTGTAACAGATGTAAAGACAAGGTTAACAACAAATGAATGGACTTGTCCTCTTCACAACTCATTTTCTAACATTTGTTGTTTCATGCTCACAAGCTATGTTATAGTTTAGCCAGTAATCTCAACTGGGTTAACTTTAATAGAAGTGAAATGGCAAAATAAGCCTCACTTCCAAGCAACCAAATAAAAGAATTAAAAAAAAGGTTAAGGCATTAGTGGCCTTATACTTTCCTTGTGGTTTTGTCAGAGTTAAGAGCTAAGTAAAGACACAGGCTAAAAGCTCCAGAGTTCAATTAAAGGGATGTTTTTTATGTGTCTTGACTGTTTATGTGAATTTATTTTGAGTCGATGGTATTATATAGATTGCCTCAAACCACATCTCCCATTAGGTACAATTACTTTTTTTTCTAATCAGCTTTGAAGGAACAGTGTTTTGGTGTCTAAAGGAGAAGGTCTAAAGACTGAAAGCTTGCCATTGCAGAAATAAAACCCTCTGACGTTTCTGCCTCCCACACATTCCTTACTTCTCAGAGATTTAGGATGTTAAGCCTGTGGCTATGGCAGATTATCTTTTTTCAGCTCTTCGGAATGGTTTTCTACCCTCATTAGGCCTTTACTGTGATTTCTTTCAATGTTGGCTGTAGCAGTGGGTGGGAGCTTGGGAATACCTCTGAAACAGGTACATCCATCCGCAACAGCAAATGTGAGACAGTGCTTCAAGTTCTTTTTTATGCTTAATGGGAGAGAAAACTGCTTGTAGTTGGAGATAAACCCTGCCTCCAAGACAAGTTCTTTAATGTAAGTGTCATTATTTATGTCCCCCCCCCAAAAAAAAAAATACTCCATAGTGTAGGCAACCTTTATTTTTGGGCTTACACATATTACAACAAAACTTTTTGCTGTTGCTGCATGGTTAACATTAGCATAACAGCTGTTTACTATCAGTCTGGAAAAAATGTGGTTCAGCATCAATCTTATCAACAACTACGGCAAAAAGTATGACCAGAGATTTCTAAGCATTCTAAAACACAGAATCTCACTGCACAACAGCTGCTAGCGAAGACAACAAAGCCAGTAACATTTGTAATGTGTTATTCATGTTGCATTCACCACCAGTCGAGGCTGATGTTTTCACCTGGAAAAGGGTCACGTGAGTGCGACGAATCATAAGACCTGATCAGGAGGTGAATATGGATGCCTGTGTCATCGTTTCCAAAATCTCCATTTCTGCCCAATGTCCAAACTAAATCACAGCCCAGGTGTTTCAAACTAAAATAGGGACGACAGATGTAAACATTGCAAAAGTGAAACTAAAAACTAAAATTAAAATGTATTAATGTAGACGTAGCACATTATCTATGGAGAATGGTGTTTTGGCGACTAATCAGACAGTGTGCAGGACACTGCGTGAAGTTGACTTGTATGTAGAGCATCCAAGAGGAAAGATACTGTTCACGGAACAGTGTAAAACTTCAAGACCAAATTTTCCCAAAGAAAATGAGAAGAGGCCTGATGAATGTTGGCAGCACATTCTTCGTTTGGATAAGATGTCGTCCAGCATTTTTGGACCTGGTCAGGACTTGAATCCAATACAATACAAAGCACAAATATGTCATCATGAATAAAACAAAGCAATAAAGGACTGGAATCTCACTAATTAAGGGTTTACTGACTTCTGCTGCAGTTGGTTCTTACACATGGACCTTTCATCGGAGTTTAACTAGTCAAACATTTCTGTTTTCCAAATTACTCGGCTTTGTTCTTCCTGAGGTTTGAATAAAAACAACCAGATTTTTGATTATTTAACATTTTTGTGCTAGTGACCAGCATGTACTCAGTTTTATTGTGTACAATAGCGTGACACCTGTGTGTGTGTGTGTGTGTGTGTGTGTGTGTGTGTGTGTGAGCACAGTCTGGCACACACAAAGGAGCATGTGTGCTGCACAGTGATGTTTCACCCTTACACCAGGTTGCACTTTGGCACCTGACAGTGCCAAAAGCACACATTCACATGCACACACTGTACATATGTACACACACACACGCACACACACACACACACACACACACACACACACACACACACAGTATACCAAATGCAGAGTGAAAAATGATGCCCCAGCCCAGCTGTCAAACAATGGAGGAGCGGCAGAATGGAGGCTTGTTCCTGTAGATAATACAATTTGGGAGCAGCTATTTTTAGAAACAACTGGAAGGTGGAAGGAGAGAGAGAGAGAGAGAGTGGGAGAGAGAGAGGTTCACATGACTGCACAATTCACTGGCGCACATATGCTGATGGGAAAACACATTGTTTCTCTACTCATCTTATTGTTGCCTCCTCTCTCCCTCTCTGTCTCTTTCTACCCATCATCCTCTCTTCTCTCTTGTCTTTCCTGTCTCTCAGGTGTATCAGGCTCAGACAGAGACTGTGGCAAAAAAAAAAAAAAAAAAAAAAAAAATACAATTTCATCAGAGAGACAGTACATGTAAAAAAAAAAAAAAAAAAAAAAAAACCAATACAATGAACAAGAATGACAAAATGCAAGTCTGTAAGTCAACCTCATTTTATTTTCATTTATTTATTTATTTAAACCGGATATTTTTAATTTCCATCTTCACAGATGTAAGACTGGGATGTTCACATTATGTCAACTCTATTTTGATGAGATTATATGTAGATATTTAATTATGTAACTTATGTTTTCTGCATGATTTCCTTCCAAACTACTTTATGTTATGTCCCTGAGCTCCCAAGAAAATCTGCAAAACATCCTTTCTGAAAGTCGCCGTTGAATTTTTTATGATACTGAACAATAAACCTCAAACACTGACTTACGTTCAGGCAGCATTTCTCATCATTTGTAAATAAGGAAATTGGATTCCCTTACCAAAACACACTCATGATTTGCTTTTATAATATAGTCCATCTCATTCCATCTGCTCTGCATCCATAAATATCATCACAAGGAGACATTTTTGATTTGATGCCTCTTGATTTGATCGTAGTGGTGGCCTTTGCGTCCTTTGCTTAATTGAAATGATCAATAACAATATTGTAATATGATTTAAGTCTTTGTTTGTACACGGTCTATAGTTACTTGAAAAAAAAAAGAATAAATACATAAAAAACATCATTATCATTAGACAAATGTTACATTTATCAAAGAACAAGACTGGGTCAAAACTGAGTATGTGACTGGACTGCCTAAGGTCAAATCCTGATTTTATAATTGTGACATCATCTGACAAAATCACTGAAACATAAATGAAAGACAAAGACTGAGCTGACATTCAGCTGTATTTACTTATAAAATGATCACTTAGAGAGGAAGTCAGGAGAGACAACGTATTTTTCTTTTTTAAGTTACTTTTTCAGGCTTTTTCCTTCATTACAGTCATATTGAGAGAGAGAGATAGAGAGAGAGAGACATGCAGTAAAGGGCCACAGGCCCGATCTGAACCCTGGCCGCCGGAGCAAAGACTATAAGCTCCATCAGGTGAGCTAACAGTGCACCTGCTCCAAAATAGATTGTATTTATTACTTTGTCTCTCACATAGCTCACAGCCTCTGTCTGGGATCCAAAACAATTTAGTTTTTATTTACTTCCAACTCCAGAACATAACAGACTGTTATTAGCGGCAGGTCTTTATGTCTAACTCCCTCTGTTTCATATGTAGAAGTGGTCATAGTGGTTAGTACGAAGCCTCATTACTGATGACTTCTCTCCCTCCCTCTCTCTCTCCTGCTCTCTCTGCTCTCTGTGTCTTATGTTTAGTTTTTCCTCTGCCTCCTTTAGTAATAATGATACATGCAATGAAAGTGGTTTATTTGCTGTAGTGGAGGCGAGGCTCAGTGTATTGTGTATAAACGCTCCTCCACTTCCCTCCTGAGCAGCCAGGTAACCAGAGCAGTCAGTCAGTCAGTCAGTCAGGGACATTCATGATTATAGTGCTGGCCCTGCTGTTGCGGTCCAGCCAAAAACAGCACGGTATGATCCATATAACATTGTAAATCTGTTCTTGACAGTCATACTGTATATGATGTTGTTTCAGGCAGAGTTAGGAAATGTGCAGTCACCTATCCTTGGCACACACAAGTGCTGCTATTGGTTAAATACTGTATTTGAATTGTATTTACTGTTATAACCTATCATAGGAAACTATCTTGCAAGAGAAGTGGCAACAGAACAGGGAAAAAAATCTTAATGTTATTGTTATATATCTGAAAGGCTTAATTATGTTGTATCTGAGGGAGATGGAGCTAATTTTACTACTTTATATAAGGTTTGGTGGTTTAAACTAAAGAAATGCATCATTCTATACGTTCCTTATTTGTTTTGTAATAATTTGTAAATTAATCAGTAACTGTCAAAGAAATGCAGTGGAGTAAAAGGTACAATATTTCCCTTTGACATTTAGTGGAGTAGAACTATAACACAGTATAAAATAGAAATTCTCAAATAAAGTATCACAAAGTTGCTTTGAAGCACAGTACTTGAAAAGTACTTTCCACCTCTTTGGCTGACACAAAAATCCTTGATTCCTTTTTAGTAGCTTTTGTTTTAAATCTGAGTAAATCCATCTGTGACTACCTCCAGAGCTAATTTGGATCTTATCTTCAGGGCATCTTGGGTGCATTTCCGTCTGCATTTGATGTGTCTGTGCTCTGTCTGAACACAGTCCTAACACCCAAGACGCTTGTTAATGCCAGATGCCAGCATGTAGACAGGGGTTCTATTCCTCTCAGCAGATCTGGGACAGAGAGACACAGAGAGATACTTCCTCTAAAGGGCTTTAAGCCATGTCATATAAAACACTGGCACAAGCAGATGTCTCAATTTTTTTTCCCTCCCATTTTAACAACCTCTGTGATTGATGCAAATGAGGTCAGCACAAACCAGACTCTCGCTGAGACTTCGACATAAGTTAAAGGAGATGAAATAAGATAAAATAAAGAACATTATAATGTCAGGTTGCAGTGTAACAGCATATAATTTGAATATTTTCTTCAAGGTTGTTTCATGACCTATATAATAACAATCTGATACAGAATTGGCCCTGATTAATTAGGCCTAAAAATTAAGTATATCTTATTTATAGACTGCTAAGCCAATAAGTGTCCTAAAGGCTTGCTCAGCCATAATGAGGAATGGGCAGCGTATTTACTGAAAAATCTATGTTTGGACATGTTGTCCCACTTATACTTAAAAGAGCTCTGGTTGTCTTTTCAGCTTTAGAAAAGACATGTTAAGCTTTTTATTTCTTTCTTTCTTCTTTCTTTAAAATTAGACCATTAAAGGAAAAGTGGTAATGAGAAAAAAATGGAACTATGCATCCCCCCGAGGCGTTCTGTTGCAGCTGAATACTGATATTGTAGAAATACAGAGGCAGTTAATGTCACTGAGGCTATTATTTGGTTTATATTGTCCTGTTTTCATATTAGTTCCAACTGGCAGTTTTCACAGTACATAGCAATTTAGTTATAACTGCAAAACTTGGGTCCGCTCAACATTTCAGGCCTGTAACATTACTGATTATCTGATGAGAATCAGTTATTTTGAAATGTGCAAAAGCACAAGTGTCCATAGAAGTGGACAGAAGTGGACCATAGAAGTGCTGAATGTCTCTTTTTTTAATCTCTCACACAGATATACTGTCTTCCATTGGCAATGTGAGAGACAAATGCTAACGCTGGCATAATGCTAACATGCTCACAACTTTAACGCTCACATTAGTGACAAACACTTTCTACATGCAAAGTGCAGCTGAGGCCGATGGGAATGTCGTTACTGTTGCAAATATTTGGTGTATAGTTGTCCAAATAAGTGGTTCTCAAAGTGGGGTCCGTGGACCCCCAGGAGTCCTTGTGAGGGTTCCTGGGGTTTCCTAACAAAAAAGTGGAATAATTTATTTTCACTTTAAATTCAACATTTCATCAATCTGGCAGCTTGAGCATACATTTAGGATGTTTTGGACTGAGCAGTGTACATGTGCACACATGCACAGTACAGACATGAAGAGCTTTATAAGACATGAAGCAGACAGTGTGCCAGAGCTGTGGGCAGACAGCAGCTTTTTAAGTTTACTGAATATGAAATAAAAAAATAAAAAAATAAATCACCAGTCCAGTGCCACAGAGTCACAGAAAAGAGTGTTGTCCCTGAGTCTGCACACTTTGGCTGGCTTTGACAGCAGCTGGGTAGGTTGGTTGACTCCAGCTGTGGGGTACAGGACAACAAACAATCACATCAGTTGTCTCAACAATTCTTACATTATTCAGCTCCAGTAGCAGTTGAATAAAGACTGCTGCCACATTATAAAGGTTTAGAATTAACTGTAACTGATCCTTTTATTGATCATGGCTCATGAATCATTTGCTTATGCTTTTTTAAAAAAAAGTCATTGATAAGAATAAGTTTTCAGTTATTCTGGAAAGTTGTGAAAAGCAGGTCATGATGAGTACAGTTGGTAAATTTGACACTCTAATTTGCCCTGCTGACTTAGAGCAAGCCGTCCTGACAGTGCTGACCTTTGAGGGAACGGAGAGCTCAAAAGTTCAAAATGTTGGAAGTAATTGTGTCGCACTTTTGTGGCCTGTGTTTGTGTTCTCTTGAAATAGAAACTGCTTCACAAAGGACACATGGTTTGTTGACAGTTACGAGATGAAGGTACAAATATCTTCTTTAAATAAACTGTATGGACCCTTATGACAAAAGCAGATGTGACTTTTCACTCACATGTGCTTTCACATGCGAAACATTTGGGAGCACATGTGGTTTTTGGGCAGATTCACAGTGGATTTGAATGTTTATCCAGACTTCATCACATGTGATACAGTCTGAATAAAAAAAAAAAAATTCACATCACAATCATTTAATAAAAACATCTTAATTCCTGAACCAGGACACTGCCTACCTATGAGCAGAAGAGGAACTGCTCAAAGCTAATGTGGTATCACATTTCAAGAATACAAGATTGCCTGATTTTCCCTAGAAGAACCGGTTTGCTGACAGTTTTGAGACAGTTATAATTCTGAAAATATCTTAATATTTACTCCATGTTTCCTTTATTTTCTTTATTTTTTTCTTTATTTTTTTGATTGAGACATTGCTGTTGTGGAGGCCGAATCACTCAGGAGACATGTAGTGATCAAAATCCCCAGCATAATCGCAACAAAAAGATTGTGCCAAAAGTCAGCTGATATTTTTTGTCTTTATAGGACATATATGTTTTTGCAAGACATTCTGTATTTGTTTCTGAAGGATTCAGTCTGATAAATATGTGCATTTGTTTTGTATCTCAACACAAAATGCATTAGTTTGTTAATGGTGTTTTGTATTTGCAAACCACAAATTTGTTGTATAAACAGATTTTTTCGACAGTCTCCATTCGTCGTGCCTTTAATCTCAGCTGCAGACGTAGCTGTCTTAGAGGCTTTTACATGCATACGCATATTTGACACAGTAAATAAAGAAACTTCAGTCAAAATACAAAGAAATACATTCATTCATAAATTCTTTTAAAAGAAAAACCATGCATGAATGTCCAGCCTGCATGCACATTTGTATATTATAATAGATCACATGAAGTGGGATTCCAGCAATCATATTCCAACAATGAGGGAGAATTTATTACATCATAGTTTCTAAACTCATACAGGAAATCAGTGGTTTGGAAAAGACTGTGATGTTTTATTCTGAGGCAAGCTGAGCTCAGAGTCGAGAAATGTCTCTATTCCTCCAACTTTGTGAAGATGTGTGTTCCTGTGTGGTTCCTGTGAGTGTGTGTGTGTGTGTGTGTGTGTGTGTGGCATCGTGAAAATGTGGAGTTCAACCCCTCCAGCTGTTATTTGGTGCTAAAATTAGTTGCTCGGTTCCAACAACAGCAAACGTTTAGAAATAAAGTGAAAAGGGATCAGAAAAAGAAAGAAAGAAAGAAAGAAAGGTGATAGTAACAGACAGAAAGAGGGAAGAAGTGAGGAAGACAGAGAAAAAGAGGAGTGTGATGCATAATGCAAAGGTCTGCTTTCCAGTCTTGATGTTGGCTAGAGTGATTCACAACAAGATCACCAGCTGAGCATGGGACACAGACACACACACACACACACACACACATCCCTACCTCACACCTCAGCTAAGACCAAGTGTGGACCTCTGTTTCTAGTCATTTGAAAAAGTAAATATATGTACATACATATATATATATATATATATATATATACATATATATATATATATATACATATATATATATATATATATATATATATATATATATATATATATATATATATATATATATATATATGCATAACAGGTCAACAACTTCACAATCAGAAAATATATTAAATTTATCTGGATTTTAATCTTTATTGTTTATATTATTTTTTAGAATTATATAAATAATGTAAAACTTTTTATCACATCAGTGAGCTTTGCTGTGTTGTTATGTCTCATTTTTGTGGTTTGTGTAAAATTGAGACACATGCCAACACACACACTCATAAATAGAAACTCTCATATTTGCAGAAACCCATACCCTCCTTTATTTCAGATAATAACACGCCCTCTTCAAAACTGCTCATGAAATCTGAGGGACAACAATATGTTATGTATGTATGTGTACTGAATAAAATATGATGTTTACAGCCTTATATAAAGGATGGATCTTTTTTTTTTCCTGCATGTATGAACAATCTGCCACTTGTTAACTTTAATGTCATTCTCCAATTGAATGTAAGAAATACAAATATTTCCAGTGTGCTTACAATACAAACAGCAACACACACAGGGAGAATGTAATTTTCTTGCTCTCAGGCTCCCATTTGGTTGGATTAATAATAATAAATAACCACGGAGGAAAGAAAAAGAGGGAGGCAAAAGATACAAAGGAAATATTGGGATTTCAATATTGAGAGAACAGAGAAGATGAGAGGGAGATTTCTAAAAGGATCCTGCTGTTTTTGCATTAACCACCAAAACAATCCTGCATGATTGTTTTTGCAATAATGCTGGATGTGTGTTTTTTTATTTTTACGCAACCATTTAAACAAGTTTAATTCAAATAAGTGTTTCCATTCACCAGCTGAATGCACAATTTGAAATGTGAACTTAAATACATGTAATGGAAACATGAATTTGAAAAAAAACTCTTAAATGTCGTAAAGAAATTTCAGACTATACGACAAAACAATATTTTGCAAAATTTCACATTCAAGTGGTGGTGCCTGCTGAATCAGGGAGCCAGTTCCAGCCGAGAGGCAGAATGCTGGAAATCTGTCGTCACGTTTAATTAGGAGGATCTTGTGACAAAAGAAAACTCAGCAACAACATCACTCAGTGGAAACACAGACCATTCACATGTGTGTTTTGTGGATTTCTAAAATAAAATTGCTTCTATTTTGCATTGAATTGCAATGGAAACCCAGCTAGTGTCAGTGTCAGAGTGGAGGAGGGGGTCGGGGTAGATGGTTCCTTTAAGTTGACTAACCTTAACCAATTTTTTAACTCATTTTTGAAGGCAAACAAACACTGTAAAAAGGGAAAAGGCAACAAACCTCAATAAAGTTCTGCGTTTGGATTTTGGTGAGTGGGTTAAATTTTAAAATAAAGTATCAAAATTGATGTATTTTCATTCCACACATTCTTCTTCCTTGTCAAAACCTGGCACCTACATTACCCACAATGAAACTTGACAGCTGACGGTTCATTCGGAGATTCAGGTGGGTTTAGCCAGTAAGCTAATGTAGCCTCAAGCCTCAATTCCTCTAACAGAGCTGACGATTGTGTAATTAAGGTTTAGTGAGCTCCACACCCTCCGATTTTTCTCCTTTTCAAACGTGCAGTATTCAGCCTCAGCTGACGCTGACTCAAGTGACATCACTTGAGGCAATTTATCCCTTCACACAGCTTCCTCTGGAGCCATAAAAGGCTTTATATAATGTTGTGTTCACATATGCAGTAGTGTTACCAAAGACTTAGGTCTCAGTATAAACACTGCTGCCTTCCCTACGAATGATTCTCTTGCTCTATGATTATAGTGCCATATGGTTTTACTAAGAAAAGAAAGAAATGTTTTTTTTTAACATCTTCACTTTATATTAGTAAGACATTTATATCCAGGAAACTGGCTGAATTGTATTTGTGTCTGGCTGCATCAACTCATTGAAAATTCTATCAGGTTGGACTGGGAACTGGGGCTTTGCAGATTTCAGTGGCAGATCTTCTCTAGATAGACGCCTCCGGCCTGGCGTATGCAACAGTTTTGAAAAGGGAAATGGAAAGGAAGCAGAGAGCAATAAATAAGTCATTGAGTAAATTCTGTCTCACCCTCACATACTCAGGCTCAGTAATAGAGCTGTGCCAAGGTTCAAACTCGGGGAAATTTACTCTTTCCCCCGAGGGAAAAAAAAAAAAAAAGCAGAGCAACTTTCAAATCTAACCATCAGGTGTCAAAGCTCTGCCTGTATTATCTGAAGGTGAGGAGTAGAAAAATAGGATGAGGAGACATTATTTGGATGGAAGTGTGATTTGGTTATTTTACAGTCACTTAAGTTTGAGAGTAATACACTGATGTACTGTAATAGCATATCAGTGAAGCAGTAGGAGACGGAAACTGTTATTTCCTCTGTGAGTGAGTATGAGCAAGAAACACTTCCTGGTCTTGCTCTGTATATATGTGCATGTTTGTGTGTGTGTATGTGTGTGTGGGTGTGTGCTGTTGTCAATAGCACACACACACACACACACAAGTCTTCAACAATATAGGTCTTTTTTTTCAACTCCTGATACGACCATAGACGTGTCTCCTGAATTACTGCCCCTATGATAGCAGGAACACCAGACCTTGGTTGTCATGGTTACAATAATAAATGGTCATGGAATGGTTAGGTTAGGCACAAAAACTACTTGGTTAGGTTTTGGAAAAGATGGTGATTTGGTTTAAAATAAGTATTTCCTCAACATTAGTTTTTGTTGTCATGGTTACAATAATAACAATGTGGTTAATGTAATCGAACAGTCATGGATAATAGAAACAACATAAACTGCTACTTCCACATGGGAATTGAACACGGCTCTCCTGTGTCATATTTGCGCATCCATCCATCCCAACCTCCTCCTGACATGGACTTTGTCACTCTATAAACTACATCACCGCACTTTTCCCTTTGCTCCTGTCATAATTACAACGGTCACTAGATGTCGCCTAGCAACAAAATGTAACTATGGGCCATAATATCCATACCTGAAACCAATTCAGGTATGGAGAACAGTTAATATTTCATAAACTAGACAACCTTCTTTCCCCATTATCACCTCAAGTACACACACACACACACACTCACACTGGTCTGACCAGTATTATTTGTTACCCGTAGTGAATGTATAGAGATGTGTGTGTGCTTCTACCCCTGAAGCGTGTACCTGTGACAGCCTCCTGATAGCTTCTTTGTGTGTCTGTGTGTGTGTGTGTTTGTCATTGTCTGAATATATTTTTTGCTTGCTTGCGTCTGTGTATGCGAGAGCCTGAGGCGGGGCATGTGTGTTTGTGTGGGAGACTGTGTGTTTAGGCCTCCAGTATGTACCTGTGACTTCCTGCTGATATATACTCTTACCGACACTCGTCCCCTCCGAGCTCCTCTCGTTTTACTCTCCTCTTTCTCATCTGTCCTCCTCATCCAGCCTTGTTTATTCTTTACAATGACTCAACTCTGACCATTTTCCCTCTCCGGTCATGATGTGAACTTTGTGTACTTTTTTTTTTTTTTTGACATTCTGACTCATCATAGGTTGTGTTGCAAAATACAGAACATGGAACACAAAATAAAATGTAACTGAAAACTGAAAACCACAATAAAAGTAATTGTTCCCGAGATTTAGGGCAGTGTGTTCCTCCCAGCACAAAGTGAATAATCTTTGCTAGTTTTAGGCCAATGCAGTTTTCATTTCCCCCCAGCACCAATGTTGTTTAAAAAGCAAATACAATGATTGCGTTGGTCTCAAAATGAGGTGTGGTCACAGATACAGTGTTGGTGCATTGCTAACTTGAGGCAGCAGAAATCGACTGCACGATTAACCAACAAAAACCTGGTTTGAAGTTAGTGACTCAGTATTTAACTCTTATTTGAGGGGCGCAAATATCAAGATTGTAATATGTGCCTACACTGGCAGGTAAACAACACAATTAACTGCACACACACACACCCGCACACACGCACTGACCATTGCAACATCTGCGCTGTTTGTTGTGTGTAGGTGCCTCACTGTTACTGACAGAGCAGGGGGGATCACAGACAGACAGAATATGTGGGTTTCTGCCTGTGTGCTTTTCATGACTGTAAATAAAACTTTTGGCACTTATTCCATATTCCCCAGAGAAGAGAGGAAAAGGGACAGTCAATGAGAGAGAGAGAGAGAGCTTTAAGCCATATGCAGCTGTTTTGTTGTGTCATAGACATCTGTTTCCTCTGCAGACAGAGAGAAGTGATCTTTCTTATTACCTGAAAAATCTGCTATTATAGTAGCAATCCACCCAGGTGCAGGTGCACCTGGATCTGAAAAGGGATGAGAGATCACTCTGATTGGTTTATCACGCGAAACCCAAAACACACCCACGATTAATTAAGAGGCTAAGTACAACCCTTTTGAACAATGGACCTGGTACCGTGACCATTTTTTTTCCCGTTAAAAACATTAAACTTGCATAAGTAGATTTGAACACTTGCTCCGTGTGCTTAGGTTGTTAAAATAGAGCCAAATAAGTCAAACTGTACTGACCTTGTGTCTCATAAATCCCTTTGCTTCCTGTCTTTCACCTTCCTAATTGTCACTGGGAGAACCGTTGAAAGCTTCAGTCTCTTTGTTCTTGAAGAGCAGCACTCTACTCTTATTTGTGCCATAAAGAAGATCAAATGATTTCCTGCCAAATCCAACCTGGTGGGACACTTTTAAGAGCACTGCAGCAGCAGAGGCTGCCAATCCTCCTGGTGAGTAATTTGTGCAAAAATTTTACCAATATCTGAAAATTGAATTGATTTATTGATGTTACAAAGCAATGAACAGCACTTTTAAAATTGAGAGTGAGTCCAAAGTAAGCCCTGCCTGTTCCTGCTTGCATGACAAAAGAGGCAATATGTTTTAATGGGGCCTGGTCTCCGGCTGAGGGGACACATTTGTCTTTCGGGTCTCAAGCTGAAAAAGTTGAGAAGCCCTGTCGTTGTGCATTTTGTTTTCCTCCCTATTTCCCCTTCATGACTGTTAGCACTTGTAGCCAGGGCACAGCCCCCATGTGCACCAGCAATAATAGAGTCGTGCATGCCTTATCGTTTGCTCTCTCTTTTCTGCTGACCTTGGACTGTTTTGCTGATATTGTTACATTTTATTCAACTCTGTGAAAAAGAAATAAAAAAAAATAAAAACACACACAGCAACAACCAACACCGGTCTGATAAATATGCATTTTTTTCCCTGCTATGTTGCTGCAGAAAAGGAGCAGCGGGACAAACAAAGCATGATGAGTTGCCAGCTCTTTTAATTAGCACAGGCTCGACACACCGTCGTGCAGCAGTGTTGCCAAACTACAGGATGTTAAAGGATGAACAGTCATGATAAACCACGAGGCGTGTTTACACATGGATCATAACGCAACCTGCAGAACTACAAAAAACCATAACCCACCCCCCTACATTGTTCTGCATAAGCAATCAGTCATTACATAATAATATATGTAAATGTTGTGAAAACAGACAGAGCAGGGGTTTAACAGACAGAGCAGGAATTATAAAGAGATTTGTTTATAAAGATTATAAAGAGATTTGTGTACAGATAGAAATTACCTGGAAAAACAACCTGAGGCACCAGTCAGGCACATTGTCATATCATATCATATCATATCTCACATTACTATAAACTCGTTTTCTTAATCTGTAGATAAAAACATGCAGAAATGGTTCTTGAAGTCATTCAATGCCACAGCTATTGTGCTGTGGCATTGAATGACTTTTTGTTGCCAGTGATCAGGGTCAGAATGGATAAAACTGATTTAAAACAAAGATTTAGTATATAGCTTCCATATGATTCAATCAGTGTGGACATGATAGGTGGGTGGGTGGATATCTGCCAAACGTGACCAACCCACATTAAATGTATCAAGGAAATACACTTTGCTGGGAGTTAGATGAGGAGACTGATATAAGTCTTTTCCAACACAATGTTTTGGTTTTACAAGAGAGAAGAGCTAGGACTAACTTGTTTGTTTGGCAAAAGTACACTGTGGACATGTTCTTTATCCCCTCCTCAAGAGCCCCCCCAAAACAATGACAATGTATGGATGTCTCCATTTATAGTAGTAATACACTGTATAGAAACATGGATGTAGCCTCACACGTTTCTGAAGAGAGGTTTTATTTTAAAGCTCAGAGTGAGCTGCTCCACAGTCTCCACCTTGGCAGTGCGTTACTCCGTAATCCAAAAACAGAAAAAGAGGCGGGGTATTTGCAAAGCCGAGATTTTGGTGCAAACTGGTTTAATAATTGCGGCAAGCACATGCCCCTATAAGCATAGTTAGCACAGCTAGCCATCTGGGGATCTTGCTCGAAGGCTGATCCAAGACTTATTCATGTGCTGGCTAATTAGCTAGTTGAGCTAACAGGCCAGGTATGGTGAGCGTAGACACGCCTCGTGACAATTACCTGCACAACAAGTCGTATTATTTATGTGATTTTTGCATGAAAAATCACTGAAAAGGAATCAACATCACAAACACAGTTAAGAGGTCATGTTCAGTGACTCGAATTAGCTGATGTTACGCCAAGGACTGTGACATCACCCACCTGTCACTCACAGTGACACGCGCTCAATTATGCACAAATATAAGCCTTGATGAAATTTAAGCAGGTGAGTTATATAAAAATTCTCCCCTTGTACAGTTTTCTATAGAGACCAAAACCATTTTTTGTGCCAGGCTGTAAACGTTTATTTCTGCTGTAAAGTTGGATGTTTTAACATGGTTGTCTGTGGGGATTGACTCACTTTTGGAGCCGGACTTTAGTGTTCATTAGAGAAACTAGAGTTTTTGTCACTTCTGTGATAGCTTCATTTTTCAGCCTCGGAGGTTGCCACTTGATAGTACTACAACATTTGCAGCACTGAGATCCGGGACTGCTCTCTTCGGTCAGGCCCTCCCACATGTTTTCAGGTTACCAGCTCTCCTGTGAAGTTTGTGATTGATTTTAGCCCAGATTATCTCTGTGTGCTGCTCTGCTGTGCCTTCCTGCTGGTAATCCTGAAGCTGAAGACCTCCATGGAAATCTCCCCTAATGAGTTTATTTGCAGTGATCGCCTTTGAACAATGCTCACCATTAGGTCTGTTATCAGACTGATGAGCTGATCAATTGCGTCTCTGTGTGAGGTAGTCTGCACTGTCGCTGGTGCAGAAAGAAACCAAACCCCACCTAAATTGCCTAAGTCTTTCTTTAAACAGTTGAAGTTTCTTTGAGTAGTTCCCTGCTGTTTCCCCACTGAGTTTTCATACCTAGGATGTAAACCACAGGGGAATCTTTCAGTTTTTCAGAAAATATACAGCTACAGACAGTAAACTGCACTGGGAAGCTTCCAGAAGTCAACTGACTCTTTCCAATGCAGTTTTTACCATCATTTTTTAGAGCTTTTTCCTCTTTATTAAAAACTCAGTATAGGATGTAGTACATGTCTCAATACCAGCATCAATACAGTTTCAGTCCAGCTAAGTGCTAAGCTAAACAATATATCTCACAGCTCCATGCAACCCTGTCTCCAAGACATTACCTTCACATACTGAACTGCAAACGTGAAAAAGAAACATGAAGACACCTGATTTCATTTTTATAATCAACATGATGAGGAAACATTTTGAATGAATGGATCTGCGGTGTCACAAAACGTTCACACTCACTGCTTCAACAAAATGTCCACTGACAACACATCTTTGTTTTCCTACAATATCCACTCTTGCTGTACAATAGCCACTGGAAACAAGTATCTCAGTATCAGTCTCCATTATCAAAGTCCTGTGTGTGTGTTGGACGCCTACCATCCACTTTTCCTTCACTGAAAAACAGCTGCAGCTGCATAATCCAGTCAGCAATTACATGTCCCCCCAAAACATGCTTATACAACACATAAATGCTAAGAGACAGGGTTGTTTTCACACATCCTCTCAGACATATCTGCTTACACAGAATTGATGAATATCACATGATAAACATTTTATCATGCCATAGTTTCTGATATTCACTAAAACCTTTCACAGCAATTTTACAAAACACTAAATACTAAAAAAAGTCAGTTTTGTGTTTGATTGCTTTTTTCCTGCACATGAATGTAGTAGGCATGAATCAATGACAGTCCCTTCAAAACAGATTTGGAACCAAGTCAGTGCACTTGCGGGGACGGGGGCAAACAAAATAACCCTGAAACCTTGTCAGTATAGAGAGAGCAAGAGTTTACATTAGCACAATCACTAACACTGTGTCAGCCACTGCCAACAGCAAACAACTTAACAAATAAATACACTCACCATTCCCGTACGTCTTCTAGTCGTCAATGCTGACCACAATGAACTCCTCAACAAACGCCTGAGTCTGATATGTAGCCGAGTCTCTCTGATGTTTCCTTCTCTGACCATCTTAACACTCTCTGATCTTTGACCTGTCAGCCTAGTGCGAGAAAGGGTGATGGGTGCAGTATTTGTCAATGAGGAAGTAAATGTCCCATTTACATGGGAAAAACATGTAAAACTAAATATTCATCATAGCAGAGTATTTTTTACGTTGATTAAAACATGTCTGGAGAGGAACTTTAAAGGGAACGAGAATCAAGAGACAGATGGCGAATCGACAAGCAATCTCTCCCCTGTCAAACAAAAAAGATAAATTTAGCTTTCTATATGTTTCCCGTGTTTTCAGCTCAGTCCTGGATGTTCGATCGATGCCATTAAAACAATAAAAAGTGCTCTGAGAACACAGTATTTGGCCTCCATATTGTTATCTGAGTAAGTGGGCCATGAGTTGGAAAAGGTTGGGAACCTCTGCAGTACATGATGGTGACCTGTCACAACAAAGGCCCAACTTTCAACTGGACAATCTGAGTTCCAGCCCAGGAGCCAGCATGCATCCTGACGACCTCTGACCTCCTTTAAGGAAAAGAGGAAATCAAAGTGTGCTGTGAGACGTGCTGTGAGACATATTTGAGCCATAAAGATCCATCATAGCTGCTGTTGGCCGGGTGGTGATGAATATCAAACATCCACATTGTTAGAGAATGGAAACAGTGGGGCGTTTCAAATACGACCAGTGAAGATAAAACTCTTTTATCTATTTGTCACGGCTGATAAGAGCGAGTGTGACGTGCAGGGCAGAGATTTGCTTTTCCACAGTCTCTGCTGTATGTTGCTCTTTTCCTCTCTCCTTCCCTCCGCCCCCTCCCCCTCCCCCACCCTCCAACCTCCTGCCATGTCTTATCTACCTGAGCTCCCACATCTATATGAAAACCCTTTAGTGTGTGTTTGTACGTACACATGTATGCGCCATCCTCTTCCGTGACACCTTCTGCCCTCCTGAGTGAATATATGTGTCTGCACTTTTCCTGCAACTTTGTGGGCGTGCGTTTGCGTGCAGGAAGTTGTTGTGTTTGTTTCTGAATTTTGCTGTATTTGTTTCTCTGCCTGCCGCAAGCGTTTTTTTTTTTTTTTTTCCCTGTATGTTTAAGAGAAACTGTTTTGGCAGCATCCTTCCTCTCTTCCTCCACCTCTCCACTCTTCTTTCCTCCCTCTTTCCCTTTCTTTTGTCTTGTTTTTTTTTTTTTCCTCTGCTTCATTTTTCACCATCCTTATCCTCTCTTTCTCCCTCCCTGGAGGCAATAATGGTAAAAATGCAAGATGGAAAACAATTAAAATATCCCTTCCCTTGCTTCCTACACTCACCTCCACCGTTTGTTTACAGTATCCCGCCTCTCCTCTCTTTCTTTACGTTTCGCCTGAGGCAAAATTGCCCAAAAAGAAGCAGGAAAATATTTACACAAACACATTTCCCACTGGCCTCCAGTCATTCTTCTCTCCGACATCTAATCTCTCCTTTCTTTTGTTCGTTCTTTATACTGTTTTATACTGTTTTATTTGTTTTTGTTTTTTTTCATCCTATTCCACCTCTTTCTATAGCTCTGTGCCTCTTACCTCTTCTGCCCCCCCTCCATCATTTCCTCGGTGTTCTCTAATTATTCGAGTCTGCCACCACTTCAAAGTGGCCCGTTAGCTGATTGAAGCTCGTTAAAGGAGAGAAGACGAGCAGGGGAATTTCATAATGGCTGCCGATGTTTGTTAGTGTGAGATCTTGAAGATGTGTGTGTGTGTGTGTGAGAGTGAGACACACAGAGATGGGAGAGGTGTCTTGTTGATGAGATGCATCGTTTGGGGGATTTTAGGTGAAGTGTAATGGGTGGTTGTGTGGATGGATGAATCAGGTTGTTTGTCTGAGTGCATGTTCATGTGTGTGGCCCAAATATTCATGAGTGTGTGTGTGTTTGTGTGTGTGTGTGTGTGTGTGTGGGTGTATGTGGGTGTGTGTGGGTGTGTAGCTGCTTGCTTGTTTAGTGCCTGAGCTTGTGTGCATCCTCTTTGCAATGTCCTTGTTTAATACTGTCTTACTGTCTGTCTTTCTGTGTGTGTGTGTCTGTGTGTGTGTCTGTGTGTGTGTGTGTGTGTGTGTGTGTCTGTGTGTGTGTGTGTGTGTGTGTGTGTCTATCTGTGTGCCCTTTCGTTTACCCTTGAAATATGAAGCAGCTTTGACTAAAAGGTCAAAAACTCCCCGTGGAGCAGAGATGTGGAAATTCCTACAAAAGTACCAACTGCTGGAGTGTTCAGACGTAACGAGTCCCAGTCCAATCATTTGACAACATGAGGGCAAGCGGCGGATAATTTCACACTACTTATCACCACTTGCTTTTAGTTTGAGATGCAATCTGGCAGCGACAACAATATTTAAAGGGCAATTCCTGTCAAAATCTATTAAGATTGCCTCTTAAATACTATGTGGTTTCCTAAAATTTAAAGCACCTTAAATATGACATCTGATCTCCAGGAAAACAGCTGGAAACCACTGTATGAAGCTCAGTATGAATTTCT
The DNA here is from genome assembly GCF_046630095.1 of Trachinotus anak. NCBI lineage: Eukaryota > Metazoa > Chordata > Actinopteri > Carangiformes > Carangidae > Trachinotus > Trachinotus anak. Next base: position 24,465,377 of record NW_027273872.1, read on the forward strand.
ATTTCTTCACCAGGTAGCTATAACTCACATAGAGAGCTGACAGACCAGCACTGCAACATCAGGTCCACCCAATGCTGCCTCAAGTGACACCACTGGAGGCAACTTATCAGATTTCACACACTCCCTGTGGAGCTAAAAATGGTTTTATGTACACACATCCACTTGCCATGTGTGTGTGTGTGTATCTCACTGCCTGACTCAATTTGCATTGATTGGCTGAGTAGCATCACATGACCAGTGCGGAGAGTGTATAGGTTACATGTTTCAGTCCAGATAGGACTGTGTCTAAGTCTGGATCCAGACCGTGATCCACCTATTTGTGAGCTTTGGCATATTCAGTAGTTCTGCCCAGCACTTGTAAACAGACTTTCTTGTGTAAACCCCCTTTTAACCATAACCTAATTACAGGTGGTCTGTGTAGCAGTTTATTATGACCCATAGTTATGTTTTGTTGTTAGATGGCATCTAGTGGTCATCACTGGCCATAGGAGCAAGGAGGAGGTTGGTCTGGTTGGATCAACAAAACACAGGATTATGACACAGGAGAGTGTTAGGAAGAACTTATTTTAACCTAAACCACAATCTTTTCTTGAACCTAACCAAGCCATGACGGTTCATTATTGTAAGTATGGTGACAAATGTATGGTACGCCGCTGTCAATACAGTCTGTGCATTTATTACTGTACTGTAACCATGACAGCAAAGGTGCGGTACCCCTGCTAACATAGGGGAGCTATTTCAGGAGACACATGGTTGTTCAGGTTTGAGGATTCACTGTCTGTGCAGATTGTTACACTGTCATTATTGGAAATAAAAGTTGTCGGCAAACATAATTCAGGCATTGATTATATTTACACCAAAACCTATTTGTCAGAGCAAATTAGTTGTATATACAGAAAACGCATTTCTGTGGGTTGCTCAGACAACATAAACAGAGGTCAGCTGTTGGGGAACTGATAACGCAAGTGATTAGAAGAACATTAGCACATGAGACACAACTCAGAAAAAAAAACTTATAAATATTAAATGTTATTCTTTTACAAAAAAAAAAAATCATCCACCGTTTTCTTAATAGCCAGTCAGCGCTGTTTAGCTTATTAGTAGAAACAGTCAGAAGCGCCACTAGCCAGCCGCTCAGCTCATTATGTATGCAGCACGATGTATTAAAGTGTTGGCACATGTCATGATGCTTGCAGGCATGAAAGATTTCACAGTGGCACCCTGCAGTGTGATAATTACACTTTTACTGTGGAAATTATAACATGCTTCCTGCTATTGCTGTATCCTGGGACTACTGCACTGCTCGGCTTTCAAGTAACATATTTCCAACTCTTTCAAAACAAGTGACTCTGCATTGGAAACTAGCTTCACCATCACCAGACACAAGTGAACTTCTGTACGCTGACCACAGTGTAAGCTGTGATCTGCAGCCATTATACATGCAGGTGGAAGCGTATTTGTAACTACAGACGCATCAAATGAAGCCAGGTTAATGAAGCCAGCTGACATGGAGATCAAACAGGACTGTAAAACTAAGCGCTCGTTGAAAACAACTTGCTAAAATGAACTTTTTGGTGAAGACCTGGCAGCTGGCTCATGCAATAGGTTTATTAGGATAAGTGTGAGTGAACAGAAAGTGTGTTTTCAATATATTGATAATGTGTTGAATATTTGTTTTCTTCTTTTAAAATGTCATGTAGATACAGAAAATACAGACTCTTCCGCCCAGTTCTCCTTAAACCTCCATACATGAACGCCAACATCATGTGTTTTTGACAGCTCTGTAAACACCAGGAGTAGCAGCAGCACTGCAGCAGAGAAGCTGCTGTAGGTTTGTTTTGACTCAGCTGGATGCAAACTGTCCCAGAAGGTGCCAGTGGAGACTCCCTTTTCCTTCTGCTCTGAGTCTGCACGGAGACTTATTCAAGGGAAACCAGCTCATCCAGCTACAGAAGTTTGGTGTAAAAAGCTGTCTTTGTAATCACACATTACAAACAGCTGCATATAGCTCATACTGCTCAAGTAGCATACAGCTGCATGGGTCTCCTCCCGACACTCCCACAATCCAGAGACACGCAGGTTTGGGTTAAATGGTAACTCTAAATTGTGTGAATAACAGCATGATAGGTGTTTGTCTCAATCTGTCAACCCTGTGATAGACTGGGTGTTTGCCCCACCCTCACCCGGCTTGGATCGGTCTCCTTGTGACCCTTAAAGGATGAGCAGTATGGCTAATGAATGAATGGATGTAATTGTAATGTAATTAAAGGGAAATCTGAATAAGATATTGAGCATATTATATGTGTCATGTAAGTTATATTTGGTCTCTCAGACATTTCCTATTTTTAGTATCAGTTTACTGAAGTCTATGAGGAAAAAGTTCTGACTGAACTAAGAATCTCTTAGCAAGACACATGTTTTTTTTCATTATCCTGTCAAACATTTTCCAGTCCAGAGACTTTAGATTGTAGTAGATCGTAGCTCCTTTCACACAGCCGCTGGTTTCCATTTGTCTCAGACTGACTTGTAGAGAATTGACAGTTCCTTCAGTAAAGTAACAGTGTGTTGTATCTTGTTTTATCTATTCTTTTATTTTCTAATTAGCTGCTGACTTGCGATGTGTTCGTGCACTGGCAGCAGCTCCTGACTGAGACACGGTCTCTTGCCATCTTCATAACTGGCAAGACATAAGGAGTAAAGGCTAATTATCATGTTTCTACACGCTTGTGCAGGCTGAATATACAATACAAGTGAAAATACATATGCCACTGCAGCCCAGACAATAATGACAACCTCCTGAAGTAAAGTTTGCAGCCACCGATATCCCACAGCAGGGGAAAGAGACAGATGATCACTTGTTTTATACAACAGGAGATTAGTTATTGTAGTTTGACCCGCTGATTTGGCTCGTTTCTCATCACGGTCAGCAGTTGCAGCAGCAGCAGCGGCTGTGACACACAGCTCGTGGAGGCAATTACAGTTCTTCAACTCAACTGCTGCAATTTGCATAAAAAATCATAACTCATAAGTCATAACTCAGTCAAACCTGAACACACAGACATGATTAACATATTTTTAGATCCTGGTGATGTGACTTCCACTTCCTGAATTATCTCCGACATTCATCATCAATAAATACCCATAAATCTGCTTATAAATCATGAAAGAAGATGTTTCATGTAACATGAGAATTAACCTAATCGTGTGTTTTGTTTTTTTTTTGTTTTTTGTTTTTTTCATTCTCTACAATATCAGAATAATCCATTAATAACTGTCTTTAAATACATGGGTACTTTAAAAACAAGAGTATACCTAATTTGGCAAAATGTAAACAAATGCTAAATAAATGTTGTAGCTCACAGTGTAACTCACTGAATCCATGGCAACACTATACTTCCTGATTAAATGAACTATAGGAACCATAGTTCCAAACCTACTATGATTAAGAACGTCCTTACTTTATTAAAAGTACTGAAATGTTATCATCACCAGTCGGTTCTGTATCAAAAGTAACAGCGCCCTGCACTTCTGCAGAATGGCCTTATACAACGTTAGATTATACTTTGTTAATATCATTACTGATGCAGTGACCTGTAAGAAACATTAAATGCAGCAACTGTTGAAGCAAATAGTTTAACCTGTATCATCGCAGCCAGTGTTAGAAATTAATTTTAATTTTCTATGTAAAATCTACAAAGTAACTCCAGCTTTCAGACAAATCTAGTGGTGCAAAGATAAGTACTGTGTTTTTTTTTTTGTTTGTTCTTTTTTTCTTTAAGTAAAAACTGTAAGCTACCTAAAACTGTAAGTGCAGTTCTTTCTTGCCTCTGTTGTAAGCTAATAACATACTGTGTACCTGACTCTGTGTCAGTGGTAGCATGTGCTATTGTTTATTGCCACTGCAAGGCAGAATAACACCCACTCTATATTTATATGCATACACATAAAAGTCCCCACTGCCAGCTGATAAACACAAACAGAACACACTTATTAAGTGAGTCAGCATGGATGCAGCGTGACTGCAATTTCTAGGCTGTAGACTGAGCAACAGTGTGAGAGGTTTATTTAGCTGACTGGGCCAAAACATTACAGAAACTGTTTCACATTCATCCTCTTCAACAATTTCATTCACCGCTTCATTGTTTCAGGGATCACAGCCACTCCAAGCTCATTGTCCGACTTCTCTACTCTGTGTTTATTAACGTCTCGTTCATGGTCTTAAATTCTCGTTTGTGAGGTTCACTCATGAGTCAGAGTGTGAGTCACTGATCTCTCTCAGTCCAGCCAGCTGGATTCAGCTGATGTAAGCTGTGTACATTTGCTTATATGACGTTTAAAACCCTCGGGTCCAATTTAAATGCTCGGGCCAACAGGGACCAAGGGGGCAGAGAGGGTCTGTGAGTAATGCTCCCCCAGCCTCCCTTAATATTGTCAAGGTGACTTTGAGCAACCCCCAGCTGCTCTGCTGGAGCTGCTCACCGGTCAGCTGTAAAAGGCTGTACGGGGATGGATGCGGCTGATAGAAGGCATATCTTGGGGTGGCCACAGAGAATTAAAGCTCTTTGAAATGCTGTTTTGGAAAGGTAAACTCAGGAGAGCAAGCCTCACTGCAGTGCCCCCGAAACTTAGAAATCCATCTCAGTCATACATAAAGATGGATTACTTACTAAACCCTGTACCTTAAATGCAGCTGGATGCAACTCTGCAGTTGTGTCCATTCTGCTTTTGTTCTAAAGAAATGAACTGAAGTGATGGAGCCTGAGAAAGTAATGTAAAACTACCTTTAAACTGAACCTTTTTCCTGAGTTGTTTAAAGTAACTTTTATGGCTAATACTGTGGCAGGAAACCCAGGCACACTAGAATATCCCTTAAAATGATGAAAATTCAGACCTTTAAATCCAAATATTTGCATATATAATGAAACCAGGGCCCAGTTATTAAGGCTGAAATGATCATAAAACCCCACTGACAGACTTTCTTGATGTTCTTAGAAATGAACAGCCATGCACTTCAAGTTCACAAGGTCACATATCACTATATATATATATATATATATATATATATAGGGAAATACACCAGATTACAAAATACCAGAATCTTCCTTTTGAGTGCTGCTTTGCATTGTTGGACAAAAGACTCAAAATTATTTGTAGAAATCCTCACATAAAAAATTCTGTGGTCTGTTTTAAACAGGAAATGTGCTTAGAGTTTCCACAATAAAGTTTCATCTAAACTATCGACATGGAGCCATATAAACCTTTCTTTAACATTCACATTTGTGGTTATGATACATTCAGTGGTTGTCCCACAGCACAGGAAAACAAAACAAACAAAAAAAAACCTTTGTGATTTGGACACGTGAGGTTAATATGACCCTGCTGTCCTTTCAGTGAAGTTTAGTGTGAGTCAGTGTGCCACTCACCGGTCCATGTATTGAGCCAACGCTTCACCCTCAGTGACAAATAGGCTGCAAACATACAGTCATCTCCCTCTTTAAAAGCCTCCGAGTTAAACAGCTAAATCTCATATATTTACAACGTGTAATCTGTTCTCCCGTCTTTACTGAGCGTCAGGGGGAATGTTTCATCTCTGCATCTCCCATTAGTGTTTCTTCATCTGTAATTTGTCAAAAGCAGCAGGACCTCTGAAAAAAAAAAAAAAAAAAAAAAAAATCTTCATCAAGTCATATTTTTGCACACAATCTTCCTGCAGTACACTTGCAGAATGAAAAGCAGCCTCTCAAATGTGTCATCGTTCGTCTCGGCCCACTTATCCCAGCCCGTTAAATGCCAGGCACGCTGACCCTGAGTCCTCGAGTGGGCGAGTGTTTTGACTTGATAAATGATAGCATCCTAAACTCCCCGCAGAGCTGTTTAACCTTTGTATTTTTAGATGTATAATTATGCAATGAACACTTCAAAAACACAACACAGGAAGTGATAATTAAGCTTTTTTTCCTGTCTGATAATTTACCTTGTTTTAGTACCACCTTATCATTTTATGGTCTTGCCCTTCAACACAGACTCAGGGGATGAAATAGGCGCACCTAAACATTGTCATTCCACCTTCTGGATTGTGTTTCTGCTTCCTTGTATTTTTTTTCCCTCTTGTGCCTTGTTAGCTGTTCCCATGTTAATTATTCTCTCCTTTTTAGCTTTCTCACTCTTCTTGCTATTTTAAGCAATTATGTGCATCCTGTTTAATTCTCCTTCCTTTCCTGCATCTCACCTGTGAGAGGAAATTAGCAAAGCAAAATAACTGTTCTGTACTATTTTTACCTTGACTAATCTCCTAATGTCTCCTACTTTCCTCTGCATTACCTTGTTTAGTTTTTTTTGTGATATCTATACAACTCAACCCCCCTGCCCCCCCCACACACAAACACAAACACACACACACACACACACATACACATACACAAAATTAGTCAAAACAAAATATTGTTAAAGCGCCAAATCTTCTTCCAATTAGCAGGCGCTCGTGTTTCTCCTTTGATGTTCTATGTAAAGGTAAAAGAGGACGTTTTAATTAAAAGACAGAGAGAAAAAAACATGATTACAAACAAATGGAGGCTCATTAAACATCTGAAAGAGGTGATAGGATAGGTAGGATGTTTTTGAGTCAGTTGAAATCTCTGTTTTTGTTTTTTTTTTCAAAATTCTTCTACTTATTTCTCCCTTTAATCTGTTTCTTTTTAGATGACGCTCCGCATAAATTAAGGTCTTGTCAAATAATCATCAGATTCAGATTTTTCTTCAGTATCAAAGTTGACCCAGGTGATTCTCTGTACAGCGTGAACAGGAAGTGCTGTAGCACAGATCTGGTGAAATACAAACAAACTGAGAGTTTTAAGGTCAGAGGTCATTGACATTTGGCATGGTTTGTTCTCAACAACTCAAAATTTTTGGGCATTTTTTTTTTTTGCCTCCATCAGGTACTGACAAGAGTAGAGAGAGAACGATGGGGAATAACATGAAATAAAGGTCCATGGCCAGATTCAAAGTGGAGCCATTATAGTTCATGGTCAACATCTTAATCCATCTTCACACCATACATGTGTGAACTGTGCTTTAGTGCTGCATATCTGAACAAATGTATTCAGTACATTAAATTACCACAAAGTACACTCTAAAAGGTGAGAGTGGGGCTAATTCATACTGGGTAAATAAACAATATCGACATTTACTCAATAAAATCTGATTTGACATCAGCCTATCCTTGCTCTCTTATCCTCTCAGAGAATATTTTATACATTGTTGAATTTTTCTATATTTTTTCAAGTGAGTGTTCACGTCATTGTCAAAATGGCACCTTTCACACCTGCTATTTTGGTTCAGGTCAAAATAATATGGTGAGTTATGGCCCCTAGATGCCCCCATGTGTATTTGGACTTGACTGAATTATTCAGTAACTAGTATTTCTACTAAACAAAGATCATGGCTGCATAGGAACAAATATGTTCTAAACAGAATGGCTGAAGCCACGCACTAACGTTTTGCTCCTGGTCCCTTACTGGAGCAGCAGCCATGAGAGTTTCCAGTGGGCAGCTTTCACGTTCGTATCTGGAATTTTTGATTTATCCAATTTGAAGACGATAGAAAAAGATTTAATTTTAGAATTAATTTCTTTGCAAAATTAATTTGGATTCATGAAACATATAGGTTAATGTAACAAACATTGTGTTTTTTAAGGAACTGTTGGTTATATTTTCTATGGTGTAACTGCCATACAGACAACTTTGGACCCTGAGGGGCCCGAGGGCAGTTTCTTGTTTTGGTAATTTGTAATCCAGCCTGAGGTACAGGACTCTCAATGGTCTTGGGTGGGGCTCCATGGGGCCCTCAGTCAACTGAGAAATAGTTTAATTCACAGTCAGTTAATGTAAATGATCCCACACAGAGGATTAATGGCATCCCAACAAGTCTGGAGTCTTTACTCCAAAAATTGCATGGAGCAAAATTGCATGTTTTGAATTCATTTATTGATTTGCATATCTCTTTAGGAACCACATATCTCTGGAACATGAAGAAAAGAGCTGAGAAAGACAACAAAAGAAGACAGAGAGAGAATACTAGTAAAAAAGAGATATCTGAGGAGAGAGAAGGAGGAAGGGGAAAAACCAAAGAAGAAGAGAGGTGCCGCGGCAGAGGAGTGTTATTGCTTGCGATGTGTCATCTTCAGTCTAGCACCAAGCAGTCTGGCTGCAGGCCTACGGGCCAGCCTTCATCACAGTGAGAATACAGGCCACCTCCACAAGGGCACAGGTCAGGTTAGCAATGCCAGCTCAAATCTCGTTTTCTCACCTTAAGAATTGTGGCGGCTCTGAAAGTACAGTGGGGGTATATCTGTGCTCAAAGGTTCAAAATAAAATTCTCTTCTGGGAGAAAATAGTCCCGATGAAAACAGTAAGGATTTCACTGAGAAACTGGGATATTGTTTCTGGAACAAGCAGTGGAGGTTCATATGATATTGTCATGTATGTACAGTCATATAATGCATGCAATGTAGGTATGTGTATCCCAGCACAAACACACACACACACACACACAGCAAATTTACAATGCTACAGTGCTATGAAGATGAACTATATTACCTGGTATCTCACACTCTAAAGGTTGTGTGTTTGTGGGTGTGTATGTCAGTGTGTTACTGTTTTCACCCACATTCACACACTAAGTAGCTACGTGTGAATGAATCACAGCACTCAGAAGGCTGTGAGTTAGTACCTGCATAAATGTGTCTGTGTGTGTTCGCAATATACACTGCATGTGTCTGGGTTTGAATGTGAAACTGTGTGTGTGTGTTTGTGTGTGTGTGTGTGTGTGTGTGTATGTGTGTGTGTTTGTTTTTGTGTGTGTGTGAAGCAATCAGTATCACGGTGCTAAAGAACTCGGCACATGAATAATGAGGTATACAACGAGAAAATAGTGGAAAAGACACACACGCCCTCTCTCTGTCGCTCTCTCTCTCACACACACACACACACACACTCACTCACAGATACATACATTCATACCTACAGCTGAACAGAGAGGCAATTCATCTTCTATCCCCTCTTCATTCTCACTCTCTCTCTCTAGTCATTTGTTTGCTCTCTCCACCTCTACGGCAGCTCTCTCTATCTGTTGCTCTCTCCACCTCTCTCACTCTAAATAGGTGCTGCATTAAAGCTCTTGGATGCCACTTTATTTAATAGGGAGCCTTTCTGGAGACGCAACCAACGGTTGACTGGAAAAATGTGTGTGTGTGTGTGAGCTTCTCCCCCCTCAGCTCGCACTGGTGCCAGCAGCCAGATTGTATTAATGGTATAAATGAATCAAGCCCAGGAACCTTAGAGAGTGCGTTAGTGCCAGCTATGTTTCTGGAGGGAGGGATATTCCCTGAACCCTGGGTGACCTTGGAATAAATAACAAAAGAGCCCTTCACTCAATCATCAGAAATACATTAGATCCACCTGCATTACATTGTTTCTAGCCACTGGCTGGAGGTAATTGGCTGTCAAAATACAGAGTTGACTGTTGGACGTGGTTGTCACAACACAGAGTTTAATGCCACCTGACGTGCAGGTGGAAACTGAGTCAGCTTACATTTACATGAAGTGGAGGGTTCAACCTGCAGGACCACATTTCTGTAATGAGACATCATTGCACATTAACAAAAGTGTAATTTTACAGCTTTTGAACTGACATCAGAAAGTGCTTTCTTGCTGAGAAGATCACTACCAGGCCCATATCTGCCTGTTTAATACATAGATTGATTATAATGATGGATGTAGCTTCTGTGACATCACCTATAGGTTTCTGAAGAGCAGTTTGTGGGCTGCTCCGCCATCACCATCTTGGCAGTGCCAGACTCCACCTAACTCCTGGCTAATCCGAAAAAAAAGAGGTGGAGCGTGTGTGGAGCCGACACTTCGGTGCATGCAGGTTTAATAACTGTGGCAACCATAAGCTCCTATTAGAGCAAAACACCCTGACATCTGGCTGCGGTAACGATGCTAAGGCTAACCCAAGGCTGATTCATTTGCTGGCTAATTAGCAAGCTAACAAACTAAGCCAGCAAGCCTTAGCTTAGAATTTCACTCACCTCTGTCAGTTATCTGCAAAACAAACATAGCTGAGAGTGCAATAGATAGCCACAGCTAGCAGCAGGTTAGCTTAACTTAGCATGAAGGGATGACTAGATTCTTGCTAGGCAACAAAATATTCCTTTTAATATTTGAAAGTCTGTGTCACTAAGGCACCAAAATGAAAGCTGAGGTAAAGCCTGTGGTCGCAGCTGTTGCCTTCATCATTTTGTGAAGTCATAAATATTATCTTTAACCACTGTGTCTTGTTAGCTTTGCTTTAATACCATTATTTAGTCTGACATTGTGTTTATATTAGCCATTTTCTGTTTGAGAGGGGAGTTATTTCACAATCAGTAGTGACTAATGGCTCTGCCCCCTCGGCATCATTTTCAGTTGACTTCGAAGCGGTTAGTGGTCGGTGGTAATTATGGGTTGTTTATGCAGAGAAATACATAAAAAATGTTGCCAAACCATCATCAACAACAACCAAAAAATAAAAGCAATACAATCCTATAATAATGGTTTAACAATGTTGTGTAATAATATTGAAATTATGTTTAATGCCTAGAAAGTGTATTGACTTGAATTCATTTGTAGTAGCACGCAGAAAATATGATCCCAGGCACATCCCCCGACTGTCTCTTTCACTCACTCACACCACACACACATGCACACACACCCACACACACACACACACACACATTCACATCTCCTGTCCTCCAGCTGTGTAGTGGTATGCTATGTAAGCGGGGGCTTTCTCACGCTTTATTACTCACATCTCACTGCACACCTGGCACAGTGCACGCACACACACACACACACACACACACACACACACACACACCTTGCCAGAGATGACACTTGTACATGAGTCTTCTGGTGTGATTAGTGACTGACCAAAATAAAGTTTTGTTTTTGGAGATGAAATTTACTTTTTTCATAGGAAAGTATATGTGATCTTTTTTCACCCAAAGCACAACAGTAACAATAAATGTTCATTTTAACATACAAGAAAATACAAAATATTTATTTTGGGATTTTTTTTTATTTACCATTTGCCTCTCATGGTCTGATGTTTGTTGTGTTCATCAGAAGCAATACAATAGATCAAATGTGCCCATTTTAAAACCAAAGTGATTTGGACACTGTGAGTTAAATGTGGTCTAAGGGACATAAAATATCAAAGTGGGTATGTGATGTAATATAGTTATGGATGAACAATATGTTACTGAGCAGATGAAGCTTTTTCACTAATGGCAAATTATGTAACGTTCCCATTATTAATACCACTTACAAAGCAAGACACCACACCCACTGAAATAATATAATTGAATCACTGGAAAACATATTGATGAGGGTGGAATGTTTTGCAATGCAACATAAATTTTACCTGGTTGAAGACACACTGAACCAAGCATTTTCAGCTTCTGTAAGCGGCTGAAAAGCCAGCATTAGGGTGAATTAAAGACCAAATGCAACTTAGTTTCTCCAGTATCGACCATATCTATTCAATTTACCCAAATAATACACACAGGCCTTCTTCAGAAACATTTATCTGAGAACTGGGGAAGCTTGTTATCCCTTTTCCACCTGCCAGGAGGAACTATTGTCAACAGAATGAAATGAAACCGAGTAAAGTGCATAGAGCAGACTGGCTTTTGATAGCTAAAGACTGTCAGTAGTTCAGTAAACTGTTAATTGTCAAGCTTGTTTTGGCTGGTTTCCCTGATCACTCCACTCTTCAGTGAGCAAATGATCTTGAGTGGATCTGTGGACAACTTTGCTCATGGTGTGAAGGCATGTCCGGACTTTTTTCTCTCTTCTTCTCAAATACTATTTTCCCATCTTGCCTGTTTTTATACTCAAATAATGCTGTTTTTTGTCCCCCTATATCTTACAATGGACCATGGCAGTTATGTGAGGGGGTGGTATGTGCCTAAGATCATTCGCCCATAAAGCTTTAATCAGCATTATCTCCATTCTGTTTCCCTGCTTTCTTGCAGAATTTGCAAAAGCAAGAGACAACCAAAACCACATATGTTGCTCATATTTGCTTTTAATGCAAAGATTTCCATTCATTAAATTGTAGAAAGTGAATGGAATGGGCAATTTCAATGAAAGTTCTTCAGTTTAGTAAAGTAAATGTGTTTGCATGCCTGTAATGGAAAAGCTTTTTGTTCAAGAAACACATCTGTTGAATAAATAATGAAATAATGGTATATTCTAGTTAAATGTTTGCTTATAAATGCATCAATGCATAGGCCTAATTTCTATTTATTTAAGCAATAGCTGCTGTATCATGAGTTGACAAAATAATGGCTGGAATTTATCTTTTTTTTTTTTTTTTCCATCTATTACCACTTGATTATTTTTTTCATTATGTTGTCACAATTCGTAAAGAATGTTTATGTAACCAAAATCATGGAAACGCACTATTGTGACATTTGAAAATATTAAAAACAAAGAACTTTCCAGTTGAGACGAAACACAGCAAGACATATTATGAGGAGGGAAAGAGGTGAAGAGCAATCTCTCTTGTTTCATATGGTGCTGGTGTAGAGAGAAAATACCATCCTGATGACTGAGACACACAGAAAGAGCAGTTGGTGGAAAGGTCACACATGCAAGCACACACACACACACACACAAACACATACATGCTCAAACATGAACCCAGGCATACATTTACACCCATACATGGATGAATGCACAAACAAACACACGCGCACACACAAAGGTCAGTGTTTCCCTGATGTGTATTGATGCTGGAGCCAGTCTCCTTTTCCTGCAGTTTGAGGTATCTGCGTGAGTTTTCTGTGTGTATCTACGTGTGAGAGACTGTATGTATTATTGACTTACTGAGCAAACAGCAAATGCCAATCAGAAAAAAAAACAAAAAACAAACAAAAAAAAAAAAAACTGGTGAATGATAAGTAAAGATGATTTTTATTAATCACAGATCCTACATCCAGCAGTGTGACCTTCCCAAAACCATGACTCCTATTTAAAATTGTTCCTAAAGCCAGCATCAGCTTCTTTAGCACTGATTTATAGCTTGTACACAATGGACCCTCTCTGCTGTTCTGTAGTCCGTCTTTATAAACAATGGTCACATGATGATTTGTTGTCAGATTATTAATGAAGTTTTAAAAAATGCGCTCGGTAAGCTTTTTGCTATGGCCGCTGTCCAGAGTGCTGAACCTGCCGTTGTCAGCAGTGCAGGAGCTGTCCGTGGTCCTGACAGTCGGTTGCTCAGGTGGACAGGATCTGTGCTGCTGCGAGCTGACAGACAAAAGAAAAACTGAGAAAGAATCTGCCTCTCTTTGCCTGTACCTGCTTTATTATCATTTTTTTTATTATTTGTTTTTGTTTTTTCTGCAGTATACAGTAACTTAAGTTCCTGTTGGCAGTGGTTCTTTGCTCTTTTGCATCACATCTTCTGCTGAGCTTTATACAAAAAGTCTGTCTGTATCCAATAGTCTCTCAGCCCATCTCTCTGCTTGAGTCCAAAATGCACAGCATTATTTATTTCAGGTAAAAATAAACCTATATTAGCATAATATACCATAATCTGGGATTTAGAGAAAACCATCCGCAACTGAGACAAGTGCTGCTCAGTGTGCTGTCATTTACTGCATCTTGTTTTAGACAGAATCAACCAGTTAGCCACAGTATGTAACACAGACTGGGCTACAGATTAAAATATTTCTAACATAGTATTACAATAATAACCTCGCTGAAAGCATATATATATGTATTTTATTTCTCATCTGAGGGGAACAGATTATGTCTTTAAAGACAGATGACATAAAATGAGACAAAACAGGACCGGCTGTTCTCTACTGAAGCCCCCCTTTTTTGTGGTAAATAAAAGACATTTTTCACTTGCCTTACAGGGCTTAGGTTATCTATAAGTATGCTTAAAAACATGAACACTAGCATTAGAACAATTAGGTAATGAGCATAATGAAATTTGGGACTTTTAGCCACCTTTAAGGGGTTTACATTCTAAAATTTAAGCTTTGTGGTTAGACTACAGCACATAGTATGTTTAGCCTTAATATATTTAAATTTAATCAGTTTCATGCCAACAAATTTCTCTAGCAGAATTTTATTCCTGCTGGAAAAGTTTGAGTTTGCCAGGCAGGTTCTTCCAAACCAATATGGTTCAGGCAACACTGTCATGTGTGAACAGGGAAGAGTCTTCCCTAAACTACAGCCGCAAACTTTGAAGCTCATTATTGTTAAAAACTGTGTTTCACTTTGGTTTGCATCCACTTAAGATAAAGTAATATCTATTTCTGACCACAAATCACAGTTTATGGCCTTAGTTTGGACATCAGCTGTGAGCCTCCTTGTGTTGTTTTATTTGAAGTTACTCGGGTTTGAACAGGTGAACAGATTCAATAGTTCACAAGAAAAAGGAAATACATGGAAAAAGTAATGAAAAATGAATTTAATTTTGTGTAAAACAAATGTATTTTGTTGTAACCATTTAATTAGCTTATGACCTTTAATCCAGATTGGAAACCACTGTTCTCAACTATCATTATATGATAAAGTTTTACAATTTTCCATGATCAGGCCCATAAAAAACAGCTGCAGACCAGAGGCACATAAAAGTATATGAATTGGTGTCCACATACTTTTGGCCACATAATGCAGCATCCTCTGATCGTGTGTTATGATTCTATTCTGAGACTGTCTGCTTTGATGTCTTGTCTTTGAAAAGTGATTTGCAAGTTGTATTATCTTCTAACCTTTTCCTGTCAATTTAGTTAAAAAATAACACACTCACACACCTTTGTGGATGTTTTCTTTTAATCTTATCCCGACAATTGGTTTGTGCCAGACATGTCTCTCGATGAATATAGCCCCACAACAGAGTGTGAAGTCTGTGTCTGTTTAACTAAATACTTTAGGCCCATTAGGGGAAAAATGCTCAGGAAGCAGAAAAAAAAAAAAAAAAAAAAAACTTAAATTGAAGTCAATCCAAAATTACTGCAGAGATTTGCCATCACAAAATTACCATAGAGATTTACCATCTGGTAATTGTTTGGTATTGTAGTAGTTTTGCAGTCTGTGTGTGTATCTCCAATACACTCCCAGGCACATGCTCTTCTCAATCGATGTCTGTGTATGTACGTGCACGCCTGTGCTCTTAGTGTGCCTATTTCTCTGAGGTCATATCTCTGTGCCATCAGTCTCCAGACACCAGTAGGCTGTAATTGCGTGTGTGTGTGTCTACGTGTGTGTTCATGTGTGTGTTTCAGGCAGAGCTTAATTGAATAAGAGGTAAAGGCCATGGTGCTCCCCTATGGTGCTGACTCTAAATGTGGCCTCACTGGTGAGCAACCGAGGGGAAATTGAGCTCCGAGACTCAAATGGAGAGAGGGAATAAGAGGGCGAGATGACTATAAATTTGACATTCCTCACAGAGTTTGAATAGAAAGACTGACAAAGAAAGAGAGCGTGGCTAAATGTGGGCTCCCCGATGACACGGAAACGAGCTTTAGAGAAAAGAAAATGGGAGCGACAAAAAGCGAGAGCGAGTGAGCGGGAGAGAGACTTTATCTAAATGTGTCTCTCCCCAGTGAGCGGGCACGGAGACCAGGGGAGCTGTCCTTGGTTCTGAATAAGCCTCTGGCAGGGAACCAAGTCAAGCAGTTAGCATTAAGCACATCGCACAGGGCTGAAGGCTCGTACTCTACCTCTCTGTCATTCTCTCTCTGTTCATACAGCTCCCTCCCTTTCTTTTAACCCCCCGTCACCTCGTCTGTGTTTGTCGTAGAGATGTGACACAAGCAGTTAGTGCAGTGTACAGCTGAAGGCAAACAAAATACAATACCTCTCTATCTGGGTATGTCCATTTTTTTTTTTTTATGATCTTCTGGTATTTATTGAAAAAATAAATAGATTCTGCATTCAATGAAAGCAGAAACTAGCAAAAATTCAATAAACATATGTAAATTGTGGTGTCTACCACTAGTCTGCATGTGCGACATTTAGGGGACATTGGTTTATCATCGCGTCTACCATGGGCTTTGATGGGTGTCTTTGCCTGGGGCCCTCCAGAGTCCGCCACTGATTGCACCAAACAAACAAGATAAAATGGGCCTTTGTTTTAGGAATTGTTGTGTCAAAAGCTCTTGATTAAAACAACACAAACCTCAAGCCAATTTACCATAGTATAAAATCTTGACCAAAAGAAGTTGCTTCTTCTCATTGAGAAGATAAAATGGAGAACTTTAAATCATTTTCTCTTAGACACACTGATGGATGCTCCTAAATTCCTATGGAATTAGCTCTGCACTAAGGCAGGAGATGAGGAGACAAGCAGGAACATCCTTAAATCTATTAAATATATAGTTTGATATTTTTGGAAATATATTTATTCACTGTCCTAATGAGAAAGTATATACATTTGATAAGATTGATATCAGTGTCATGTCTGCATGGTAAATATGAAGCTACAGCAGGCAGTCAGCATAACTTAGCTTTGCAAAAAAAATATCCAAAGCTTAAAATAATAATACACTCATCAGCACCCATAAATCTTACTAATTAACAAGATGTTAATGAACCAAATAAATACAGTATCTTTCATAGAACCTAGTACTATGCAAAATGTTTGTTCAAATAACTGACAAGCTAATAATAAGACAGTGAAAATTTAAACAGTAAAACAACTAGTCTAAAGGTTATGAAATTTATAAAAATGTATTAATGACACCAGGAAAATAGATATAGATAAATAAACAAACAAAAGTAAACTAGATAGCAAAAGATGGAATAGAATAGAAGTTATTATATAATAATATGATAGGTATTCTATGATAATATCTATAATTATTAAATAGAATAATTTAAAGAAAAAAAAGACATAACCAAAAGTCATGTTTCTGACAAACTTAAACTGTGGTTATGGAGTTTATGTGCTGGAACTATTTCTTGGATGGGTGCAGTTGATTCCTGGAATCTTTACTGGTTGTCTGATAACCTCATAGTGATGACAAGTCTCCGAGAAGTCACTGGCCTCGCCAAGAAAGATTCATGAATGTAACATCCCAGAAAAGCACATACTGTCATTTTTACATTTCAGTAACTCCTGGCAAGGAAGGAATGTGAGATTACTTCCCAAAATGCTTTTCCAACTGACTACACTGTTGTGTTTACATTTTAAAAGTTTTTAATTAAAGAAATGGAATCCACCTCTTAGTTACATTTACTTGTTTAGTGAATTTGTTTGGACTATTTTCAGCAGTGGATTAATCCACATTAAGAGTACTTACAGCAGGATGGTGTACATGGGATTGATTCAAAATAAACTCCTGTGTGTGCGTGTTTGTGTGTGTGTTCATGGTAATGAAGGAACATGTCACCCACTGCAACAGGGTGGTTCACTGATGTGTTTTTAATTGTTTTTGGACATCAGTGGAGCTCTGTGGCACAGATGAATCAAAGCTGAATAGGCTTTGGTACACACAGTACCAGTGGGCCAGTACCACTTGCCAGTGGGATCAGGTCATTGTTGGTTTTACTCATTTTATGCGATTTGTTCACAGTGAGAAAAACACGGATTATCATCAGACCATCCACTAAGAATGACTAAAAATAGGTACCGAGCAATAATGTCTCCCTTTGAGCTGTGCAGCTCATCAGCAGCTCCAGTAATTGAGATAAACTAGTCTAATTTCAACATTCAGTGTGGCCTAAAATTGTACACAGAAACATTAAAAGGCCTCCATTAGTTCTGACTGTGGGAGAGTAAAAACTCTCCTCAGTCTCTTCAGGGGTCTTGGTAAAGGCCACTTTATATAACAAAATGCTTCAATTTTTTGAAGCTTGGAAACTATATCTATATGTCAGTGATATCTGTTCCCCTTTTTCTTTTGTAACTTTTTTTTTTCCAATCTCATCTCGTGTACTTCAGCTGCGAAGCAACATTTTGCTTCACTGCTACACTTCCCTGAGCTGCCATTTAAAACATAGTGAAAGTGACTAAGGCGAAAATAGCTCCTGACCTGGTGGATGTTCAGGAGACTGTACAAGATTTCCATTATAACGCACAAAAAAACACTCATTTGATTGACAGCACACAAACACATCTGACCATCTCTATACTTTATACTGTACTTTTTGTCAAGATAGTCTTTGAAAGAATGGGGACAAGTGCGATAGCAAGTAACAACATCACCTACCACAGCAGTTATACCTTTGACTAGCCCCAATATATGCCTTTGTACATATACACAAACCAACCTGAAAGCACATACACTACAAGACAATACAAAACAAAACAGCATGTAATAAGAGATAAGCTTGATACACAATGAAAAGCACTGGGACAGACTGATTCCTTTTAAAAGATTGCTTCATTTTGATTTTAAAAATCAAACAAACAGTCATTTTGAACTCTACAGTGTGTTTCCAAAGGAAGAGAGGGCAACACACAATTTCCAATAGATGCTAGACTCTATCATTCATTTTTGCAATGTCACTGAGCACCTTGGGGCCAGTTGCACAAAGCACCTTAATTTCTCTACTTAAGTTTGACACTTAAAGTTGAATTTCTCCTTAGCTGAGGAAGTTACTTAAAGTTTTTGCACAAAATCTCTTAAAAGAGTTCCTAGGTTAAGTAAAAATATCAAGGCATTTACGGCAATGAAAGAGATTTCACAGTGGTAAAACTGTACAGTATCCATGGAGACCATTTGTTTGCTAGCATTAGTGATACCGGTTATCACCTCACAAAGTTAGCCTGTAAAAAGAAATGGCAGAAGAAAAAAAAGCAAGAAAACCAAGCTGGTCAGAGGAGGAAAAGGTGAAACTTCTAGAGGAATATAAGAAAATGGAACGGTGTTCATCAGACAGGTAAGAGTGTTTGACAATCAGTGAATGACACGGCCCACAACTGATTGAGGGACATGAAATACTTCACCAATAACGGACTGGAAAAATCTCAGCATAAAACTGCAGCGCAATCATGAACTGCAAAGGAGCTGGGTGAGCTGTGGAAAGTAAAGTGATTAGCTCTAGAGTGCAGACAAATCATAAACTGACTGCTGATCGAATCCATAGAACAAAAAACAATTCCTCATCACTGAACAGTGTCCAGAACTGTTCTTGAGATGTGTTCATCCTCTTCATTAATCACCATAAACTAACAACAATCAGTCACTAAGATTTGGTAAGGAGTTTGGTCGCTAAGGTCGTCTGTGCAACGGCTTGACTGACTTACAATGATTCCTTAAGAAAAAGATCAAGATAAGGACAAAATCCTAAATATTTAAGTAAATATTTTAAGGAAACCTTAAAGAGAAGACTTAATTGTGTTTTGTGCAGCAGTTTTAATTTTAAGAAAATCTTAAGTTGGACTTTAAGAAAAATCTTAAGATAAGGTGTTTTGTGCAACTGGTCCCTGAAACAATCCATGAAAATCAACAGTGTGAGCCATTTCTGCAAGTTCCTTTAAACATTTGTGTTAATGTTGAATTGACAATCCCTCCAGAGGCTGTGGAAACGACGGCACTTGTCTGTCAGGAACAAAGGAATGAATGTGATGTTATTAAAGAGCCATGAAGTCCACAGAGGGAGGAGGTGGATATGTATGTTAACAAATCATCAGAAGTTTATTTTCCCTTTCCTGCAATGACAGTAACTTTTAACCATCACCACATTAAGCCCCAGACCTGAACCAACGAGTAAATCATTCAGCTATGACAATGAGTAATCCCTGACCCTGACCAAGTACTTATTTCAATAAAAAACATGATCTTTCCTAACAAAGCTCACAAACTAATTCCAAGGATTTATTTAGGAAGGAAAATGATCTGCAAATAGTCATATAATGCAAGTTTACAGCACCAGAGGCCACCTCATCTTAAAGTTGCTACAAACTATTTGGCCCTTCTTGTGCTCTCTATCCATCTCATCTAAATTTTGTGTATTTTTAAGTTTCTTTGCAGTGACGGATGCAGATGATTTTCATTGGGGTGTCCAGGTCAAGGTCAGTTCTCACTTTGGGGCGGCACAGAATCTAGCTCAGTTTTTTTTTTTTTTTTCCATGCTGTACAGAGGTTAGATTATAATGTTTATATGCGGTCAGAAAGTGTATATTTAAAGTAAGCCTCTGATGAGAAACTGCTATTTTGTCTATTTTATTTTCTATTACTATTATTAATATTATCTCTATTAATAACATTATCAGCAGCTTTCAGTACTTTTGAAGTGAAGCGTACCTGATTCTCTGCTCTTTAGAGTTTGGTTCATTTGTTCCAGTTCTTACTTTCATCCTTTATGATTGACAGCTCCCCAGCACCACAGTGTGATCATCATAGCATTATACACAATCATTCATTAATCACACAGCCTGACAAACATTATACAACAGGAAACAAGCAATAAAACATGAACACACAGTCAGACTGAGCTGTCTTACCTTCAACCTGATGATGTTTACTCCTCTTCCTCAAAAATGTTCACATTATTAAATCCAACGCTGTTGCAGAGCTGTGGAGAAATGCCTCCACATAAGGAAAAAAGTAACCTGAACTATAGTGCGGGGTGATGAGTAGGATGGCCTGGGGTGGCCACCGTTTCACTGTTTCTTTGCCTTTTTATGCCTCCACACTGGCAACCACTATGACCAGAGGCATCATGTTTTCAGGTTGTCAGTTTGTCTGTCCTCTTCTAGTGAAGCTGATGTAACGCCTTGAGGGAATTTCTTCAAATTTGGTGCAAATGTTCACTTGGACTCAAACATGGACCATTTAGATTTTGGTCAAGGGTCATGGTAACGCCAAGCTCTTTTGAATGCAAAATATATATATGTAAATAAAAGAAAAAAATAGTGAAACTCTAAATTAAATCTGCTCAGGATCTTTGTGATTACTTTACATAAAAGTGAGCTCAGTCTATTAGAAACTGCCTAGTTTGCTAAAATGTTATTATGCACATAAACAAAATAAAGCCGTCAGCCACCTCCCTGCTCAACCGTGAGATTTACAAGATTAGGTAAAACAGGGAGCAGTCACAGGTTGACTGTCATCGGCTCTGATTCAGCATGTTTTGTACTTCATGTTGTTAAAAAATCCTCAAACCCAAGTGGCCCCTAATTAAGATTCAGACAAGTGTTTGTGGCTCTTGGCCACTAAATGGACCCAGGAGATGCGGGGAGTTGCGTCTATATTGACGGAGGAGGAGGGGAGGGCGAGGGGAGAAAAGGGGACAAGAGGAAGAGAGAGTGAAGGGAAAACATTGAGAAAATTTGCGATGGGCGTGAGCTAACTTGTTTATTCAGACCACACAGCTACCTGTTTAGAAAGCTTCAGGTTCAGGTTCAGGTTCAGATTCAGGTTTACTTTATTTGTACCCATAGGTAAACTTGATTTGAAGTTAAAAATTGAGCATGGCCACCACAGAAAGCATACAGTACAGTTTGATAAAACAGGTCAAACAGTTAAAGTGCTCCTGTGCTGATCAAGATGCTATAATTTTCTATTAATTATCAATAAAACGTTTATCATACAAAATAAAATGCGTAAAATGCATAAAAGTAATAGCTCCAGAAATATTTTGTCCAAATTGTACAGTTACAGCTTGTTCATCGTGTGATTGCAGCTGGAACAAAGCTGTATGACGTGTAGTTCTACACCTCGGGACTACGAATCTTTGTCCAGAAGCTGAAACTCTTTGTGCAGAGGGTGCAGGCTGTCATTTAAAAAGGAATCAGCTATCCACTGTACCTGTCTAGTGTACAGGGATGCCAGGTTCAGCTGGGACTCCCCAAGCAGCTTGCTGGACCATTTCACAACTTGATTAAGTGAGTTCTTCACAGAAAGGCCTCCAAACCATGACACCAAGGAAAAAGATAAAAAACGATTCGATAACAGCACGATGAAATTATGGTTTTATCCACATGGAAGAAGAACAGTGTCCTCAGACAGTGAAGTCGCTGGTGCCCCTTTTTACTCACAGCTGCACAATTTTCTTCAAAGTTCAGCTTAGAATCAGTTATTGTCCCAAGGTATTTGTACAAATCTACATGTTGTATTGATTGGCCTTTCACGATTGTGACAGAATGAGTGTGAGCATGTCTTCTAAAATCAATTATCATATCTTTTTGGAAGGATTCACATTCTTCTTTTGCCCCTGCAGCCACTGAGTTGCTAGTGTTGAAAAAGCAGACAAAGCTCAAACACATGTCAGGTTTGAATATTAAAAATGAAACAGAGTTGTAAAGATAAAAATACACAGGGTTTCAAGGTTTTGACTTCACTGTCTGCATCCCTTTCCCATCCAGATCTCTTCTAGACCGTCCACAAATCCATCAAGCCATCGTGAGTGAAATGAAGATAAAATGCTCAGGAATAACCTCAGAGAAGGAAAAGGACAGTAAGGAAAACAAAGACATCGTCTGGCTAGTGTAGCTTCAGCCAAATCCATGGCCATATTTCAGTGCTAATATTTCAGCGCCATCCATATTAGCCAACCATGCCAATGTTTTAGCAATCATATTAACCTTGTGAGCCAACATCTCAGCATTTATATTAGCCCCCACGGCCAATATTTAAGCATTATATCAGCCATGTTGCATCTGTTCAGTGTCCCATCATTTGAATTCCTGTCTGATCTTCCCCTCCCAACCTCCTTACTGCTCCTGACGCCGGCCAAGGAGGCATCAGTTTATGGCCAGGAACAGTAAATTACCAGAATTAGCCTTTTCTTCATTTTCGTCAGCATCTTTAGTGAGCACCAGACAACAGGGATGGGGAGTGAGGCAGAGCCTGTCTTTAAAGAGTCCACCCAGAAACCAAAACTCTCCAAAAAGAACGTCCAAACCTAGATTTTATACCTTAATATTCATCAGACATTAAAATGGTTCAATATAGCAACCTAACCTCTAAACCTTCTCTCTCATAACCTCAGGATATGTGTATAGATGATTGCTTTGTGATCTTACCTGATTACTGTCTGAAAGCTCAACAGGAAAAGAGACAGAGAGTTTGAATTTCATCCACCAGCCACAATAGGGCAGTTCATTCTCTTTCAGACTCAAGGAGGCATTGAGGGATGTGAATGGACCCGAGCTGAGCTCAAAGCATTGATTGTTACCGTCGCAAAGCCACTGTGGAGCTCAGCTTATATCTATTGGCTCATTGTCTTGGATGATTCTTGGTTTCATGCACTAATTTCACAGAAAACATCTCGGAAGAATTTGACTTGATCGTCTTTCATTTTTTTTTTTTTCTCCACAGGCAGTCATTTGTCACTTTGCTACGCCCTGAGGTGGAAATCCCGGTAATGTTTTGGTAATTTAGCAAAATGATCAGATAAAGTAGAGGGCTAATTTTCCCAGCAGGTAAGTCAAAAATTATTATGTCAAAATATTGATTCAGGGCTGCAATAAAGACCTCTTCAAGGTGCAGGACACACATTGAGATTGTTGAATAGATTACTGGTATACATTTAGCACCCTGACTCCCCTGACCAAGTTGGATGAAGCCTATTACAGTCTGAAACACCTGGTGCTTACCACTGGGAGATAAATCATACACTGTGCGGTGTTAAATGATTCTAATCACTTGCCCTCTGATCCTGGCTTATGTTAATGTGTAATGTGGCACCGGAAACTGGGCATCCTGTAGCAGGAGGAAACCATCCAAAAAGAATGAGCAAATTGTAACAGTGGGTCCCAGTGCTGAACCAAAGACCAGCTGAACTTCACCTCACTCTTACAAAGTCAACTCACTGCTAAATCTCTCTTTAGAGTTTACAGTCTTTGTTGCCCCAGCCCACTACATCCATATTGGATGAACCCCCATTTCTGTCCAGTGCAGTGAGGTGGAAGTGAAGAAGACAGTAAGAGTATGGTGGTCAAGGTGGTAGATGTGGATGGACCTGATTTTCATGCAGGGGACTGAAGGAGTTTGCATCACCTCACAGAACATACACCCTTTTATCAACATTTCACACAGTCTTCAATCCTTGTGCAGAAAGCCAAAAAAAAAAAAAAACACTGACATTGGATGGCGAAAATGTGACTAAATGCAATGCAGAATTTTGCCAAATTCATATTTCAATCTTACATCTATGTCAAATCTACCTTGTTTGCTTTGTTTATTTGCCTCTTTCTTGCAAATCTCAGTCTAAGTTAGCAATGCAAAGGTTTTGATGATCAATTTCATCAGAAACATGCAACAATTTTTGCTGTTGTGGGATCAGGGGTTGACATATGACACTAATTATTGTGAAGGCCACTATCTGCTCCTTCCTGACTGCCAGAAGTACAAAAGCTGTCATATGTGGGGTGTCTCGTCTTTGTAGGTTTCAGCTGTGTAGAATTGTAAATGAAGTAGAGCAAGTCTTACAATCCTCAAGTCTGTTCCCAGCTTCAGTCAGGTCCAGCTAAGTAACCAGCCTATGACCTGAATAAATCATGTTGCACATGATTTACTCAGATCAAGATTCCAAGCTGAGAGGGGTCTGTCTGCAGACTGCAAGAGAGGGGTGTGTCTCTCAGTGATCGTAACTTTAAGTTCTACAAATCCCACAGAATCAAACATGATGGCTGATTGTGAGATTGTGCTGGACAGAAGATGACAGTTTTAAGCCCATTATTTCATGAGTAACTGCCACCTTTACACACTAAATCATTTGTTATCCATCCATTTTCTACTGCTTACTCTACAAGCTAACTTCAGGTTAGCATGTAGAGACAGACAGACCCCTCTCAGCTAACTTCAGCTAACTTAAAGTTAGCATGTATATACGTATATGCTGCTAAAAAACTGTGATGACTCCTTACCTGTGCCATGTTCATGAATCACAATATGGATCATGGATCTCAATAATAATAATAATAATAATAATAATAATCATCATCATCATCATCATCATCATCATCATCATCATAATAAACTTTATTTATACAGCACTTTTCATACAATAGATGGAGCTCAAAGCACTTTACAATAAGTTGAATAGTACAACAAAATAATGAATAAAAGGACAAACAAATTAGACAATACAAATGTAAAGCAGGAGAAAAAAAAATAAGACAGGAATCAATGTAAAGTGTAAAATATGAGAGAATAAATTAAAAGCCAAGTTCAATAAATAAGTTTTCAGCTATTGTTTAAAAATGTTTACAGAGCCCTTATAGCTCTTGGCAGGGTATTCCATACTACATTGGAGCATAGTTAAAAAACACTGCAACCATGTTGTTGGCTGTATCATAGGTTAAGTCTTACAGTGCATCCGGAAAGTATTCACAGTGCTTCACTTTTTCCACAATGTGTTATGTTACAGCCTTATTCCAAAATGGATTAAATTCATTTTTTACTTCAATATTCTACAACAAAATGTGGAAAAAGTGAAGCGCTGTGAATACTTTCCAGATGCACTGTATACACATCCATGGTTTATTGCCTTTTCACACTGGACCGGGAGGTGCAGTGGCTGGATGGCACAGTGGGTGTAACTGTAAATATTGCAGGCAGCAGACGGATCGTTTTGTCCAAGCCTGTGAGCAGAGTTAGTCAAGTCCTGATCAAGACTAGGAGCAAAAGACGGAACGTACAGTGAATGTCTTTCCTCTCAAAACCATTTCCAAAAGAGTTTGTATTGGATCAAAACAGATGTCAATACTCTGTGCCATGTTTATGCATATTGTTTTACTGAATTAGTGCAAAGGTGTTAGGACGATAATGTGCTACAGGTGAACATTCTGTTGCATTCTGAAGGGTTCTGGAGAGAAAATATGAAACATTGTGGACATAAGACCCAGGCCCTCCACAAATATGTCTTACTTACGAACCATGTTCCCTGCTGTCATCTCCAGTGTATAAAGCTCCAGCGTGTGACACTCGTTTAAGGATGGACCTTTCATTTATGGATCATAGAAATAGCCAACATATTGTAGTGGAGCTGGGGTGGATTTTCTCCTGTAATGAGCAGTCTGCAGTGTCTCCAACCTGCTGGGTAGACCAGACATCATTTATATCCAGGGTAAGCAAGCCACACAGGCTCCGCTGCCAAAAGTACCATCCATTTAATAGAGACAAGTCAGAGAGAGGGCAGCCTGCATACTGCCACCAAGCCAGCACTGCACTGCAGAGCCCAGCAAACAGATTGGGGGGTGGCTTATTAAAGCCAATTAATTTGCCATGACTATTTGTTATGATTTTATTTGTGAATGTTAGGGGTTAATCTCTTTTTATAAGAGAAGATGCGTTATGCCCAGTTCAATCAGGAGCATTACAAAGAATGGAGGGCCACACAGTAACCACTTAAAGAAACAAATTTTATTAAGGATAACTCAACCTAACTTAAGGAAACAAGAACAAATGAAGTCAGTAAACAGTAGTGTAGGTGTTGGATGCAGTGAAAAATAGAGCTAACATAAGCTACCTGTACCAAGAATTGAGGCCTTAACTACACACAATTCACAACCAAAAAAAACCAAGCAGGGTTTGGGTTGGGTTGAGAGAGAGAGAGAGAGAGAGAGAGAGATTAAATAGGCTCCAACCAGGTGGAGCCAGTCCTTTAATGAGATGGAAAGTGCCAGGTAATCAGGAAGAGCCTGGAAAAAAGGGAAGAAGGGACAGGCCAAAACAAAGTGTAATGTGACCCAGGTGCGCTATTTGATACCTTCCCCCGCTTCAGTGGGGAGCCAACCCTCCCCATCTCCCACCACCGCTGAGAGAGAGGGGACC
Organism: Trachinotus anak; assembly: GCF_046630095.1. Lineage (NCBI taxonomy): Eukaryota > Metazoa > Chordata > Actinopteri > Carangiformes > Carangidae > Trachinotus > Trachinotus anak. Next base: position 24,492,165 of record NW_027273872.1, read on the forward strand.
TTCTCAGCAGCAGAAGCCTGCACAAACTAGACAGAGCCTCCACTCCGACCCACAGGGTGAAAAATTACTGATGTGATGTGCAAATTAGCGATAGAAAACTGATCGTACCAATGTAACTTTTTTTAATTTAAATCTGCAATTGGACAGAAGCAAAGGAGGAGGTCATGTGACACTGTTCTAGCGTGACACAGTCCCATACAGTATAACTGATGGTTCAACAACACGTCAGCCTTCGTAAAAATTGTTCACGTCCTGTTTCCAACCAACTTTTAACATTTTTTGTTATTTATAACTGTCTCCCCTAACATTTGGAAACTATATTTGAGCAGTGGAGGCAGCACAAGTCCAAATCCCACTCATCTTTAACACCAGAATTGCACTGCACAGCTTGATGGCTACTGATACACCCCTTACTGTGTCTCCTCCCACTCCAGTTCACAGTGAGTCACCAAAACACCAAACAGGAACAGATGAGGAGAGAATCCTTCGTAAAGCAAAAAAAAAAAAAAGAAAAAAAAAAAAGCCAAAGAACTCCACCATATGCCAGGCACTGTCGCACTGTAAATATAGTCCTGAATGTCCAGTGGTCATCCAAACTTCTCTGCTGCAGACTGGTTACACTGGTCAGCTCCCAGGTGTGAAAGTAAAGGGCATTGCATGCTCAGCAAACATTTCGGACTAAATAAAAGCTTTTCCTAAAAAAAAAAAAAAAAGCACAGCCTGTTTTAAGAGCGTGATATCAGGGTGAAACTCATTTCCTCAGTGTTGCCCCTTAGTGCTTTGGCTCGGCACTTGGCCAAGAAGTCCACGGAGACGACAAGGTGAATGGCTTGGCCTGCTGACTACCTTTAGTTCCTTATTCCTTTATTTCCCAGATTGTTTCTCTAATATCCGTTGGGGGAGGGAGAGGGGCTGGGGGGGAGGTTCAGGGTTATGGCCCAATGCAGTGACTGCCAATCTTTCCAGAGCAGCAGCTCACTTCCTGCAAGCACAAACAGTCTGCAGCTCCAGTTATAGATTGGAAATGTCACATAAAGCCCTCTACATTAGAAAGGATTTTTAAAAAAAAACGGAAAAATTCTCCACACAGTCCCTGAGTTCATTACCTAAGATGATCAAAAATCAACAAATTGCTTCAGTTAGATCTTGCTCACCTTCATTTCCGTAACATCTTTTCTCAAAGATGCACATTTGAAACAAAATAGGTCCTCAGTTGCATGCTTTCATGCATTCAGTTGCATCTTTTGCATATATGAAGTCCCCAGTTGAATGCTTGGTAACTTCATTTGCATTTGACAAAGGAGAGTCTTCTGAGATTCTGTCTCTTCAAAGTAGAGGTTAAACAAAACACACTTGACTCTCTTGGCACCTGCATGTATGAGGGAAGTGTTTACTATTATTCTGTGTGCTCACAGGAAAAGAGAAAATTTAAAAAAACAAAGTAAGACGCAGCAACAGAATGCCATGTAACCTTTGAGAGCATTGCTGATAAAGTGCAGGAGGTAAATGGTTTATAAATCTGCGCCAAACACAATGAGAATTTTTGCTGTGAATTCCAGCAGCATTATCACTGCAGTAATTTGAATAGTCACAATATGACACTTCACTTTAATCCACTCTGATTTTGGTTTTATACACACTGATTTGCCCCATTCACAATTTTCCATCCAAGTACATCTTAAAGCAATAGTATTTCCTTGCTCCATTTCCTTCAAATGTTATTCCCAACTCACTGACTTGCATGCAGGCAGGGCTGAGTGGAAGATTTTATACATGTATGAGGCTTCTGACTCGTGTCCACAGTAACACTGTTTGATCTCATGCAGGAAGACTAGAATCTCCTCAGCACAACCTCACTATCTGATCTGGATTAAGAGAATCTGTAATTTTGCCCCATGTCTCCTTGTGCTCTCTTTGAAAGGCTCCTATCTGTTGAAGGCACATTCATGCTTTGCATAAAGGATTTCTCTTAAATCCAGAGTACAGATGGAATCCATTACGCACAGCTACACCCTTGCTTAAAATTGCAATGTAAAATTGAGTTATTCCAACTCAACCACCCGTTGTGATTATTTTAAATGTAATCCTTCAAAGTCGTAGTCGTTTCCTTCAATATGCCCTTTGATGTAATACACAACTTTTTGCTTTTTAGTTACAAACTAATATTGCTCCTTCGTTTCTTAATCTCTAGAAATGTTCACAATCCCTAACATTATTGACGTGAGAAATCGATTTGAGTTTCAGTATTCGCTGTTTGACTGAGTTTGCACTCAGAAAGTAACGCAGTCAAACAGGTTTCTATTTATTTCAGACGAAATGTAAAGAAGATAATTACTACAGAGCAGCAAGCAGTAATGGTTGCCCTGCTACACCTGCATTAATTGATTTTTTTTGGCTGCCTAGGCCAGAACAGCAAGCTATAAACACAAGACTGACATATTATCACCTCACAAACTTTAAAGACACCCTCCAATGAAAATCAAGCTTTTAACCTTATTAACTTGTCTATATCATGATTTTCTTATATAATAGGCCACCAGACATATCATGAGTGAAATAAGCAGTCAACACCATGACTGTATTTTCACCTTGGAACCGTAGTAAATGAATGTCAGTCTCATAAAATCAGATTCAGACAGCCAGTGATTCATACGTCACATGACCCGATATCTGATACATCTTCTAGTCACAGATTTCGATGCACAACAAACTCCTCAAAAACTCAGGAGTCTGGGTCTGACCGAGGCTGTTCATCATAGCAGAGTATTTTTACATCGTTTAGAATATGTCTGGAGAGGAACTTTAATGTTGAAAACATTAGCAAACATTTACCTGTTTACAGATAGTTCAGTGTCTTACAGGGACATTGATTTGCAGCCAGGCGATACATAGACACATGTACAAGGACACACATAGCACCAACACCTATGGACATCAACAAACAGTATGGTGTGATGATTACACATGGTCATATGAACTTTTGGTCATTTGAAAATATGAATTAGTGCAGCTTTAAACATGCAAATGAGTATAAAATTAAATAAATGAAGTCGGCCTACAGTTCAAAGGAAGACTGATTTTGATTACGGTCAATATTTCTGTTATATTTACCTAGGAGAAAAGAAAATACTTGTGCTAAACACAGCCTTCAGTTTTCATGGAACTAACATTAATAACTAGAACAGGATATTGCCTCTCCTGTTTTTCATGGTGAACATTTTAACAGTAAAGCAGATGTAACCCCTGCTATTACAATGGAAAATAATTTGTTTTTTGTTTTTTTTCTTTCTCTCAACAAGACATTAGCTAATCTGATTCTTACCCACAAGCTTTAGCAACTTCCCACCAACTGGACACGTTCCTGTCACCACAGAAACATTACCTGCTCCAAAGCTCGGAGTGGGTGGCTGATAGCCGGAGCAGAGCCAGGTGATGTTGGCTGGCTAGCAGGATGTGTTGGTGATTAGCACCTCTCCACCACCATTTTACTATCATGTATGGCTCACTTTATGCAAGAGGAGAAATGAGCAACAGAGAGCAGATAAAATGACTCACAATGTTGTGTAGAAAGAAGAGTACACAAGATGGGATAAGTCTAACAAGAACCAACCAATTATTACATTATTTCTAGGGTCGAAAATGGAGGATGGTGTTTCTGCTCTGTCCAAATGATGATGCTGCATCTGTGTCATTTGGGATGGAAGGTAACAATAGGAAAAATTACCCATTTTGAAAACTTGGGAGAGCTAAGATCTCTGAAAACTCAACATGGTGGCTGTCTTAAAAGGCCAGCACGCTGCATCCAAAGTGCTTGTCCCCAGATCTTATTGTGCTTCTTTTCATTCTTTTCACTTATTTACAGAGATTACGGGCATCTTAAAGTCGTATTCTCTTACTTTCATCTGTTCGGTTGTTTTGAATCCAAAACAGATACTGATCCAGTGTACACACACTAGCTTCAATTTGTACAATGTTAATTATCCAGCAAATGATTTGCTAAAAAAAAACCAGAAACACTAATGAATGGATAAAGTTAGCCATCAAATGTTGAAAAACCGTCGTCAGGATTGATTGTGTGTAGGCTAAAACAATAATATTTTTAAAAATTGGTAAAAATTACTAAATGGATGTGATATGTGTTGTGTTTCTTTGCTATTTACACACTTTGACAGTTACAAAAGTTCCCTTCTCAGTTTCCTTTTCAGAGCTGGCAGTGAGGTACAATTGGCTGACCTCTTAACGGGATTTCTGCCAAGTTCCTGCTGTATTCTGACCTCCACAACTCCACATCCTCTTCAGTGACTTTTGTGACAGTTAAAAGTTCTTGGCAATGTTGAAACACAATATATCCTAAGATTATACAGTAAAAAGACCATTAGCATAGAGAAGCTAACAGATCATTAGCCAGAGAGGTAGGTAGATATTCTTTCAACCTAAAATAGTCTGTCATCTAGAAACCACATGCTGGGATTGTTGAAAAACAGTTACCACTAATTGCATTCAGTTCTTTTTTTATTATTTAATTTTATAACTGAAAAGTATAAAAAGAAGAATTAGCCTCAACCCCATCTAAGTTAAGGCATACTGTACAGACTGAGTCCTCAATATGCATTACGTCCACTCCATCAGATTGCTTTGCGCTGGGGAGACCGTTGGTGTTTACCACTCTAATGTGATGAAGCCATTATGACAGACTCTCCAGGGACGAGGTTGTGAGGTCCATCATGAAGTGAAAGCCTGTCATATCATTATGGTGGGTAAAAAGATTAACCCTTTCTGCTACCACAGGATCCAAAGGAGAATTTTAGACTTTTTAGGTTTGCTTTAGAGCCACTGCAGGACTGATTACAAAAACACTCAAACTAATTAACAAGTCACTAGATTTTGCAAAGTATCAGCAAAGATACCTGCTTCAAAATGTCATACCAGTATCAGTGGTGCTTCACAAAAACGATGACACAGAAATAAAAGACTTGGGTCAATGTTTTCTGAACCAGAAACTTGCTATTGTAAACAAATACAAATACCAGAAATTTTAAAGCCACATGAGAGTGATGAGCCTCTCCGGCCACAGAGATCACAGAAAAATCAGTGCACACACAAACTGGTGATAAATAAGAGGAAAAGCCCTCATGACTAAGGGTAACGGAAATGTCTCATGAAATACCCGTAGGAAAATATTATGTCTATATGAACAAATTTTATATGGTATCATACGAGCGATATACAGTATGCAATTAACTACACACACACACACACACACATATATATATATATATATATATATATATATATATATATATATATACATACACCTTTCCTTTGTCACTGAATACAAGACCTTAAACCTAGTTTGATAAGCTAATACTCTTGTCCCAGCTGAACATAAAGTACAAACGGAGCAGGGATGTAGAGGACTTGTGCTGTAACTATGTAACACCAGTATCTTTTAGAGAAACTATCTGACTCAGGGATTGTGTGTTTTCAAATAAAGGTCTTTCACTGCACTGCTTTAAGGATGCTAGAAGTTTCTATGCAATACAGACTGTCTAGACATGATCTCGGAATATATTTATGAGCTTGCTGGTTTTTCAGAAAAGCTGCTTGATCTTTAATACTTTCAGACCTAATAAAATTAATGACAGCTTTATTTAATTCAGGTTTACCAGTAAACCAATACAGTGAGCCAGCATGCACAATACAGAGCTCTGGGACTAACACACCTGAATGAAATACAGCCATGATTGTAGGTGTTATTAACTACACCTCTGCTTTTCCTGCTATGTTATGTCTTCCATGGAAAACACGTGTTGACAGCATCTCATCTTTCTTAGCATTTCCCCCGATCTCAAGTTAAGTTTCCAACTACATTTTATAACACAGCAGAAGAAAGTTATATTGTCTGGGTGTGTAATACATTTCTCTGTGTGTGTGTGTGTGTGTGTGTGTGTTAACCTCCCTGCCCCAGCATGGTGGTGCATGCTCCAGCTTTCTGGGCACACAGCACAAAGCTAACAGTTCTGGTCCTTTCCAATGTAAACCTGTCAGTCAGTGGAGTCCCTCAGTGCCCTCGTCCATAACACAACAGCAGCAGTGATCAACTCAAAACCTCTCCACTCACAACTGCAACTGACACGAGCATTCAGTAGATTGCTGTTTTTTTTTTTTTTGTTTTTTTTTTGCCCTCAGCCTATTTCTTTGGGTTAGAAAAGATGTTCACTCATCCATGTTGCAGAGCTTAAAGACAAGTGTAGATTTGCCTGTCCATGTGTTATTCAAATGCCTGAGAGTAGAGGCAAATGAGACTCAGAAAGACTGTTTGATTCTTTTGCAGTAGCCATACAAAAATCAACAAAAAAATAAAATATCGAGGTCAGTGGATACCCTCAGTCTCCCAGCCATCTGGAAAACTGCAGGAAAATTCATCTAACAGACCCTTAGAACTCAAACTCCCATGAGCACCCAGCTCAGCTTCTTACACTTTGTTTTTCTTGGGACTACATTTCTAATAAATTACATTTAGGTTGCAATTATCAGACACACAAGAGTAAATGATTACATTTAATGTAGTAATCCTCAATACAAATGAGTCCAGTGACTATAATACCTTAGAAAGCTGTTCTTGCTTTTTCATCGCATCTGTGATACTGCTACTGCTTTTTAAAGTCCTAATCTGTAAGATGCAGATTTTTAAAGTCCAGTTGTGGGTATTAAACAAATGAGATGTAATGTGAGCACTGGACAGAGTCTGGCTATACCCGCTTACCTCTTTTTCCAGTCTTTATGCTAAGCTAAGCTAATTGTCTCTTGGCTGTAGCTTCATATTTGAGGGACAGATATGAGAGTGGTATCAATCTCTAAAAGGAATAAATCATATTTATGTTGAGTCATATACAAAAGAAAATCTATTGGCTGGTGTATTGACAGCTTCTGGTGGAAAATCATTTCCCTGAAAACTTAATCAGAATCAGCTTTTCTGGCCAAGTATGTTTGTGCACACAAGGAATTTGACTCTCGCTTCTAGTGGCTCTCAATGTGCTTACACACAGTACACAGTAAAAGTAACAATGTCTAGGAAGATACACATGGACATTGAGCAAAAAATCAAAGAAAGAGATTTTGCACTAATGTGTCCCAAATCTGCTGCCACTTATGTGACAGCACTCTCGACCAACATCATCAAAACACCAAATAAGGGAATATCTTTTAGAGGGACGATGTTTATCCCTCCAATATGTGGTGGCTCTATACTTACTAAGACACTGTATGTTTGATTTTTCCTTTAATTTGTCGTTAGTCTGTAAAAGCCAGTTGGGAAAAAGAAACATCAATGGATACAATGTACAATGTCTATACGCAAGTCAACCCGTTTCTGAAGCTGTAAGGAAGGTACGCAAGAGCCAAGGAGTGTTGAAATAAATATTAAATGGGTGGTGTAATAAGTTACTTTATATACATATCATATACACCAAAAATATTTTTGTGTTCAGTACAGCCTGCTTGTATCTATATTTGACTAGTCTTGGATGATATGTTCATGTTAATGCACATGTGAGTTTTAAAGGAGGTATTTCTGCTGTTACATTGCCAACATTAGCATTAACAGCTCTTTACTTACCAGTCTAGAAGAAATACTGTGAGTTCAGCATCAAACTTCATTCCTATACTCACTAACAGCTGTCTTCAGTGGTGGAAAAACTCTGAAGCTTTGGAGTCCAATTTGACTTCTTGTTTTGCTGACACTTTTTCCCGACACTTATTTTGTTCCACTGAAGTTAGCATGCAAACCAGCTAGCCCCAGCCCAGTTGGCCTATCTCGTCATTTTCCGATACCGAGTCACTGTAGTGCACAGGCTGCCCTGAAGCTCAGAGGGCATATGATAACCTGCAATGATGACTGAAGCTCGTGTCAAGACTGGTAAGTAAACAGGTCTTAACACTAAGATTGGCTGTGTAGTAAGAGATGCAAGTCATTGTTTACAGGAGTTACAGAGTTATTGCACAGGGATTGTTTCTGATATTACATGAAAAACCAGCAAAACTCTTTTTTTAAATACCTAACCCTCCCATGCCTCTGGCAACCTTCCTATGCCTCTGTGCATATTGTGAGTTGGCTAACCTTCCTATACCAATTTTTGAAATATTGCATAAGATACATAATGTAAGCACACATGATATCTATTCTTTCTATCTTCAGATGAAAAGTGTCATCTTTTAAGACTCTCTCCATTTTTACTGGAGAGTGATGTCATCTTTCTTCAGATTATACAACAAGAGTGAAGTTGTGGGATACACCTTTAGTCAAAGCTTTACTGACCTGCCTACACATTCACTTGCATTAAATCAAGAGGAGCAAACTGGACTTTTGTTGTAGATTCTCAACATTGATTTATCTGCATCTCTCTGCAGATGATGTAACATTTACAAGTGTAACCATGCTTGTTCCAGTTTCTTGTGGTAATCACCTCCTCCCCTCTCCCTTTGGAACGGCTGCCAAACACCACTGTTGCATCTTTAAAAGCCAGAGAAGTCAGAGAACAGTAAAACAGATGGTGAAAACACTGAAAAAAAAACTGAAATATTCTACTCCACTGTTTGATTCCTCTGCAGTAAGTTATTTGAACAGTTTTTTTGTTTGTTTTTTTGAAGCTAAATCAGAGGGCAGACTGTGGGGCAAGATTGGTGAAATATTACGAGAAGCCATTTTTGTGTTTGTTCTTATAGGTGGTTTGTTTCTTTTCTCATTCCAGAAAAGGACATAATTGAAGCTTTTAATGGAAATAATGATCAAATTGAAAGAAAACAACATAATCTCTGGTACAGTCAGTAAACACTAAGGGGAATACAGTTTTGGAGTGACAAGAGACAACTCTGACATTCAGTTTTCCCTTTTACCAGTCATGAAACAGCTAACAAGGAGGTTTATTGTATCTGTAGAAACAAATGTTTTTTTTGTTTGTTTTGTTTTTTTTTCTCACTGTAAACAAAGTGTAGTGACATAGTTTGGTTTTATACATAACCCATAGTGTTCAGGTCAGATAAATAAATGTCCTTCATCTTGGTACCCTCTGGCATTAATACTGTATACAGGAAATCATCCTCTCACATCTTCTCTGCTTGTTGACGTCTCCCTGCCTCAGCGTCTATTTCTGTCATTGACTCTCTTGATGTCTCTCTTTGATGTGTACATCATGTCTTATGTCATAATTTCATATTCATTTTTTTCTCTCTTTTCCCCTCTTTCTCTGTTTTCCTTTTACCAACAACTGTATGTCCAACCTTACTGCCTGACCAGAGGTTATAACAATTCATCCTCTGGGCACCACAGATATCTGTACCAAATTTCAGGGCAATCCATCCCATAGTTGTAAGACTCTGGGGACCATAAATATATGTAGTAAACTTCATGAAATTCCATCAAGTGTTTTTGAGACATTTCAGTCTGGACCAACGTGGTGGACAAACCTACAAAAGAGCAACACTGCCATGCCTATAGACACACCAATAAAAAGTCTAAGTTGTTATATCTACAGAATGCTCACTTTCTCCAGTGAGTTTAAGAAGGTGTAATAATTTTCATAGTTGCTGTAGGCACCCTATTTCATACCTTATGATCATCCATAACCGGAGGCACAGTTCCCTAAGTTTTCGTGTTTCTTTACTTGTACTACTTTATCTGAGGAGATTAAATGTACCTTGAAGAGAGTTTTTAAATAATCCTACCCCCAACCCTAACTTTTCAGACAGAAAGGTATTTACTGTAACCTTCACATGTAGCCTTCCACTGTCAGGGAGTTAAAGCAAAAAGCAAAACCAATTGGATCAATGTCCATGTCACTGGGAGCACCAGCCACCCTGGTCTGAAGGGTCAGACCAGAATGGAGGTGCAGCTCACTGATGGTGTCTTCACACCATGTTAGTTTAGAGCTGTTACTTCACACCCTGCAGCAGTTTCTCTTTTGCCCTAAAATTCCACTGCAACCAGCAGGCATCAGGCATCATGGAAATGTCTCCCTTATATTCACAGTCAGCAAGGTTTACTTTGATGGGTGACGCATTTGTTCGTTCTCATACTGCCTTGAAATACTGAAGAATAAAGTTGATATTTTCCAGCATAATGACTCAGACCAAGAGCTTATTGAGAGGGTGGATTCTCATTAAGGGTACAAGTCAATTGTGCACCTTTTATTCTGGCAGTGTGTGAAGCATGGAGAATTATACTAATGCTACATGTTTATTTTCCTACCCATAGTAAGACTTCTTTCTGCACAAAATTGCTGAGTAATAAAGGTACTTGCTGTTAATTGTAATTCCATCCACCTCAGCTGTACTCTGTCTTTACTGCTGATTATCAAACATTAGCTTCAAAACACACTATACTAAGACAGGGACCATGGTAAACATTATACCTGCTAAACATTAGCATTTTGATATTGCCATTGCACGCTGTGCTGAGGTGCTGTCTCGCAGAGTTGCCAGCCTGGTCATACACTCTCCTGCGTTCTTTAAACTCTGCTCGTTTTGTAACGTTTCCCTTTGACCCTTCCTGTCCTCATCCTTCACCTCCTTCCCTCTCGCCTCATCTTTTCTCCTGCCATCATTTCTTATTTCTCTTCTCCTGTTCTGCCCGTGTCCTGGCTCTCTCCTCAGCTCACCCTGGCTTATTATGCGAATGTATTAAAAGCATGAAGGGGAACATGCCTCGGTGTATGAATAAGACATGAAGCATGTGTCCTAGAAGCCTTTCACTCTCGCTTTCACTGTCTTTGTTTATCTGCATCTTTGTCTCTGTTTCTCTCATAGCCTTCCTCCTGTCTCTCTCCACTTTCTCTCCCTCTCTGTCTTTCTTTCATTCGCCCTCTCCATTTTTTTTCCTGTTCCCCTGTCTCCTTATCTCTCTCCACCATCTCTCCCTCCTGACTTCAGATGAGTTCACTGCCTCCCCAAGAGACTCGCAACCCACCCACAGTTCTCTCTGATTGAACTCTGAAGCCTCAGAACTTTGGCATTAAGATTCAATTTGTTCTGACCTGAGTGAGGGGTGTGTACACCATCATTGTGTCATTTTATTAGAGGAACGGGACGATGCCATCAAGGCAGAAGAGACAGATCGGATCCTGAACGTAATCATCCTAATGCCCCCCAGCAGAGAGTATCAAACAGGATACGGGGTTATGGTAATGGAATGGAAGGCTGATTGAGATTTCAGTAAATTAATTAGGCCCCAGGAGAGGGCCGGGCTAAGGGGGCGCGTTGGATTGCAAGCTCGGAGACAGACAGATGGGTGGGTTAGAAGTGGAGGGTGAGGATTGGGTCGGTGCACAAACAGAAAAGAATGAGACAGAGGAAGTGAAGGAAGAGAAAGGTGGGCTGGGATGAGGGAGAGAGACAGGAAGGTGGGTGGGATAGTGTTCAGGGGGGATATGGGTACAAAATGGAGATGGAGAAGTATAATTTGATGGAGGGTGCATCTATGTACAAAACAGGGAAAGAAATAAAAAGAGTATTCTAGGTTGAGGGAATTTTCTACCGATGAAGCAAGAGCAAAAGAAATGCAGAAAAAATAAGAGACAGAGACAAGAATTTGAATTTGAAATTATCTTAATTATAAGACTCTACTTTAAAAATAAGTCTTATACTGTGCCTTCCTTACCCATGGTTGAAAGCACAGTACTTTCTAGACAAAGAGGTGGATATAAGAATGGGAGCATGTCAGGATGTGCAGAGCTAGAGATGCAGACCAACAGAGACAGACAAGGGAGTGTGAAGTTCAAACCGCAGCGTACGAGAGGGGAGACAGAACAGCTTCTGGTCTCTGTGTAAATGTCAAGCTCTCACTTCCCCATAATGACCCCTGAATCACCAACAAGTCAGACTAGAGCATGAGGAACAGACCGCTGACTCCATTATCCGTGGGCAGGTTAGCCTGGGGCGCTGGCACCGGAAAGGCTAGAGACCCCAAAGGTGGTGTCGTCAGAGGATTAAAATCCCATCATAAAGTTGTCCTGGGGAAGAGAGGATATGGTTCATCACTAAATCCTCTACATCTCCTGTGACCCTGCCATGAAAGGTCTGGATAGTACATCACGACCCTACCATCAGACGGAACATTGGTATTTGCCAATTTTATGAAACATGTTATATTATGTGTTTGTTTTTTTTTTTTGTTGTTATTTTTTTTTTGAGTCCACTGCCGGTATCTTTATGTTCATTTCTTTATGGCCACTACAGTATGATTAAGGGACTGATTGTGTTATGGCAATTAAACAATGGTGCTGTTAGAATGTGTTCAGTGTTGATGATTAGTTTGTAGCCTCTGACCTTGTCACTCCCTAATAAGCCCTGAATAGTATCAAGTGGGGAGTGACACTGTTGATCATTACTTTAGAGAGGTAATATGAATGGTTTGCAGTTCAGAACCCAATACTGCATGTGTAAAATTTGTAATTATTGCAATAGTTTGTATTATTGTATAAGATACCCAGGAAAGTTATGAGAATAAAATAGAGCAGTTTGGACCAGTTAGGAGAATCATAGCTGGTGCTCAACAATGTGTGTACATCATGGCAGCCTCACATGTCCTGAGGGATGCAATTCACTGCATGACCAGTGGGGGCAGTATCCAGAAGTAAGGTCAGCAGAAGTTTTGGATCAGCACAACAATGAAAGAAACTCATCTTGTCTACCTGATATACCATCCTCAATGTTGCTGCTGCATTTTGCTCTGTGGTGATCATAACAATATTGTAACCTCCTTAGGTGTTGCCATAGTTTCTGTTTATGCTGTTTTTTAAAATCCTAATTTGGCCCACTTGTGAATGTACTTTTTATCCTCCAGATACATATAGGAGTATAGTGCATGAGTAAGTGTATGAACAATGACACTGGCTTCACAGCAGCTGTCTATGTGTAGGTTAAAAGCATGAATATCAGTGACCAAGCTCAAAAAGTTGGAATACCGAGGTTCCCTATAACATAACATACAACTAATTTAAATTCGAAAACATGTTTTGTGGAAATCAATACCGGCCAACATAAAGCTTTTAAAGTGAAATATTTTAGTTGTTTGCCACCTAAAGCATGGTTATGTTTGGGCGACTCAAGGCACTTAGTAAAAGTTGAGGAAAGTCTGGTCTTAGATAAATAATTGGAAATTCAACACAAGACTTACAATACAAGACAATTTTACCTTTTTCAAACTTCACCCAAATCCAACACCTTTGCCCAAACTTAATTAAGTCTTTGAACAGATGCACGTTATCAACACGAGGGATGCATGATGTGAACCTTGATCTCCTATATACGGGGCCAGTATTTTGTATGCCCAACTATCCACCCCAGCCACATCACAACACCAGTCTTCATGGATTGGATAAACATTGCCAGTGAATGCAATCCAAAAAATATATATAATTTGCAAAGCAAATTATTAGTATATTAATATACTAATATATTTTGTAGGGGGCTGGCTTGTGTCATGGCAAATTAGCAACTTCTGCAGCACATGGTTAACCAAACAGTTGTGGGTGATATTACAGTCTCATATGTCCATGGTACTTATTTGTCAGGCTTTGCAAATGGTACACTGGCTATAGGCTTAAAAATTTGCTTTGTCATCTTTGGGTATGTTTCACAAAATCTTTAACATACAGACGCTGGAGCACATCCTTCCTTGGGCACTACAAACTGGATTTAGTGATTTTATCTCTTTTGACTCTTAGTACGAGGTGTGCCAAAAACAATAACACACAATCTGACATTATTTATAATTCTTGTGACGTCATCCTTCACTTTTACTTTGGATATTTGTACAATCCCTCTAAACCATCCCTGTCCTTGGGTTCTCAAAGTTTGACTTCTCTTTGCTGTTGTTGGGATCGCAAGCCATGAGTTCTGAGAAGAACAATGGAGAGGCCTACAAGCCACTCCAAGGCCTGAGTGTCAAACCATGCATCCTGAAGGGAACAATAGAGAGGCCCGCGTGCTTCTCCTGAAGCCTGACTCGAGCCATGCCTCGTGGGGAGAACAAAGGAGTGGACTACATTTCCCTCCAGGCTATGGGCCAAAACCACCCCCACAATTCACACCTAGGTGTAAAATTGGAGTTTGAAAGAAAACTCCGCAACGGCATTGGCCGAGGCCAGGCATTCCCAGCAGGGATCCCCGGTGACGCCACTCAGGTAATAAAGCTGCACTGCGACCCTCCTCCTGCGCTTCATTCCCGTGCACCAGGTACAGTAGAGAGCTACTCCAGCTCTCTCAGCGACTCGGCTGCTGAAAGGGAGCAATCTGCCAACATCTGACCTTTTCCAGAACTTCTTCAAGCCCAGGTCACAGTCTCCAACCCGCAGGCCGAGCACAGATGCTGTGTCTCTCTTCTTCTCGGATCCGACGTAGATCGCTGTGCAATCAGCTGATTTCACGTCCTGTGAGGACGAGCGCCGACTTTGTTAAAGACAAACAAAGTTCACCGTCCCTCATCTGTGATCTTCCCGCTGCCGCCAAGGAACTCATCACTGTCACCGCCAGGAGAGCGAGACACGACCCGCTGAGCTCCCGGCCGAGGACCGAGCTCCGGCCGAGGACCGAGCTGTGGAGACCCAGAGACTTTCTGTTCTGACTCCGGAGGACCGGAGCAGCTCACAGTAAGAGGCTGATGTCTGGGCAGAGACACAGTTAGTGTAGCGTGTTGTATCGTTGCTATTGACCTATAAGTGCTGCAGATCCTGTTGTTTAGATCGTTCACTGTGATCAGCTTAATAAGCCAAATATCACTAGTTAAAGGACCAATATCCGACCAGACGAGCTCGGTTCTCTGGCTCCGTTATTGTGTAGTGATGTTGTGGTGATTATTAACTGTGGTGACGATCTCTTGTGGACTCTTTCCTCTCTTCACCTCTATTCTCCCTCTTTCCTCCCAATCACACACCTCATCTACACCTCTCTCACATTCAGGCCCGAGAGTGTGGTCGCGTCATACACGTAAGGCTCAAGGCCCCTCCCACTGTTCTCGTGTTCACGCCATTCACGCTCTGCCGCCATCTTGGCTCTAGCGAGTACCTCACTCTGCCGCCATCTTGGTTCCTACTGACACGTCACTCACGTGACCTCGTCACATCCTCTCTCTCTCTCTCACACACACACACACACACGGTTGTACATATGTGTTTTGCCTGTAATCATCTAGTTAGTAACCAATGTTTGTTTTAGTTATAGTTGAATTATAATCGGTTTAATATTAAGTAATGTTATGTTGAATAATTATTACTCTTATTAATAAATCCTGTTATAATTTAACTAGTCGTTGTCCGTGATTATTGTGACTATATTTGTGATACCAGCTGGATTCACAACAGTCAGTGCTCGAATTTACCCTTCAACCAACCTTCTGAGACTGTATTTTGAACCATCAATTTGGTCATTGGTCCCTGGTGACAGGGTGGTGCCCCGAGGTTACTACTTGTAGTAAACATTTATATATGTATTGGTGATTATCACTGATAATCATTAATATGATAAGCCAATAACCAAATTGCTCCTACCTGTGCCCCAACAAATTGGTGCCCCGTGTGAGGCTGTTGTTTGATTCCAGCTGTGTTACAATATTAACACAATAATCCATTATCGACAATTTAAAACATACTTGTGCAGAATTTTGAGATTAATTAAGCAATATTATAATAATATTATAATATACAAAATATTATAATAGTTATAAGAATTGTGTTTAATTTTCAAAATTATTTTTTTTAAGTTATTGATTAGTGATAAAGTGCATTTACACTAGTGACTTTGCTGTTGGGAGTGCATCAAGAAATTGATTGCCACATAGCACAGCATAGACTGTGTTCTTCCGTTCTTTTCTATATTGTGAGTCCTGTACTTTAACGCACACTAAAAACTAATTGCTCACAGAGGCACAGTGCCGCCGTGCCACCTCTGCTGAGTTAAACTGCAGCCATAGTTAATGTAACACATCGTTTGATAGTGTTATAGATTTTGTAAGCCACAGGTCAAAGCCTCACCTGTGCATTCTCAGTGGATTTAAAACTTGCTTAGGATAGCAGTTTATTGTCGGGTATCGCTCTTCTTTTGAAAAAGAAATAAAAGCAAAATGAGCAGAAATAATTCCCGTACACCAGGAGCTAGAGGCTCTCAGGAGGTAGACAACCAGCATCTGCAGAACGCGATCGCTGGCCTCATAAATGTTTCCACTGTAGATTTAAGTAACCTGAACAGATACACTGTTAGCATGTGCGATGAGGACATCCACGAGCTGGTTACTTATATGAAGAATCCAACTGGAGAGAAACGCACCATTTCACAGGTGCTCGGTCAGTTGGCATTGCTTTATCATCATAAAGCCCAGCTGCAAGCCACAGACCAGTTGGCGTTGCAGACCAGCTATCAAGCTGAGCAAAGGACCAACTTGCACCTACAGGAAGACTGTAGATTCCTGAGAGAAGAACTCTCTCAAGCTCAAGAAGAGCTATCTCAAACTCGAGAAGCAAAGCATAGCCTCCAGCAGGATTGTCGAGACCTGCACTATCAGCTCCAAGCTATTAGAAACAGAATAGAAAAGGAGCACGAAGAAACTCAGAGCCAGAGGGTACCAGACCCTGGCCCATTTGAATCCAGTTCGGACCTAGATGCAGCCCTCATCTTCAAGAAGACTGTTAAACGTCAGTCCTTGGCATTCCCAGAGGAAAAGCTGCGGGCTGAACTTCAGGCTTCCCAAGCATGGGAAACAGCCTCATTCAAGGAACGTTATGATGTCCGGCAGGCTGCTCAGACAGCCCAAGCCACACCTACTCACCCAAAGATGGTAAGTAGAAATGCGACAGACCTTCGTGCCAGAGCTGACTTGATCATTCCTGATCAACGCTCAACCCCAATGGCCCGCCACAGGGACATAGATGCCTCGTACCCGAGGAGTGCACCTCAGGCTGTGAGCCAAAGCTTCGTTTTCCCTCCTGAAGGGCGGAGAACTTCTTCAATGAAGAGTGGACATCACTTCCAGTCCTTGAACAATGATGAGGATCTTGGGCCCTCATCAGCTGGCGAGCTATACGCATGGCGTAACCCACGCCCTCACCTTAACTGGACCCCTTCTCCACCACACGAAGGGGGGCCACATCCTTCTGCCTGGGATTGGAGGAAGCAGCAGTCCTCAGACAACTCAGGTGATGCAGGTCTCTACCAAGAACAGGGCCTGCGCATGCGCCTACTTGAATCCCTAGCAAGGGACATCGAGCGCTTTGACCCCAGCAACCGGGAGTCAACAATAGAGGACTATTTGAGGGAGGTAGAGCACTGCCTCCTTGATCTACCTCACGCATCAGCACGCGAGAAACTCCGCTTGATCTGGAAGACAACGTCCAGAAGCGTGCATGTCTTTATGGAGACTCTCCCACCAGGGATCAGGAACCGCTACTCAGCGCTCTGTCAGGCCCTGCGGGAGGAGTACTCCCAATATATGGATCAAGCTTCCTCCACTCTCAACGCTTTTGCCATCATGCAGAAAAGACTTGAACCTCCAAGGGAGTATTACCAACGCCTTAGGGCCACTTACTTTCAAGGGCGCAACGCGCCTGGCTTAGAGGAAGATCATGTCTTCAAATCCCTGTTCCTTCATAACCTGCACGAAAGTGTACGTTATGATGTTACCATGCACTGCCGTACCGCTAATCTTACCATGCAGGAAATTAGAAGGTACGCACAGCTGGCCTGGGAAACACGCATACGCCCGAGTAGAGTGTCTGATAGCAATGCCAGGGTCCTGGAGATCCAGACACCGACCAATGCAGACTTGGCACTAGAAGGCATTGAGATGCCTCGTGCCAAGACGCATGTCAGACCAGGTCCCCAGGCACGCCAACCATTACGCCAACAGGGCAGATGCCAGAACCAGAGAACTGATGGTCCTAACCAGTTCCATAAACAACGAAAACCACGACAACAAAGATCCTTTCAACAGAATAGGAAAGTCTGGTTCAAACAGAATCCAAACCAGGATGTGAAGTATGAGGGCAAAGCCTCAACTCCTTCCAAAGAGGAGGACATCCATCAACAAAATATGGCAGACTTCATACGAGAGTGTGTGTCCGAGATGGTGCAACAGATGGGTGGCCTCCAGTGTACAAATGGGTCCATGCCAATCAAATCAAACTGCATAAGCCATCCACACTCTCAGGAGTGGAGGCAGCCTCTTCACCAACAAAGGGGAAGCAGCCTCAACCCCAGAGCGATGAGGACGCAGATTATGGCATAGAATAGCTGAATGCCTCAACTCACTGACCAGCGATATTAAACCTAATGTCCAAGGGTGCCTTACCAGCCGTCAATCTCAGCCGACCCAACCCTTAAACCAAGCTCCACCTCAGGGAAGGGGGGTCGCCTTTCAATGGTCCAACCTCCAAGTCAACTGGACCGGACCAGTCCCCAAATCTTCGCGAGGTAGCAGATACCTCCTTAAAGTCACCTGCACGTTCACAAAGTGCATGGAATGCCTCCCAGCACCAAAGGCCACCGCAGTCACAACCGCACTGTTCAAACACGAGAGCCAGTGTTCATCTTACATGGTGAACTCCAGTAGCCTGGTTGCTCTCAGACTTGTACTTAGTGGGTGGGTCATCATGGCAAGTGTCGCTCATATGATGTACAAGGTATATCCAGAAGCTGCAGGCTAAATTAGACTCCCTGCTCTGTGTCACACCACACTCCAACACAAAACCAACTCACTGATCCAAACCACTCCTTTTCCCTTTCTCTCTCCTTTCTTGTCCACACTATTTGTTTTCTTTTTGTTTGGAACTATGATTTTAATGTGTTGGGTAAAACCCGGTACTAGAATCAGCTAGACTGTTATTTCTATTTAGATGTCTCTGCCCAGATCTTGCCTCGGCTCTGCCCAGACATGATAGCCTCTATGAACTCTGAACTCTGAACATGAACTGTTTAATCTGCATTGTGTCCACCAGAAGGACACAATAAGGATTACCACCTCCAATCACATGGACTATTCGACCCTAGAGTTGCTCTAAAGACTGTGGCCGTCACCCCATTCTTCAGACCAAAGGGGGGATGTTGGGATCGCAAGCCATGAGTTCTGAGAAGAACAATGGAGAGGCCTACAAGCCACTCCAAGGCCTGAGTGTCAAACCATGCATCCTGAAGGGAACAATAGAGAGGCCCGCGTGCTTCTCCTGAAGCCTGACTCGAGCCATGCCTCGTGGGGAGAACAAAGGAGTGGACTACATTTCCCTCCAGGCTATGGGCCAAAACCACCCCCACAATTCACACCTAGGTGTAAAATTGGAGTTTGAAAGAAAACTCCGCAACGGCATTGGCCGAGGCCAGGCATTCCCAGCAGGGATCCCCAGTGACGCCACTCAGGTAATAAAGCTGCGCTGCGACCCTCCTCCTGCGCTTCATTCCCGTGCACCAGGTACAGTAGAGAGCTACTCCAGCTCTCTCAGCGACTCGGCTGCTGAAAGGGAGCAATCTGCCAACATCTGACCTTTTCCAGAACTTCTTCAAGCCCAGGTCACAGTCTCCAACTCGCAGGCCGAGCGCACAGACTGCTGTGTCTCTCTTCTTCTCGGATCCGACGTAGATCGCTGTGCAATCAGCTGATTTCACGTCCTGTGAGGACAAGCGCCGACTTTGTTAAAGACAAACAAAGTTCACCGTCCCTCATCTGTGATCTTCCCGCTGCCGCCGAGGAACTCATCACTGTCACTGCCAGGAGAGCGAGACACGACCCGCCGAGCTCCCGGCCGAGGACCGAGCTCCGGCCGAGGACCGAGCTGTGGAGACCCAGAGACTTTCCGTTCTGACTCCGGAGGACCGGAGCAGCTCACAGTACGAGGCTGATGTCTGGGCAGAGACACAGTTAGTGTCGCGTGTTGTATCGTTGCTATTGACTTATAAGTGCTGCAGATCCTGTTGTTTAGATCGTTCACTGTGATCAGCTTAATAAGCCAAATATCACTAGTTAAAGGACCAATATCCGACCAGACGAGCTCGGTTCTCTGGCTCCGTTATTGTGTAGTGATGTTGTGGTGATTATTAACTGTGGTGACGATCTCTTGTGGACTCTTTCCTCTCTTCACCTCTATTCTCCCTCTTTCCTCCCAATCACACACCTCATCTACACCTCTCTCACATTCAGGCCCGAGAGTGTGGTCGCGTCATACACGTAAGGCTCAAGGCCCCTCCCACTGTTCTCGTGTTCACGCCATTCACGCTCTGCCGCCATCTTGGCTCTAGCGAGTACCTCACTCTGCCGCCATCTTGGTTCCTACTGACACGTCACTCACGTGACCTCGTCACATCCTCTCTCTCTCTCTCTCACACACACACACACACGGTTGTACATATGTGTTTTGCCTGTAATCATCTAGTTAGTAACCAATGTTTGTTTTAGTTATAGTTGAATTATAATCGGTTTAATATTAAGTAATGTTATGTTGAATAATTATTACTCTTATTAATAAATCCTGTTATAATTTAACTAGTCGTTGTCCGTGATTATTGTGACTATATTTGTGATACCAGCTGGATTCACAACAGTCAGTGCTCGAATTTACCCTTCAACCAACCTTCTGAGACTGTATTTTGAACCATCAATTTGGTCATTGGTCCCTGGTGACAGGGTGGTGCCCCGAGGTTACTACTTGTAGTAAACATTTATATATGTATTGGTGATTATCACTGATAATCATTAATATGATAAGCCAATAACCAAATTGCTCCTACCTGTGCCCCAACAAATTGGTGCCCCGTGTGAGGCTGTTGTTTGATTCCAGCTGTGTTACAATATTAACACAATAATCCATTATCGACAATTTAAAACATACTTGTGCAGAATTTTGAGATTAATTAAGCAATATTATAATAATATTATAATATACAAAATATTATAATAGTTATAAGAATTGTGTTTAATTTTCAAAATTATTTTTTTTAAGTTATTGATTAGTGATAAAGTGCATTTACACTAGTGACTTTGCTGTTGGGAGTGCATCAAGAAATTGATTGCCACATAGCACAGCATAGACTGTGTTCTTCCGTTCTTTTCTATATTGTGAGTCCTGTACTTTAACGCACACTAAAAACTAATTGCTCACAGAGGCACAGTGCCGCCGTGCCACCTCTGCTGAGTTAAACTGCAGCCATAGTTAATGTAACACATCGTTTGATAGTGTTATAGATTTTGTAAGCCACAGGTCAAAGCCTCACCTGTGCATTCTCAGTGGATTTAAAACTTGCTTAGGATAGCAGTTTATTGTCGGGTATCGCTCTTCTTTTGAAAAAGAAATAAAAGCAAAATGAGCAGAAATAATTCCCGTACACCAGGAGCTAGAGGCTCACAGGAGGTAGACAACCAGCATCTGCAGAACGCGATCGCTGGCCTCATAAATGTTTCCACTGTAGATTTAAGTAACCTGAACAGATGCACTGTTAGCATGTGCGATGAGGACATCCACGAGCTGGTTACTTATATGAAGAATCCAACTGGAGAGAAACGCACCATTTCACAGGTGCTCGGTCAGTTGGCATTGCTTTATCATCACCTAAGGCTCAAGGCCCCTCCCACTGTTCTCGTGTTCACGCCATTCGTTCAAATTGCTCCTACCTGTGCCCCAACACTCTTGTGTACCAAATAGTACGAGAAGAGCTCAGCATGGGGTGTGGTGGTAGAGGATAGAGAAAATTAAATTATACCAAGTTAATAGTTGGAAAATGAGCCACTATGAGAGTAAAAATTACTCTAAAACTGTTACTCTTACACAAGCATTTTTCCTGCTTTAATAAGTTTTACCTGAATTGGAATTAAACTTTTTTAAAGTTTTTTTTTTTTTCCCCAAGCAGTGACTCAGTGATTTTAGTGGATGTTTCAGGGTCTTGACAGAGTGCAGCCCCAGTAAATCTGACACAATCAAGAAGAGGTGTACCAGGGAACACATTAACTCACAGAGCACTGAAGCTTTTGTCCTGTTTAAGGATGGTTTTGCTGTCGGCAGGACTTCCTGCCCGGTCTCAGTGGACTTTTTCTTTTATCTTTCAAACACTGCCTCTACAATATTTCAAGGGTTGGATGTGATAAATGTAGAGTGCAGCTCCAGAAAATGAAACCAATCAGTCATCAAACAGCAGCCAGTGTGGAGGGCTCACCTAAATCATCTAAAAATGTTTACATTATGTTTTTGAGACATAATTTAATCCTTTCTTAATAGTCACTAAGGTCGGTATCTGCTCTTAGGATTCTTTGCAACCTACTGTGAATTGTTTAAAAACTGCTTCATCTTTTCTTGCAAGAACTAGTCCCACTTGAGGAAAATGTTCAAGTGTCTGGCAGCATAAATCAACTGCACTTCCGGTAAATCAAATACAGTGCTCTACAAGACTATATTTCTTCTGCTCCACCACTTAACCCTTGCCTGATTAAGGGCAGCAGCTCAATAACGGTGACCAGCTGAGGACAGATTAGGTTTTTCAGCTTCCTGCTGTAAATAAAAGACAATGAATTCAGTTTTTTTTAAGGATGACAATGCATCAGTCATCCTAAAAACAGTTTAGAAATTTTAGGTAAAGCAGGGTTCTCACCTTTGAAGCCACTGTCTGGACTCTGAAATCACTTTTTTAAAGTCAGATAACCCAAACACACATCAACTAAATCAAACATAGCACTCCACAAAAAACTATTATATTTGGGGAACATTGGCTTCTGGTAAGGTGTATAACCCCAGAATGAACTCAGCACAGTTGACTGGACGTCTAAACCTTTGCAGTTTGATATAAGTGCCGTTAAATTTCCCCTTTCAAGTGCAAGGTGTGTGGCAGGGGTATGTTCAGGCTCAACTTTCTGGTGTAGTTCAAACTTCCTTTCGTAAAAGCCTAAGGCTGTTTTAGACTGTGTCATTCAGCACCATCCTAAATAGTTTAGTTTGGGTGCATATAGATTTTCAGTTCTCTGAGACACGTACATCAAGGAACTGAGCAATTATAGCCAATGGTTATACAGTTAGAAATGGCTTTTTGAGGGAGCTTCCAAAGAATCCAAGCAGCAGCAATAATTCTGTTAATGCCCCATTAAGAAACACACATGAACATTAAGTTGTGGGCAAATCAACAACAACACCAAAAATAAAGCACATATTATCGGAGATGGTTTCAGATGTGGAGAGAGCTGCTGCAGCAAAATGGCACTTATGATGTAATGTTTTAATGGCTGGACATCACGTTATGATTGGATATGACCAGTCAGCTGGAGAGGGAGTGAACGATTGTGAAGCATGAATGAAAGCTGATGCCAATTTGTCAATGCAAGCACTACCTCTGCTCTGCTCAGGCTGATGCTAAGATTAATATGTGCAGATTGCAGCTACCGAGGTAATGTGTATGTCCATACATATGTAGTCAATATTAGCATGCTCTTTAGAATGTTACGTCTTGTTTGACAAAGACAAGCATAACTCTGTGATGGTGTCTCCTCCTGCTAATTCCACAAAACCAGTGTAGCACAATACGTAGCCTCACATTGTGGCTTTTGGATTATTATTTATTTTCAGTACATTAACTATAGTTCCCCCTTTAAAATAATGGTAAATTTAGACACACAGATACCATGTGCCAACTGCATCTCAGTCAGCCATCTCTATTATGGGTAAGTAAAATGTGTTCAGTGTTGATAATCAGTGCGTAGCCTCTGACCTCATCACTCCCCAGTATGATCTGCATAGCATGAAGTGGGGAGTGACATTAATGACAACCATATGGAAGAATCTAGACTTCTGAAATACTACATGAATAGGAGCAATGATGGCGGCAGTGTCAGAATATGTTTCCGATGAGTATGTCATGTGACTGTAACAGCAGACTTGACTCGACTGCCTGGACCAGATTGCGGGCTTTGCTTTTCTGTCTTCCAGTGTTGATCATTACCTTAGAGAGGTAAGTCTGTAAGTCTGTGGGCTAAGATCAATTTAGCCCTGTGATGGTTTTGGGGAGCATCCTCAATTCTTAGCTCAACTCCTTGCATGTCTGGTATATAACCTGTACTTAATCAGGTAATGTCATAGAGATCAATATCTCTTTTACCAGTGAGACCTTGCAGCAGAGACAAAGAAAAACACATATAGCCAGACATAAGAAAGAACAAATGCATATAATAAATATATGCCTGGTACGCTTTTGTCTTGCAAATAGTTGCATCACATCTTTCCTGAGCTACAGCCACCCAACTACAAGCAGCAGACCCATCCCCAAGTCTAGACATGGGCCTGTGTTCTCCTGCTCTAGGTACAGTGGTTCAAAAGTGTTGTACTAAGTATTCTTAATTATTCATGGGAGTGTTTTGTAACATGTTATAAACCAATCATCATCGTGCCATCTCACATTCCCTTTACAAGCCAGGCTCTCTTGCACCTTGGTGGATCATTATTATTATGACGCAGTGTTTCTCACACAATGAGATTCTATTTTTGGTGCACTCATTACATATTGCAACTGACCAGTGAGTCCTGTCCCATGACACACACTCAGCAGCTCTGTGCGCCCTGAGGGACGAAGAAGGGCCGAGTGATTCAGTGCGCTCCGGACAGCTCTACAAAGACGTAACAGCAGTGGTGCACTCAGCTTGTGCGTAAGAGGTGGAGAGTATGAGCATGGTGTGCTCACCTATGTAGGAGCATATTACTCTCTTGATAATGCATCCTTAAAAAAACAGGGAAATACTGCGCCACTGACTTAAGACCAGGTTCTTGTTAGTCAGTCGTGGAATTGCTTTCCACTGCCTCAAGATAGAAACGTTCCAACAATGAGCCTGACCACACCTCATTGCAAGACCATGGGTGCTCAGGTGGGTGCAATTGTATTTGCTATTTAAACAATGTGGGCGCTGGATGGGAAAATGACAACTCCATCAGTCTGACACTCTCATTGCACTTTAACCATGGTGACGCATTCAAGGAGACAAAGCTCCTTAAAAGCCACAGAGGACATGATTTCACAACTATTTTCATAGCCTAAGTAATACTCCTTGTGACAATCAAAAATATCCTTATATGCAAATTTGTTGGCGTGTCCCTTCAATTACTAATATAAAGAGAAAAAACCCAATGTAGAAACAAGTAGAAATACAGGTCTGTATGTCTGTTACTATAGAAGGAAGCATCTAGAGAGTGTGGGAGTACAGACTGTTTTAGATGAGAATTCCCACTTCCAAAAAAGAAGTTTGTCTGATGCAAAACAAAACTTGTCACTTGTTTTTCAGTTACTCTTAATGTCATGTTGCCGTACATAAACTTGTGTTGCTTGTTTGCCCTCCTCCTAGTGAACACAAAATCCATTATTTTCAGCCATTGATCACTTCATACCTCCTACATAGCAGATTCTCCAAGTGGTATTCAGTGGGTGACTCAGTGAGAAACTCTACGGATGGAGTGGAATACAATATCTTTCACTGTAGAGGAGGCAGATGGGACATAATTTAACAGTTTTTTTTTCTTTCTTTAATGGCAGCGGATATCCATAAAGTAATGAAAATAGGTCTCTTCGTCTTGTCAGAGATTAAAGGCTTGTTTCGGCAGATTTTCTAGCTGTGGGTTTCTCATGTTCATGAATATTAATTGACTAAGATCAGAGAAGTGGCATGTGTACATTCTGTTTTAAGGTGGATTTCCCCCTTTAGATCACAAAGTCTTGGCATGCTTCTCGCAGTAGAAATATTCAATACAGACACAGATTACCATAATTAATATATAGCTGCGAGTCAGATGAGATTCTTAGCCAATGAAGGATTACTTATTTATTTCTTCCACTGATGATGAGCCAGCTCCAAATACGGGATTCTCTTTACATTTCAGCTCTGTGATGCCATACAATTATGAGTAAACTGAGTATTACTAAATTATGATACAAATCAGTATGTTCCTTTTTTGCATATCTGACTCAAATGTGCTAGAAAGCAAGACATTTTCTTTATGATTAATGACATATGGCTCCAATGTGGTGCAGTGGTTAAGATGGTAAAGTGCCCTGGAGAAAGAAAGCCTTAAAAGTATCTTATATATATATTTATAGTCAGGTAGTTACAGCAAGTGGTTCTCATCCTAGGGTGTGGGCCCCTCTAAAGAATTATAAGATAAACCTGAGGCGCCATGATGTGATTGAAGGTAAGTAAAATACTGAATATTTTTTGGCCTTGACGTTATTGAAATGAAACCATCCGAGACGTTGTGAGAGGAAATGTAGAACGGTTGGTAGAACTGCAAACAAATCACAGACCTCTGAAACAAGACCCTCAGACAATGCTTTGTTGTACGGCGTCAAAAGCCAAAAAGGTTTCTAACAATGCATTGCATTTTGTGAGTTTATAATCTGTTTGCTGTCTGAAAACTGACTATACAGTGGTAAAATGAAAACATCTGTGCTTAAGTACAGTGTGTATAAATGTACTAAGTTATGTTCCACCAATGTAGTTGACTGACATACTATGTACAACTGATAGATAGATAGATAGATAGATAGAATTTGAGCCTTTCCCTTTTTTGTCCCCATTTTGAAAGCTACAATTATAGTATACAAAACTTTAAATGGAAACTATGTCTGCCCATTTCTTCAAATGAACAACCATAACATTGTTATATTGTATTTATATAGATGGTTGGTTTTTGCCTCCTCAGCAGTGGAAAATGTTAGTAATTTTCCCTTCACTGGTTCATCGTAGCTGTGGCCAAATCTTTCATATCAAACAATTATTATTATTTTTCTTAGAGAAAAAATCATTGATGTCCATATTGGAATTTATCTTACATTTATGTTCTACTGCTCATTTGAAGCTTTATTTTAGCTGGTAGACATCAGCTGTTTCATTCATGCTTCACCATCAGTGGTTCATTCATAAACTGCTTAGCAACCAGCTGACTCATTAGGTCCAGTCATATCCAGGTGTACTGGATGCAGTTCACATTCTGCTCATACCCACATGCCAGAAAAAAAGGGTCACTGACTGAAGTGATGCTTCTGCAGTTCTTGAGAGACTCTGCAAAACTGGCATCACTACCTTGTAAAATCTTTCATTTGGCTGTATAATGACATATTTAGGGAACAGAAAGGCTTTAAAGCCTTACAATATAACTCCATACATCACTGATAGTAGTGCCTAGATAAATTGGTAATATAAGTTTGATATTATATAAACGAGGGCCTGTCACAACTCTATCAATTGCTTGCTGAAATGCACCGCTAATTACATATATACACACAGAATTCAGAAAATACAATAAGAATCATTTTACCAACCACTCTAAAAAATTAGTCACTCATTTTTCTGTGTTGTTTTTATGCTCACAAACACTACAGTCAGCACCTATAATTTGTAATATGGTTTAGCAGGTCCAGAACAGCTGGTGCTATGAATATGCTTGTGATCTGGAGCTTATCACAACTTTCAATACTTGGACTGAATTAACAACTTGACTTGACTATGAGTCATAAACCAGTCTGTTCACTCGGTGATCTGTTTTTCCTCAAAATACCACTTTGGTTCATTTTCCGTCCACATTGTCTCCTAAAAGGCATTTTATATTGGTCATAGTTGCTCCATAGTAAGCCCGCCTGGAGACAATTCAATTGCAGTCATAAGTGTTAAAATCTTAGAGCAACAATTGTAATTGTCCTTTTCTTGTTCAGAAACTTATTCACCCTTGTAAAGAAGTATTTAGGGAGTGTGACAAGTGGAGTATCCATTTTCCCCACATGACGTACCAGTGAAGAGAAGTAATTTCTACACAATTGTAGCTCCTTTTGGCACCTTTACAGCGGGAGCCATTAATCGCCCATTGTCCACTGGCTAAGAGGCTCAGCAGAGCAGTATCACTATATTAATTAGGATGTACAGTGCCTGCTTCAAATGTAAAGTGAGTCAATTAGTTCACATATTCACTTCAGTCCAGCGCCTCAAGTCCAAATGCCCTTTCGAATCAAAAGAGTGAACATTTGATTTCTGCTCTGCTGCTCTCACACAGCTTTTACTGTCTGTCTCTCTCTCTCTCTCGCTCTCTCTCTCTCTCTTTCTCTCTCTCTCTGGGTCTATTTCTTTCCACAAAATCTCAAATCAAAGTCCTTTGATTTCTTTTTTTTTGAGCTGTTATTGACATTAGGAAACACATCTGACTCAAGAGTGCCACACCTGTCCCATGATAACAGGTGGTCATATATTAGAGGAGATTGTACCCCTTATCTGAACTCAGCAATCTGTTATAGTTTTCTCTTCAGTATTCTTGTTTACATGCAAATCTATTTGGTATTGCACTTTAAGTTGTTTGTTAACTATCAATAATGCAAGGAGATAAAGGATTTCTGCACTAAAGCAGTTAAGTTACAAAAATAAGTTTAGCTAGCTATTCTACAACTTTCCATAGACCAGCCAATGTTTGCATCAACAGCTGATTACTTAATAGTCTAGAAGAAACATTGCAAGTTCAGCATCAAACTTTGCTATTTTACATGTTAAGAGCAGCAGTGGAAAGCAAAGCCAATGTTAACTCTTGTCTCTATCATGTGTTTCATCATCTTCTACTGAAGTTAGCACGCTAACCAGCTAGCCCACTTTCCGACAGTGAAGAAGTAGCGCTGTTCAGAGGGCGTATTTCAAACTCTATTGTCTTCTAAACGCAACAATGGCTGAAGCTGTTGTCAAGCAACAATCACCACCAGCTGCTCCCAGCAAGAAACCACATTCAGCAGCAGAGAAAACTTACAAATAGCCCCTGTATGATGCACAGTCAGGAATCACATCCTTCCACTACCATAATCTATAACCTGCCAAGACGACAGGTTACCAACTCTATTATCTTCTTCTCTGCTTCCCTCCGTTCTCTATTTCTTTGTCTTGACAAAGTCAACCCTCCCCTCTTATATCTTGTCCTCCCTTGGTAATTGCACATTAGTTTGTAGGACATTAGTCAGTAAAAATGAAAGCATATGGTGCGTAATATTTACTTGTAATGAGCCTGAGTGCCACCATGCATGGAAACCAAATTACGAGTGCCTCGATTTGTGGCAGCCCAATAAATATTTTACCCTGTAAAAGTATGGATGACGTGGGGGTATGAGAGAGCCACCTGTTCTTGTCTGCTAAATGATTTACCAGATGTCTCGTTTTCTTTCTTTTCTGTCTTCAGTTGTCCCCCACATTCATTTCCCTATTTCCCCCAGGTCCACATGTGAGGGAGAGAACGTTGACAACAAAAGTAGGAGATTAAGGAGCGGAAGCAGAAAAGAAGATGTCGTACACTGAGAAGCATCAAGTTAATTTAGGAACAACAAGACTGAGCATGCACGAGTCTTCCTGTGCACTCTCCATGCTCCGGATCTATTCAAGCTCTGTGATGCTGCCAAATGATTTTGCCCATTCACTGAAGTGCTAAAATCCAAGTGTGATGCAAAACATCATGCATTATTGATACTTACACTGTTTCAGTATCACACCTCATGCACTTCATAGTACATAGGGAGTGGTTTCAGACACAGCCTTCATTTACTGTCCCTTCTCTGCTTTGTGTCAGTGGGTGTGTTTCCATGGAGCCTAATGTTCTGATTATAATCAGTTTAAAGGCCCAAAGTGAATGAAAATGCTCCATATAAACATCTCAATATGAATAAGCCTAGTCAAAATGACTGAAATTTCATTTTTGATTACAAATCAGGTCTAGGTTCTATATAAGTACTGAGAATGTGTCAAGTTGCTCAGCTCACAGAGAAATGCACACAGGTCACATTCAGAAACTGAGCCGTCAGAACTTCTGTAAATTTGTCACAATTAAACGGTCACCACTCTCGGGTATGGCCCCAATACGACTCACCTGGACCACCATCAAACCTTTTTTTTTTCTTTATTTTTTCATCACTTTAACATTGTTAACAAGACAACACCAAGTGGCCATTCTGTCACTGAGCCAGCAGCTATGAGACAGAAAAATGAGGAGGAAACGCTGCACAATCAGACACAAAAAGCCTTATTGTTGCTGGAGCTCCAGAGAGAATCCTGAGAGGGGATGTAAAACTGTACAGAGATGGGTTTTCATACTTAAAATCACAAATATATGTTCTTATGTATATCACAACTTCAAACACCAGAAAAAATGTGAAATATGGGACCTTTAAAACTTTTCAGAAACCAATCTAAAGAAAAATTGGTCCATGTAGACGATTTAACTGAATTACTCTCTGGCTGCATTCTTTCTGCACAAGGCCTCTGTCTTGACATACAGTAAATATGTGCTGACATACAGTATGTTTCTAGACTTTCCAATGATGACAACTTCCAAACTGGTCCTCTGCAGAGTTGGTTTTTAATAGAACACCTTGCCCCTGCCTTCTCTCCCCTCCATTGCTTCAAATAGGAGTAATCCATCCATCCATTTTCTTCCACTTATCCAGGTTCAGGTCACAGTGGCAGCAGGATAAGCAGAGAATTCCAGACATCACTTTCTCCAGCAGCACTTTCCAGCTCTTCTTCCAAGCTAGATGGGATATGTAATCCCTCCAGTGAGTTCCTGGTCTACCCCAGGGTCTCCTCAAAGCTGACCATGCCTTGAAAACCTCCAAAGGAAGGCTCCCGGGAAGCCTCCTAATCAGATGGTCCCAAACCAACTCAACTGGCTCCTTTGGATGTGAAGGCGCAGTGACTCTACCCCGAGGTTCTCATCCTATTGCTATGGCTGAGCCCAGCCACCCTACGGGGAAACCCATTTCAGTCGCTTCTATCCACGATTTCATTCTTTCAGTCACTACCCGGAACTCATGACCATCGGTGAGGATCGGAACAAAGATCGACTGGTAAATCGAGAGCTTTGCTTTCAGGCTTCGCTCCCTTTTCACCACAGTGGTCAAGTACAAGGTTGGCGCACAAATCCGTCTGTCAATGGCCTGCTCCGTCTTAACCTCACTCATGAATAAGACCCCAGGGTACTTGAACGCCTTCACTTGGGGCAGTAGGGATAAGCCTGCATTATTATCAAGCTGTTGCTTAATTCAGAGCAACACATTAACGGCAACTACTCTACTGAAGACACACTAGATATCATCTTCAGGGAGCTCTTCACACACATGCCAAAGAGATAAGATAGCTGTTGAGGAAGATGAATATATGGTGTATTTGTCACTTTTAGATTAAATGTGTTGGTGCATGTAAACGCCAGACCATATTAAAATACATCCCATGTGAACAGTTAGCCCACAGTGTGAATGAAAAAACATGTGCATGTAACTGCAGTTAGTGCAACTGCCCCCTCAACGCTGACAGGACTATGTTATGATTTGATATAAATAAAACTGAATATTTGGATAAAATTAAATTTAAGTAACTATAATAAATAAAGTCATCCGTGACATTCCATATTAGACTTAACAAGAGATAAGATGCAATGTTTCAGATCTGCATTTGACTCTTAGCAACAGCATTAATCCAATACGGGCCAGAGATCCTGGAATTAAATTCAGCCCTGACGCTGATACTAGCTGAATGTCAAGGAATTGTTATACTTCTGTACATGTAGAATTCAATCAACAATTGAAGAAAGAAAATGTAAAACTATATCATTCAAAGTCAACAGTATGACTGTTTAAACACTGGAAATATTAAACCCACAGAACTGATTTAACACTAACAAATGTTCATGCGAAGGAATATAAAGCAGCTATAGGAGACTAGTATAAACAGCACATGGGCAGACTCTCAATATGTATTCAGCAACCACTAATATTTGAAATACTGCATATAGATTCAAATTCAGATCTCACACACTAATCCACACAGTTACTGCCTCTAAAAATCTCTCTCTTTCTCTCTCTCTCTTTCACACACACGCACACACACACACACACACACACACACACACACACACACACACACACACACACACACAGATCATGCTTCCAAACAAAGAGAGAGATGGCATTTTGACATTAAGAGGAAGAGAAATACACAAATCCCTCCCACTATACCTGGGATTTGGGCCAACACACACATACACACGCACACACACTCGCACACCCTCTGTCTCTCTAACTCTTGGGAGAACAGGAGCTTTGTACAGGAGGGCTCAGATGGTGAGTGTGTGTGTGTGTGTGTGTCCTCCCACTTCCTCATGTCTTGAATAGCTGTGTTTTATTTTTTTCCAGTTCCTTTCTTTCCTTGTTCACTTATCCCTCACCACTGTCTCTCTCCCTGACTTTAAACCTCTCCTTTACTTCCTTTACTTTCTTTGCTTTGACTCCTCTCACCTCTTTCTGCCTTTAGTCTGCCAACAGAGGCCATCCTCCTTCCCTCAAAGTACCAAATGAAAGTTAAAAAATACATGCCACAGTAATAACTGTTATTATTGCCACTGACAGAACAGTAAATGCCAGCGTTTATGTTGAA
The DNA here is from genome assembly GCF_046630095.1 of Trachinotus anak. Taxonomy (NCBI): domain Eukaryota; kingdom Metazoa; phylum Chordata; class Actinopteri; order Carangiformes; family Carangidae; genus Trachinotus; species Trachinotus anak. Next base: position 24,524,599 of record NW_027273872.1, read on the forward strand.
AATGTGATGTAATGTCGGTATATAATGGTATAAAATTCTTGAAAATGCATCTTTATTCTCCATTAAACATGTATTAATCACAGTTTCTGCATTACATTAAATCAAATGACGATGTAATTTCAAAAGTGCTCATAATGCCTACATTACAGAAAATTACCCTCAAACTCTGGAGCTCTTTTAACCCTGTTTTAGTCTGTTTTAGTTCAGTGAGACTCAGGGATCAACGTGTGCAATGGGATGTTTCTTACACTTGTTTGATACTTTCAGATTTACTGTGTTTTCCTTTTCCATTTCAAACATGCCTCCTGATAGACAAACAGTCAAAGAGGTTAACGCATGATGACTTACTAGACTAGACGTACTACCATGAAGAGACAAAAAATTGCTAGATGTGTAAGTTAGCATGTCTTTTGCTGACGTTAGCCAGAAGTAATTGACTGCATATCTGTATGTATATCCAAATTTATGAGCACCTCAAAACCTTTGCTCTCATCGGGTCTGAGACTACCATAACACTCCATCACTAAAATCCAGTTGACCTTTTTTTTTTTTTTTTTTGCCTTTGACAGAGCTAGGCAACAGTTTCCCCTCCTTTCAGCCTTCATGCTAAGCTAGCCTTAACATAGCTACTTATCTCTGCACTAGGTTTGTAATGCAGAAGAAATCTTGTGGGAGTGCCACATGATATACACCCATGACACACCGCCTGTGTTACCACAACCAGGCTAACAGCTGTGTCTTGCGTGTGTGCGTCCACAGTGTCTGCTTCAGCGCTGCTACTTGAGTTTGCCTTGGATAAAGGCCATCAATAATCTAACGTTTGATTTATTTTCCTTATACACATAATTAACCTCATTTACCCTTCTCGAGTGCAAGACAGAGAGACAGAGTGCACCGGAAAACTACTTCCCTTCACCTCTTAAATTATTGACATAATATAATTACAGACTACTATTGGATTGGATGACATTGGATGACTATGTGGCCTCCACTGTCTCTACATGCAATTGGTCAAATAGTTAAAAAATATAATATTTATATATTGTTTTCATGTCAGTAATATATTCAGATAAAACCCAGACATTGAAACTATAATGAAAGGTGTCAGTGTAATGTTGGTATGATGTCAATATCAATTAATCAATCAATTAAACTTGATTTGTGTAGCTTTCATATACAAATCAAGTATAGGAAAGCTATACAAATCACTTTTCACAATTCACTTCTCATACAAGTTAGTGAAGTTCAAAATGATTCATAGATGACTGAACATAAAAAGGGCAAATAAAATAAGAAAGCTGACAATCAGATAAAATAAAACAGATTGTAAAATAAAGTGATAATAATATAATAAAATAATATTAATAATAAAATGACATTTAAAAATATAATAAAATGAAAATCGAGTAAAGTACAATTTACAACACAGATACAATAAAGTAAGTGAATAAAATAAACTGCCTAATGACTAAAATCAGCATCAGCCAGGCCAACCCTGTCTGGCAGGGCTTCACACTCTATGTCTGGTGTGTTGCCGGTTTTGCATGTCTGTTTTTGCTCAGAACCATTTTCATCCTGCGTCAACAATTGGTGACACGCCGAAACTCATGCCCCTGTTAATATGGGCCCTGGAATGAAAGCCAAGACCTTCTGTGACCGCCACAAACCTGTCACACAGGCAGTGTGCCCCCGGCGTTAGTACTCTTTTGACTGATTTAGGAGGAGGTTATATTTTGATTTTATGATATGATAAATTACTGGCTCTGTCTCTAGTCTCATTTGTCTTTTTAAGTCACGATCTCCTCTCCTCCTTCTGCTGTGAACCATCTTCTTATTCTCCTCTGCCCTTTCGCTCTCTCTGAGTTTCACCTCCTCCAAAAAGTCTTCTCAGCATTTTCTTTTTCCTTCACTTTCAGTTCCCACTTTCCTTCCCTCTCTCCCCACTTCTCTGCTTCTTTCTATCTCGGTCTCACTCTCTCCTCTTCTGAAAAGGTATCACCTCTTCTCAAGGATGTCCTGGATTCGCAGCAACGCTATCACCATGGGGACTGTTACCGAGGAGATAATGAGTAGTGGTGGCGGCGGTGGTGCAGGAGGGGGGATTCTGGCTTCATGTGGCCTTTTTTGGTCTGGTAGGACAACAATGCTGAGGAATAATGGAGGTGGATGGATTGATAGGCAGATAAAGAGCAAGAGGTGGATGAAAGGGAATGATGGAGGGAGAATGGGAGGAAGACAGGGAGAGGTTGGTTTTTTTTTCTAAAGAAGAGAGGTAATTGAGGTAGAGAGGCATGTAGGTAATGAACCCTGATCTATATTTCAAAGGCTCGACTGTAAAAGAGGACTGGTACGATACTCAAAGACATGGAGGGGGTGATGACAGAGAGATGAGAGAGACTGAAGTGGGGAAAGGAGGGAGGGAAGATGGGGGAGAGATGAATTAGAGGATGAGGAGAGAGTAAGGATTCCACGATAAGAGAAGGAGAGATGGGAAATGATGAAAAGGAAATTAGAGATAAGAAAATTGAGGGTAGGATCAGAGGAGAGGGAGGGTCTGACTGGTGAGGAAGAGCTGGAAAAAGAGGAGGTAGAGGATGTAGCAGCAGGCAGGTGGTTCACTTGACTGATATATGAGGCAGATACAGGTCTTTAATTAAAAATCGGATCCGCTTCAGTCAGTGTCATCCTCCACTGCTATGATGGAAATGATAGGAATTAACTCATTCCATTCTCCCCTCTAAAATTCACCGATTATTGTATTTATTTCAGTGGTGACTTTATCAGAATCAGAATCAGAATCAGAATCAGTTTTATTGCCAAGTATGTTTTCACATACAAGGAATTTTTTCTGGTGATTGGTGCAATTGATCAGCAACAGTGGGGCTCTCTAGCCTTGTTGATGAGGCTAATAGCAGATGGGAAGAAGCTATTTTTGTGGCGAGAGGTTTTGGTCCTTGTGTTCAAATTAAGAGTTGTGCACTTTATCATGTCATAAATTATTATTTTTTTATTTTTTTTTTTTTATCAAACTGCCTCCTACATCTACATTGTGTAGATAATAACAATATTTCCAAAGATGCCTTTCACACTTGTTGGATCCCCCTCTCACAACATGTGCAGTCATCTTGTTCAGACTGGAACTTTCTGCTGATAGCAAACTGCATTTCCTGTTCAGCTGCTTGAATTCACTAAGTACATGTATCTTGAAATTATCTCCGACTTGGTGAAAATAACTACACAGTTCCCAACAGATCACTGGCAAGAGTGACTGCAGTTATATCTGCCTTCTATTTCACTATCCTTTGTAAATCTTTACAAATCTCTCTTTCAACATTTCCTTCATCAGTTTTTCTGAAAGTAAACAGGTCTTTTTTTAGATTTTATTCTACGTATTTTTTTAATTATCTATTTATTTCATTTATTTATTTAAAGAGAGACGGAGCAGAGAGAAAGAGAGAGATGGAGAGATGGAGTAAAGAGTCCAGCCGGCTGGTTGCTGATCTGGGGACTAGCTGCTCAGAGCATCTGGGCTCACGTGGTATGTGCCCCCACCACTTGGTGTTCGGTTGCCCCCATGTTCCTGGGTTTTTACTTTCCATGTTCAAATCAGCATCCACTAGAGTGGACCCTAACCCCAACCACTACTATAAGAAACTGACACCTTCAAGATCACAACAAAGATAAACAACAATTAATTTGATCACTGGAAGGAAATTCCAGCTCCTGTGAATAAAAGCACAAGAGCATAAGTTTAAGCCGCTCTCTGCTGGTTCCATGTCGGCTGTGATGTGATGTGAGCAGGAAGAAGCAATATTTCTGATAATGTGTACCTAAAAGCGCTTGTTTGAACACATGTTGCTTTCACACGAAAGGGACATAAGTTATGTGGCTCACTGGACATGGATTTTTGTGTTAATCCCTCAAGTTAACACCTGTCTCAGAAAATCAACACCGGAAATGTATCGCTCACAGAGGAAACAAAAAACACTGATTATCTTGTACTAATGGCACATGTCTGGTAGATGGTAAGTGCACAGTTGGTTCTCATAGTCAGTGTTGGATGTGGGAGGAACTGGCAGGTGTAGAGACCTGAGCGACTTCAAAGAGGGCCAAGTCATTGTGGCCAGACAACTGCGTCGCAGCATCTCTGGAGGGGCAAGGCAAGGTCTGGTGCTCACATTTGGTGCCAGATACCATAGGGCACCTGCAAAATAGGCAGGGCTGGTCATAATGTTTTGGTTCATCAGTGCATATCTTACTAAAAATGATTGCACTGTAGCTGCACTGAAAATAGTTGTATGAGGTCACATCTATCCCTTTGTCCACACAAAAAAGAAAAACACTTGACAGAAGATGCATCAATGACAAAAAAGCTAACAAGTTCACAACCAGAAAACATGTACTGTAGGTCAGCTGAAACCCAGAACATTGTAATTTGTTCCAGCAATGCAGTTCACGTTCAGAAAAAGGAGTATATGAAAATAAATACTGGTAATGATAAAAAATGGGAGGTGATTGCAGAGAAGTGGGAAAGCAGACTGTAGCGAGAAGAGGATTTAAAGATGTGGATCTGTGTGAGGCAGAGGATGAAAGGGGGAGGGGGGCAATAAATGGGTGCAACAGTGGGCATATTATTTTTGAATCATTTAACAGCACATATTCTCAGCATGGCTCCAGTTTGACTTGACGGACGGTAATGTCAGCGCCGCAGATAAGGAGTGCAATGATAACGTGAATGAGGCCGATTACATGTTGAAGGGGTACATGAATGGAGGATAACAGTGATGGTAGTGTAGCGGAAAATGAAAGCATAGAGATGAGGCAGGGAGCTAACTAGGAGAGGGGGAGAGAGAGGAGGGGCGCGACGTGGGGTAAGAGGGAAAAAAGAGAAGAAAAAGAAGGAGGGATGAGATGAGGGAGGCAAAAGAGGAAAGCTGAAAGAGGAGGAAATAGAGGAGCATCTGTATGAGGGTAAGAACAAAGAAGAAGAACATCTTTTGTGACATCCAAATCTGAGTCAAGCTGCTGAACAACAGAACATAAACTGACAGTGTGTAAGTAGATGAGTTTACATTCCTGACAGTTCGTCTAACAGGAGCTACATTTGTTAGCATGTCCAACTCGGTTTACTACCTCCTCCTGTTACTTCCAAGGAGAGTCATGCCAGTTTTCCATATTTCATCTGATTTAAATTAAATAGTTAAATCAGCTAATAGAATATGATTTGTGTGCCACCTTGTCTTTGTAAACTGTAGCAGCTAGCATTCACTTTATCAGAGTAATAAATCATAGTAACAAATTAATCATGAGGATAAATAAAAGTTTATTTATTTAAGAAGATAAGCAGGATTTTGCGTAAAAGTACATTTTGTGATTCAATACATCCAAGTCTGATTTCAGCCTGAACTCAGTCCTGTACCGTTTTGCGCGGAGCAACAGGAACTGCTCGAGGTCACTTACTCACTAGGTCACCCAAGGAGACTGAGAACAGGGACAGGGGACAGGCAGAGCAGCAATAAGTCAATGTAAAATATAAATAAAAAAATCCAACCAAGTAGGCCAGTTTTTTTGGAATCTCCCCTCCACAGATATGGGGGACCGAAACTGCCAAAATCTAAAATAAATAAATAAATAAATGGCTCAATAAATTAATTAATATGCCTCTAAGGGCAACAAAAATAATGTTAAAAATAATTGTTTAATTAATAAAATGTGACATAAATTTTTATTTGATTTGGTTGATATCATTTGGTTCTGTATTTATTTTCCTTTGTAGTAATATTTGACTGTAAACCTTTAAATCCAGGCTTTATTTTGTAAGTGATGAAGGACAAAGCTTCTGTTGGCTTGTTCGTCTCTCTCTGTCATTCATTCCCTCTTCCTGTACATCTTCATGTTATGTGTTAAATACCATAATGAACACTATGTCCTCAGTATACTGGGTGTGAAGCTTTTTTTCATTTTGAGTATTTGTTGTTGCACACATTCCAAGCCACAAGAGTCCAGGACACACTACCACGACTATGCCGGTATCGAGTGGAAGAAAAACAATATGCCTCATTATCCTACCAAAGTATAAAGCAACAGGCTACATAAAGCAGATACCTAATCAGTAAGTGTTTTTACTTAGCTTACTGTGATAATTGTGTTGACACAGCAGAGCAAAACACCTGCAAACTCATATATATGTTGTTTAATGACAGCATACAAGGGCTACAGTAAGCCCGGGGGGGAAATGTGTCAGTAACCACCTGCACTGTGTACAGCTAAACTCACACAGTACTCAGTTGAGTTTTTCACACTACTTCAGCTGTGATGGTTTCATTTGTATGACTGGCAGTTAACTTATAATGCCCCAGTAGGCAGGAAAAGACGAGAGCTGTTGTCATTGTTGTAATTAGAACGCAGGCATATGGCTATTTCCTGAAAGCTGCATGTACCAGTGTAAACTCAATACATATCGAACTCGCAAAATAATACCAGTAGAAAATACTCAGTCATTCATTCTGGGGCAGCACGGGCTGTCTGCATAAGTGTGGCTCTGTGTGTACAGGTTCTCTATGTTTGTTGATCTGTATGTGTTTGTGTGCCATCAAGGACCCCAGCAATCTGCCATCTGCCCCCATTCTGTCACCCCAGCAGTGAAACACACACACACACAAGCAAAACTGCTCCTTAAAGTCTACCACCTTGTCACCATGCAGTTGTCTTTTTGACAAGACGTCTCTTACAGTCTTGAATATTTTATGGAAAGTCATTAACCACAAAAGGCTGAATGCACATGAAAAGAGGGAACCCCGAAAAAAGGAAGGTGCCTTCCAGAGCTAACACGTCTATATCTTTCAGTAGGTAAAACACATACTGTATTACAGATGTTGCAACGTTTCCACCTTGGGGTCACATTACTGTGTAGTTTGGTGCCTCATTTTGCTTCTTCTGTTCGCTCATTGTGACCAGCATTTACATTTAACGTGCATTAGCTATGCATGTTGAATTTAAAATCTCTATCATACTGTGGCCCTGACAGCTGAATACACTGCACCTTAAGAAAACACATGCAAATAGACAAAACACAATCAAACATCTTCATCAGTTTGACAACACGTGTGACGCAAATGCGTGTGGCTGAATGCTTTTAAGTGGCTGAATGCTTTTAACTTTAAAAATCAAAAAATCATTGAACAACAACTGAAACACTGTTATGTTGTGAATATTTGCAGCTCATATCTTGTCAAATTGCATGTGCTTTCTTAAGTTGCAGTGTGTTGAGCTCTCAGGGCCACTGTACTATCAAGATAATTGGTCCTGTATTGGTGCATTACAATACTGCTAATTTGGTAAACATGAATCAGTTCAAATTCTCACATGAAGATTTTCATGTCCATCTCTTCAACGCAGAATCAGTCTTAAAATTTATTTTGAAAATACCGAAACTGGCCAACAGAAACCCATCAACCTAAAAATTCTCTCATACACAATGACAGATGAAAAAGAAAATCCTGTTATGACACACACAAGTCATGCCTCAAAAATTATTCATTATACATTTGGCAATCATGTCAAAATTAAGATTGAAAGGAAACATGTCCATCAGTGATTAGCCAGAAAAAACAGGAATAATCTCCCCTTTCTTAAGGCTACACAGCCTGTCCTGTGATGTTTAACACCAACTGGAAGTGGTGTGTCAGGGATTTGACAAGTTCATCCTGCAGCACTGTACACACTGCGGAGGCTGAGGCCAATGTGAAGCTGCGTTTCCTCCACAAACGTGTCCTTTTGTTCATCTTAAAATCTGCCTGCCCAGTTCACAGTGTAGTGCAGCTTCATACCCACGCAAGCACCTTCCACCTTAACAAACACCCACATCCACCTTAACATGCACATGCAGGCTATATCTCACTCTTGAGGAAAAGCATGGTTGCTTGCAGGATGTTTTTATTTTCGTTATGATATTGGGAAATTGTTCATTGTTCAATCATTTGGTGGCTGAATTATTACTTTTACAATTTAGTCTCAAAACCAGCTCTTATATATAATAAATTTATAATTTGCCAAATTTCCTAGACTGTTTTCTGTGATTTCATTTTTTCATGCACAGATTTTCAGTTTCTAACATGATTTTGTTTTGCTCCTTTGTACAAAAGATGAATAGAAAAGAAAAAAAAAACATACTGAAAGTTTGATTTGGTTGAACTGTGGTGTGAAATGGATTCATAGTTCCACTTTAAATTTCTTGTTTAAATGTATTTGAACACATTGCTGTTCTGACCATGTGCTAAAACTGATATGCTAATTCATGAGCAGCAGTGGAACTTTTTGCACCCGCTTTCATCTCTCACTCTACAGTCTGTCATACTTTATTGGTGGTGATCATCAGGGTTATGCTGCCTGAAGACACTACTCAAGGTTAAGGTTTAAAAAATAAATAAAAAACTTTGATTTTAAGTTCATGTTCTCTTAAATGATGCTTGAACTCAACATCAATCAAATATGAGGCAGCAAAGCCCACTGGTGCTTGTTCAGTCAAATTTTTGCTTGAGTTAAAGTACTTGTTAGAATAAAAATACTTATAAATTCAAAATTCAAATTTTGAAAGTATTTATAAAGTACATTTTTAGTCAAGGCATTGTTGTATTGTTCCACATTTACAGAACCCAGGAACTACCAGAGATGGACAGAGTACTCGACCTCAGTACTTGAGTAAGAGTACAAATACTACCGGTCAAAATTTACTCTGTTACAAGTAAAAGTAGCTCAGTCTAAATGTTACTCGAGTAAGAGTAAAAAAGTACTTGCTTTTAAAGGTACTTAAGTATCCAAAAGTACATGTTTTTAAATTTACTTTAAGTAAAAGTAAGAGTAAGAGTAAGAGTAAACTTCTTATTTTTCACATCAATGAATTACTATAATTTTTTCTCAATGGATTTAAGGACCTTTTAACTCCTGTTTCTGAGAATTAACTCTTTGAAACCACCTGCACTGATGTGCTTGCTTTTAGAACCACAATGTTATATAAAGCCTGCAGAAACACCTATAAAAACAAATAAAATGAATGGGATCATAAGAGGACAGCAGATGTTGCAGATGCAGTGTTTATTAACAATCATTAAAACTCTAACCAAATGAACCTGCACCGTCCAACTAACTCTCTATCATTTCGCTAAGTTGGGAACTAGAACCCCCTCATAGACCAATGTTGTCCCCAGACCACTGGTTGAGAACCACTGCTTTACAAAAAACTACATCTCTGCTTTCAATAACTCAATGTTGAAGTCACTTGACTTTACAGGAAGGACATGTACCAGTACAATATAGGAGCACAACAAACTCTGTCTCCCCATGTCTGTCTTGTCTCCCCATGTCCCGATATTATTATCCGCTTTTACGTAGATCCCAGTGGAGAGCGTGCACTGTGATAGGTTTCATTCTTTGAAAAACACAGCTTGTGTCCAATGGTATTTTAGAATAAAAAAAAGAAAAAAAAAGAGCAGACCTGAAAGTAACGAGTACTTTTCAGCCTTCCTAGAAATTTACCCAAGTAAAAGTAAAAATATTTGTCTTGGAAATGTATTCAAGTAAGAGTAATAAGTACCAAAGAAATCTAATACTCAAGTAAAGTACAAATCCTCTGGATATGTACTTAAGTACAGTACTCAAGTAAATTTACTCCATTACTGTCCACCACTGGGAACTACCTACTGAATTACTGACTGACTGTAAAACCTGTAGAATGTAAAATGTAGAATATGATGCAAAGACTGTAGACATCCCCATATAAACATGAGTGAATAATTGTCATTCATCATTTTCATATTTCTTTCTTTTCTAGGCAGTGATGAAGTTTGGTCGTGGTAAACACAGCCAAACATTTACAGTGAAAATGAAAGGAATCTCTTTATTTCTAAGATTTCAAACATGAACTTACAATAAAGCCATGGTGCTCTGGTGAAGAATCTTCTGTCTCATCTTTATCTAACGAAGCCATTGTTAGGATACTGCCAAGTAGAAACTGAACTATTCAAATATGAAGCAAGCACAACATGACTGACAGTGTAGAAGCAGGCAGAGAATGTTTTTTCTCCTGTGAGGAACACAGTGTCTGGTCTGTCGCCTTCACAAAAATAAAAGAAAATTCATCCTGCTGACTCAAAGTTCTGCTTCAAAGTAAAGAGCACTTCATAGAAATGCAGTGGAGTCAAAAGAACAATGTTTGTCTTTTAAGTATAGTGGAATGAAAGTCATAAGTTTCCAAAAATAAAAATAAATGTAAAAAAAATAAAATAAAATAATAATAATAATACTCAAGAAAAGTACAAATAAAATAACAATTAAAATTTACACTTAAGTACAGCATCCAAGTAAATGTACATCATTATTGTCCACCAACACTATGTGTGACTAAAAACTCTCTGACTTATGACACAGTCTTTAAATGTGAGAGGGTGTCAGACTTCAGTCTTTCAAAAGTCTTTTCAAAGTCTTTCAGTGTGTGGAAGCCATAAGTGAAATTAGCACAAACTAGCTGACACACAGCATGCCTGGAGTTTTTGAGGCCCCTGAACTTCTGGGGCCCAGAGCAGCCACCCACTTTACCCAGTTGGTAATCCAGCCTGGCACATAAATCCTTACGCTATACAAAAATAGATTATTGTTTCACACGTCCCTCTCCCACATATATATAGAGTCCCATATAGTTCTAGGACTCCACTGATCTGTGTCATCGTATCCCAGAGTTATAATGTGTTCAGTAATAAAATAGAACAGCAGGGAAGGTTAAAGTTAAGACCTTAAACTGAACAGGGAAATTAAGGCAGTTCCCTGATGGCCTGGCTTTATTTCAGAATTTCATTACCTCAACGAGGCACACCCAGAGGTCAAATACGTTTCATCAGCTGAAATTTGCCGTCAATGATTATAAAGATTTGACCGCATCCAGCTGTGATGCTCTCAGTTGTGCTGCAGTATGGTACATTAGATCTCTGTAGCCATAGGTGCCTTTGTTTCTTGGGGAAAGAAAAGATTCAACAAGTGTCTCATTTTCTTTTTATCTGCTGTCATTGTCATTGAAGGAGGGTTTAGCTCTGAAATGCTAACAAACACATGGGTTTCAATGCTGCTACTGTCACTTTTCAAGCTGCTCTGCTCAGATGAGCTCATTAGGATGGCACTATTTCTGTTTTATTCTTTATAGTGTGTCACTTTTCAGGTGAGTGAGCTGAATTTACTCTGGGGAGACGACAGAAAAGCAACTTAAACACAAACTGGCGTTTATCGAAATTTGCTCCCTGAGGCGTTTATTTGAAGACGTTTCCTTTGTGCGAGTGGACATATCAAATTCAATAATGCTCGGCAAAATGTCTGGCTGTAATCATGTGGCTGTGATTGTGTCTTCTCTCTCCCTGTCTCTTGACAATGTTTTGCTGAAGCAAAGGAACTTTTTTTTTTTTTTAAACCACTAACACTGGGATTGTGCCTCAGCTTTTCTGACATTCAGTGGAGTCATTTAATTTCCATATCAAAGGGGCTCCAGGAAAATCAGAAAAACCCGCACAAGCCGAGAAACGCTGCTCTGTCGCTCTCAATGAAGCATGTGGAGAAAGAGAAAAGGGGAAAGGAGAGGATGGCATCGAATGATTCGAGAAGCGGAGGTGGCAAAAGGGGGAGAGCAAGAAAAATGAAGCCTTTTTGTGTCTGGTATCTCTACCTCACAAAGGGTGTTTTCTCTTATAAAAGGCAGACAGGACCCAGGAGGAAATTAACCAGAGAGGAATCAGAGCTGGGATGCTGGGGTGTGTGTAAGGGGGGGTTCTTGCTCATTTTTGTGTTCCCATGCATGTAGAGAACGACAGGGGAATATTGCTCGTGTCACTTCCCTGTGGTCCTGACAGCATAGTGAAGAAAAGTGGGCTAATCCCAATGCTGTGAGAGGTGTCAAGTGGCACAAATCAGCCACAGCTTTGTGGCGTTAGAAGTTTTGAGCATAAATACTCTGGATATTAAAATAGCAACAGATTACAGAATTCTCTCTGATGCACTGAGGATTTTCTTGCTTCTGTACGCAACTGTGATGGAAGGTTATTTGCACAACTAGAACTTGTAAAATCTGATTGTGTCTCCAGTTGCCTTTAAAATTGCCTATAGTTATGGGGTTTTTTTTTGGGGGGGGGGGGTTCTGACAGGTGAACATTCTGAAGTGGTAAAAATAACTGTAATGGAATTAATTGTATTGTATTATGGAAATTTCTGCCATCGCAGAGCTTACTCAGTCAAACCAGGAGGTATTTTCAGCTTGACCACAGACCCCAAGACGAAGCTTTCAACCATCTCCTATTTTAACTTTACTTTCAAAAATAAAAACCCTGCTGTGTTTTAGGGTGTGCAGAGTTTGGTTAAAAAAATACAACTATTCTAATCAATTTGTACATTTGCTGCATGCTTACCGTTATTTTTTGTCATGCGGGTGGCAATGTCCTACGGATGGCAATGTTGTTTGATCCACCACTGTGGTCCAGACTGTAAGGTGGATGGATGAATTGGTGTAAAATTTGGTATCAATATTCAAGATCCACAGAGGATAAAACACAATGAGTTGTGAGCTATTTTAACATCAATGGGATGGACTGGTACAGAATCAGGTGATCAGGTGAAGACATTCAGGGTTCATCAGTCAAACACTGACCTTTTTCACTCTTGCCATCGTCAGGTAAAAATTTTACTTTGTCCAATCTTCTTTACTCTCGGGCCGAATACCACAAAACTAATGACATTCCCATCAGTCTCAGCTGTACTTTGTGTTTAGCTAATTACTGAATAACATGGTAACATGCTGAACAAGATGATATTAGCATTTAGCTCAAAGCACCACTGTATATAAATCCCGGCTGTAGATCCTTAACCTTGTTTTTTTTCTTCATTTTTAAATATCTCCATATAAGGTCAGGGAGGAGATTGTGGTGGTTGTACAAAGTTTGTGACTAAGGTGCTGTGTCTCATGGTCAACAGTTACATTTTAATCATGAAAGACATCATTTGCTAAGGTCACCCATGATGTTTTAGTTGCCTAAACTTCACAAGATGTTAAACAGATGTCAGATCTGAAAACCCTCATGTGAGGACTCTATGGATAGGCTTTCTGTAGACAATACTCCTATTGAACTGTTTACATGGCCAACGAAAATGAATATTCCACCAATTACTGTTTACATGGAGCCATGCATACTCTTCAACCACCTTATTTGTGACATATATCCAAAAACCTGTTAATATCCGAGTATTTCATAGTGTATTTCTCCTTCCTTCCAGACATGACGGCTTTTCTTTTCGGCAAGCATCTCTACACCAGCTTGGCAAACTGTTGTCTGGTTGGTTTGTGTAACACAAAAAGCCAATCTTAGAGAGGCTATGTGTTTCAAACTGCCATAAAAAACCCCAACTGAGATGCATACTCCGAATGCACTGTAGAAAGAATGCCCCACACGTCTTCAGAAAATGTGAAATATGCAAAAATGGCTAAATTTGGAATATCCAAACAGAATATGCTGTTTACAAGACCCCTTATGAACTCTTAAGGTTGTTATTTTTTTTAATTACAGTGGGATTTTAGTGTGCATTTTTGATAAACAGCCAATTTTGGACAATAAGACAATAAGAAAATGACCCAAACTGATTTCAGCTTGTGTAAATAGCGTAGAGATTGTCATGCTGCTTGGTACCAGGAAGACTCATAGTTCTTCAGAAAGCCTCGGGAAATATGAAAATCCATGGTACTCATTGTCAGTTTCCTTTTAGTTCCTAAAAATCAGACATTTTAAAGCAAAGAGGTCATTCCAGTTCACCCTCCAGCAGGGAGTGTGGCGGGTACAACTATTAAATCTCTGTGACTTCACTGCATGATGGAAAGTGGGTTAATCCCAGCACTGTGTCAAATGGCACTGTGGCTCTAGATTTGCAGAAGGTGATAATTTCATGTTTTTTCATACAACTGAAAGGATGGAGTTTTGGAGCTCATGGGTTTGTCCACTGGCTGTAATTGCAAATGCTTTTCTCAAGTGTCTGGTTAATATTGCCCATGTTACACAGGTGAGTGTCAAGTGGCACTTTGACTTCAGAAGAAGGCTTGTATGAAGTGGCTCCCTCAGTTGTCCCAGATGTCAATTTTCTCCATGTAAAAAGAAGGTAATGTCAGGACTTGAGACACAGTTACACCCTTTCACTATGCCTAATGTAAAACTGTTCACACTCCACTGGAGAAGCTCTGTGGGGTATTCCTGCTGTCAAGTTCTGGTGAGTTTGCTGCATTATGATGGCAGGGGGTGGGGGCTAGTTCCACAAGAGTAGGAACTCTTAGTGACAATCTGACTTGTGAGATGTAAAACATAAACGTATCTGTCAGCACCATGGGTAGGAGCCGTGATTTAGCCTTTATCACTTTTGACGTTGACACTTTAAGTGAGTTCTGTCAATTTCCTTCCCAAGTGCAGGCCTGGTTGTGTGACGCTGCTGCTGAAAAGACATTGGTAATCATGTAAAGTCATAAAAGTCAGTACTATAAACCACCACAGGCAATGTTCTCCCAGTGACACTCATTCAAAAGGTCATGTGAAATGTCAATAGGGGCAGCTGTAGCCTCAGGCCATGATCACACAGATCACAAGTTTTGTTTGAAAGCTTTCTGTCAGGTTTTTGTCATATTTGGGCAACAACATTCCTCATTCCTTTATTACAACCAGATTTTCATAGTTTTCACCATTGTTCCTTTCAGTAAAATTAGCATTGCACTCACCAATGTAGGTCTCCTCTCTGCTGAATGTGGTTTCTTGCCAGGAGCAGGTGGCGGTGATTGTCGTTTGACAAGACCATTGTTGTGTTTACAACACAAGAGGTTTTAATATACCCTCTGAGCAGTGCTACGTCTACAGGACAGACTGGAGGCTATAGCGAGTCACTACCGGGAAGTGATGAGATGGGCCGGGGCTAGCTGGTTAGCATGCTGATTTCAGGAGAATAAAAGTGATAATAAATAAGTGACACAAGATTTAACATTGGCATTGTGTTCCACCTCTGGAGACAGCTCTTGGTGAATAAAGGAAGGAAGTTTGATGCTGAACTAAAAATTATTTTTCTACAACTTAACAACTGTTAATGCAAATGTTGGCTATGTAGCAATAGCAAAACATACAAATAGCTCTTTTTATTGCTAGGATTTACTGAAGCAAAAACAAATCCGGATGTGGAATAAATAGTCAGACAAAAATATGTATTTGGAGGAGGAAGTGCAGGTCAACAGTTATTTCTAAACAGTATGTTGCCACCACAGGTTCCAGCACCACAGTTTATAGACAGACTCCAAAATTGATGTACTATATTATTAACAACATTGTGGATGCACTTGCTTAGTCTAATACACTGATATAGAAAATGTAGTTAAAACACAGGTTTGTTTAAAACTAGGGATGCACCAATCCAATCCACTGGATCAGTCTTGCACTGATAGATATGTGATCATATTCGCTCAGGTATCAGCAAGTTGTGACTGATCCACATTAGGGCAAATACTGTTTTATGTTCTGCTCTGTTCACTTTCTGTGCTGAGCTAAATTTTGATGTATGAAGGTACAACTGATACTGAACCATTGCTTCCTGCATGTTTCATACATACATGCATCCAGACATTAACAGACTCACAATGACCGTAATGAAATCAATGCAGCAGAACCAGAGATATTGTCTTTTTTATGCTATGCATTTTCCTTTCCTGTCAAAACCTCTCTACATTACTCACAATGTAACTCAACCACAAACACTTAAGCCAGAGATATAGAAGCAGCTAAAGACGTTTGGTAAGCGCATCCCTTCAAACTCAACACACCCACATTTCTTTACATTTTCAAACTTGGAGTCTTCAGCCTCAATTCATCAGACTTTGCTCAGCTCCTTCTGCAGCAACAAAAGGATTTATACAACTATTTATGCCACCACACCTACAACAGCCAGGGCTGGCGGCATTATGTTTACGGGTTGTCCGTCCGTCATCTCAATAACGCCTTGAGGGAATTGCTTCAAATACAGCACAAATATTCACTTGGACTCAACTGATTAGAATTTGGTGGTCAAAGGTCAAGGTCACGGTCACCCTACAAAACATGTTTTGAACACAATCCAACACAATTGTCTAATAGGAAGTGATGATATTTCATATACAAATAGTCAATTTCACTGTTACATCATAATGCAAAGACACCTCTGGCAATTATTCCATGTTGTAACTCAGAAGCAGAGAGGGAGATTGTGACTATATTTCCTGTGACTTGACTGGTTGCAGGAAATATGGTACAACTAATTCTAGTTTCACATATGTATTAGTTTTCCTTGACACCTGTAAATTGACTTTCACTTTCACCGGTAGAATTCCCTCTTAAAGTGAAGGCTGTGGTAGACCTCACTGCTGACAGTGCTATGTGGGGTTAGCTGAAATTGACTTGATGTGGTTTTTAGGATGGACTTGAGATTTGAGAACTGATGTTACATCTTACTGACAACAATCTCTTAGTAAGTAAAGAAAAAAGACAAAGCCACACTCATCAGGTTGGCTTTGGTTTGTGAAGAGAATGACGAAACCACATACAGATGAAGTGGTTAGGTTAAGAGATCCAGAGGCATGTAATTAAGCCAAATGAAGCCTTTTCAATTAGCTGCCGCAGAGGAGCGCTCAGAGTTAAGAACTGATGGCTTGTTCCAATATCTCAGAGCACAGACTAGTGAGTACAATGTTATCGTAATCAAAAGAAATGATGGCCATAGTTATGAAAATAAGTAAGGGAGTAAAGAAAAAAATGGTAAATCCTTAGTAGACGCAATTCAAAGTCGATTATTAATATAATTTTAATAAGTCCACATGGTAGAGTAAGTGGAAAGAACAATGTATGATCATAATAATTATAATAATAATAATAACACCAGTGGGGCTTTTTAAAGGCCATGAAATGCCCCTGTGGTGGTGCTCGGTTTCCAGCAGAGGAAGACAGGAATTGTACTCTGCAGCTCCCATGGGTGGCTGTTTATGAATGTGGGTTGCACGGCTGGGAGAGAGCATGCATGCTCAGCAGATTTTCTCTGAATAGAATAAAAGTCTAAATAATGCATTTACTTAAATGAAAAAAGAAGAAGAAATGAAATTCACAATAATCAAAACTGGGCTAATCCCATCAGCAGGGACTCGCAATTTGACTTCAAAGATGTAAGACGTCAATACTATCATACTGTGTCAGTATTCAACTGCACATACATATTGCTCTAATGGAGAACAAATGAAGCTGCACTGGGTAGATGCTGTGGATGGGCCGGTTGAGACTTCATTGGGTTGTCTGGGGATTTGTCGCAACAGCTGGGTGATGAAAACTGGGCTAATCTCATCCAGGGGATGGTCGACTGTAAGTTTCATTAAACTTTGGGAGGCTGAATTAGGCTGAGAAAAAAAAATGCAATTTCTTTTGTTTAACCTCTACAATAATCTTCAAATTGACTGGTATCAAATCACAGCAATTTTGTTTGTTTTGTGTCGAAATACACCCACACAAAGCAGTGTGTTTTCTAGACTTGCTTTAAAGTGCATATCTGGACAAGAGTTGCTAAAACAATCTTGTTCATCATTGTTTTTTTATTCTCAACATCTTTTTAAATTTAGCCGGGGAGTCTTGTACTGCCACTGCGCTCATAGCCCGAGGCTTTCAACTAACGAAAGAGCAAATGTATCAGCAAAGCCCAACCATGGCATTTCCCTGCACGCTAATGAGAAACAGGTTATTCCTACACAATGTGGTGCGTGTATAACGAGACAGTGTGGCAGACTTGCTAGTGGAAAAGTGATTACTTTGCACAACGCGAGTTTCTTATTATGCATAGCCTCTGGTAAAATAACTCATATTTTCTGTTAACCTCTGCAGTGGGAAGGGTTTCACATAATGTGTCTACGGAGTCTCAATGGAAATGCCTTCTCTTGGTTTGCGAACATGGTTGACCTTTTGAGGACTCTCTCTCTGTGAGAAGCATGAAATCAAATCATGTCCGATTTGACGGGGAGGAAATGGGTTTGCCTTGTCAATTTCATTGCTTCAAACTTTTCTGCCATCCGTGATTGTCCATGTTGCAGGCTGCGCTTTTGCTTGGATTTCATTCTCGGTTGGTTAAAATGGCGACTGTGCAGACAAGAGCTGGATTTTCTCTTTAACTTAGCTGAAAGTAGTCAGCTTTAAAAGTTTAGCATCAGACATTAACACCTCCAAAACCCACAAACTGTCAACCCATAAACTGTCAGGGTGGAAAGCATTGATCTCTCTCTGGGAATGTTGTGACAGTGGAGCATATTACAGAGCATAATAAAGAGGAGGACTGTCTTAAAGACAACACATGTATCAATATATTGATCAGTCAGTGCGTAATTACATATTCATACACCTAGAGATAAAACAATTCCCAGTTTCAGGTTAAGTCAAGGTAAAAATGCCAGACGGTTAGATTTTAAATTTTAATTATCACTATAACCATCATCGATTACCGTAGTTAATTACTGTGGTTAATTTAACTCACATTAGGTTCTGTACGGCATCAACCAGCAATAGTCTCCCAGACACATGTGTGGCAAGCACTGGGGGTTTCTTTTGTGTCAGTCAAAACAAGGCAGAAGGCAGTGACAGCGCCCCTGTAGAGATTTTCCAGGGAAATATGGGTAAACCTGCAAAAAAAGGCAATTGACTCCTTATACACTTCTACAGGGAGCAATGCCATCACATGCACTTACACACACAGACACAGGACAGAAAGAATGAGCTGCTAGCCGCTGTGCAAACCAGATAGAATGGATCGGTTACATCTCAGCCTGGGTCGGTGCTCCTGTAAGTGTCAAGTGATAAATTGGTGATTGTGTGTATTTGAAACTTATTTTGGGGCTGCAGCTCATATTTTCATCCCAGAGCACAGTGTAGCTACAGTGTTTCTGGGTTAACAGAACTGTGCTGGGTAGATGACTGGTAGGTCTGTTTGCAGTGTCTGTGTGCTCTGAAAGACCTTGCAACAGAAAAAAATAAAAAATAATAATAATAATTATAACAATAAGAATAATGAACATTGCTGTTCCCTTGTTTACAAGATGCGCACAGCAGGCAAACCCAGTACTGCTACTAGTCCCTGGTCCTCATCTGTGACACAGATGTGTTAGACATATTATTATCTTAATATTTAAATTCAACGAAAGGTGCTGCTAATTATTCATTTGTGGTTTCCATTCTAAAACTTGATGTGTTATGACCCTTTTCAGCACATTTTAACTATACTTCAATGGGACTGATTACAGTGATAATTTTGGTAATAAAATGTATATACTGGTTTAACTGTACATACATGTCACGTTATGGTGGTCAAATGTAGTCTAAATGTGAGGAACTCAGCCTTCACACAGATCAGCTGTTTTGAATGCAGGAACTGAAACCAATTTACTTGTCGGAAATAGTTCAAGAGGTAGAACAGATAATCATCTCATGATATGATGCCAAAAAATACACGTATGCCAAAATGCATACATGCAATTCACAGAACAAGCTCTGCTGTTGGACGGCAGTTCAAACTGGCAGCTATCACATACAGCCTAAAACTGGTTTATCTCTAAATCCTCAGTGGAAAGCTGCTGAACTGTTTCATCAAATGTGGACTTTAGATGTGCAATGAGAAAAGTTCAAGTTTTCAAGTTTAGTTGTACTTTGGATGTGACTTACTTTAACTTGAATGTAAGTTTCAGTAAGTTGGGCATTTTAGCACAAACGAATTACCACCTGATGAAATTACAGTACCTGTCAACAAATCAGGGCAGTCATCAAGAAGACTGGGGGGGGGGCTTTAGGCAACCCACCTGTCTACTTAGAAAAAACTGTGTGCAAGTGTCCTGCTGCTGTTCTAAAGACAAAGGGTGGTCACAGCAAATAATGATTTGATCTAGGTTTTTGTCTGTCTGATAAATAAAAACTATTTGTAACATTATTTTTGAAAGCGTCGTCACTTCACTTCTAGTGCTTAAAACACCTGTAGAGTGCTGTACAATATGTAACATTAGAGTGCATTAATGCCAATGCCATTAATGCAACCCAGAGTCGCTTTCATGCACATTACTAACTTGGTTTGCCACTTGCTGTTTGGTGCTGGAGAAAGCGTAATTGAATATGAAGATGACGGGAGCACGCTTCAACTTTAGCAAAACTCTCATGACTTTATTTTGACTATGACACTGAAATGGCTTTAAAAATCATGGCCTTAGTTATTTTGGGGAACTGACAGATTGCTTCATGGCACTGAAGGGAAGTGAAAGTTTTATGGGGAAGGTGGATGTATCATTTCAACCTCATAAATACAGTTCCTGTTAATGGTCATGTTGACATCATACCAGCAATGTTACACAAAATTGATACCTTCCACTATAGTTTTCTATGTTTGGACTGAATCTGAATTTTTTGAAATTGTCAGTGCTCTGCTGCACTGTTTGCTCTGGCGTACCTGCTGCTCTCCTATACCTGTCTCTGCTGTACCTGCTGCAGTCACCTGCTGCTACTGCTGTTTACATAGCATTTTTATTATTATTATTTTCACCCACTTGTGGGCTCAGCATGTAGGTTCCCATAGGGGAGAAGCTGTTATCATGACACCAGAGGCTCTGGTGTATTGAGCTTGGTGTTTTCTTGTTTGGATGACAAGATCAGAGCCTGTAGGACAACGTCTATGCTCTAATTTTGTATCCTCACTAGAAGATTAATTAGTTTGATAGAAAAGACTCTAATTTATGGGGCAAAAAACTATGTGGTGTCAGAAAATATACTAAACTTGATATAATTTTGGCCAAGTTGTTGACTGCACTACAAGGCTTTTTTTCACCTCCACCTCTCAAGAAAACTGTAAAATCTGAACAACCCAATTCCTTGGGCAAAACACAGTGAATTTCAGCCTGTTTTGAAGCTTTCTTTTTTTCAGGGCAAAGATCAGAAGTCTGCTGTAGAAATGTTTCTCTTCTCTGTGGGTCTTTGTTCTCCCTTCATCTGCCTCTCTCCCTTTTTGTCTGGACATATCAAATTGTCTTGACTTTCTGTTACACTTATGTGCACATGTAAAAAAAAAAAAAAAAAAAAAAAAAAGGCCTTCAGACTCTCTGCCTCTTGCTCTCATCTCTGCCTCTCCTTCCATCCGTCACTTCCTCCTCCCCTGTGATTACCTTAAAATAGTATTGGGGTGTAGAGCATTGTCAGATCCGAGATGAAGTGGATTTACTTACCTCTGCTCTCTGTCTCTTCCTCCTCTCTCTTTATCACTCATTCTTCCGCTCTGTGTAACTTCCATCTGTAATTCCCTTTTCTTTCATTACTTTTTCTCACATTCACCAGCCTCCTCAATTCATCTCACCCTTTTTCTTTACGTTATTTTTTTTCTTTAAGTCCTCCTTAACCCCCCTCTCTCTATACTTCCCCTTCGCCTCTTTCCCTGTGGATCCGGTTTCAACCCGAGCAGTACAAAAAGACGAAAGCCTGTCTTTAAGCAGACTTAACAATCTTCACAGTGTTTTCTCTTGCAGACGAGCATTACTCTTCCACTGACTTTACTCTACTTCATCCCATTCCCTCCCAACTGGTCCTCCTCAAGGAGATGAAAAGACGGCAGAAAGTAAGGGAGGGCAGGAGGGACCAAACTGTGACACAGTTAAAGGGAAATACTTGCTTTTTTTGTTGAATTCTCAGTGATCAAATCATTGTATAGTAACTGTATCAGATGTTTGGAATCAGATGAACGTAATGTAATGAAGATTAGACATTACCGGCATTATTGAAACCAATGCTAAATCAAGTAATATCATTTTTCTGTCAACATACATGACAAAACCAGGCAAAAAATTACAAAAAACAAATATAAATGGGGAGTGGGGGGGGTGGAGGTATGCTCAAGGACAAGGGCACTGGCCTGTGGTCCAGAGTCCAGGCACTATTATCCCTAAAACAGCCTAGGCTGATACCAGCTGTAAAAACATAAATCCATAATATTTCAACATGGACATTTTTTTAATCTAAACTTAAAATCTAAGCTAGGCTATAATCAGCAAGAGTGAATAAACAAAATCCCTCTAGAATGTGTGACTAAATGAGATGTTGTGTGTTTAGCAGTGATCTAACTGAAGTGCAAGGGCCTTCAAGTCCATTGCCCAGCGTTTCTAAGGCTGAGTCCAGGTATTCCAGTCAGGTTTTCTCACTTTCCAGTAAATGGCCTTGTGAAATTCAGTATTTCACATTTGAACTAAAACATTTCAAATGCGAAATGTGTTGTATATATAGATATAAATCACATGTATATTAAAAATCACGTGAGAAAGACAACATGTTCTTTACACCTGAATACAAACCTTGCATGTCAAAATAATAGACACATGACACATGTGAATTGAAACATTTGTGTGGAAATCACATGTGTGTCTTTAACGTGACATGATGAAAGAAACGTGTTGAGTATTGTCCATTTTTTAACAGAGAGACATGTTGGCCTTATATAACTGGCCCCATATCACTGTGCAAAATACCCCAGAATGTAGAGATGTAGTTGTCCAGATATTTCAAACTATGACCCATGTGATGAATATGACATATTCTTGCCATATTCTTGGATATCTCCAGATTCTTGGGGTTTTGGTGCAGTGCATGTTGTTTAGACACAGAGTAGTATATCCAATCACACCAGGGGCCAGATGCCAGATGTCTAAAAAATACTGTAAACACAAAGAGAGAAACACACACACCTCTTGCCATCAGACTTATAAAGAACTGAGTAAACCCGATTCTGTTTCATAAATCTCAGTCACTGTGGAACTGGGTGCTCCTGCTTCATTTCCACTCCCACAGTTCAGCATAAATCGACACCGAGGCGTCGTTAAATATCTGTTTGTGTATCGATACTTGTGCCCAGCCAACCCCCTCATTAGGCCTGTCAGCATAAAAAAATCAACAAGGAAAGTGCGACTTTAACATGACTGTTATGCACAGCTGTGGCTATTTACATTCTTCGTACCATTCAGTCATCACACACATCTCTAAACCATCACCATTATCAAACCTCAGAAGGACGATCAATGATTAATTTGCAGTACAGCAGTTATTCTAAAACAATCAATTGCATATAGGCACTGACAAAGTACTTCACAATTGAGAATACAATTAAAATGCCATTAACAGAGAAACTGTGGCTTGAATTTAAATAAAGAAAATGTTAAAATTCATCATTCATAAACATTTATTTGAAATTAAGTTTATAAATGTGCCTTTGACACAATGAAGGAAATTTACCATTCAAAAAAACTTTTCACTATAGCTTTACCACACACAGTCTATCTCACATTTAATCTCCTCCTCATCATCACCTGCAGCTATCTTTAAAAAAACTTTGTGTACACCTGGTCTGAAGTATGCATGAGGTGCACACATTGCTCTGCACATTATTCTTTCATAAAGTTTATGTGTGGAAAATGCCACATCCACAGCTTGTGTGTGTACCCATGTTTTATACATGTGGCCCCAGGTCGCTACACACCCTGGCTCCTGACTTTCACCTGTCGGACTGCATCTTGGCCACACAAGGCCACAGCCAGTATAACAGGGATCATCTCTCTCTCCCCCACTTCTCCACGTCTTTCTCTTCACAGCAACTTAGAGTAAAAAGTAACATGACAGTCTTGTCTGTGGGCCTCCAACAATAAGTGATGAACGACTGAAAGTAAAAAAGAAATTCTCCTGTATTCAGGTCAAGTTTTACAAAAGTTTATGTGTAATATTGTCTGAGAAATTTAAGGGTGAACCACTGAATAATCAATTTGATTTCATTGTTATTCTGATGTGATGTAGATCACCGTAATACTCTTTGCTATGTTGTTTTCTTGAGTGCTTTCCACCTGAAGGTGGCTGTGAACTATTGTCTGCAAATAAAGGGAGATGAAGTGGTTTCATCCTTACAGTCCATATAATCAGATCTGATTATTTGTACGTGATCATAACAGTAATCACAGTTTCTTTTCAACACAACCATTACTAATGCTTACTCCTTTATTCATCAAGTCATTAAGTCAGTCAATCAAAATCAAGTCAATTCTGATTGGCCTGTAAGGAGCACCACACCTTCCTGCAAGTCAAAACAAGGTGGCGTGTATGCACCTTATTCACTATTTTGTCTTTTCATATTTCTATGGATATGTCTTTTCCCCCTCTCTTTTCTCTTTCACGCTCTCTTTGTGTCTCCTCGCTCTCTCTCCCTGTAAATATATGCTGGTTTCACATTAAAATGACTTTCTGGAGGCTATCTGAATATGATATGGGACTCATAGGAAACTACTACACTGCTTCTGTGAGCCACTGATATGCAATTCTCATGCAGATAGGAAGCATGGGGGTAATGAGAGAAAAAGAGAGAGTGGCATAGGCAGAGAAGGGAGGAAAAAAAGAGAATTTGCCCTCTAAACAAAATGAATCGCCACTTTAAATTTCTGCATACTGCATAGGCTTTTCTATCTAGGTTTTTATGTGCTTTGCTTAGAGGCTCATGAATAATGTGATGGAGTCAATATTCTGCCTGGGTTATAAAATGCACAGAAAAAGCTGCAGGGGAGGAGTGAGGGTTTTAAAGTCACACATACATGACGTTTCCGAGCCTTGTATAGGGTTTGGTAATCAGAAAAAAAAAAAAAAAAAAAAAAATGTTAAAGAGCTATATGTAAGTTAGCATTAACAGCTGTTTACTTACCAGTCTAGAATAAATGTTGCAAGTTGAATATCAAACTTCATTCCTTTATTCACAAAGAGTTGTCGCAGAGCTATAGATTAAAATACAATATTTGATGTGGACAGTGTAGATTCGAAAATAATAAGTTTCATCTTTAAATGTCTCTTGACTGGAGCTACCTATCATTACCTATTTCACCACTGAATTAGCATGAACTAAAAGCAGTGAGTTACTATACACATTCATTGTTTCCTGTGGGCCAGTAAATATTTCCACTGGTGGGAGTATGCAGTCAGCCTCACAGAGCATTGGCTTCATCATCCTATCCCGACCTTCATCTGCCTCAGATGAGTTCCATGTATGACCACGTTTGCTGTCACAAAATACACTCAAGCATGTTGATTGGGAAAAAAAATAAATAAATAAAAGTAGACTTAACGTCCTGACAGGATTGTGCAACCTGCATAAACACACTGTAGCCTACATAAAATAATTAAACACATTTTATCATGAAAATGTTACATGCATTGAAAATTCAATTATTATTCTTATGTTTCTGCTTCTGCACTGTGCAAACAATATCCTCAGACATGATGACATCTGCAGCAATTGTGCGTGCAAAGAATTGTGAGACACTTTTCTCCACAATTAACATTTCCATCCACGTTGTGTGCTTCATGAATTTGCATGTAAACATCGTTTGAGCTGCACAGCTACTGAAAGCTTTTCTGCAGGATGGGGATTCATGAGGTGATCAAACCTGAGACGGTCTCTCAACAGGAGTTCCTTCATAATCTTTTCCACTCAGCAAAAATAGAGGAGATTTTGAGTCAGACAAGTTCGTATTGATTACAAGAATCATCTCATCCCCGAATGGTCCTGAGCTGAACAAAGAAAGAGTGTCATTGAGACACTGGGAGTGGGGAGACAGTCTTTATTCTCTCTCTCTCTCTGCCACACATGTATTGATGGACACAATAGTCTAATTGCTAAGTGAAAAAGGATTGGACCAAGGAGGAGAGAGCGTTGTTGAGAGAGATGAGGGAAACCCGTCTTCCTCTCCAACTGGATCAAAACCCTTGAGGAAATCTTTTTAATTTCTTATCTCATTTTGTTCCTTTTCTCACACTGATATTATCTTCTGTGCTCTTCCCTTTCTATACTCTAATTTAATTCCATTCATATCACATTTTCTCACATGGAAAAGAAAGATGGCTATTTTCCAAAGCAAATTCAGTGCAAGCTATACAGATAACAATGCATATAGCAAGATGGCGGTAGGGTTGCATACAGTGGCTCAGCACTTCCCGACACTTTTTTGTCCACAATTTTATTGTTTTGTGTGCAAAATAATAAAAGTGGTGGTCACACAACAACACCATAGTAGATCAGAGCTGCTCAGGATCGTGTATTACACCATCAAGGACTAAATTCCATCAGAGATCCAGCACTCTCCCGAGCTCAGAGGGATTTAAATCACCCCAGGGTTACCATGCAAACTATGGAGGTATAGGAAACAGAAGAGGGGCAGGAGAGCAGGGATATGAGCTAACCCATCCCAACTCTCTTTTCCGTCAACTCCTGGTCACTTATCATCAAAATGGACGATAACACTGCGGATCACTTTTCACAGCCTGGACTACTGTGTGTTGATAATAACAGATACTTGGCTGGATCCAAACACTCCTGCAGCGGTTATCGAACAAAAAGGTTGCTCCACCTATAGAGTGGACTGGACTGTTTACTCCAGTCAGAGCATAGGCTGGCAAATCTGTATTTACACCAACAACAGCTTGTGCACCGACTCCAGGGTTCAACCATGGCTGAACAGTGACGTACAGACTCTGCTCAGGGCACAGGACTCAGCATTTAAATATGGAGACACTGGAGGGGGCCTGAGGAGGGGCATCAGAGATGCCAAGCCCAGGTTTAAACAGTGCATAAAGGAGCACATCAATAAGAACAACTCCTGGTGCACGTGGAAAGGGATAAAGAAACTCACTGGATACAAGGACAGTTACACAGTCTCAAGTAAACAGTGGCAGCACTCTTCCAGACACACTGAACCATCTCTGCTCACTCCGACCATCAGGATGCAGAGGTCAACGCCCGTCCTGCACTACCAGGAAAGGAGCAGACCATAAAACTACATTAACACCAGGCCAGCTGTAACCTCTGATTACCCCCTACTGCCAAAGACTGAACATGTCTGATTGCTGTGTGCAGTAACCCCATGACCCAGCCACCCACACACATGCACATTCATTATGCATTACACACTTGAGCTTAAGTCTGCAGAGTGTGTAACTCTACAGACTTACCAAAGACCATCACATTGCACATAATGTAGTATTTCACATACCACTCCATGTGATTTACCACTACTTTACTGTTTAGGTCACTTCACTTTATTTTGATCATTTGGTGCTGCTTTGTTTTTATTCATATTTTGGTTCATTTATTGAATTTTAAGGTTTTTATTTATTTATTTTTTTTATACGGAAACATTGCTGAAGAGCTGCTAAACAGATTTCTATTGCTCTGAGTACAATGGCAATAAAGATATGATCTAATTTGATCTTATCTAATCTAGTTAAAACCATTCTTGTCCTATATTAATGACAGGAGTAGGAGGGGATGGAAGGAAAAAGGTGCTATGCACCTACATAAATATAATTGCTAGAACAATGGAACTACAATTAGAGATGTGGAAAAATAAGGATAGGACAAGGTTCTAATGGAGCACTCACACCTACATATTGCATTAATGCTTGAAGGTGGGCGTGCCTGATGCTTGGTGCTTGGGCAATCATCAGTGACATCAACCATTCACAGTTTCAGGCTCAGGACATACGTGACATAGTCGGCTTTCAAGAAAGTTGCCAAAGCTGTCCATGCGATGCTAAAGGGAAGTACAAGGGAAATAAACTCAACAACCAGACAAACCCATACCAAATTTACCGACTGCCTCTGCCACCTCGCTCCTGGCTTGATTCCTCTGGTGCATAAATAAAGTCTGATCATAGAAAAAAGGGGGATTTTCCAACCACATTAATCAAAATCTCCTCCATTTTGATGTTGAATGCCAGGCTGGACCTGCACCCACCCCATTATCTTGGGATATTTGCATGAACATGATTTGATTAGCTAACACCTGTGCTGGAACATTTGCATAAAAGCAATGGCTGCTGCCAATCAAACTGCCGCTTGTAAAGTTGAAGTTTTATGAACTTCTACCACAAGCAATGCAAGCAAAGCAAAGCAATGACACCACAATGTAGTTTGACAATGCATGCTGTCAACCCATTCAAAGTGAATGAAAAGCATCTTTATTAGAACCTCCAATGCATAAGTGTGAGTGCTGCATTTGCATTGAGTTTTTCTTTCAGTTATTGTTTGAAACCCAGTTTCAGCATCAATGGGGGCTTTGTCCAAAAATGTATGTAACTTTTTTGTAACCAAAACAGACAATTCAAAAACCGTTCCAATTTTTATGTAGCTATGGGCCAACTTCTCATGTCATTTCTTCATACAACTGCCTCATCACAACCATATATATATATATTATATATATATATATATATATATATATATATATATATATATATATATATATATACAACCAAATCCAGCACCATGAGATTATCTGTAAGTATGAACCCTTATCCTCTTATGCAATAAATTTCGTCAAGACTAAAAGACAAGGTGCCCCAGGGTTCGAGTCTGACTCGTGGCACTTTGTTGCATGTCATCCCTTCTCTTCCTGACTTTCCTCTCTGTCTCTCACTGTGGCTATCCAAATAAAGGCAAAAAAAATGACAACAAGCAATAGACATTAACATTTCTTGGCGTAAGCTCAGAGGATACAACCTGAGGAGGCTATGACAACAGGCTTTTAGCCGTACCTTTCTATGTGAAGTTAAAGTTTAAGCTGAGGCCTTAAGACTCTCACATCCACTGCATGGGAGACAGTCCCTGGTGCTTCTTATAGAAAAACTAAGGGAAGCAGCTGTTTAGAGGTGTGGAAGTTAATCATATACATTTACCAACCCAACCACTTAGTTGCCATCCTTGAAACCTTTTCTTTTGTAGGAACAAATCATAGTGCTTGAAACCACTTCAGATGGAGCAGAAATTTTAACTTAGTGCGGCTTGTTCAAATTTGCTGTTGAGTGGAACTGAAATTATCTCATTGCTGCTCTTTGCAGATGAAGGGGGACCCAGTACAATTGCTGTTCTCACAAACCATACTTGCAGTGGGTGCTTTTCCCTGGTTAACTGTTAATCTATATGTTCCTCTTTTACGAGAGTAAAAGTTTTGAGCATTGAGAAAGTGCCAATGTCATGTAAATGTTCTCTAACACATGGTGCCAGTGCTCATATTGATTTCTATGGGAAAGCTCAGAATAAGTATTCATTTCTATTCTAGAAATTCTAAACATTATAGAGGAAAAACTGATCATAAACATCTTCATATCTCCAATTTGGACTTTCCATCTATGATTCATATTTCAGTCAAGTTTGCTGAACAAACATTCATGCTCCCAAGGTGATAAACCCTTTCATTGACACATTGGCTATCCCACTTACTCCTAGCTGGCTCTGCTTTAGAAACAGAAAATGCCACTGTGTTGTTTGTTGTGTCCAGAGCTATTGTATTGTTGGCTGTAATGAACACTGCAGCCTGTAAGTGCCGCTAGCAGAGCTCTGGACCTCTCAGTCTCATTGTTACATTTGTAAGAGCCATTTAATCATGTTGCCAATCAATTGCCTGACCACACTCTCTCCCCGTCTCTCTCTTCTTCTCTATGTCACTCTCCTTCTCAAGCACACACACATGCTCTGTCCTTTGCCTTAGTCCATATTGATGACTGCGGCGTAATAACAGAGGTGACATGGTCGACTTGTTTCCAGCAATTATCCTCTGTCTCATTATTGGCAGGCAGGGATTGCATGGACAATGTGTGTGTGTGTGTGTGTGTGTGTGTGTTTGTTGAGGCTGTGTGGGTGGTAAATGCACCTACTAATGCATGAGTATGCATTAGAAATTCAACATGTGTGTACTTTACCATTCAAACATCTCTGCATATGTTGATCTGTGTGCCTGTACATATACTGTACCTGAAAATCCTAGAGGTATTTAATGGTGTTAGCCGCTTAGCTAACATGCCCTGAAGAGCACTGAACACTGAACACAAAGCACAGTGGAGCTATTTGTCTTCCCAAGGCCAAGCTAGCTAGCTTAGTGTGAGCACGTACACACGGCACAGTACAGTAAGTAGAGAATCAGTGTGGCTGACAAACATATTATGTTACCAAGAAGAAACCATATAGATACAGAAAAATAAAGGTGTACAAATACACACACAGGTAGCCTATATAAACCCAGTGGCCATATTTAGAGCTAAAGCTAATTCTACTGGTTAGCAGCACTTTACTCCCCCTTCCTAATTTTGTTGTCATGGTGATGGAGAGAAGGACAAAAGCCACTGCATCGGTACAATGTGAGAAAGAGAGAAACTGTTGAACAAATAAAGAACCAAGAAAATAGGAGGAGGAAGAGTAAGGAATTTGATAGTGAAATACAAAAGACAGAAACATCAGAAAAGGTTTTGGAGCAGTAATTTTAAACATCTTCCACATTTCAGCGTTTTCAAATGCCAGCCTCAATGCTTTTCCTAACTTTCCCCTGTCAGACAAAGCCTGTCTGGATACACCTGTGAATGTGTTTTTGTGCAGATTGGTGTGTATTCTGTGTATGTGTGTGCATGTGTACACATACCCGGCTCCGTGTGTGTGTGTGTGTGTGTGTGTGTGTGTGTGTGTGTAAAGGCCAGTCCGGCAGTGGGCTGTTCCTGGGAGAGCTAACCTTTGCTTGTATAGAAGACAGAAACTCACTCCGACAGCCGGAGGTAGAACTCCCTGGAAACATACACACACCTGATTGTACACACAAAAACACACGTATGGAAGCTGCATTGTACACAAAGACAGCCACATGCAGTTCAACACACAGAGGCAAAATTCACTTGAGCTGCCAAGGGAAAAAAAAAAAAAAAAAGAAAGCCACTTGACCATTGAGACTGACGAAAAATAGCAGCTTGGCATTGGGGCCATACACATACACACATGCAAGCGTAACCTCTGCAATAATTCATACACACGTTTCCTGTGTCTCAATCACGCTTTTTGCATCAGATATGGTTTCTTGCAGTTCATCTTAAAAATCTGCATCATGGCACTATGTCACATGCACTTGATTTACTCTAATTAAAAATATTTAGTCTATTGACTAACAATCATCTTTGACTTTATTGCAATCCTTTTTCCAAGACATATCATACATATTTGGAGAAATGTCAGCCACTGATTTAAATTCATGGAGGGTCTGTTTGATAATTAACTTGCAGAGAATTTGAATTGACTTTACTTTGGTAAATAATCTTATTAGATTGTCCAGATGAGATATTGTGGCAATCTGCCCAGATGGTAAGTATTTTTGCTCTTCAGGTTCTGTACTTCAAGATTACATCTTGTGATCTTCATCTGCAAATGGATTTGGCTGAGTCGTCAACAGCTGATATCTATCTATAATGTTCCCTCAGTCTTGTTGTTATTTAGTGAAATACGCGACAGGATGTGACAGTGAATAACCAAAATGCATCATTTACTATGGTATTTGTAAGTTTAAACAAGAAGACAAATAGAATACTATTTAACACTATTCCCACCATTGACGAGATTTCCCGTCATTTTTGATAGAATGCCTCCCTGCCATTGACGTGACACTGACAAGATAGTCCAGGAAACCAATGTTTGCTGTTTCACTGTAGGGGGCGCTGTTACAGCTCTTGTGAATAGTACTGCACCTCCAGGTCCAATAACAAGCAAAGAAGAAGATCTGCCAGAAACTGAAAGGAGAGGATAGAGTTTTTACAGAAAAGAGTGGGTCAAATCAGCATCGCCACACATGGTCATGATAATCACAAAGGTCAGCAAGACAATGGTGTTGACACTGAAATTCTCATCCATATCATGGACACACCATGGGAAGACAGATAACCAGTGGGTTTGGGTGAAGAAGACAAAGAATATCCAGTCATCAACCTGTGGACAGTGACAGTTGAGACTATCCCAGATAGCAAAATTAAACTTCTGGCCCAGTATACACTTCAGTTCCATGGCCCAAGTCTGGCCCATATACTGTACTCCCACATCTGGGTGGATTCAGGCTTGTAGATTCATGTTATTCTACAGTGTTGCCTGGCAGCCATAAGCTTTTCTATGTGTGCACCAGAATTGGTCCAGATGTGGAGGTATCTGCTGTATATGGGCCAGACATGGGCCATGGAACCAGGGAAGATACTGGGCCAGAAGTATCATAAGCATGTGGCCCAAGTATAGTGCAGATGTATCTTGCTATAGGACATGGGGTGATGGGATTCAAGAGTCAGGTCTCGTTCCCTGCTCCCACCCACCAGAGGCGTAAGAGGTAAGATCAATTTAGATAAATTACATCATTTAGACAATTCAGGTAGTGTTTTATTTAGATTGATAGCATGTTACTTAGATTGTAAGGTAATTAAATGCTATAAAATAACAGCATCTGCCAAGTGGCTAAATTCTGTGAGAGGATTAAATGGAAATAATATATCTCTCATTTTGTTGACATAATGTTTAGCAAACTGATTATACTTATATATTTATATGATATTTTGCTGTAATATTATTTCAGACGCAGAGCCAAGGGACTCAAAGCCCACGGCTCCTTCTTCATTCCCACCTCCCAGAGATGATACAGGTAAGACAAGGTAATTGAGATTGGTTTGATATTATGTCACCACCATACGGAGAATTACTTCTACCACACTTCACTAATCTTATAATTTAGGCATTTAGTACACGCTCTTATCCAGTGTGACAAAACACCTAATTATCATAGATACCAAACTGATATTTATATGGGAGTCAAGGTCCAGGTCTTTTTCTCCATTCGCACCTGCCGGAGGTGATAGAGGGAAGACAAGATAATGAAAGGCCCAAAAAATTGTTTATCTCTTTGTGCACACCACATTTGCCACACTGATGAATACAAATTGTACATATTATTATTACTATGTCTTCAAAGATAATGAAGCAAGGTCAGCCAATGGAACTGACAGGATGTACAAAGTCTGCCCTGTCTTAGATTACCTAATATTCAAATTCTGTGAAATGTATCAACCTAACTCAAACACCTAGCTTTCAGTGGGTACAATCCTCAAAAAAACCTACAGGGCAGATGTAGCACTCTTCTGTCATTCATTCAAAATGTTAAAATCATGGACCTAGAGCCAAGAGCCTTTGAAACAGGCTGGTAGTGAGGAAGGAAGTGATGACCCACCACACAACGCTGACCCTAGGAAAAGGCTGGATGATGATTTTGCAGCCCATGCACTTGTTCCGATCGTGCCCAAACTCCCAAAGAGTAACACACAAAAAACATAAAGTACAGATAATATGAAGTCAGTATTCTGCCTGACAACGAATGACAAAAATGCAGTAGTCTTTTTCTTCAAAGTACGGGGTTGAAAAATGACCAATATTCAAATTAATGAATTGATATCTGAATGTATGGCTCCTGCCAACTCCCAATGAATGTAATATATATGATATAATAAGTGAAGTGTTACACCACTGATCTACTCAAACACATTTTTTTTACACAACTGAAGTGATAAAAAAACTAATTTTAAATTTAAATATGTAATTGAATCAATATTCTACTTGAAAACTACTACTACTTTTTAACCTTGAATAATATTTAAGTGTATATAAAAAAGAATGAATGAAGCTAAAATACTTTGTAAATAACAGAAGCTCTATTCTTTCTTTTGATGTATTCACTGATTACATATTCATAGAACAAAATATTCTGGGGGTGTCGAAAGATTAGTGAATATGATCAAAAATGCTGGCGGAGACTGGCAACTTCAAAAATAACACACTTGCAGGGAAAGTGGTTTTAGAAAAACACATTTAAGAGTTCATTTCCACCTGGTATTAACATTTTATTTGTGTCTGGGCGTTAACTGGATACTGCCATGTGAGGATGGGCCTTGGCACTTACATCTGGTTATGTGTTCTTATTAATTCTACTCTGTTTGTACTTGCTTTGATTGAAATGACTCCTAACTGTCGACAATCAGTAGTGATTCATAAATTCGTATTTCTGGACACTTAGTAATCATCATTTAACAGTAAATGTTGTGCTGTACATGGTAAACAGGGAGTGATTTCAGGTACAATTAGAGAAGTGTAACTGTACGTACATGATGAACATGCAAGGTTGTTTAAAAAGCAGCATCACTGACCTTTTCACTTGAAGAAGGCCCCGACCAGATAAGATATCCAGACACTGATTGTATGTTACTACCAGGTGGAAATGAGGACCACGTTTTCTTGTTGTGGTTGTTGTTGCCTGTTGTTCTTGGGTGTTGAAAAAGAAATTCCAATGAGACCCCCTGCACAAAGAGGGGAGGTTTTAGAAATAAAATAGTACCTTTTCCAGATATGGAAATCAAATTGTGATCGGTTGCTTATCTCAGAAGAGTGTTAAGTTACCTTTTATAAGGATAATAAGAAATCAAGCTAGAAAATGATTCAATTGTTTGGAAAACTGTTGTCAATCATGTAAATTGAATTGAAATACCGGTAATAATTGAGATAAAAAAAGAAAGAAAGAAGCAGGAGGAAAAAAAAGAAGAAAAAATAAAAGTATCATCTTGCCTTTTATTGTTTACTAAGATTATGGTTGAAGGTGACAAGCAGCAGAGATTTAATAAGAAAGAATCCCGGACACTGTCATACAATTACCCATGCATCTCACACACACACATGCAGAAACACACTCATGAATGACAGCACACATGTGCATAGACATGCACTAATACTTGGGGGTAAGCAGCCACTCAGTTATTGTACACACACTCATGCAGGGATATGCATAGATACACACATTTTAAAACACACAAACACACACACACACACACACACACACACACATACTTGTACTTCTATCTTTGTGAGGACACTCTTTGACATAATGCATTCCCTAGCCCCTTACCCTAACCTTAACCATCACAACTGAGTGCCTAACCCTAACCCTGACCCTGACCTTAACCTAAACCTAACTCTAACCATATCTCTAAAACCAAGTCTTAACCCTCAAAATGTGATTTCAAAGTGTCTCAAAAAGTGAGGACCGGCCAAACTGTCCTCACTTTCCCAAAATGTCCTCACTCTGTTAGTAAAATACTTTTTTTGGTCCTTACTATCTAGCAAGTACAAGTACACACACACGCACACAAACATTCGAGGTCCCTGCCAGAGTGTGACTGATTGAATTCCAACCTTCTCCGTGTCTGCAGGCCAAAGGCAGCAGCAACCGCTGAGCAACGCACATTTTACTGGTCTCGCTGCCTGTATCAGTGTGTGCGTGCCTGTCTGAGTGTGTGTGACAATATCACTGATATATATGTGTGTATTATTTATTTTTATGCCTGGAGAGGCACATATTTTGAATGTACAGGACAATAACTCCAGTAGCATGTCTGATTTATGCAGTGCTTACACCCAATTTTGCCATTTCACCTGACCATGTGCAAACTCATGGTGCTCTCATTGTTCCTGAAAACATTTCGTCAGCCTCTTACGAAGATATTCTGCATTTCTTTCATGTAATTTGTGCAAATATTAAAACAGTTTGGTCATTTGTAGCATGAGCTTCTTTTAATACTACAGTTCAAGCAACAAGATTGTCATTATGCAATCATGAGTAATCACGAGTCCCAGGTCAAAACGTGATGGAAAAGCCCTTAAAGCAGCATTTAATTAATCAGACTCTTAAACTCTTCTCTGACAACTAATCAAATCAAATCAGACAATGAAGGGGTCTCAGCCTATTAGAATTAGCTGTCCTAGTTACCTCTTTCTTGTTCTCTTCCAGCTCCACTGAGCAAACTAATCACTGACATATGCAGGTGTTTTGAGGGGCAGCGGCTCAATTAAAATAATTTGAGGACCACTGGCCCGACCACATCTTACAGAGGTTCATAGTTAGGGTTAGGGTCAGGTGCCCGGATTGGCCCAATTTTCATTGAAAATACATGATCAGTAGATCAGAATTGACGCTTCTAGTCACCCGATCACCTTAAAACTGATCCCCTGTGGTTAATACTCTGTCAGCGGCTAAGAGAAGCACTGTGTGCTGTGCAGTCTAGTCCCACCTCCTGCACGACAGGCCACTGAAACAAAGCAACACGTTGGCTGTGTGGAACTTTTGACAAAGTGTTTGAGACTGACATAACGTACTCCACGCTCTTACTGGTCTGTGCAGGCTTGTGCTGCTGACAAGGTCTCCTCTTTCCCCTCTCAGAGGTGGTGGGAGTTTGGGAGGTGGACAGGGAGTAGTTTGACCACAGTAACAATAACACACTTCTATCTCTGCACAGTGTCAGTATTATCCATGCAAATGCAGGGCAGATTTCATATGATGATGTAACTGATGACTTTGCATGAAGGAAAGCAAGACAGGTCAGACTCTAGATGGTAGCTGTGCAATTTAAAATGTGTGTGTCTTGTTTGAAATGTGCTGCTGTAAAAAAAAAAAAAAAAAAAAAAAAAGATTGCTATCGGCTGTGGATCAGCCTATCTCGCTCATTGATGAAAAAATATGATCAGGGTATCTCTATTCATAGTAGATAACAGCTGTGTCCTTTCCCATGTTATATCAAATGAATGTATGTTTGTAATATAAAGCATCAGTCCAAATATAAAATGACTCTCATTATAAGGAAACCACTTCTTTTCCAACACCTGCTTTTGGATAAAT
This sequence comes from Trachinotus anak, assembly GCF_046630095.1. Lineage (NCBI taxonomy): Eukaryota > Metazoa > Chordata > Actinopteri > Carangiformes > Carangidae > Trachinotus > Trachinotus anak. Next base: position 24,561,254 of record NW_027273872.1, read on the forward strand.
ACATTTTAAAAACACAAAAGTGGTGAGGGGATTTTCTCTGGCATTTCACAGCCTTTTGAGATACTCATCACAACATTGAGTGAGAGAGGTAGTTCTTGGCAGTTAAGTACTTGATTCTGTTCCCAGTCTGCATCTCCAGTAAAGATGTCAAGAGTCACTTTAGATTTTCACTTGTCAGGACCTTGTCTGTGGCAGCAAAACGTGCTACTCAGGATCAGTATCAGAAACTCCTGTGGGTTAAAAAGAGCTAACACTGTTAGGGCTGATTAATGCTTAAGAGCACAATATACAGTAAATAGAAAGCCTGCTAACTGTAACATTAAGGCCAAAAAACAACCCATAATGCAACACTCTTTGTAGGAGCTGGTGTTAAACTGGTACACTCTCCATTCAAAATATCTGCTGATGTAAATGAGCGCAAATGTCTAGTCCTCAAATATAATAGTCCCCATCTTTTAATGTGTTATTGAAATGTAATGTGTAATCATATACTCAGGCCAATGTGAGAGAGAAGAACTGAAAAAGATGATCAACTGACCCTAACTACAGCATCTCATTTGTGCTCGTGGTAGCTACTGTCTCTGAAAGCTAGCTTGACTATGAGTTTCTCTCATTTTCGTGGGAGTGATGGTGTCCTGTTGACTAAGGCTGAGGCTTGTCAAGAGGAGAGGGTGGGAGCTCTGAGATCAGTTATGGTAATGCAGCATGATACACATGTGCAGACATGCAGAAACTAAACTTGTGCATTAGTAACTGCAGTCTTTTCTACGTAAGCATAAATAGGCAGAAGGACCAATTAAACAAGCAAATTACACTGTGATGTATAATATTTGTGCAAGAACTGCAGTAGGTTTGAGACGGCATGTTGTTAAGTTGTGCAGCTCCTTTCAGGCGTCACTCAGTATGTAGGTTGCGTGTGGAGCAAGAGAGATAGCGATGATGGTGGCAACTGCGAGCAGAGAGTTAACTAGTTAGTTGGAAGTTAGCAGTATAGCTGTGAGCTATGACCACTTCAGGCTATTTGTCAGTAAATAAATGCTGAAAACCAAAGTCCCCGTGTCTCCCCTGTGCTTCCATACAGTCCAGAGGATGAGCCAGGGAAGGTTAACAACACCGAGGCTGGAAAATGCAGGAGTCTGCATTGTCATTTTTTCTCTATATTGTGTCAGTGTCAGTTAAGTGGAATAATCCTGATACTTCTTCAGCCAGGAAAGAGTGCAGAAAGGTGAACATGCCCAGGCAGAGTGCAGCAAGACGCAGCAGAGAGACTTTCAGCAAAGGACAGAGCTAGCTGACTTGACTTTACTGTCATGAAAAGGTATGTTTTAGTCTGGTCCATATTATTATTATATATATATTATCATATATTATTCTCATTGGTGTAGCAAACAGCTTAATTTCACACTGAGACTGAGTTATCATTCAGGTCCTTTTTTTTTTTTTTTTTTCCTTTAAAAAGAATCATATTACTTTACTAATGCACATAACAGTAGCTAAACAGTTACATTTGAAGACTAACAGTTACAACTCACTGACCACAAAACCAAACACAGCCTCCATGTGTGAGATCTAATTAACTGATTATTGAAAACCAATTAAGTACTAAATAGTCATACAGTGTCACATCACTTTCAGGCAAATGTGCAAACTGACCCAGAGGTGCCAATTTAATCATCTGTATGATGCTACTAAAGAACAAATTATAAAAAGAGAAAAGTGTGTGTTTGGAGTTCCTCCTCAACCCAGTCTCTAAAGGAGAGATAAATGCCAACAGATAAAACAAAGATATCATTGCTCATTCAACATCAGCTTGGCAGGCTTACTCATGACAAGTGATGATTCATAATTAGGCAAAAAGTAATCGTAATGATAATATATCCCTTTGGTTCAGAAGGGCACTTCAGGAAAAAGGCCACAGAGGCGACATCCAAAACCATTTCAACCACAATAATTGGCACATCCCTGAAACTAATACATTGGTCCATAACCCTTTTGTGCATCCTCATTCACGGGCAGATGGGTCATCAGCCTTCTTCACCTTCACTGCATCAGTCAGCCAGAGGCCTGATGGGGCGCAGGGACAGTAATTCACAAGACAGCCACTGAATGAATGAATACCCCATCTTCCTCATCATGACCTCTAGCTTGTTTTCAGATTCAATCCATTACGGCTTATGTTTGGTCCCATTTACCAGTCCCCATTCCCGCTGAAAGCAATACTGACCACTGACCACTTCAGCTGTAGATTGATTTGCAGGACGCCTGGGGGACAGAGAAGACACAAAAAGACTGATGACTCAATCTCCATAATAACCATGGCCCAGTTTAATTTGCTTTCAATTCAATCAGCTCCTTCACTTACTAAGTCAATCGTTTTTCCCCAAAAATTCAAAACGCCTTTATGCTTGAGCGGCTTGTCACATCTAAACATATTTAGAGGTAACTGTGAATGAACACTGTGTCAAACGCAAAGGAATTTAAGGGGAAAACCAAGTAATTAGAATGAATAGAGTGGACATTTCATTTGACAGAAACCTTGTCATCTCTGCATGGTTTTGTTTGGTAGGTCATTCTAGTGAAGGTGATTGGGGTTGAGAGGACTAGTCCATCATCAACTTTACCTCCAAACAGCTGGGCAGTAATTCACCACAGAACATGTGTACAGACCTTTTCTTTGTGGCACAGTAAAGGATATTGTGAATATAAAAGTTACACTTAAAGGGGTGATGCTCAGTGTAGTTTGGTGGACACTGCTTCTCATACTAACCACTGAACTGTTAAGTGGTTTTCCTACAATGTTGTCAGAATGGGAAAAAATATAAAATTTGCAATTATTCTGAAATGCTGAAAAGTTTGTTTCTCTAGTTACACCAGAGAAACAAGCTAAATTATCTGGTTTTGTTAAAAACTGAAAGTCATTTTGAACCTGTTACAGGTTCCCATGAAAAGGTGTCAAAAGAGGATATTGTATTCTATGTTTTACATGTTGTTGAGCCCTCTGAAGCAAATGTATCAGTATTTTTTGGGGCTGTATAGATAAAATTAACCTGACTTGACAAATGCGACCTTAGAATTAAAACTTTTTTTTTTTCTCACAAATGTTATTTTTATTTATTTTATTTTAATATTATTTTGATTTGACTAAAAGTTTTCTAAATTGTATTTCTAAATTAAAGCACAATGCAAAATGTTGTCTGTTTCCTATTATTGTATTGTAACTTCAGTCAGTAATTATTACATTGTGTGTATTAAAACAGTATAACTAAACTGTCAACTTTGTTTCAAAGAAAATCCTTCATTTTTGTCTTGCCTCAACAGAATTATAAGAATTAAAATTATAAGATTCTTTGCTTTTATTTCCCTACAATATATATATATATATATATATATAAATCAAATCTATTACAGTTAATCCTGGATTTTATTTAGGCATGTCGACCAGTAGTTGTGACTGCCCTGTCATTTTGCCACAAGATTTATGATTTTTTTTTTTTTTTCAACTGCAACAAGTTCAGCAGCTCTAAGTAACTGACACTGTCAAGATTCCAATTAGGACACAGGGAAAAACTAAGTGTCTACTGCCATACCGGGGGATCTGTGGTGCTGTGCTTAAGCACAGCTAAACAGTAATCTCAAATGGCACCATGTTCACAGCAACAATGTCAACATACTAATGCTTAGCAGCTTTGTGTGTTTGGACAGAACTGGGTGTGAATTTTAGAGGCAGTGCGACTGCATACAAATTTAATGTAAAGATACAATTAAGTCGCAAAATCACCAGAGGCAAGTTCACAATGTTTCAATGTGAGAAAATATTTGCACTCTTCCTCAGGTTTTTTGCTTCTACCCTATGGGCACCCTTAAGATTTTTTATGGCATGGCAATCCTTTGAATATCTGTCAATATCTTTTACTCTGGTGGACCAGTGGCCCAACATTTCCATCCAAACCACATATTCTTGAGAAATACCCCAAAACTTTTGACAAGGCTTTCAGGAAATAGCAAAATGTTTAATCAGTACTGTGGTAGACTAAAAGGAATACCTGGCTGTCTTTAACAGTGGAAACGATGTCCAGTCCAAATTTAAGAGATTTCTCTCACCGGTTGTGCCATCAAACTGATGCAGTCAAGTGTCCTACTACTCCCATCCACTGAGTACTGATCTGTATATTGCCTGAGGGGCAGAATGGAGAGCAGATGAAGACAGAGACTAGATAAATTACCCATCTCCATCACAACGACCTGAAGGGTCAAACCAGTGACCTCAAAACAGAAGAACATGTGCTCCCATAGCTCATTTGGATGGATTGAGCCAGAATCTGTCTTGGCTTTGGGTTTCAAGTCATACTACAGAAGCTAAGTGGGGTAGAGCACACTGACCGATCACTACCCTGGCCTTCAAACCTCCAAACTATTGATTTGTATGAAGCCTGAGGGACAGAGAAGACAGTAATTGACGACTTGCTAGACAAAGGGCTTATTACCATCAAGTGAATGTGGTGGGTCAAATCACAGAGCTCCAAGAGACACGGTTCAGCAGCAATTCTCTTTAAGTACTATCTAACTGTATCTTATCTCTAAAAGAAACCAGACAGATTTAAGCTATCTTTCTGTGAATTATAATGGCGGCATTCGGTAGTAGATAGAATAGTCAGACAAAAGTTTAATACTTGCAATGAACACAATCGCTTTCATAACCTCTGAAGAACCCTCTAACCATGAAAATCTATCTGAGGAATGGGCAGTACAATAAATCTGTTGACAGCAGTCTCTCTGCTGAAAGCAGCAATGATTGACAGGGAGTAGAAACTTTACTTCTTCAACTAGTTTGACAGAAAAGAAAATTTCATGAGAAACGAGAAACTCTTCATTCCCTTCCCTTCATACTTATCAACTGTAGCAAAACTAAATATTAAACCAAATTCTAAGTTAATTAGATTTAGTTTACACTGTACTCTTTTGAGCACAGTTCTGGAAGAGGGTTGTGTTGGAGAGTCAACTGATGCACATGAACCCTGCAGAGAGAAATTTTATTCGTACGCAGCAAAACTTCAGCATTTGAAGTTGAATTTCCTGTCCAAAAATGTAATTACATGCTAATTAAATTGCTTTGTATATTTATCTCATTTTTCACTGTCTTAGTGACTACACTGCGCAGTATCCTTTGATCAGCCATACTGTTCCATGATCACATTCATTGCAATTACATCTCATTCGTAATGTTTATATGAAAAAAAAGAAAGGCAAGGAATTCTGAGCCTTCTTTTGATTTGAATTGATTAATCAACCATTTTGTGGAGTTAATTACTTTTAGTACACCTCAAAATGTGATTTAGATGGAGAGGAGACAAAAGAACGTGTGTAGACATATGCACATTCAGGCTGATTACTTTTGAAAAATGCTATTGAAACTTCTACTCAAAACAACTAGCTCCATGTACAGTGATATAACTACAAATGCTGTGGTTAAAATGGGAAAAAGAAAGTTTCTGTTGATCTACATGATTTTTACAGTTAAGCAGTTTTAAAATATTGATTTCAGTTTAACTTTCTGGAGTCTGAGCTGATGTTTAGCAACTGTGCCCCACCAAGAAATAAGAATATTCTTTATTTCTGTTACTATTTCTTGATCCAGACCAGTTGCCTAGCAACCAGCAGAGACTCCAGGAAGTTATCAGTGTTTTCCATTGTTTGTAGTCTTTGTGCTAAGATAAGCTAAAAGGCTGTAGCCTTACCAGACAGACAAGAGAGTGGTACAACTTTTCTCATGCAACTTACCACAAGAAAGCGAATAAGTGTATTTCCCAAAATGGTAAACTATTGCATTAAAGGGGTTTTGCTGGAAAACTTTTGTAGCTCCTGAAGGGGCTGAGTGAAATCTGATAAATTACCTTCTTGAGGCTAATGGCTCACAACTACATTAGCGGCTACTAGCTTAACATACTCAATTCTCTCATCATATAACTGTTGGTGCTCATGTTTTTGTGGGTTATGTTGGCAACAGGTTTTGACAAGGAAGAAGTATGCTTGGAACAAAGAAAATCTCCTCAAAAACTGTCCATCTTGTTATATTAGTAGAATGTTAAATGTCCTTAGATGTGTCTTGCTAAAAGAGTACTTCGCCGATTTACCAAACAAAAGCACAGTCTGAGGTGTTCTGATGATGATGATGAAAATAACAGATGAGGCAGGGACATAAAAGGAAAGTGAAGTTTTCTCCAACAACTCTAGTGTGGCAGTAGAGTGTATTATCACACCTCCACCATCGCCACTTACCAAGTGAGGTCTTTCAGTGAAAACCACTGATAATACCAACATTTAGTGAAATTTGTGTTTATTTTTGTTTAATATAATTTGACCATGATTTTAATGGATACCTGCAAGCTAGAGATGAGTATTTATGTGGCCATGGTAATTACAATTAATTAACTGAACGCTATATTTTCATGTGACACTATACTATCAATTTCATGTTTTCTGAGTTTTTTGGAGATTGCTGTTGTGCCTCTAAGATGGCACAAAGTTACAAATATGCCTCGTATTTGTAACTTTGTGCCATCTTAGAGGCACAACAGCAATTAATACTAATGACCCAAAGGTAAAACTGTTACAAATCATATCATCGTACAATAATAATTTGATCAAAGAACTCGTTTGCCAAAAAGTCAGGGTATTCCTTTAATCAAGTAGCATGATGGCTTATATCCAAGGTCTCTAATGGACAGGCATTTGGCACAGTTTCAGCAATCTGTGACAGCTGAGCTAATTCTTATTCTGGCAGAGGAATAGTATTGAAAGACCAAGAAGACTTTCAATGTGGAATTGTAGACCTCTAATTTTGTTAAGATGGTATGAGTTGATATTAACCACTGGCTCACACTCAGCAAATGATATGTGTCTTTGGATGACAGTAGTAGAAGATTCTTTGAAATGATAACAAGCATCTAAACCTTTTGGTCACTCTAACCAGAGGCCTGTTTGGAATTATGATTTTTTCCCAATTATTGATCATCTCTTTGTTAAGCAACCAGAAGGCAAATGCAACACTCAGCAAAGTCTTGACCTTGCAGTGTATGTTCTCCTCTTATCATCCACTCACATCTGTGAAAAGAATTTGCTGTATTCTGCAAAGGAAAATGATAAGACATTCCAAAAACATGACACTGTCTGCTGTCTTAGTTGATCATGTGGCCCTTGTCTTGCTTGTCGCAATGGCCCACGAACCATTAGACTAGAGAAGCTAAAACAATACAAGCCAGACAAGATAACTGTGCCAAAACCGGATATATCCTTTTCAGGTTCTTGCAAGAATGTAGATCATATCTGGCTCATATGTGGAGATCTTTTGATATGTAATCTTAGAGTACCATGATCCGGGCATGTCCAGCCCAGATTTAATTAAAAATGGGTCACAGTTTGAAATATCTGGGCAGCTACAGCTCTGGATTCTGGGGTATTTTACGCAATGTAAAAACTAAACAAGTGTTCGCAATGGTATTTTTGAACATGCTAGCAGGGTGGCTCCCTACATGGCAATATAGGATTGTTTGCCAGTTGGTCCATCACGCTGGTCCAGACAATATCAACAACTATTGTCCTTTGGCCTCAGAGGATTAATCTTGGTGGTAATCCTTTAACTTCTTAAAACACCACTGGGAGGTTGACATATGCAGTTCTGCATGAAATAGCTTGACAACAATTAGATTAATAGAGTACTGCAGGAATGAGTCCTAAAACCTGGAAATTAGTTAGCATTTTAGCACTTCCACTTCCCTCATCCCAAAACCTCATCCCAAAAGGGTTTTGTGCTGGGGTTTTTCGTTAGATGGCTGAAGTAAGGTCTGTGCTTAACACAAACTGAAGACATTAATTTGTTAAGATTATCTTACTTAGCAAAATGTGAGATTGTAAAATTTTGCTTGTCAAAGACCTTATTTTTCCAAGCCAATGTAAAAATCCCATTGGGTTTTTGTCAAGGGAACCAGGATGATGCCTACTTCCAGGTTGGCCAACAAAAACATGTAATATAATGGGGTCAGAAAAACTATGAATTTTACATAATGATTACTTCACCACACTCAGTTCTGAAAGACATACCAGCCTTTGGACCACTGGAATACCTGAATAAATAGTTTTAAAGTCTTTCCCCTTTCTCCATTTTTGTATTCTAAGTCTTTATGGATCTGTGAGGTATGTGGCCAAGGTTACATTCCCTATGATGTCACTATGATTTAACAATTAAAATGTTCCCAGATTAGCGCACCATGTGTCTCCTTTCTGTATGCATATGGCCCTACAAGCACCTCTTCAATGACACCTGATACAGACAGCTCCTCCATTCCCCTGTGCATTTCCATCTTTTCTTCTTTAACCTCAATCCAACCTGAGCCTGCCAGTGCTTTCTGCATTGAGGAAAAGACAGAGGCCAACCAATAAGCTGGCTGGCTCTCCCTGCATTATAAAAGGACAGAACCCTAGCGCTAATTGGTTTTCATTTTGATCTCGGCAGCCTTTGAATAAGTCTCCCACCCCCCCGGGTAATAGAATGGCCCTGACCACTTTAATTACCCGCTACCGTGGAAAGAGAGCACGAGTCGGAGAAAGAAAAAGAGAGAGAGGGCAAGAGATGGGACAAAAGAAAAGATGATGGGATGATGGGAGAAAAATACAGTCGCTGGGGGCTGAGTGAGAAAGAGAAAGAAAGAGAGAAGAGGGATTGATGCTGTAGGTATAGGAATTTGACCAGTGTGCATGACCACAGCCGTAACCTTGTTTTCAGTGTGTGACATGTCCCATACACTGATGTTAGGGTCACTGTGCTTACAGGTTTCAAGACTGGCAGAGAGAGAGACAAAAAAGGAGAGTGGTTAAAAGCTGAAGATGCATGCATTTACCAGAAGGGTTGGGTTGTATACACTCTGACTCTCTAGTGAATTACTCTTTTTATATTTTTGCTGAGAAGTTCATTGAACTTTGGGAACTGGATGTGTAGCGAAATAAGTTTAAAGGGGCTGACCATGGTTTTCACTTTGGAGCGGGTGGTAGCGCTTGTTGACTTTATAATCCAAAAGGTTATAATATGTCCTCTAAGCAGTGCTACATGTGCACGGCAGATTGAAGGTTACAGTGAGTCGCTATCGGAAAGTGAGGAGACTAGCTAGAACAGGTTTGGGCTAGCTGGTTCGCATGCTAACTTCAGAAGAAGAAAATAAGTGGTGGAAACAAGAGTCAACATTGGCGTTGCTTTCCACCACTGGAGACAGTCCTTGGAAGTAATTGAATTGATACTGAACTTGTAATGTTTCTCCTAGACTGGTTGTTAATGCGAATGCAAATGTAGCAATAGTAAAGCTTTAAAATAACTTCGCTAAGGATCTACTTACGTGACAATAAGTTATCATATAGTTATCTCAATAATAATGAATGTTACAACAATGCTAACATCCTGATGTTTAGTAAGTTTTGTTCACCATCACCATTTTAGTTTAGTTAGCATGGTGACATTTTCTGTACCTAATTTAGAAATATGAGAAAAGTATGACCTGCTGGTGGCACTGCATGAAAAGTCAGGGGATTACCAAATCCTTCAAATGTATCGTCTGGATAGCGTGGTTATCTGTAATACATTTCTTCATGATCTACCTGCGTTGTAAAGATAATTTACTTGAAAACAAAAATTACATCCTCAAGTTGGCACTAAAAGAAAAGTCACCAATGTCAGTAGGATTCAACTTCTGGAGACCATGAATGTTCATCCAAAATTTCATTTTCAAAATTTTAACTACATTTGGTTTTTTTCACAGCGGACATTGTAGCTTCAGCATCAATTCCGCAGGTAACAAAAAGTCACACAAAAGAAAATAATGACAAAAAGTTGCTTGGCTAAAGTCCTATCAGCATGATCCCTTCAAGGCAGCAACAGGATGGTGATGGAACACAATGTTCGTTTAGGCAGAGCACTGAGGCCGGATTTGCATCAGCTAGATTATTTGAGAGCTCCCCCCAAAAGCAGAGCCCCTTCCCACCAAAAATAATCATATAACAATGTAGGTTATGTATTATATCCTATCATTTCTACACCTGTTTATTCAATGTATTTTTTATGTATTAATTTATTTAACTTGTATACGTGTATCATTCTGCTTATGTCATTTCAAATTGTTGTTGTCAACATTACACTACCACTTAAATCTGTCACAATATCCTTCTTTTTTATTAAAAGTTTAGCTATTTATGAAGGATTCAAAAGGATTGCTATTGAACCTCAAGCCTACATGTTGGGGTATACGCCCATGGGTACATGTATGTTTGTGTGCTTTGTGTGCTTTGTGTGTGTGTGTGTGTGTGTGTGTGTGTGTTCATCACCAGCACGTGTGGATATTAGCCTTGGATGCTGATATTGGTGGCTTTCAGGCAAGGTCAATGGGCCATAGCTTCTGCCTGAACGTCTACTATCTTATCCAGGGAGCAATAGATCATTTCAGGAAGAGAGAGCACGAGCGAGTGAGCCAGGGTGTGTGCAGAAAGAGAATATTACATTTTGATCTTGAGGTCAATAGGGCACTGCTCTAAGGTATTTTCTTATCCCTGGACCTACAGAAACTGCAGAAGAAGAAAAAAAAAAACATCTTTGTTGTCATGTGAGGATCCATCAGTTACGCTCAAGCCTGTGACTGACTCATTCAGGTCCCAAGCCATGCGTAGGGTTTTTACCAACTGTATCCGTGTAAAATAAAATGCTAAAATGCTGCGTGATGCTACATGCTGTGAATCCCTGTGAGCTGCTTTCAACAGCAGTTTTCATTTGTTCTACTCTTTTGTCTTTTGAAGTGTCATTCACAAGCTGAATGGCCTCTGAGATTATGTTTGTAAATGACACTTGATGGACTAACCCCAGACCGCCTCACTGATTGTCCCAAATCAAAGGACACTGGTTATATCACAATACAGTGGAATAAAAAAAATAATCTTCAAAGAAGTCAACTTTTCTGAGTTTCAATACTTAATTCAGATTGCTTGTAAATGCTTATCAGGAGTTTTGAAAGGTGTTCTTGTGCCTGGGGTATCTCGAGTGTGCTCCACCTTTTAGTTCAAGCACAAAACAAATCACCAAATTTGAGTCGACTCATTTGCATTTTTGCAGCATCATGTGTCAATCAGTCTCGAGAAAGCACAGAGAAGTCGGTCTAATCAGTTCTGCAGCACGCTGCTGTCAACTCCAATCTACCCCATGGTGATGTAAAGAAGAAAATAAACCCAAATTTTGTTTGCTAATCTACTGAGACTGCAGTGCTACCAAAAGCTTCAAGTTGCTCTAATCTTTTACAGTCCCACCCACTCATCTCACAATAAACACTGAGTAAACGCTGCACTCTCCTTCATTTAATTCCTCTTTAGTCATTGCAGGAAGTTGTAGATGAAGAGTAGAAGAGAGGTCTTTGGCTTGTATCCTAGCAGGACAACCAAATAAAGTGTTCACTTATGAGTTTGTTTCTTCCACATCTCTATCCTTCATATCTCCCTTTATTTTCTTCCCCTTTACTACCCACATAAAAGCTTTTGAAGCCTCTTTCATGCATTTATACATTTGCATTTACATACATCATCAAAGACACTTATTTATTGTTCATTTTTGTTGTTGTATGCTATTATTTTCTGTTATTTCCATAGTTTGGGGCATTCTTTCTATCCATTATGAGTGGTGGAGGTGTGGACTTTGGTGATGATCTTCAGCTTGTCACAAAAAAATAAATGAATAAAAAAAATAATAAAAATAATAAAAAAAGATAAAAGAAAGCAAGATCCAGGCAGGTTTTACAAGCCTTTTTGTATATGCTATTTCAGGAATGCACCCACCTTACTGCAACGACTGGGATCTGCTGCTGTGTGTTTCCTGACAAGAGGTCACCGCGCTACCAACATATTCAGCCTGTCCGCAGGTAGAGCTGATATTAGTTCATTTTGAAATAGTGCTTGGCTGCTTCAGCAGGTTTATCAGTTGATGCTGATAATTCTTGCACTTCAAATTTATCTGACTTTCAGCAGTTATTCTTCAGGTCCATCTGTGTATCACGAAGCTGTTTGTACAAGTTAGATATCTCCCAATTTATTCCTGAGTGTTTCTTAAACTCAACATGTTCCAGTTTGCTTTGAGAAATATTCCAAATCTCCATTTTTTTTTCTTTCATTGTAATACTTAGACTGATCCTCTGCATTTTTATATGCCATCTGGTCTCTGGTTTCTTGGTAGGCCAACTGACTAGGCGTTACTCCATTGTTTGCTTCTTTCTCAAATTTTTTTTGTAATCACTCCAAACAGCACATTCAATCCACTACCTCAAAAATCTGGATATACTTTAAAGTCCAAATTTATATTCAGTACTGACACAGATCAGGGAAGGATATCTCGGGAGCACATCACTACTCAGCCAGAGGTCCTCCATTTAAAAAAAGAAAAAAAAAAAAAATTGTAAACATGATGGCGGTGACAACAGCTCAAAGGAAGAGGGTGGCTGCCACTTGTGAATGCACTCAACTCTTTTGTGTGCATGAACAGGCATCAACATAATAAATAGTTAATGTGAATAAGCAAATATATAAAAGAAAAACATACTGTTGAACAACCAAAAGAAATTAAATAAATGAAAATAAATTGCCTTTGGCCAAAACAGTACATATTCCCATTTAAGGGAAAAATGATTACAAACTTTGGACGTAGTCAAAGCAGTCAGTTCCTTCCAAAGATTTCTGGAAAAGGTGCAGTCCCAAAATAAATGTGTAACAGTCTTCAAAAAATGTAACTAGGTTTTATTGTTTTTACAAATGTTGTCAGGTACTGACTTGTAGGATAACATGTCATAATTTCAAAGAAACCTCTTTTACTTTGTTATAAACCAGGAATCTGCGCAGCAGCATCCAAACATTTTCCGACAAATAAAAAAAGTCAAGAATGTGCTTGACTCTTTGCTGCTGCCGTCAGAGTTGTTGATGGTGCCACTGTGTGACCATGGCAACCACTGAAACCACACAGAGGGAAATGATTTTACTAGTGTCTGAGTTTGAAGAAACAGCTCAACATAGAGAAGTTTGATCAGCCTGTCTTGAGCAGTAAACAATGTTTATGGTTTTAGTTACCAAAACTACTAATGCTGTATTCCCAACCATTTCCTCTAGTTTTCTATTTGACTACGCATGTGATGAGTAGGTGGACAGTAGCAGCCTCTCACATATGGAATAGGTCATTAGCAGGATGTGAGGTAGCCATGGCTACAAATGTGTGTCCCACTGGCACCAAGTCAAAATACAAAACACTGACACCACCGGGCAGCAGACACAGAGGTATCCACTTACTGCCTGAAAGCAGCCTACTTCTCTGTACTCCTTGCCCCTACCCTGATCTCCACACCAGCCTGCATGGCTGGTGTAGTGAAAAAGCAAAGCTTCGCTGTAACCACTGAAGTTTGTTGCCTGTCGGCCCCTGGATTCGTCTCGCCAAACAAACCAAGGTTGCCCGACAATAAACCACCCACAGCAGAGATCCACGCTCTCTCTCTCCTCTCCTGTGAGCCCGGAGCCTTCAGCTCATCCCTCCATGTGCTCGAGTTGCCTCAGCGACTTAACTTCATGTTTTGTTCATTATATACCCTCACTAAATGCAGCATCCAATTGCTACGTCTGGTCAAAGACTTCCCCTGCCTGAGCACTGAACATCCGCTGTTCACGTCCTGCTGAGAGCTCTGATGGACTGCTGAGCTTCTTGCCTTCAGCTGACCTGCATGATGGACCCCTGCCTGAGTTGTGGAAGACAGCCCACAGACTGCACAGTCGTCCTGCCATCAGCCCTCTCTGCATGCGACCATAAATACGGTCCATTCATCATGATTTGTTTATGCGGCGTTTGAGAAGTCTTCTTCCTGGAACTAATCCAATGACCACCCTGAATTATCATATATTCTGCTTACCTAAACCTATGTTACAGTCATGGATCACTCCTGCTCTTTCACCTTTGTTTCTAGGTTCTTGTTTTTTTCATCTGTGAAAACAAGACCTTTTTTTTTTTTTTATTGGTCTTTCTTTTCTCTTCCCGAAAAAAAGGGGAAAAAGTCATATGTCTCAAAAAACAAAACAAAACTGAGAACAAATGTACAGAATCCCTGAAAGGCAAGTGAAAATGTTTTTTTTTGGCCAGGATCACTTTTCTAATTAACTGAGATTGTTTTTCCTTCAAGGATCATGAGATCTTTCTTTCATTGTATAGATGTTCATTTTTACAGCAAATACTTTGCAACTGGATGGATAATGACACAACAGCCGAAATCTAGGTGGAGATGTGTGCAGTGATCCATAGCTGCTATCTGCCTCAGTTTGTGGTATTAAACTAAATAACTTTTCCAAATGTCACTCTAACATCACTTTCAACAGTTTCTTAGATGTTTGTTTACACCACTCCATTAAATTGTGAAAGGATGTCTGTGGGTCAGGATTAACCTTGGTCACATTGTGCACGGCGGAGATGCTTACTGTATCTCGTGAGGAGTAGATTAAACTTTTATTCATGGAGTCACTGCTGTCGTCTCCTCCTTGTCGTCCTCCTCACTCCTCTCTTTCTGTCATCACTTCACTTTTTTGCCATTTCTTTCCTTTCCATTCCATTCCGCTCCTGTGCTACCACTTCCCTTCAATTCACCCTCCTCTCCTCCTCTTTTCTGTCCTATTTGTAGATGTCTGTCGGCTTAAACTATTTTGGAGGGTATTTTGTGTGTTGTTTGTGTGTGTGTGTGTGTGTGTGTGTGTGTGTGTGTGTGTGTGTGTTCAGAGGGGTGACTTAAGTTTGAAGCGAAATATTTCTACAAGGCTTGTGACCTTAGAATTTCAATTGCACTCACTGCAAGTTCATATTTGCACACACACACACACACACACACACACACACACACACACACACATTCTCTCTTCTGTCAAACATGGTCTGTCCTGTTTTCATGCCTGTGCATTACTCCTCCCTGTACTTTGTGGTGCTGGTTTTGTTTATGCCAGCAGCGCTTTCCACTGAACAGTAGACCTATGTTTGTGTGTGTGTGTGTGTCTGTGTTGGTGCATGTCTTTTATTGTATTCTTGTGTGCCTCTCAGTCTTTGCATGTGAATAAGTTCTTCTGTGATCATGTGTTTTTGCAAAATCTTTTTGTGTGCGAGTGTCAGTGTATTTGCATTTGATGCATGTGTGTACAGTATTTGCCTGTGTCATTCCATTAAGATTCAGACAAATTCAGCTTATACAAAAAAAAAAGGATATCTGTAAATATTAAAATCATTGGCCAAAATATAACCTCACATGACACAGAACCTGCTCCTGGATCCTCCATGAGAATTTCTGAAATGCACTTAAGGGACTGTCTATATTTGAAGAATCAAGACAATGTATAAATATTTCTCTTTGAACTCACACTGATAAATTGATGAGTAATGGTGTTACATTTTTTATTTTATTCATTTATTTATTTATTTTTTTTGTCACATGAGGCAAAACTCTGTTAAAACTCATGGGATGACCCATGTGGCTGCCGTTCTTACCAATGGTTTACCAACTGGACCCTCATCACTCTATGTCAATTAGTTTGTGGAAATTTGATAAATTGTAGATCAATCAATAATCAGTCTCATTCACATTGAGAATCTGCAATCTGATTTCATGCTGGACACATGGCTATAGGAGTAGCACCAGTTAACTGCGAGGCTGATATCAATTAAATTAAATTATGAACAATAATGTTTGAGTGCATGCGTACATAGTTTCACATTCCAGGTGCACAGGAAAAGAAGAAAATGGCAAACAGCCTGGTCGACTGAAGAGCACAATGTTTGTGTATGACCACAAAATCATTTGCATGGTGAAACTAGAATTACTGCCTCATGGTTGTTCGCCTCCGCCAGCCAGTCCAGTTGCAGTTAACATGCATGTTTGTAGTTATGGCAAAAAAAGGTGTTTTGTGAGGTGACCTTTACCTTTGACCTCTGGCCAGAAAAGTCCAGTAAGTTCATCCTTGAGTCCAAGTAAAAGTTTGAAAAATTCCCCCAAGGCCTTCTTGAGATATCTTGTTCACCAGAATGGGATGGACGGATGGACAACCGGAAAATGTCTCCAGCCACGTCCGTCACTGGTGCAGAGGCATGAAAAACACCTTTATGACTGCACAGCAGGTCAAGAAGAAGAGGAAGAAGCCTCTCTAGCAAGGATAACACTGGTTTGGTGTGTGACTGTGTGTGTGTGGGTAACCTTGAGAAATGACAAAATGTTTCTTGTACAATGTGTCTCGCTTTTGCTCTCAAGATGCAAACCCCTGGTAAAACCCTGAGTAGAAAGGCCTTGGCTGCTGTTTGCAAAAACATACAACAGTTCTGGACCAAAGTTGTATGGTCTGATGAAACCTCTGACCAACCTCTGTCAAACTGATGGGAAAAGGAAAGTGTGGCGAGAAATAAAAACAGTTAATGACCCAAAGCCACCACCTCATCTGTCAAAGATAGCAGTGGTTCTCTTATAGCTTGGACATGTGTGGCTGCCAATGGAACTGGCACACTAGCATATATTGATGCTGAACTGGCACAGTGGTTTTTATTGATGATGAACTGGCACTCTGGCATTTTTTTTGCTGACAGAAGCAACAGAAGCAGTCTACCAGCTCAGATTAAACCAAATGCATGAGAAATCAAAAGAACAAAAAGGAATAAAGGAACAAATAACTCGGACACTGTCCAAATACTTCCAGGTTTAACTGTATATGTAATATAAAAACAGTGGGAGAAACTACAGGGGGTCAGTAGGGGTTCATAGGTTAAATCCCGATCTTTTCCCAGTTATAGATTCAAAGGGGCAGCTGTTCAACCAAAACACTGAACACTTTTTTCACTAGTTAAATAGTCCAATTTTGAGAAACAAGAACAACTTAGAAGGATACACTAACAAGTGCTTCTATCAGCTCTGCACCAAGGTTGAACTACAGAACAATTTTAAAGCCAAATACAGCCCAACATGTACCAGCAAAAAGCTATTTCCCTTTGATTCAGCAAACAACCTGAATAATATCATCGCCCGGCACAGCAGTGAGCGATATCTTAATTTCCACACTAGTCTTGATGCCAGAATACTCCTCGTCATGGCGCTCCAACAAAGAATTTCAGGCACTGCGAAACAGCCTGGAATTCTGCCAGGAGCACACAGCATCACTAACAAGGCAAAACAATGTCACTTCCCTTTGCAGCCTGTCACAATTGACAGCTGTGAAGGAAAACAGAGATATAAAAGAGACTATATTAGACCTACACGTGTGTAGCATGAGAGACAGTCATACTGTCATTCCTGAAAACACCCAGATGATCCTAAAATTTATAGACTTTTTTTATACAGGCATATACAGCATATACTGAATGTACACATGGTGTAATACAGACAATGGAGACTATCATTAATATTTCAATCAGTAATGGACCTGTCCCACCTCCTGCAAGTGTCTCAGTGTATGTTCTTCTCTCCCTGGTTCTTTATTGGTTGCAAAAGTGCAGTATTACCATTTCTAATGACATCTGTTCATATCAGTCTGACGGTTTTGTGTTGACTGTATTAAGTTACTGCTAATACTAACCCAAAATTTCCTTCTACTGCTGCTGAACAGTAAAAGCACTGAACTGGCAAAACACATTGCAGCTTTTATTGTGAAGCAGTCACACCAATAGTTATGTATTTGTGACAGAGGCTAATGGTCGTTGATCAAAAGTAACAGGAAACGGGAGCCTCGGTGGCTCACCATTAAGGCTTAGTCCTAACCGCAGCGGGACGGGGTTGGAATCCGACCTGCAGCCCTTTGCTGCATGTCATCCCCTCTCTCTCTCTCCCCAACTTTCCTGTCTCTCTCTCTTACTCTTCCTATAAATAAAGACATAAAAATCCAGAAAAAAAAGTAACAACAGGAAACAGCAGGACACAAAAACTGGAAAATAGCCATTTAAAAAAACAAAAACAAACAATTTGTCTGGCTGCACTGTAAACACACACCAATGTGTTTATGCTGTATTTCCGACAAAATAGCTGCTCAAGGAGTGTTTGTTGTAGAATCAAACCTCTTGTTACCACAAGGAACCATGGCTGTTGCCAAATCAAACAGGAATGGATAACACTCTCCAATTTGAAAGAGGCTATTTGTAAGTTTTCTGTGCTGCCAAACTTGGTTTCTTGCTACGAGCAGGTGGTGGTGATTGTTGCTTGACAAGAGCTTCGACCATCGTTGTGTTTCCAAAACAAGAGGTGATAATACTCCCTCTCAGCAGTGCTACATCTTCAGGGCAGACTGGAAGATACAGTGGGTCGCTATTGGAAAGTGACGAGAATGGCCAGGCATTATTTTCCACTGCTGGAGACAGCTCTTGGCGTGGAAAGTAACAAAGTTTGATGCCAAACTCGCAATGTTTCCTCTCGACTGGTAAGTAAACAACTGTTAATGCTATAATGGTGAAGTAGCTATAGCAAAACTTACAAATAGCTCCTTTAAGTAAGAATAGCTTGCGGAAGTGACTCACTTAATTATTGTCTTTGGTGTGTGGATTTTTTGACAAGGGACAGGTGGAGATATTTGTAGCTTGAGGAATAGGTGGTCCAAGTACCGTAGGGGGGCTACACAGAAAGCAGATAATCCCCTTGGAGATTCATCTTAGGAGGGGATGACTGGCTAAAGACAGAGGCAGACTGCTCCAAGGAGGCCTGGGTGGTGGTGAGAGTCACTCAGAAAGCAAACTTGATCAAATCGAGTCGGGACAAGTTTACGCCGCTCCTCTGACAGGTTGAGAAGAAAGTGAAAAAAGTGTACATAGATAATATCTAGCATAAAGACCGTCACGAAGTGTGATCACAATGACCAAAAGACCTCATTTCACA
This sequence comes from Trachinotus anak, assembly GCF_046630095.1. NCBI lineage: Eukaryota > Metazoa > Chordata > Actinopteri > Carangiformes > Carangidae > Trachinotus > Trachinotus anak. The sequence goes on from NW_027273872.1 coordinate 24,580,180, forward strand.
GGTGTCATCCATTCACAGCTTTTGGGAATCAATTTAATGATTCCTCTACATTTTGCATTTACCCTTGTCGGGGGAAAAATAGGTACCACATACACATTTACTGCCCTTTTATTAAAAAAAAACGGTGATAGACATTGGCTTTATTCAGACAGCAGTATTCAGTCACAGTGAATGGCAGGTAAATAGACATTGATTGCCGATAATTGTCACAGCACTCTATGGATTTGTGCGGGCCTTTAGAAAGGGCAGATGCTATCTTGGTCTCGACCATGGCTGAAACTAAATGGAGAGAAGCCGATATCTCACTCAGCTACATTCAGAACGGCACAGATAGATGAATGTCTCGTCTCGGGCACTTTGTGTATGTTTGTGTGTGTTTGTGAATGTCATCTCACTCAGTTGCACACATGACATTGGTGAGATAGACAAATGTGTTGCACTGTGCGTTTTTGTCTCGTTTTTTTGTTGTTTTTTTTTTTTGTTCGCCTTCCCGGTATTCATTTCTCTGTTACTCACATCTTCAGTCAGGCTGTCTTTTGCTCTCTCAGTGTTTCAATTTCTTTCCTGTTTTCTCCTCTGTTCTCTTTCTTTATTAATATATCAAACAACAGATCCACAGCTTACTGCCTATTGCCATTGTTGAAGCTACACAGAAAATCAAGCAGAGATAGGAGTGAGTGGGGAAACCATGCCTGCAGGGTACAATTCATTCCCGCCTCACAGATGCTTATCTACATCTTATATTTTTAGGTCACTAATGAGCCACATCTAAACAATGTTTCTGTGTATTTTTGTCAGCCTTAGAATTATGCAGTATCAACTATCACATGCTGTATGCATGGTATGAACCTCAGACTGTATAGAGAAAAGAAAAATAAAGACCTTGGAAGAGGCCTCTGTAAGGATCAGTCACTCAGAGGTTCAATAAACAAGAATAAAACAATCTCTAAGTCCTGTTATTGGCCTCAAGAATCTTTGTATTTTATGACACAAGCAATTGACTATGTGGTTCCCTACCTTTCCCAACTCATGGCCCACTTGAAACCCTCAAAAATGTTGACGGCACACATCCGAGCCCATAACAGTTCAAAGGTTAAATAATGCATTCTCAGAGCCCTGATATTGAACTTTGAACTTCAGGATTGAACTGAAATTACAGGAAGCTCAGTTTTTTCTTTCTGTCGCTCGATGATTCACCATCTGTCTCTTGACTCTGTTTCCTTTTATTTCTTCTGTTTCTAGCCGGCTACTGCTAACCAGCTGGCAACAACATAAACGTCATCATTAGCTTATCATAGTGACAGGCTTTTAATTAAAAAAAAATAAATAAATAAAAAGAAAGATGATTTTGTTTTAAAACATTTAAAAACATATTTATGTTTTTATTTATAATTTTTTAAAATCTTTTCAACAAAATTGCACTGTTTTGCAAAGTATTTGTCGGCCCACTTGCAATACCTTCATGGCCCACCACTGGCCCCCGATCCACAGTTTGGGAACCACTGGACTCCGAATTAAATTTTCAGATTTGATTATTTGACTGCAGACATGTTTAGGCAGTGAGGGTTCATTCCCCACATACAGCTGTTGTACCAACTGTGCACACAGGTAGCTGCAGCTAGTGTACGCAGTGTGACCCTGTGTATCTGGCTTATTCTGGGAGCTTCTCTTCTATTTCCGTTCGTCTCTGTTGAAGCATTTTCAACCACTTACATAGATGTATCTTTACCTCACTTAACTCTGCCTAAATCAAATGAAATTTGCTTGGATCCATTTGAGTATTATAATACTATAGTATTCCCTAACCAGAGTCAAAGCAAACCATTTTTAACCCAACATCAGTCGAAGTCGACCAAGTTGTCTAATGCTTGTTGTCAATATACCAAGTTCTATGCTGCAGAAAAGCTAGCAGTGAAATTTAATTACTGGTGTAAATGAACAGAAAAGGGCAACAGTACAGAAAGAGGAATGACACCGTATGTAGATAATCTGCATGTAATTGATTGCTATTGTTCCTCAGTGAGTGTAATTCATTCTGTCACCCTTTGCTATGACAGTATATGGAACTGCTGTGTCATAATAACAATAACGGAGCAACTGAACTGAGCTGAACTTAATTATTTCAGCCTCAACTGAAAGACAAACACAAAGCAGGATGGCAACTGTAAACTATGAATATGTCACTGAGGCAAATAACCTATCTGAGTAGCCAATGTGCTGATAAATGCCACAGCCGGAGGGACAATGTGTGACCAAAGCACAAACACACAACCACTCAGTATTCCAGTTACCCATTCAATTCAATATGGCTTGAATATAAACTCTTGTTTGTTGGGGTTTGAAAATGTATTTCTTTTAATTTACATATATATTTTTTCCTTTGGTTTTGTGAGGAAAATGACAAAAGACGAAAGTAGGCTCAGATATTGAGAAAGAGAGAGAGTGAGATGTTGAGATTGATTTTGCTGCTGTTTTTCTGTGCAAGGTAGAAAGGCCAAGAGAAAGACACTGTGATGGAGACAGACAAGGAAATTTAAGACAGCACAGTAGATACAGATATAAAGTGACAGAGGAGGAGAAAAAAGAGGGAAGTCTGAGATAGTGTACTGATAACAGCGATGAGTTAGAAAGTGTAGAGGGTGTAGAGGAAGAGGAATGACAAAAGTTCAGCGGGACGGCAAAGAGACCAGAAAAATGAGAGGAAGGTAGATAGGGAATGGGAGGGTAAGAAGAGAATATGTTTATGTTCATGTTCAGACAGCAGTTGTATCAGCAGAAGCATACTGACCCTGGCTGTGGACATTGTATTTAAATCTGCTGCTATCAATATTTGTATGTTAATAATGGATAACACCACTACTTGTGTTGCAAAAGTGCTTGTAATGATGAATTTACAGAGAATTATTACCCGACTCTAGTTCCTCTCAGCTCTTCAGAATTCAATTTAGGACCTTCTTGATTACTTTTAAGGCTCTTAATGGCCAGGCCCCACCCTACGTCACAGACCTGATTCATCGACAGTCAGATATTAGATGTGGTCCCTCCATCTCTATTTTTAAATCGAGGCTAAAGGCACTTTTTTATTCACTGGCTTTTTTGGCTCACTAACCTTTTAGCCCATTGTCATGTTCATAATTGTGTATTTGCTCCTTCTTTGTTTCTTGTTTTTGTGGGTAAGTTTATTGTATTTCTGTATGTGGTATATTTAATATGTTTTTTTTTAATGTACAGCACCTTGGTCAGCTCATGCTGTATTTAAATGTGCTCAACAAATCAAGTTGACTAGACTCTGTGGAGCATTTTGGCATCTTCCAGCTCATTGTTTCGGTGTTGTGACCCTGAAGTCTACTGTTTTGATCAGTCTTCACGGCTCTCATCAACCCCATTTTCAGCAGCAGCGGGCAGCTGTTTTTAGCAGATCATACCCACTCAATGCTGCCTGCACAGCACCAATGACAGACAATGTTTGCAAGTAGTTGGTTAACATTGTATAGCATTTACTTATTTTTTAAAGTTCCTGGAGATCAAAACAAAGCTAAAAGGAGAGTAAATATAGCATGTACGTTCGTCGAGTGGACACAAACACCACTCCAAATGAAGTTAATGTTTGTATCTGATGGATGTTTAAATGCAATAGTTTGTCCAACTGGCCGTAACATCTACCCATATGTTATTGTTTTGTTTACAGGTGCCCCGGTGACCAAACCGGTGTTCAGTAACGATCATGGTAATCAGTCCTGAGGCTACAGCAGCTAAACTGAACTTTGCACATATGATAATGACCTATAAAGTGAGCAAATGCACTCACTAAGTTTGCTTCAAAACAGAAGACGGAATGACTTCATATAAGAGTCAATGGAAAAATGTGAGTGGAAGCCAACAGCACGAGTATTCTTGTGTAACCAGTTGAGTTTAAAATGTTGTAAAAATGTGCACTTGTCACTGCTCTGATTTGCTGACCTTTTTAAACATCAATATGTTCATCTTTACTGATGATGCTGTTAGCAAAACGCTGTATACTGAGGAGTGCTTGCAGCTATCATTGCTGTACGTTGTTCAGTGATGTCATTCCCATCTGCTTCCCAGAGTCACCACAGTGTTGTATTTCTCTACTTGAATAGAAAGAGAAAACAACAGTCAGTGCAGCCAGTCAAACTGAAATGAGAGAGGGTGGAGTAGACCCACACCTTTCGGCCTGGGTTTTGATTACCCACTGTGAGGCACTGCTATTACCATCACCCTATGTGAGTGTTTGCTATGATGTCTTTTCTCTTACATGAGGCGAACTTAACAATTTACAGATATATGCATCATTCATCATGAGCTTTGACAATCACTGCTCCAGTGTATACTGACATATGCATGATGATGCTGACATACTGCAGGCTGTCTGTCCACATGGGTTTCAGACTTGCAATATGCTCACTGTTTTGCATAAGTAAATGATAAATGCAGCTGTTCACTGCTTCACAACAATCCCTCGGGTGTTATGCTTTTGATATAGACCCCGGTCAAAGCTGAGCCCTATGGATTGTTTTTGTTGCCACTTGACAGAGTCACAGAGTAGTGCATGGCTGCCTGGGCCTCATTAAATCATGTTATCTAGCTCTGATCTAGCTCTGATCTAAAGATCTGCTCTGAGACGGGCAGTTACCTCAGAAAGAAACAATGGCTCAAGAAATTATTCTTATCATTTTGGTAATCCAGAACACATGGCAGCATCCTGCTTTGTGTTCATTTTCAAGGGGGTGTTTATGAACACTCATGCATAATCACAGAGGGAATAAAATTCTCACCCTGGCTGCAGTGTTTGTGCAGATTTATAAATGAGACAGGCAGCACAGAACATGTGGTAGAATTTCACTTAGGCAGTATGGTCCATCGCAAAAAAAAACATACAATACAGTTTTCTGTTTTGCACGTAGGTTGGAAGTTTGGGAGATTATCTGACATAGGGTCGAGATGAGAGATGTAATTTGGCATGTTGTTATGTATTCCATGTGCTGCCACATCAGGGAGCATCTCCATTCTCCATCCATCCAATTTCCATATCCTGTGCTGGATCCTGGGGGGCTGGAGGCTATCCCAGTACAAATTGGATGAAAGGCAGGGTATGGCCTGGACAGGTTTCTAGTCTATCACAGAGCTAATACATATACACAGACAATCATTCACACTGCTGTTTGCAGTTCACCTGATAAGCAGGTCTTTGCAGTGCAGAATGAAATCCTTGCAGGCATGAAACTCCTCAGAGAACAGCAAGGTCAGTTTCAATTCCAGGACCTTCTTGTTGTGAGGGACCAATATTTAACACTAAATCACTATATTGGTCCATCCTTTTGCTATGGAATAGCAAAATTATGATTCTTGAGAATCCTGAGTTCCTGAGAGAAACAGATCTCTGTCCAAAGCAAATATATCCAGCTCTCAGCCTATGACCTTTGGCCAGATGTGGTCCAAAGTTATTCTTCTGCAAGTCACAGATAGGTCCCAAGTCAAGAATAAGTAGTTCAGAGTTAAGACCAGCAAGTCCCATTTAAGATCCGTGGCCATGCCTTACAAGTTCAAGTCAAATTTAAAGGTAAGGTGATCAAGTCCCAAAGCAAGTCCAAAGTTATGGCCAACAAGGTCAGATCAAGCTCCAAGTCAAGTCTCTAGTTCGGAGCAACAGGTCCCATGTCAAATCCCAAGTTAACACCAACAAGCTACTAGTCAAAACTCTGTGTCAGATGACAAGTTATAACCAACAGGTTCCAAGATAAGTCACAAGTCACACCAAGAAGCCCCAAGTGAAGACCAGTAAATGACAAATCAAGTAAGGTCCTGAACTTTATGTCTCACGTCCTAAGCAAGTATCTTGTTATTGTCTTCTGGTCTGACCTGCCAAATACATCTTCCTGTCTAGCATAGTATTCAAAGAGTCAGTCGTTGTTTGGTAGTTGTCATCAAGTCTGAAATCACCTGATACATAACCGGGGTCTTACTCGAATGGAAATCATGAAACTTTGGCCATAGCCCTAGATTTTCATCAGAATCACATTAATTGGACAAGTTTACTGGCACAACCAAGAAATTTGACACTGGGTCTTGGTGGATTCTAATATATTCTTACAAATACATTTATGTCTGTATGTTACATTCTGATGTAATGTAACAGGGAAAAAAAGAGACCTCAAGACAGAATGTTTCAGCTTGAACGGTATATTGTGCATTTATGTTTCAATACAAACTTCCTCTGGTGCCATCTACAGTTATTCCCCTTAGGGGGCATGTTAACTCACAAGGGGGAAACTTCCACAGACGTCCCTTGTGTGTTTCAGCGCATTAATTTTTCAGCACACACACAAGCACACACAGACGCAGTTGGATGTAGCTCATCTTTAAAACATGTTTTCTTTTTTTTTTCTACTCACCTGAAGCAGGCCTTTGGTGCATTACATTGTGCAACTGTTTGCACAATTAACATACTGTAAGCACAAGTGCATACACTCATACATACAGAGCACACGCAAGCACACACACACACACACACACACATACAGTACATACATAACTACACCGCTGTTTGTAACTCACCCAGGAAATGTATTTAACTTACGCATAAAACATGAAGTTTAGGGCACCAGAGACAAACTCTCGGAGGACGCTTTTAGGAGTTTCACTACTTTGTACAGTTTAGACAAAAACAGTGAGGGAAAGAGATGAAGAGAGAGTCATAGATTACCTTATACAAGACCACTTACAGTAGCGTCCAAAAGACTGGACTTTTCCATTCAAGCCCACCATAGATCAAGTTTGAGACTGAATGATTTACAGCAATCTTTTGATTTCAAGGCATCAACTGAATAGGCCACGAGTTGACAAAAGACTGACATCCAAAGAAGTGACATTCTGATGTGAAGATAAGAGGACTTGTATTGAACTGGCGTCCACAACAGGAATCGATCAAAGTAAACATTCTTGGCAAAAAAAAAGAAAACAGTACAGAGTATTAAATGTGTTAATTGAAGCAAATAAAAACATATATATTACAGCTCTGAATAAATGGATGGCTGAAAAAGTCAGGTTTACAACAAATGAGAATATATGCTTCCATTGACAAGGACATATTTATGTCCTTATTCTGTGTATAATGGTCTGACTGGACCTGATGGTTTTTAAATGTTCATTGTCAATAAAAAAAGATGGAGATTCACCAGTCCATCCACAAGAAGAGGAAGTATAATCATCATTTCTTGTGGTTTGTGGTGTTGTGCTGATATCATTCTGTTGGATGGGAATCCAGGATTTGCAAATCTGCAGTAACCCAAGGCACATCATGGAGAACAAAAATGAAAGTTTCCCTACCCAACTGAAAATGGAATTCATTTGCTAATGAGCATTCATTCCCAAGCACTTCTTTGCAATGAAGAAAATTAATTATCTGGATTGCCAGACTTCAGATTGATCCAGCCTAATGTCATTTGAGTTAAAAGGTCCAATACTCGTTAATTGATCTTTTTACGAACTGAAATTAGATGTGTATTGGTGTACATGTTTACATTTCAGGTTATTTCATTTAAAAGATGGATGATATGGTTAAAATAGATCACAGCAGCTGTAATATCATCAGCTGGTCAACAAGGTATAACGCTCACAGCATGGTTCATGCAATTACCATGTGCAATCGCTGCCCTTGCTCTCTGACACTAGTGGCTAATCTACAGGGATAGCTGCCATAGAAAAAGAATGGCTGTTAAAAAGTGACTGTTTTTTTTACCACTGTACAAAGTTTTTTCTTCTGGTCTTAACAAAAACAGTTGATTAGCTGATTGTTGCTGTGCTGCATTTTAGAAGGAAGTTGAAAAAGTGACTGGATCAGGGGCCACATAGACCATTGAGCCAGTCATCATCAGGGCAGATTGTGATGTTTAAAGTGTTGAGTGGCAGGCATCAGGTCCACAGGACATGAGGCACATGCAGCGGACCTAACAAAATATAAAACCACAAACCACAGCCTACAAAATGAGTAGCAACTTTGAACCTGACCTGAAAAGCATTCATAGTGTTGCACTAAGTTGTTCACAGGAAAAGTTGTGCAATGAGGGAAGTTGAAACGCTACCTTCATTATCATTTCCACACACCTGGACCACTGTGGTGTTAAGTTGACATGAATACCAGACAGTTGGTTTCAAAAAGTTTCCGAAATGATCAGACCAAGCCCCTGAGTTTGACATCAGAACGGTGTTAGGTGGGTGGTGGGTTCCTCAAGTTGTTCAACCATTCAACAAGCAGTTCTGTTGGAATATACTGGTGCCTTTAGACTGCATTCGTTTTTGTTAGGTGTACCAAACACGAACACAACAATTTGGCTGAACAGACCCTTTAAGGATGGCAGCGTGGCCACCTTCTTAACCTGACTTCTTGTATTTATTTCACAGAAACATTAAATTAGTGAGACAACGTGCTAAGGAGACAGTGTGCCAAGCACTAAAGCCGTGAGACACACTATTATCTCAGTAATGTGATGTACCATAAGAAAGTCTGATGTCAAGGGCATAAGCAGTAGACACAGAAAAGTAATGTAACAAATGAATGTACGACTCCCAAGTGCATAAGGAATAAGGAACAAGGTTATTTCAGAAGTCAATTATGGTTTGATGAATTTTGCCACCATAATTGTGATAAAGACCAAAATAAACCTCTCAGAGTGAACTGTCTTTTCAGCTGACAGAGCCCCGTGTGATCACATGGAGGCTGTTTGATACATTTCATAACCTTTTCATGACATACGCCCTGGTTTTGGATTTTGTCCCAGTTTATCATATAATAACAACTCCTAAACCTCAGGGACCATGATGCAAAACAAAGCAGAGGCAGACTGAGAAGAGCTGCTGAGAAAGAATAGCTGGTGGTATTGTTGTAATGGCAGATTTGAACCTCTACTCTCATTTATGAGAGGCTTTGAATTTTTGTAAAACTGTTATCTGTAGTCCTGCCATCTGATAGCTTAAAATGTCTCTCTAGTCATAGTATGCAGTATATTCTGTCTGCATTCACTTCTGTTTCAGACAGTCGAGAAAATAATAGATTTAGATGGGTTTAAGTTTTTCAGTTACTCCCTCCGGTAAAAGGCTTTGAGCTCAAGAATGAATATTACAGGGTGATAAGTAATTTTTCATCTTTATGTCCCTGAAATACAGCTATGAGGGACTTCTATTTACTTGTTAAAGATACACAACACATGAAGATGAGTGTCAGGATTAAAGATTAAAATTGACATTAAATACCCAACATTATTATTTTATTTCTGTACATATGCAGTATTTAATACCATTCGGTAATTTAAGGCAAACCAAATGTTGCTGAGTAGCTACAACATGATCAGTGGTTCACAGCTGAGTTTTAAATGGCCAGAATTGAGCACATAACTTGGGAAGCAATTAGGGGTTCTGGATGTGCTATTGGGTGCTGTATCAAAAGCACTGAGTTTATCTTAAAAAAAAGTGGCAGAACTGAAATAGCAATTTGGGCTACGAAAGATCTGTGAGCTCTAATTGGCAGAAGCTAGCAAACAGCTAAATATGTCTGTGGAAAAAAAAAAAAAAAACAGGAAATGTGGTGACAAAGTAAACAAAAACTTATATCACGCTACAGGTTAATTTGGTGGAGGTGTGAATGCTGCTTCACAGCACCAATACTGTACACAAACACCTTCCTTTGCTTTTGTGAAATATGACTACTGTCTCCCACTCAGTTTAAACCCAAACACTCAACCAACTCGCTGCTCATAGACGAGTGCAACACACACCACATCATGTAGCAGCCGTCTTTTGTTAAAAAAAAAAAAAAAAGACATGATGGATGATGTGATCAAACTGTTGTTTTTCTGGAGCACTGAAAAAGTGATGGCAGGAAACAGGACAGACATGCATCATCGCTGGTTTCGACTTAACAATAGGCTTTTGTGTTTTGATGCATGACAGATTGGCCTGTAACCTCTGTTGTAAGAACGACGGTATTGAAAATGTCCCGACCTGACCACACATGCATGGAGAAACCATCTATAATCACACTGCATTATTAATGTTCCTAAACGCTGATGAAATTATGAATAGTGGAAAGCTACTTGAAGGTACCCTGTGGAGTTTTTGACTAGTAGCAGGAATATGGAGCAATGATTTTTAAAGTGTTTACACAAGTACATGCACTCAAGTGATGCAATACGTAGCCCTGCCAGTGGTTTCATATTACTCCCTGGTGAACAGGTGGCGGTAATGCACAGAAAAACACAACAAAGTGTTTGCAAAAGGGAGGGAAGAAGAAAACTGCAAGCTAATACACAGATGTAAACAATGCAGGTCTCAAAAAGTATTCCCTAGCAAAAGTTTGATGATGCATTCAGCAATTTTGCTAAACTCAAGGATACACTGAACAAATTTTGGTTAATCAAACCATTAAAAGCTGATCATGTTCGCCAAGACACTCCCACAGTCACTGATGAGCATTGCCGTCTTCTCCTTCACTAATCATCCTCCACTCATTTAAGTTACAACTGTCAGAGGACCGTGGCAGTCTACTAACTAACTGTACTAGCTGCTAATTGCACGAGCAGGTAGCACAGTTGTTACCAAACGAACTGTGCTAGCTGCTAACTGCTAAATAGCTGCTACTAGATAACTGCTTTAACAGCTAGCACAGTACATTAGCAAACGAACTGTGCGAGCTGCTAACTGTTAGATAACTGCTAGATAACTGTGCTGCTAACTGCGCTACCAGCTAGCATAGTTAATTAGCAAACTAAAAGGGCTAGCTGCTAACTGCTAGGTAACTGCCCTGCATGCTATTATGTCCTCACAAGCTCTCCCCACATTTTACCGGATACATGGATATGCCTCAGAATAATTTTACAGGAAGAGGAAGAGGATGGATTTCAATATGTCAGAGGTACTGATCAGGTCGTGTTAGCTACACTTTACCAGCAAATACGGCCTGGAAGTCCTGAGTGGATGCTTGGTTATTTGAGGTATGTCAAATGCCAAGAACGAGAGCATGGTAGGGGGAGCTGGTTAACTGGTGCACCCTTTGTGCCTGCGTATGGATCTACCATATGATAGGGATTAGGGATTAGTCAGTACAGGAATAACATGACTTGACACACATGAATAGCAGAAAACTAATTAAAAAAAAGGTCAAAATCACAGCTCGATATTTTCTGCCCACAGTGTTTTGCCTGGCATGAGCTAGCACCTGTGACCACAAACTGTGAAACAAAGCTTTTCCCTTTTATTTGAGGATCTGAACAGGAAGCACAGGACAAGCTGACTCTACACTATGCTACAATGCAGATTTGACAGTCCCTATAACATACTGAGACATTTGAAAAAATAATAATAGTAATAATAATAATGATAATAATAAGAAGAAGAATAACAATAATAATAAACACTAGAAACTCACAGGGGAGTGGCCACCACACAAAAGTAGTGTAGTGTAAAATAATTTCACACATATTACTGTAAGGCCACTAAACCCACTAAACTGTACTTTCCAAGTCCTTATGGGAATATTACACCAGGGTTACACATGCCCTGAAACCAAGTGACATAGTGCTTTAGAAATATGCTCACACTAGAGGCCTGTTTCTCTTACGCTTTCGTGCAGTTTGTCCGTCACAGTTCTTTGGCTTCCAGTACACTAGATACTCATATTTTTTATTTATTTATTTTTTACATTGTTGCCAACTCACAGCTTTTTTTTTTTATCCCTTAGCATCTTGCATGTTGTTGTCAACCCTGCCTCTTCCGGTCGTCAGTTTCGCAGCAGAGTGGCAGGAACAACGTGGGAGAGAGGTAGGCGGAGGGTGGACGACACAAAGCAAAGCTAAACCTCCAGACATGATCCCACAATGTTGGGGGACATGCAGCCAGCTCTGTGAGCCGCTGACATCCTCGGTGCGTCCCGACAGAAACACCTAGCTGAGTGATTCTGCCTCAGGGCGTTTTAATTATGCCCTCAGCCATCGTAATATGAGTGTGTGTGTGAGTGTTAGGGAACTGGTGGTGCGTGGGGGAGAACACAGTTGGATTTAAAATAGTCCCTGTTGTCTCCTATTGTCTCTCATGCTTTGATGTTTCTGGTAGTGAGTAGTTAGTCATTAACACACCCACACAATTTGGCATATCTTCTCCTCTTTTCTCGTTCTCTCCTTCATTTTCTTTGTTCAGATTAACAATCAGCACCTGCCTTTCTTTCTTGCTTCTCTTTTATTTCTTTATCTACAGGTAGCATTTGCCTGTCACATTTTTCGAATTCCATTTTGCATTGCAGCACTTTGTTTGCCCCCCCCCCCCCATACAATGATTAACCCAACACTCTCTCCATCCCTTCATTCCCTCAACCTCTTACCCCCTCTCCCTCAGTCCTTCATCTTTCTTCTTTTTAAGTAGCATTTTGCTTTTCTCAAAATAGCACCGCAGTGTGTTCTACTTGAGGAGAGAGTCATGTCATTTATCAACACATGGAAAATTACCGCCTATTGTTGTTGGGGAATGAACAGGGGTGGTGGTGTAAAATAGGCTTAAGCACGTAAATGAATCATCAAGTCAAGACTTTTAACTCTTTTTCTTTTTTTTTTTTTCTCCACAGGATTTCTATTTCACTTTGTCTCTCTCACTGTTCCAGCTCCTGCTGCTGTTTTTTCTCCTTCCCTCTCCAGCCTGATCTCTGTTTCAGACTTGGTTTGTTCAATTTCATGACGGGAGCCACAGCTCTGACCTTTGCAGTATTTCTATTGTTGGTTGTTGTGCTGGTGATCCAGGATTTGAAGCTTACTGTAAATGCTCTGTAAATAGTGGCCTCATCTGCGGAGTGAACAAGCTTATTGTAAATCCAAGCCTTTATTCCTAATTTTCCTTTTTTTAAAGTATATTTTTTCATATTTCAGTGAGAAGTCCTGTTTTCTTATCTGCTCCTGTTTAAATTTGCTGTTAATGCTGTTAACGTCCTCCAAGTCCATTTGATTAAGATTAAGTCATGAAATTCTACGTAATGTACTGTGTCTTTCCACAGCACTAATTTTATCAGTACAACAAAATCATGACATACCCACCACTCTGCTGCTTTAAGTGCTTTAACTCACAAATTAATCCCAGTCACTTACACTTGCAGATATTCCACATTAAAAGCCTTCTAGCAGGACAAAAGATATAATCCTCACATTTCTTAATGGCGTTCCTGGTGGTGCTCAAAAGTTAGCACAAATTTTAACTTTTAACAGAGAATCATGTCATTAGAGGTAAGAAACGAAAAGCAGTTCTGTATTTATTGAGGTAGAAAGCAGCACAAGGTTAGGGAGAGTGAGTCTTCTAATTTTAGTCATTATTACAGTAGTAAAGTTGTCGATGCCCCTTCAAGTTGACAACCGATGATTTAGTTGTTCTCTCGTACAATCCAGCAAATTTTTGTACCACAGATACAATCCAGTACATCCATAACTATAGTTGAATAGACAGCCACAGTAGCCTCTGTTTCACTAACTCATTGTAATCTTTCATTCAGCAGTTCTTTACTCGGTCTTCCTGGAAACGTGTGCTCCTGTGGTTGACCTTTCATAAGACACAGACGCAGCACTTTCTACAACAAATCCAGACCCTTTGCAGCTTTAACAAAGTTAAACAATGATTGAAACTTCACCTCCTACGAAAAAAACTACAAGCACAGCAGAGTGGGTTCCTGTGTCACTGTAACTTGGTTTTGTCCGTATCTATAAAACTCACCAACACTCTCTCCTAAAGTCATTGTGTCATCTTGCTGGTTTGTTCTCTGCTGTGGAAAATTTTCGACAGTGTTCAGTCGTCTCTGTCCTGCTGTTACAGACATCTGAACCAACTGCCACCTCTTGACTCACTAATGGACTCAGACTTCAAGAGAAGGGCATAACTCTAACTGGACGTAAATTTAAGTTGACACAAGAGGACAAAAATGACTGTTTTAAGCCTGCTTCTCTATGATTTCATGAATAATTGTCACCACTCCATATAAAATATTACAAAATGTCTCAGTTTAATATGATAAATTATCATTTGCCATCCACCCATTTTCTACTGCATATCCGGATAAGGGGCAGCAGTCTACGCAGGACCGCCCTGACGTCCCTCTCCACCGCCACTTCCTCCAGCTCTCCCCCAGTAGATGAGAGTGCCTCCATGTTTGGGCTGAGGGTGAGCTGCTAGCCACTGTGCAGACTGGTAAAGCAGATCTCATGAACACGTTGGAGCTCCTGTCAGTGCCGGAGCCTCCGTGTGAGACGCTTCAGGCAGTAAACGTGTGTTTTTGAAACCTACTCGTTGGGTCCACACAGCAGGTAGCAGCTGTTTAGCATGGTTAGCATTGTTAGCATAGCCGTGCTGTACTTAAACTCTTTTCACACCAGACGGAGAGGTGCACCGACATCGTGTAATATGAAGATGGGCATAACTGGAAGTGGGCGTAACTCTAAGTGGACCTAACTTTAAGTGGGTGTATTGTAATGGTAAATGGGTGTAACTGTAAGGACTGCAGGCTGCACACAGATCCTTTTGTGTCTGTTGTGCCATGACGCTTAGCCTGCAAACATCAAGTGCTTATGGGAAATGGTGTTCGTTAAAAGTTTAACATAAACATTGACAAAACAATGATATAGGATAATTCTTCATAAAACTACCACCCTTGTATAAGTGTGTGATGTGAGCTACATGACATACTGTTGAGAAAGGCTGGATGTTACTAGTGTTGTTACAAAGCTCAGTGGGATTTTGGTTTTGTTCAGGAGGACAACCCTGAACTTACCCTCGCCATAATTACTGAGTAAAAACAGCGTTTCTGTTTAAAAGAGAAACTCAGAGAAATAGAATTGTGAATGTAGCATTGCTAAAGCATCAACCCATCCGAACTGAATGTGTTATTCCCCGGCCTTTATCATAGCAGACGTTATTTTTCTTGCTGGCTATCATTTGAGGCAGGGTCATTATTTGAATAGTTTTTCTTCTTTAATGTTTTCTGCATTTTGCCTTCACTGCAAACTGCTCTAACATATAATATAATATTTGCTGTATCTCTACCTCATTCTTCATTATGCATTTATGTCACTGGCCTCTGAGGGCTGTTTAAAACGAAATGTAAAATCCAAACATGCCTCAGAAATAAAATACTTATATGCCATATGTTGCAACAGCAAGATAATCTTGAAACCGAAGGAGAGCAGTTACAGTAAGGGACCACTAAGGTTTGTCAACATCAGTATTTCATAATCTCTCTCTTTCATACTCTTTCTATTCTATCGATTTTAGCACATTAGATGGCATCTGTGATACAAAAACATTAAAGGGATATAATCCCTGTCACACTCTCTTCCTCTTCACCACCCATCCTCCCTCTCACTCTCTTCAGATGGCTCCTAGGAACAGTTTTTATGCAAGGAAACAGAATTGAAACTTAACAGTTAGTCTTTCTTTAATCTTCTCAACCTACACTGTGTGTGTGTGTGTGATAGAGGAAATACATATATCTGCTTGCATCACACACCTATACATTTGTACCGGGACTTTTGTGCATGTGAATGTCTTAGTGCAGACTGTGCGTGCTGCATGATTTTGATCCCGTAAGAAGAAAAAAAAAAACTGTGACACATTTGGATATTCAGTCGTCCCTGCACATATTTTTCAACAGAAGTCACATTTTGCAAAACAGTTCATACAGTGCCCAAAACCGAACGGTGTTTGCCAAAATGACACATTTCTTCAGCATAATGCTCCAAGTTACTAAAAACAAGCACAAGATGGCATGAAATTTCTAAAACTGGTCCCAAAGCGTATGAATTGTCAGATGTCTCACTGAAACTTTTAAAATTTAAATCATTCACTGTCCTGTGCTGCAACACAGCAAACTTTCAACATACACTGAACAAAAATATGAACGCAATTCTTTGGTTTTTGCTCCCATTTTTCATGTGTTGCGATCAAAGATTTAAGAATCTTTCTAACCACACAAAAGACGTCTTTCTTTCAAATTTTCTTCATAAATGTGTTTAAGTTCATGTTTCTGAGCATTTCTCCTTTGCCATGAAGATCCGTCCACCCGAGACATGTGGCACATAAAGATGCTGATTACACAGCAGGATTACTTCACAGGTGTGACCTGGGCTGGTCGCAATAAAGTGCCACTTTATAATGTGTTGTTTTATTTTGAAAAATACATTTATTAAGTACTGATCTGTGGATTTCATGATTTGGGCTATAGATGTGTAGTTTTTTGGGAGGAGGGTCGTGGATCAGAAAACGAGTCCGTATCTGGTGTCACCATAATTTGCCTCAGGCATTACAACACATTGTCACAGAATGGATGGAAACTCGCATTGATTTACATTTTCTTTTGCTAATGTTTTGGAAATTAATCAAAACAAATTTCACCCTACATTTCAATGAACACTTAACCATGGTGAGTTCAAATAAACATCAGCGTAAATGTAGCCATAAATAGCTTCAGATACTGCGCGCACACACCACAACCAATACAGACATCCTACCTACCTCCCTTCAGGCCACAGACACAAGTCAGTCCCATCAGGACCAAGCGGGGCATATCAAGGTTTGTGCCTTCATCGATCAGCCTCATTAATGCCTGGTGTGTGTGTGTGTGTGTGTGTGTGTAATAATAAAATAGTAATAACATAATACATTTTATTTATAGAGCGCTTTTCCTAGTACTGAAAATTATACAATTAGGGCTGTCAAACGATCCATTTTTTCTGAATTGCATTGCATTGAAGTTCAATAGTTAATCGCGATTAATTGCATGTTTCATCACATAATTAAAATTCTATTATTTTGCATATCAGTACTGTTTTTTCTTGCTTGACAACACATAACCGTCGGTCTGTCTGAACTAGAAGCTAACATTAGCATGTCTGACGTGTAATTATGAAGATCTGGGTAAGTTATATTTGACAAGTTATATTTGTATTTTCCAACTCATTCGATCTTCACTGATGATGATTCAGGCATAGAATTTAAACACTGTAGGTCTCCCGACACGCCCCATTATGCAGACTGGAACCGTCCCCAAAGACATGACTTGCCATGAAGTTGACACATCAAAAGTAGTTTTATATGTGTGTGTGTGTGTGTGTGTGTAGGCTACCAAGGGTTAGTATGGTATGTAGTGGAGGAATGCTTGATTCTGATGTCCTTGTGAAGGCGACAGGTGTCAGTCGTCCGCTGTACAAACTCTTTAAATAACATCTGTCTTAAACAAATTTCTATAAAACTTGCTGTAAATAACCAAAGCAAAGTTGTAGTCTGAGTGCAGCTGTGAAAGGTCAGTCTTAGCATTCACTGCACGTAAAGTAACAGGAAAGGCTGAAACAGGTTGATAATAATAAGAAGACACGATGTGGTAGAAAATTGTTTACACCTCAGTTCAGAATCCCACTGATGTCAAACAACAACTGTGTTTGTGAAATTCTAATCCAAACACAGAGCTACCTGAGAGGTGCAGAGTGAGAACTGCTGCATAGTCAAAGCTAAAGTCTCTGTTCCCACGCACATGATATGCTGTATGTAACAGACTCTGCAGAACTACACTCACAGGAGCATTTTAACACCTGTGCACCTGCTTATTCATCTATTATCCACTCAGCCAATCATGTGTTAGCATTTCAGTGCATGAAATTCTGCAGAGGCAGATTCAGGAGATTCAGTTAATGTTCGCATCAAACATCAGACTGGAGGAAAAATGTGAGATCAGTGACTTTGATCATGGCGTGATTGTCGGTGTCTGACGGGCTGGTTTGAGTATTTCTGAAACTGGTGATCTCCTGGGATTTTCATACAGAACAGACTGTAGAGCCAAAAACAAAAACCATCCAGTGAGCAGCAGCTCTGTGGACGGAAACAGCTTGTTGATGAGAGAGATCAGAGGAGAATGGCCAGACTGGTTGGGGCTGAGAAAGGCTACAGCAACTCAGATCTTTACAGCTGTGGTGAGCAGAGAAGCATCACAATGAACAACACATCCAACCTTGGGGTGGATGAGCTTCCACCTGACCAGGTCAGGTTCAACTCCTGTCAACCAAGAACAGAAATCTGAGGCAGCAGTGGACACAGGCTCAGCAACACTGGAGAGTTGAAGACTGGACGAATGGAGCCTGGTCTGATGACTGTGGATTTCTGCTGAGGCAGCAGATGGTAGGGTCACAATTTGGCATCAGCAGTGTGAATCCATGGAGCCAACCTGCTTTGTGTTAACAGCCCAGGCTGCTGGTGGTGGTGTGATGATGTGGGGACTGTTGTCTTGGCTCCTTAATTCCAGTCAATCATGGTTCGAATGCCACAGCCTGTCTGTGCGTTGTTGTTGATCATTTGCATCCCTTTACGGCCACAGTTTACCGCCTTCTTAAGGCTACTTCCAGCACGATAATGTTCCATGTCACAAAGCGAAAGTTGTTTTAAACTGGTTTCATGAACATGAGACACAGCAAGTTCAGTGAACTTCAGTCTGAATCCAGTAGAACACCTTTGGGATGTGGTAGAACAGGAGGTTGGCAGCATGAATGTGCAGCTGACAAATCTGCTGGAGTGATGTGATGCAGTCACTTGAACAATCTCAGAGGAAAGTTTCCACCATCTTGTTGAATCCATGACGTGAGGAACTGAGGCTGTTTGAGAGCACCAGTACCCAGTGTTCGTGTGGGTGGTAGTCCTAATAAAGTGCTCAGTGAGTGTATGTAATGTAAAGTAAACGCCCACTGCAGCACAGTCGTAGCCTTGTGAGCAAATTGTTGAGGGTTTGAATTCCAATCATATCAGAGCAGGGACAAGCATTTAACCTTGACCTGCAACAATACAGCAGGAAACTGATGACACAGTTGATCACTCTGTGATTTATGTGTGTGACAATAATTGATATCTCACTTCAACTTGTGTATAATACATGGCCATTAATAAGGAATGGTTGATGAAATATTTGGTGATCAATCCTTGAGATGTACAATGCATTTTTCAATCGGCCATCGTGTGAATGGGCCACCAGTATAATACACACCATGATTTATGAGCCTGCTGAAAAGGTATGTGATTTAAATTAGTGTTCAGTTCTTAATTACAGTGGCAGTATGTCTTCTTCAGTTGGCTGGTCAACACCAGCACTAAAGCTTTCTCTGTCTCTCTCTCTCTCTCTCTTTGTCATACACGTGCACACACAATTTAAATGTGATGCAAAATAGTACTATATCAAATCATAGTCTACTTAGTTATAGGGGCCAAAGGAGTGGGGAAATTTATCACTTCATTTGCAAAAAACAAACAACAAAAAACTCTTCAAATAAAATTGCAATGTAATATTAATATGTAATATTTAATATTTTGTATCACAGCTCAAACATGGTAGTGACTTGTTAAATAATGATATTATAATAACTGTGTTTCAGGTAACCTGGTATTGCATGACCACCTATTTTGGGTGTGGCATTATTTTGACTGGTGTGCTCCCTGTGAGGTGTCACAACTGGTTCTATTCTGTTTAGGGGTCTTTTTTTTTTTTTTTTTTTTTTTTTTGTGTGATGGATAAAGTGATTGGAACGACTGGCTCAGAATCATATACAGGGTTTCTTTGGGGGTTGTTGCTGATATGCAGATGTCCCTCAGTGACCTCACAAGTATCTGTCCAAAGACCAGTGGTCACTTTAGTTAGCTAGTTAATCTTACTAGTTAGTTTGGGATGAGGAGACTCCAGCTCTTTTGGCTACTTGTTGTATATCACAAAGGCTTTGTAGTGTTCACCTCATGTTGTTTACCCAGGTTGCTAGATGTGGTTGGTAGTTAGGGCTAACTGTGGAAGGTTTCATTCACTCTCCCTCTGATGAGCTGCAGGAGCAATGTACTACATTTCATAAAGATTGCTCAGCATTACTCTAACGTTGAGCCCAAATGTACAAAGGAAAACCTGTGGACTAGTGCCTGATGGACAGGGGATGTAAGAGTGGTGTAAGTACTTATATTGCTTCCCTAACATTTGAACATCAGACAGAATCGCTGCTTTTGAAGTAAGTCATGAAAAGGAGTTGAAAAAAACAACACATACAAAAAGGTACAACTGAGATTGGATGTAAAAACTGGCATTGATGGAGGAAGGTCAAATGTCTACATCTGCTTCTGCATCTGCTTTAAATGAAGAAGTATCTGGCTCACATTTTGATGTTGCAAATAACTTGAGGATGTTGCCAAAGTTTAATGGAAACGATGCAGAAATTTCATTTTGTTAGTTTGAATGTTGCTGAAACTAGTCTGATGAGGAGCAAACTTTACTGTTACAAAATTGAAGTTTATGTGGCCATCTATTTGTTATGATTACAGCACAGTCAAATCAGCTGTCTTGAAGGCACGAGTCAGTTCCTGAAGCACATTGCCAACGTTTCAGGGTCTGGCATAAAACTGGTAAATAAACTCACATAGAATTTTCAGTCACTGGTGCTGTTCATCTGAATTTGAAAACCATTCAATGGTGCACAGATTTTTTAAGTAATACTGTCATCAAGCGTGTGGGTAATGTGGCAACTGTTTGCCAAAATACAGTAACACTTCTGTAATAAAGGTACCCTGTGGAGTTTTTGACCACTAGTAAGATCTTATGAGTGGGTCACTGTCGTATTTATAGTTCACACATGATTGTGTGATATGTGTTGAGGAGTATGTGGGCAACACAATACACACTCCTGCTGCATTATTCCACTAATGACAGTTACAAACGTAGCAATGCACCAGCAAAAGGCAAAGACAAACACGACTGCTTAAGGCAAATGGAAAAAAAAAAATTGAAAGATCAACAAATGCATTTAACATATTTTCAAAAGAATTATACAGTGGATGTAATGTAGCATTAGCATTAGTGTCCACCTATTCCTGAAATGAATTTGAGATATGAGCCTTTCAACTATTACTACAAAGCTAATGCTAATGCTAATGTCAGCATTAGCAGCTGTTTACTTACCAGTCTAGAAGAAACATTGAGAGTTCAGCATCAAACGTCATTCTTTTATTAGCTGTCTCCAGAGGTGGAAAACAACACCAATGTTGACCAGCAGCAGCAATCACCGCCACCAGCCCCTGTCAAGAAACAACGCTTGGCAGCAGAGAAAACTCACAAATAGCCCCTTTAAACACAGTCAGCACTGTTAAAAAATTTTGAGGACTCCAAGTTTACAGTTACTGATTTGGCAGATGCTTTGATCTAAAGCAACTCACAAGTGAGGGTATCTTGGTCCATCATCAGGGAACCACAGACAAAAAAAAGACTTAACTGCAAACGCCTTGTGTGCAGGGAAACAGTATTCCTAGGAAGGACAGATAACATACCTAGGAAGAACACAATAAACACTTACTATTAGCAGAGGATGGTTTCGATCCATCGACCTCTGGGTTATGGGCCCAGCACGCTTCCGCTGCGCCACTCTGCTCTCTCAGCATAAAAGAGCCAAGGTCTCCCACTGCACTGGAGCTGTAGGACTTGGACCTCAGTCTACCCCTGCTGGTATGTTAAACACATGATTATAGCATTGTACAGTTGAGATTATGCTTTCTTTGATCAGAGTAGCACTGACAAACTGTCTTGCTCCCTCCTCTCTGTGCGGTATAGGTAGTAATTAGCCACTGTGACACACAGGTATACACATGCAGCAGGAACACGTGTCCATGCAAAACCACTTTAGCATGTGCCTGCAGGCACAGTTGTAAGTCCCTGATGTGTGTATTTGAGTAAGAAAAAGACAAGAGCTTACCTCAGTTGATTTTGTGTTTTCACGTGGCTTAGTGAATGACTCTGTGTCCTTGAATTTGAATGAGGGGGCGATAAATTCATTAATTTCAGCCGTCAGTGACGACTGGCTGGTGGGAGGGAAATTAAAAACTACTGCATCAGGTAAACATTGAGTGTGCTTCTGCGTGTGCAAGTTGGGTGTGAATGTGGTCGATGTTATTCTAAGTGTGTCAGTCTGTGTGTTTGTGTGTGCATGCCCCAGAAAAAAAAATAAAAACTCCCCCCTCCTACCTCCCAAACAGATTAAAAATGAGCAGAAGCAATTAGTATTTTGGGTACCAAAACAATAATTTAACAACAAGCATCAGACACAAATGCAAACATAAATCTCTACTGCTTAAGAGAATATTACATTGGGTTTAATAATTCAGTGAGAGCAAAAAAATAAAAAATAAAAAAAATTACATAACAAGTAATTATGCAAAGGTAATAAGTACATTTTCCAGGCTTTTCTTGATTTGTTCCACTGAAGTCCCATTTTGAGATGTGATATGTGTTGATTTAACAACTTTTGAATACACAGGCTTCTGCTTTGCAGTTAGTTTTATTTTATTTATTATTATTTATGTTTATTATTATTTAACCTTTTTTTTGTTGTTGCACTATTTTTTTTGGGGGGGGGGTTGTTTTTTTTACATTTTGTATTATCAATACGACAAGCTGTAAACCACAGAATCATGGTAGTTGTTTCATGCTCTTTATACAATGGTCATGCGATGATTTTGTAACCCATGTAAAGTTTTCCTTTATTAAAAATGTCAATTTCATTTGAATTATTAGAAATTATATTACAATTATCAGTCAGGAAGAGTGATGAGTTATTCACATGTATAAATAGAAAAGAAGACCTTGTGGTTTAACAAACTAGCAAATCTAAGAGTACAAGGTACTGACCATCAACATAATCCCATCTCCATGGTGAAGCTTCGGGGTTCACACACACTCAGCTCTGAACAAACCAAGTGATTCCTGACTGCAGGTTTACCTGTGGCCACACACAGCATGTAAAGATGGCAACTTTGGTGTTACTCAGAGGTGTATTCCTATTTTGTAACTGGAGGTTCAACACCTTAACCCCATCTCCCACTTCAAGCTATTTTAAAGTAATGGCGTGCCATTATGATTAGTAACTGTGATGTAATTACTTAATTACTCAAGTTGTAATTTCCTACACTACTTATTACCGATGAAAGTATGATGTAAATTTGCTAAGTCATGTCAGACTAGGTGTTCTGATTATTCCAGTCAGAGGGATCCATGACTGATTTCCTTCCCCGCTCCCACTTTCCTGTTGCACTCATTGGATTTTCAATCAAGATGCTACAACTGCAAGTGCACCTTGTTATGTGCAATGACAAAATCAAACATGTTTTTAGGTTTTTAAGTTCTGTTAATGCTGACAGAAACTAAAAAGAACTTGTTCCATAATTACCGTCCAGAGTTGTTGAGGTGAAAGCAATTTTACGTATGAGTTCTGCTGTATTTACCCATCTTTACAGTGAGTGCTGTGTCTCATCTTGAAAACTCCAGTGCACAATGTAATTTAATACTCCAGTCCAACATAATCATACATTTTCCTCATGCACGCTGCACCCTGAAACCTACTCCGCACTCGTTGGCGTAAAACGTTGTTTGAAACTTGTTTGCAAAGCTCTAACTCTCCACATGTGCTCAAGAGGCCTCTTAGCTAATGCATTTGAATATGACCACTTGACTGCCTCTGCATTTGAGGCCAAAGGACTGTGCCATTGTTCAGCTGCTAGTCAGTATTATTCAAAAAACAACAACAACAACAACATTTTATCACTTGTTATATGATCAAAACAGCTCCTTTTATGTACTTTAGTGTCAAGATTTTTGTCAGCTGTTGGAGTTAATTTCCGCTGTGCAATGATGCTTTCACTGTTTTATATTTATTATCTATAGTGAGGGCAAATATAACTGTACTAGGAAAAAATTCTTCTTCTCATGTAGACGTTAAGAAATGTGCATCGCAGGAGCAAACTATTCAGTGTGTACAATCAATTTATTCACACAGTAGATTAAACTAGCTGCATATAGATGTGACTATTTGACTGCCTCTGCATTTTAATTGCAGGGGGAACAGAACGTACAGTAACTCACCAAATAGTGCTTTCACACGTACAGTATTAGTACCATAGTATCCTATATTAGTGTTCAGGCTTTAGAAATGTGGTCTTTATAGCTACAGTCTATATCTATAGTGTTTATATTAACGCTGTTGTGGCAAAGTGTGTGTCTACATGCAAAGACACATTTGCATTTAATTTATCAGAGTCTTGTTATACTCATTTTTCAAAGTGAACACTCACAGACAGGAGGTCCTTTTATTCCAACCAAATTGATGACTTTGAATTGTTATTGTTTAATTTAGATTTAATGACTTAAAGAGGATATTCTTACTCTAAAGCTGCTGAAATCCAGATGAGAGAAATGTTGGTGACAGTAACATGTTGATATTTCCATTATTTAAAAGGAAAAATACAACAAGCAAACAAACAAAAAACTGCAAAATTCTCTGCACATTTTTGAGTTTAAAGAAAAAAACAACACCAACAAACAAAAAACTACAAACTTCTCTGCACAATTTTCAAAAGAAAAAGAAAAATCTACATTTTACTGTCAATATTCTTTTAATATTAAATAAGATTGAAGTAGAGTTTTAGCAAAGATGCTCATATATTTACCTATCACAAAGTATGAGGTATAATTTACAGGTACAATATGAACTAAATATTTAAAGTAATGAAATTACACAACATTTCTATTTTCTATTACACTACCAATTGTTTGGAAAACATGATACATTTCATAATAATGGGTTATTTACTAGATTACTATGAAGTTGTAAAATGTCAGAAATAGCCTTCAACACATTCACAACCGTATTGTCTTTTCAGAAGAATCAACCTGAGAGTGAGATGGCTCACTCAGGCTGGTCAGAGAACTGGGATCATGCAATTCAGCAAAATAATTGTTAATTCCAAGAATATCAAATCTAAATTGAGAAAAATTACATCAAGACCAATAGAACAGTCACACCAGCTCAAGCACATTTACCACCAAATGCTGCTGTCCTAAACTCAGACGTCAAAAAACACAGACGCGCATGTACACAATAAAGAACTCTAACCGAAAGATGAGTGAGAATCAAAACCACGTTAACAGAGATTTAAAAAAAAAAGTCTCAGTTGATTGTTTTCAATTGATGGAAAGACTTCCTGAGTGAGGCGAGGGAGCACTTCCTTGTGAAGGACTCTGAGAATGATGAGAGGTTGTCAGTAATTTCCCAGTGTGAGCAATTACACCTCTTTTCTTTAATCTTCATGTTCCTAATACAGCAGTGTTTACAGCAGTTTTTGGTTTATGGTTCCCAAAATACTTCTGTGCTTTTATAGACTCTAATATTTTTCTACAATGCTGTCACTTTGTCTTTTAAATTAAAACACTTTTGTATTTGGTGAATTATACCAAGGCAGTTGACTTGATTTGACTTGAATTAGCTTTTGTGGCCTGCTGAGAAAACACAGTGATTAAATCTATGGCCAGTTAATGTGGTCTTCATTATATTTACACTGAAAAGTAAATCTGTGGCCCACTTGTTTCCTCTCACTTTATTTTGCCTGTTTAAATTTTGCCTGTTTGAGTATTTGTGCAATCTGCCTCTATTCCCCCAATCAGCCTATGTACTGACTGCACAGACGTTAGCTAGAGCTGTTCGCTAGTTAGCAATGTGCGCTGACTGTACGGGGGTTGGGGTAGATATATTCTGCATTTCCATGCCTGTAAGAATCAGTAATACAACTTCGGACCTCATTTCATAACCTTGATGAACATCTTGTCTGCAAGATGTCTCGGAAGCTAGCAAGCTAACTATCTCTCTCGTTTGATCAACTTTATTTTCTTACCTCCAGAGTTTCTAAATAAGTCTGTGTCGTGTGAATGCTATGTTAACGGATGAATGCTAATGTTAGCTAGCTGATAGCTTTCATTTTCAGCATTGGCTTGTCATTTCATTACCAACATAAAATGTCATGTTTTATCTAACACTGTCATGAACAGTGAGACAGTGGAGGGTAAAGATATGTTTTGACATGAATTATAAAGTTTTCCATTTTAACAGTTTTTTTTTTTTTTTTGTGGCTGCAGTTTAGTCAATCTTTTACCTTTTTGGTAGCTTTTTAATAGACACCCCCCTTGTTTTCAATAGGAATTCAGGAGTTGGCTGAGTTGTATTAGCAGTGGTGGAAAGTAATTAAGTACATTTACTCAAAGTACTGTACTTAAGTACATTTTGAGGTACTTGCACTTTACTTGAGTATTCCCATTTTATAATTCCATCCATTCAGAGGGAAGTATCGTGCATCTGTACGGAGTATATCTGTACAGACTGTAACGCTTCAGTTCACTGAAGCACACGCCTGTTAATTAAATCAGATTCAGGTGAAAACATCTTTGTGCCACAACTTGGATTTTTCAAGAACTTATTGGCTCACATAATATGTTTTCAATTGTTTTGTTCATAATCCTCCAATCTTGATGGTCACATTTCCACACAGGTGATCATTATCATGAGCTCAGCCCACTTTGTGCTCACGAGTGCTCATGAAAAGGCCATTTGATACACTGTAGATTACTGTGGAAAGCACTGTTAGTCATCAGTCAGAGAGCAGTGAACACATTTACACCTCAATGACAGGTTTTATAAACACAAAGCAAACTTGTGGGTGTGTGTCAAATGTACCCGTGATTCAGAAGAGAGGGTGTGAATTACATATGTGGCTGTAAATCCTGTGTTGGCTACAACACACTGTCAACACCCCAACTCTGTTTCAACTCTGAAGGTTATCAGTCATGTTTGTGCAGCTGAGGGAATACATCAGAAAATATGACTTATGTTCTAATGAGGCAACGGCAAAGACATAATGTGTCGTTATGGTAGAACTGAACAGTGGCAGTTAAATTCTGAGACACTTTCCACGCAGCATCTCTGGTTTTGATAATCTTACTTCCTTCTGATTTAAGACAAAATGAGAAAGTAGAGAGAGTGAGATAATAAGTCATGTGAAACACTAACAGCCACACACCATGTGGTTATAGCTAAGGACAGTTAGAATGTGTGTTTAAGTGCATGAGTCACTGTAACTGCGTGTGTGTCTGTGTATGTGTGTGTTTCCCTGTTGAATTTAGTCACAGTAAAGGTGTGGAAATTCTCCATCTGTTGGCACAAACAAAATCCTGTGGTCACCTGAGTCCAGTTTTAACGTAACTACCCTCGACCTTCTCTATCACCTCTGCAGAACACAAACACACACACACACACACAGGCACGTTCTGTGCAGTCTGATTGTATGTCTGTAGCCTCTCATGGTTACCTCCCTTGGTAGAGATGGGAAAGTAGAACATTCTCAGTCTGACCAGACTGTATGTGCAAAACCGTGAAAAACAAATGCAGAACTTATTTTTTCTCGTGAAACAAGTCAGCGTAGGGGATATCCAATTCAGAACTTAAGAAGGACAAGAAACAGGGGTTCAGAGCAAACATTTATTTTGAAATCTGAAGAGGAAACATACTGCCAGTGAAAAGTCCAGTACTAGTGTATTTTTTGTTTCTCCAAAAACCATGGGTGACAGTGTATTATTGTTGTCACATACCCTACTCTCCCTTGCCTACTCTCAAATATTATAGTTACATTGACATAATTTCCTTCATTAAGGTTAGTGGTTTGATCTGGCTTAGGGCAGCATCTGTTCAAAATTTGAGATTTATCCATTACTTTGGTTTGTGACCAAATACCTGCACAGCTCAAACATTCCCATCAGCTTTGGCTGTGTGTTTAAGGTTAATGTTAGCAAGGTAACAGGTCATATTGAGATGGCAAAAAGTAAGCAAGTACATCACATGCACATGTTAGCATTGTCAGTGTTAGCATGTTAGCATGCTGACAGCAGCATTTAGCTCAGCAAATCACTGTGCAAATGTACAGCCTCACAACAGGAGGCACAAATAAACAGGACTTGAAGTGTATTTTTACACCTCAAGTTGTGTTTTCTTGCATTTTATATGTGCGGCTTCAGTCAATGCTTATTGGAACCTGAGTGCTTCTAAACCACGGGAGACCTACAAGCAATACTGTGCCTGAATACTACCTGTGTAGAAGCACTGAGGCTGCTGTTGCTCTGCTAACATCCTGCTTTTGATACAACCATGCACCATCTATCTATCTATCTATCTATCTATCTAGCTTCCTTTTTCAGCTCTAACCTTGATCCCATTTCTATGATAACAGCTGTTGTGTCTCAGAGAGTGAGTAGATTTTGTAGCAATGATTTACTAACAGTGGAAATTCACTGGATTTCTACTTGACTGTCAAAATGAAGTGTGGCTTTTAATTTATACTTCTATCAAGTAGTTGCAGCCTCACTCTTTCTGCTCAGAGAATGTAAGAGGTAAACTTTCTGTGAGAGGAAAATTTTGAATTTGAAGTCAGCGTGCGTGTGCATTGGCTTGTGCTGTGCATATGTATGTGTGTGGCATGAGGTTTGGCACGATACTGTGCACACAGCGGTGTCTGGCAGTGCGATACAAGGGCAAACAGCCTCAGCATAGTAAAGATGTTTTTGTAAAATCGGTTAAGTTTTGTGCATATTCCAAATCTTTGATCACTCTTTTGGGCACAACGAGACTCATTAGACAACATTTACTTTACTTTCCTGGAAGTAGAATTAAAACCAGCTGAAAAAAATCCACAGGCCGGCTACAGGAAAATGGCACCCACATAATGAAGCCACATGAAAAAAGGTGATTTCTGTTACCTGGCAACATTGCGCTTGTGTGTTTGCTGGTGAGAAGTGTCACAGGAAGTTCAAGAGTCCAGTGTTCATTCATTTGATGCGTCAGCCTGTGTACGGACTGACATTAGAATAATGAAAAGATAATGAAAATGTCTAAAGATGCCCCTGAAATGATCTTGTCTCTATGTCAAACTTGGCAGCTCAATTAAAACGGATCCATCACTTTCCTTTAGGGCCCTTCAGGCTAATTTTTCTTCACAGAAAAAGTGTCACATTTTGGGGAAATATGCTTGTTGCCTTGTTTTACCGAGAGTTAAAAATACATGACAACTCTTCATGACTGTTTTTGACGATCTTTATATGTTCCACTGCTGGTGTTGTTTCTCTATTAGTCCTGATTGTCCTTGGATGTCTTTTGCATTGGGTCTTTCAAACAGTGGATACATTTATTTTTTTTTAAAATGAATACATGTCCAGTTCCAGGAAAATTTCCAGGGTCAATGTTGGAACGGTCTAAAATTCTGGACTTGTTCAGACCTCTATTTTGAGACTCTCCCCTATGTGGTGTCTAATACTGAGGAGAGCACTGAGTAAATGTAGTCATTATCATGAAAGATTTGTTTCCTGCAGTGACTCATGATGGGATGACGGACAGGAGTTGAACTGATGAGACATACGCTACTCTACAAGACTGCTCTCGCTGCACCGGCTGGGATCTTTTTCTCGTGCCAAATGGTGAGGACATAGATGGACTTGACAGACTGTTTGACAGAGTACATCAACTTCGGTGTAGACACCTCTGTTCCTGTCAAAACTGTCTGTTTCCCCAACAACAAGCCCTGGGTTACCAAGGACATCAAAGCACTCCTGAACGAGAAGAAGAGGGCGTTCAGGTCGGCAGAGAGGGAAGCAGTAAAGACGGTCCAGAGACAGCCAGTCAGTGAATATCAGAGGAGGAAAGGAGGCCTATAAAAGGAAGCTGGAGCAGACACAGTGGTATCAGCTCAAGGCTGCTCAAGGTCCCACCAGCTGTGTGTCATGCTCCAGCACCTCTTTAACTTCAGTTTATGTCTGGAGAAGGTCCAAGTGTTGTGGAAGACATCAGGTCTGGTTCCTGTACTGAAGAAGGCCTGGAGAAGATGACCAGTACTGGAGCTCCTGTCCCCTTTTCTCTTCACCCTGTACACCTTGGACTTCTGATACAACACCCAGACCTGTAACCTACAGAAGTTCTCCGGTGACAGTGCAGTTGCTGGATGAATAAGGGGAGAGGTAGATGTGTCAGAGAACCAAAGTGTGATGAACAGTTTTGAGGAGCTGGTTCCTTATTTACTTCCCCTTTCCCAACTGCATGGTTAACAATGCCAACAAGGCAATTTCCCCATGGGGATCAATAAAGTTTTTCTGATTCTGATGAATGACACCTTGCCATACACCTGTAAAATTATAATCTTTGCAAAGTGTAGTGCAAAAATACCATTAATGCTTCAGACAAAATAAATTAAACTGAAAAGAATGATTGTGATCACCTGTGAGTCAAGGAAAGTAATCTGTACTATTACTAAAGTAAGCTGTACAAATCCTGGCCCTTACAAACAAAACAAACAAACAAAACATTTAGGAAATATTTACTAGAGTGCTTCTGACCATTAAAAATACAAAATACATATAAAGTATGTTTTTTTTTTTTTATTTTAGTTACATGAAGCAAGTTGTCACTGTGCCAAAACCCCAAGAATCTGGAGATATTCTGTATAGGTTCTCCAGGCAAGAATGACATCTTGCAGTGCTGTGATCAGAGCATGTCATAGCAGAAAAGATCAGTGCTGGGACAATCATTAATGTGGGAGTCCAGTGTAATCCACTCTGGATGTACACATAGAACACAACCAGACAAACAACCACTGCGCCAAATACTC
This sequence comes from Trachinotus anak, assembly GCF_046630095.1. NCBI lineage: Eukaryota > Metazoa > Chordata > Actinopteri > Carangiformes > Carangidae > Trachinotus > Trachinotus anak. Next base: position 24,610,744 of record NW_027273872.1, read on the forward strand.
CTAGATGTAGTTGGCCTGATATTTCAAACCATGACCCATATATTATGAAATCTGAACTGGACATGCTGCAATCACAGCACTGTCAGATGTTATTTCAAAATAAGCTTCGGATTCTTGTAAGGACCTAAAAAGGATCTCTCTGGAACAACAGCAAAATCATGTTAAATGATAATGCTGACAAAAGCATCTTAGTACAATAAACTGCTCAGCTTTTGTATAAAATTGGCAGTTTTTCCTCTAAAGCCTTACAGATAAAGAAAAACATCAAAAGCAATCTTCAATTCAATAAGATATTAGCATGAAAATGTAAAGCCCAGTAACAACTACATTCAACAAACCACAACAAATGTCAACACACTAAATTGCTCTTTTTTTCTTCTTTCATTAATAAAGCAAAATGTCAAAATCTTTTGAGTTATGAAAGACACACCAGATTTCATCAGATAAGACAGTAAACATGCCAGATGACAACTCCTACACTTTCCTCATTCACATGCCAAATATAATGGCACAGTTTGATTATGCCATTACATCTGAAGATATCTGAATCAGATCTGGGTTATGTGATAGACTGGTGAACTGTCCAGAGTGTACTCTGCCTCTCACCCAATACATGCTGGGACAGACTCCAGCCCATCGCCAACCTGAATGGCATAATGAGTACAGAGACTGGCTGGATGGACAGACTCAGATTTGGTCATGTTAAATTTTTCACATTTTTTTTTTTAGAAGTCCAGGTCTGCTGTGAGCTCTTGTGAGTACAGGTGGATATGATGTGGAATTTTCTGTCTTATTTCTTTTTCTACTTGTCTATCCTTGCACTATAGAGGGTACATTTTTCAATGCAACTCAGCTCAAAACTTATCAGCTTGTTTACTTTTAAGTCATGCATTGATATTCGGTAACTGGTGGCAGCTGAAGGGAAAAAGCATAAGGGTGAAAACTTTGGCAACTTGTCAATCACTACATCAGGAAGGAAATAGTGTATTTGCAGGTAGCAGAGGAGCCAAATACAGCTGCACCTTGCACCTTAAATAGCTGATTTAATTTTGGGCTGTGATCCTGGCCTGGTCGTTCAGCTCAACCAGCAGAACAGGCCATTAGGAATTCCCCCAGGACCTCTGACGTCCATTTGGATCCTGCCTGTGTGCAGTTTACAGCCATGCCCACAATCACTTCCTCACATCCTCTCATTCACTATGAACGAAAATGTCTAAGAGACAGGGTTGCAAAATGTCTGATATCCAAATGGATCCAAGCAGATGGGTCATCATTTTTTATCACAAATAAGTATATGATGTGGTCTGGCTGTTGACAAAATAAAAGTTCCTATCATTTGATAATTGCAGTGACAGGTCAACATGTTTTTAAACATAATTACTGTTAAAAACATTTTAAAAAATTATTTATAGTTTTATATATTTTTTTTTATAATTACATCTTTTCACAAAAATTGCAAATGATTTGATGTCCCACTTGCAATGCCAGTGGGCCTCGGACCAACTTGAATAACTTGAATAATTATATTAAAAAACTTAAATATTTATCATGTAATTTGAATTTGTATTGTTTAACTTGAATAATTCTGATATAGCTGATGGTGTAGCATCTATGCTAACCTCTGTGTTGCTAACCATGCTAACCTCTGTTGTTATTGAACAGTTGTTTGTTGTAGTTACTCCCTCATACAATGAAGATTGGTCCAAACCACTGTGGTTCAGCCACGAATACCTTGGAGCCTGGCAAGATGGATTCTTGCTTGTGAGAAATCCAGCTGCCTCACAAGGCTGAGGTTTATTGTAAGTTACAAACTAATTAATTCAGTTTAAAATTATGTTCAGATTCACTGCTGCAAATATTCAAGTTTAACAATTCAAATTCAAATATAATGGATGCAACTTGCCCACTTAGTTATTCCCAATTACTTTTAAAATCAGGACCACACGTCCTACAAGTCCTCTGTCCTAGTAAGTAAAAGGTCCTCTTTTAAAGGTCCCATATTTCACACTTTTCCACTGTTTTAATTCAAGTGATGTCCATAAGAATATACAGTATATTTGTGGTTCTTTGTGGAGCTCTAGTAACAACAGGTTGTTGACTGTTTTCTGAGTGATAAAAATATAGGATATTTCAGGTAAACACTCAGAGAAACTAAATCCTGCATGGTTGGATGGTGGGTCCAGGTGGGTGGGGCTTAGGGCATGGCTGAGAGCAGTGACTGTTTTGTTGTGACATCACAAAGTCACAGAAGTCCTGACGGCTCGTTTTAAGTCTGAGTTTCTGAATACAGGCTGTGTGCATTTCTCTGTGGACTGAGGCTTTGATACTTTCACAGTATTAAAACAGAGATTAGACCTGATTTATAATCAAAAAGACAGTTACTCTCACTTTAAACAATATGGGACCTTTAAATAATATCGATGTCTATAATTTCTCGAGAACCTCAGACACATTATTCTAGAAAACAGCCAATTTTCCTGTTTTGTGTCATAAAGTAATCCCATTTTCTCATTTTAAATGTGCTTTGGCGGCTTTGGTGGTGCTTCAATGAATAGTTTGACATTTTGGTTAATACTGTGTGCTAATTCACTTTCTGACTGAGAGTTAAATGGGGAAGATTGTTACCACTGTCATTTATGTATTCTAATTATGAACTTATTACCAGGAAATGGTTCATTTAGTTTAGCACAAAGGCTGGGAATGGGCAAAAGTTAATACAATCTGCCTACCAACAACTTTAAAGCTCATTAATTAACACATAAAATCACAATCTGATACTTTTCCACACTTGTTTTCCTACAACTTCAAATTATATATAAAATATTGTCCTTCTCCTAGAGTTCAGTCTTTGTGTTAAGCTAAGTTGCTGCTGGTAGCTTCACATTTACTGCACAGACATGAGAGTGGTATTGAGCTTCACAGCCAAATTTTAGCAAGAAAGCCAATAAGCATAAATAAGTAACACAAATATCTCAAAATAACGAAATGATTAGATGCGAAGAAGCTGCAGAGACAGCGAGGCAGAACGTAATCTAGAGACTGTAGTAAAGATGAGGTGAGAATGAGTGAGCACAGTGAACCAGAAAGCGTAAGAGGTGAGAGAAAAAGGGAGCCCTCGCTCTAAGGCGTTCACCTCCGCTCCACGAAACCTCATTTTCCTCCTCTGATGTCCGCCTCCATCCATCATTCGCCTCCTCCTCCTTTCCTCGTCTCTTCCTCTGCTCCTGGTGACTGTTCTCATTCTGATTAATGAGCAGAGCCCTGGTTGAACCTATTAACAATGTGTAATACCGCTCAGTCTGCAAATAGCCTGCACTGTCCAGACCTACTTTACACTTCTCAAGGTAGCGGTGGCCTATTAGACTGCTCTCTGACTGTGCCATGTTGTCTCTTGCTGGGTATCTGTTTCTGTAACTCCCTCTCTCCTCTCCTTTTCCCTGTGTCTATTTCTGCCCTTCTGCCTCCCATCATGTCTTTCAGAGCTTCCTCTTCCCCAGTTGTCTGCCTCTTCTCTTTTTGTGTCACTTATTTGTCTCTCCCTCTCTCTCTCTTCTCCAGCTATCCTTGGCCCTATTAGGATGGTCAAGTTGGGAGATTAATCGACCTGAAAACCACATCAATCAAAAAAAAGCTCCACCGTACTCGTGGCCCTCACAACCTAGTTTTTGAAGTGAAGACTCCTTCACTGAGTGTGCATGTACATTAGTCACACATTCAAGTCATTATGCTTAATATTTCATCACTTTTCTCTATGCAACCTGATATTCAGCAGTACGCACACAAGCTTCATCTCCACTCCAAATATATCCAGTTTATTCAGGATTTCTTTTTATCTATTTTTATTTATTATTATTTATTAAACCACATTAGCTTTGGATGAACAGTGGCCACTGTGGTCAGATTTGGCAATTACATTGAATTTATCAAAATTATCATGAGGTGACCTGACTGGGAATGAGTGGAATGGGCCCTGAAATTAAACTAAAATAATGATCTGTGACATCTATGGTGCTGTGCTGTGGGGGATAGCCCATAACATGGGAAGGACCCACATGAAAATTTCTATTTTATCTGCAATTATGAAAGGTTACATGATACATGTAGTCAGTAAAGTACCACTGTTGGCTGAATACACAGTTTTTTTTGTTTTAACAACAATATTGGAGCCTTTTGAGGGGGGTCCTCCCCCTCTGAAAGATCAACATGGTTTAGTCCACTCCCACACAAAGCTAGTTAAACCAGAATGACAAAGATGGTAACACATAAGCTTACCCAACTGTATGTCCTGCAGTTCGTTACAGGGAATGTATTTATCATGTGTCATGGCACCTAAGCAGTGAAGAGCTGATTAGCCTAGGGGCCTCCAGCGCCGCTACCTGTACATAAAAGAACATAAAATACTGACATTAGCTGTTGGACTGGTGAAGGAACAGGCTTACCTCTGCATCCAGCTGAGCATGAACCTGTCGCTCTCTGTCCCCTGTCTCTCTTGGCGCTGGACCGGTCCAGCTCCTGCGGCGAGCCTGGTGTGTCAGGCTGGTCAGGGCTGGCGATGCTTGTTTGGCAGTTCATTTTAGACATGGAAGACAAATACGAAACTCAACAGAAAACTTGAAACACAACAGGAAGGGCTGGCTTCAGTTCTGTAGCAGCTCCAAACACACGGGCAACCATTTCCACCTTCACTCTCTCTGTTTGTAGCAGTGCTCACACCCCAGAGTCAACCCACCCACCAAATCCTACAACCGATAGCTGCAAAATATAGTATAAATACTATACACAGGCTGATGAATTTTCTTTGATTTTTTTTTTTCTAAAAAAAAGTGGAGTGAGGCTTCTAAAAAAAAGAGAATGAAATGAGTGAGAGAGAAAGCATCTAGGAAAACAACTAAATTCTTTCAAGAGAAAAGTGAACACAGCGTCGTCATAGACAGTGAGCCTTGTGGCTGAGGTTAAACCTGCAATAACTGGTTTATTTGCCTCTTGGGGGCATCAGCAACAAGCTGTGGATCCAAAAATGGAATATCATCACCTTTTAAGTTGATATCACAAACAGTTGCTTATTTACAGGACATTATTATTCATTCTGAGTCGTTTTTTGACCACCTGATGAATGTTATGTCCAATATTCACTCTCATTTTCGGAGCCCTGTTTTTGGTCTCTACCAATTGGCAAAACATGGCAAATATCAGTGGATTTTCACATCATCTTCATCATCATTAGATACACTTTAAAATAGAGCATACATTTAAAGTGGTATTCGCTTTTTTTTTTTTTCTCTGGGCATGTTTTTAAGTGGCTACAATATGTTTTTTATGCCGACCCCATCCACAGCAGTTCATCACTCAGCTTCTGTTCCACTGCTTCTGATGCTTCTCTAAACTGGGAGCACTGACCATAGATAAGTACCCCACACAGTCCCACATCAAATAACCCGTCCTGTAAGACTGTAGCAGTAAAACCCTTGAGTGCGTTGAATTGATCGAGAATGTGTTTTTATTCCTTATGAAACAAACGGTTTCATCTGTAAAACTAAGACTGTGAAATTTCTCCTTTCAAAAGCTACATGACTTCACTAAATCTTGGTCTAATAAACCGTTAAAAACTGTGGAGGAGCTGAGATATTTTCACTTAGCCTACTTTCAGTGCAAATTGAGTTACCTTAAGGTGAAATCATTTCTTTTCTTGATGCCGCTGTAATGACTGTTATTTTGTTTAGCTTAAGGAGGGAAGCAGAATGACCTCACTGAATTGGCAGGCTGTCTTTCACTGAATACAAAACTAAATAAGGACATTTTTGCAGCGATGTGGGGATATGTAAAACACATACGCAGAGGAACATGAGTCTAAAAAACACACGTTCTTCAATATTGCATGTGTGGTATTACTCACACAAAGCCAACATGTCTTGGAGGCCAAACGCTCTTTCACTGTATGTGGCTGCTCTCTCGCTCTCTCATAATGCCATGTAGTAACATTATCTCGAAACTCCAGCAGGCTTTTTATGAAGGCCGGTACAAATGTGATGCAATCAAGTGTTTTACTCCAGCGTTCTCCTCGCAGCCAAGAAGGAGCTGCAAGAATGTCAGGCTCGATGCTGTTTAATGTTTCATTCGCCATCGGCCGACACGTTTACCCTGTGGACGTGTAAGGAAAGACTGCACGCACCCCTGTGGACAGCAAAGAAGAGGGGAGTGGAGATGAAGACAAAAAGTGGAGGGAAAGACAGACTGGTGAGATTTAGGAGAAGGAAAAAGGAGGAGGAGGAGGGGGAAAGAGGGTGATGAAGAAGTGGCAATACAAAGACTGAGAAAAAAAAATCACTGGAAAAATCTAGTGAAAATCTAGCGAAAGGAGGAGACAGAGATTCAGACGGACAGATAGAAACAACCGAGAAAAAAAAATGAACAGTGGGATAACACTGCGACGGTGGTAATCTCACCGTGGATGTGGTTTGATTTGTGAAAATGGAGCTTTAGAAAATGTGACAATTTGACAGTAGCCTGGGGTAAGCAGTCTGGGATGGCCACACTTTCTAAAAACTGGCTCCTCTTTTCCTCTCACGATTGGCAAAGGAAAGACCTGGTAACCTGTTATATAAGCTAACAGCTCCAAGTGAAAGGCTGGCACAGAGAGACGGAGGATGCCCGTATCCGTAATAAAGGCGAACACGAGGAGGTGAAATTGAGGAAAATTCTTGTGCTATATGGGTAAAAATAGCACAAGAACTGTACTTGCACTTTTTTCAGTCTAACTTGAAAGCAGATAGACTGAGTGTAGGAAATATACTCGAGGTTTGAATGAGCTTGGGTTGCAGCGCACTTTACACCAATTTGTGTACACCTACACCATATAGAGTATGATCATCTAACTGGACTTCACTTCAGTGTACTGTACTGTATATGTCTCTGTGGTTCATTGATGCTAAGTTTAGAAATCATTTTAAGGTAATCCAGTGGATTGTTGTCTTTATATCCATGGTTATAGTGTAAACAGGAGTTGCTATTAGCTAATGAGGCGTGCATGGTGCAGATGGAAAAATTGGGGCTTGGATGAAACCCAAAGCTAACTCACTGTCTGTGTCTGAAATCATTCCCTCCTTACTCTTTATTGATTTCTTTATTTGAAGGTTTCCTGTGGAGTTTAAAACCTACAGCAGCAGTATGGAGCTGTTTTTATATATGTGGGTCCCCATGTTGTTTAGTTTGTAAGTCAGCTGAGCGAATGTTTTATGAGGAAGGAAATGCATTCAACACATTTGTTAAAGCTCAAGGATACACACAGTGTGTTTTGGTGAGTAACAGTCAAAGTAAACATAACTTCTGTTTGTTCACAGACAAATCATAAAAACAACCGAGACTAATCAAAAGTGTTTAATTTACAATTATTAAACAAAGTTAACAGTATATATGTCCATATTCTGAGTGTGAAATTTATGGTGTTTATAGTTTAAAAAATTTTCAGTAAAAGAGAAAAACTTTCACAAATTCCAGCAGTCAAACAAAAGAGAAATGTCCATGTCATGTCCATTATGTTGTGCTAACAACTGCTGGCATCACGGTGCCGTGGTTAGCAACGTCACCTCACAGCAACAAGGCTCTGGATTCTAACCTGCCGGCTGGGGCCTTTCTGTGAGGAGTTTGCATGTTATTCCTCCCACAACCCAAAGACATGCAGGTTAGGTTAACAGGCGACTTTAAATTGCCCGTATGTGTGAATATGAGGATGAAGGGTTGTTTGTCTCTATATGTCAGCCCTGTGTCCAGTGTCAACTGGGATTGGCTCCATCCTCCCCACAGCCCTAACAGGATAAGCGGTACAGTTAATGAATGAATGAATTTCACAGTGCAAATGAAAATTACCATTGTGTGACACTGCACCTGTCAGTGATGATGCAAAATGACAATTCACAAGTGTTGAAATCTTGATTTACTGCTCACTGTAAACTACTGAGTGTCTGTCATAAAGGAAGATGCCGACTCTGTTTCCTCTTTGTCAAAACTGAAATCTCACAAACTACTACTGACAAAATCCATGAGAGCATGAGCTTTTTTTGTTAGTGTTACAATATGAGTACTTTTTTGACAGTCCATTGTAAGTGCAAAACTATCAATAGAGATGTGTTGTCTGTGTGTTACTGACATCTCCATCCGTTCTTACATTTTTAAAGATATGTAGTGACTGTGTCATCAGCCTGAAAATAAAGGCAGTTCAAACAACATAGACAACAGCTTTCTCAGTTTTATATGAGGATTTGCACATGGCTCTGATTTGGCCTCCGTATGGCAGGCATCACTCTTTTATCCAGCTTGGAGTTATTGGATGAGATCATCCATTCACACAAAATGATCCCATTAACTGTTTTGAACTTTCAACACAGTTGCAAGCTGACTGGATTATTCTAGTCTGAGTCAAGCTGCTCCATCTGGAGGAGTGCTAAACCAGTCCTATTAATGGATTACCAGCCTGTGTCTAAACTTAGTCACTGATGACTTTTCACAGTCGCTGCTCTGTTTTCAACCTTGTGGATGTAGTAAACACATGACAGAAAGGACATTAATTCACTAAGCTGAGAGAGCTTCAGATGAAGGTTCTCATTTGAACTCCAGTGTAAACACTAATGTCTCAGTGATGGCACCGCAAAGGGTTCAGTTAACATGCAAATACACGATATGCATCTCTCCATTTGAATTAAGTATTGACAATTATGCCCTTCTAACTGGAGGACATTTTTGACCCTTTAAACTCATGCAGTTACAATTAATTAAGAAAGATTTGACATAGCAGAGACTGCATGTGTCTCAGTTATTAATGTCAAATGGGTTTTGCCTTTCAAGTTTTAATTGAAAACGTGGAATTGCCCGACTTTCTAATTGTGGCTCTTGTGCTCCCATTACAAATGTGTGTGTGTGTGTGTGTGTGTGCTGGGGATAGCAGCCAGTAACTGCTAAGGGCTTCTCAATAACGTCATCTCAGCAGCATATTAATGTCAGTGATAAGTCAGACTGCTAATGTTGCCTCTTAAATAAAAAGGAGAAAAATCCAGCCTAAATGTGAATTCAGAGGGTGCAGTCTATATTTAGGACACATTCCTCCTCAGACTCTCTTATTCAGTTCCTTATCTCTGTCTATCAGCGGTGAATGGCTGATTAGAGTTTACAAAGAGAAAAAAATCACACACTCAGACAAAGACACTGACACCTTCCCTTCATGCATTTGAAGCGCCTTAGATAAAGCACTTAAAGATACGGTGACATTAAAATCTGTAATGAGTCTGTAAAGTCAGATTCCAATTAACTGTCAATACAGCAGCTCAAGGTTTTGTCTGGTAATTACATCACACTGAGAAAAGGAGACACTCTGAGCTTTCTCAACTTATACATTTATTTTATTATAGTTTCCCTGCTGCCTTTCACTTGTCAGTCATCTGAACAAAAAGTAAACAGTCTGTTCAGTTTTTTCATTAGATGCCCTAATGAGAAATTAATTAAATCAACTTGATGGGTTTGACAAACTTAGTTCAATAAACAACTGTTATATCATATTGACAAGTATCATAATTAAAGCCATTAAATAATGAAGTACTTTAAGGTTTCATTATTCTCTTCTAAATTCTCATCAGTCACAATTGTAAACAAAGTAACAAGGAAACAAAGGAGCAAAAACAGTTTCTAACCTCAATGCAGTGTATGTCCGGACATATGCTAATAATGTGCTAACTGTTTTTCTTAGCAACTGTCAGACAGTCAATGAACTTATAATTTCATGGCAGGCATTTGCTGGATGGGTAAATTAAAATTTCTGTTAATTGTTAAATGTTTATGGTTGCTTTAGTAATTTAAGTCCAATATTCATTCCCCTTCCACCACATCCTCAGGAAAATATCTTTAGCTGTGGTTTCATTCAGCTGGCTGGTAACTCTACAAACTGCTTGTTTGCTGAAAACAGCTACCTGCTGGTGCTGGAAACAAAGTAGTTTTAACCAAAAAATAAAAAAATAATAAAAATAGGTTTGTGAGACAAATAAAAACAAACAGTAAATTTTCTGGGCATAAAAGAAAACAATTAGCCAAAAGAGGCTAAAAAGAGCAACAGAACTGGGCGGAACTATCCTTAGGTTTGTTACTACAAGAGACACCTCTCACATTACATTCATCATTTGATTCAGTGTTAACATTAAAAAAAATGTGATTGATGAAGTGAAAAAAACATTTTACACTGAGTTAAAATAACAGTTTGACATTGTGGTAAATATTAATTTTAGAAGATTAATGCTAATATACTAAATATGAAGCCACCATCAACAGCCGTTTAGCATAAATTAGAAACAGCTAGCTTGGCTCTGTCCAAAGGTAACAAAATCCATTTACTAACACCTGTAAAGCTTAATAATTAACAAGTAACATCTTGCTTGTTTGATATTTAAAAAGGCAGAGGGCTGTGGCTAGAACTATTCTTGTCCTCAGACAAGCAGCAGAAAACTAGCAGAAAGAAAAGCTGAGATCAATAACCTTATTTCACATATTGTCTAACTATCTTTAAAGTGGCGATAACCAATATTTTACACAAAGAATGTATCAAATGACAATGTGAAAATAATGTTACAATGTGACAGGAGTCACTCCTAGTTATGAGCCTACAATAAATTGTGCTTTATATGAACAGATGAGTGATTATGTTGCTCTTTAAGAACTGGATGTGTGTACAAATACGAAAGTCTTTGCAAACAAGTTTGTTATAACAGCTTATAAGGTGATTGTGTTACCTTAACGGCATAATACTGGATAGACTTTTATTTTGATAAGTGTTGGGAATTCCTAGTTGCAAAAGTAATTTCCTGTTAGTCACAGAGGCAATGTCGAGTAAATAATTAAAAGTTGTACTTAATGTTAATGTTAGGGACAATATTTACATGAAAAAGTGTTTGACTCTTCTGTAATCAAAACTAGTTTTCTTACATAATCACTTACATTGGAGAAAAATGCGTTGCCAACAAAATGGTGATTGTCTGTATTCTGTCTTTGTTACAGTTTTCACTCTTTCTGTGTGAGATGGTGTAAGGAGCCACAGCAAGTAAACAGCAAGTAAAACTTACTGTGACTCTCAGCTCTCAGCTCCTACACAGCAGTGAAACCAGCATGGTGATGACAGGTCAATGCTGTGTCCACAACTTGTTTTTGCAGGTGAGGGATTAAACGTGCGTGCAGAGGACAGGCACTGTGTGGCATACCACATGTAATCAAACTGACACATTTGAAATCATCAGGGTCTGGTCCGTCTCCAACAGTGTTTTCACTTAATAACCTCAAAAGTTACTGTTTCATTTTCCCTGTGTCACCTTAACTATGTTGCTTGTTACTGAAAATGTGATGTTTGCACAAACTGCTTTTCTGAGATTGCTCTTTTTCGAAGGTTGTGAAAAGCTTGGCTACCACAAACATCCTGCAATACATTGTGACAGGTGAAACAATGCAGTCCAAATAACAAAACAGGAGCAGCACAAACACAGTCTCGTTTACTTAAAGTCAGTAAATGATCTCAGTAATGATCTGTTGATGTCAAAACTGCTATACATAGCAGCTCAGGAGCTTGTCTGACCACTTTAACTGCGTGTCACCGCATTATGCATGGTCTGCTTAGCTCACTTTCCAGTCTGCTTTAATTGGCTGGCACTTTGTGGGAACTTTTCATCATTTCCGTAGTTTCTGTTTGAAGTCTACTCATTTCTCAGAGGAACCGACTAGGACAGTTTTCTTTGAGGGAAATTAAAGTCTGAAAGATGCTGCCTCTTCTTTAATTCTACTGCTTTTGTTTTTGCCTTTATATGACTTTCTCTCTTGTCGTTTTACCTCTTCCTCTCCTCTATAGTCACTTAGTCTTTCTTTTCTCACTTCAATTTTAGCTCCATAGCCCAATTATGACTGCTCGGCTAACTTCATATCTCGACTCTACACAAGCCACTGGACTGGCAGCAGTGTTGCTTTGAGAGATGGTGGCAGAGGAGGAGTGGGAGAGAGAGAGAGAGAGAGAGAGAGAGAGAGAGACAGAGAGACAGAGAGAGAGGGAGATTTAAAGTGACAGAGCAGCAGAGCTACAAAAACAGATGAGAAGAGAGAAACAAAGAAATGAGAAAGCTGAAGAGCTGCATTAGGGGAGATGAAAAGTGATTTACTGGTTCAGAGGGTGTTGTGGCCTCTGTTGGCTAGGAAATGGCATGATGCTGCTAATACTGGTTGTGTGTGTGTGTGTGTGTGTGTGTGTGTGTTTGTGTGTGTGTGGGAGGCATGTTTTACTACATTTGTGGGGTCCGAAAACCAAAAGTCCACTCTGCATGTGGGTTCTGACAGCTTTGTGGGGAGCAAAATGCTAGACCCCACAAATTGTTGCTTGAGGATTAAGTCTTAGTTTTAGGGTTTGCGTTTGAAGAAGGTCTAGGTTAGGCTGGGCATACAATGTACAATTTCAGTCTGATTTCTGAGCCGCACAATTTCCCAAATTTAGACTCGGTCTGAATTTCAGCTTTGGCGTGTGTCGTTTGCTGTGCACTGTACGGGGGGAGTGAGGAGCAATCAACAGCTACTGACCAGCTGTCAGACGCTCAGATGAATTTCTGAAATGTCTGGAATGTTGGTCGTGGTCATCGGCATCTCGCACAGTTGAAGCAGAGCCATGACTTGATTCGCCGATATACCAGAGAGGAATGATGGCAGAGAAACAGCTGTTGATCTTAAGCTGCCTAATAATATATTTATTCTAATTTAGCTACCTTGTTAGTTTGTTGTTTCTGATGAAGAGCAGTGTGTGTGTGTGTGTGTGTGTGTGTGTGTGAATGTGTGTGTGTGTGTGTGTGTGTGTGAGAGAGAGAGAGAGAGACACAGGGACAGAGAGGGATACCATGAGCCTTCTTTAGTAGCTCATACAAACTTCAACCTGATCAGAGGAGCTTTCTGTAAGGGCCAACAGGCCTATTTCACAGGCCCAGTGTGAGCAGTCAGGTCGTGATTGGACCGTACGGTGTGTGCACGTGAATCGCAAATGTCTGCAACATTTCTAAAATTGTACAGTGTGTGCACAGCCTAAGGGTTGGTGTTAGGCATTCAGTTGCGATGGTTAAGGTTAGAGTAAGGGGCTAGGGAATGCATTATGTGAATGAAAGGGTCCCCACAAATACAGTAAGGGAAGTGTGTGTGTGTGTGTGTGTGTGTGTGTGTGTGTGTGTGTATTCCTGTGAACGTGTTTGTGTGTACTTACCCATATGCATATGCCACTTGCTTTCTTTCAGTGTGTTTGTGATATCAGGATCATGCTAATCAGTGTTGTTTGGGAGCTGCAGTGAGAGATATTCATCTGGACGTAGCTCTAATTATCTCCGTGGTGATTTTCACAAAGTGGTTCAGTTTCACTGCTTGATGTGCAGCTCGATTTTGGGTGTGTGTGCGTGTGTGTAAGAGAGTGGAGGCTCTGTTGCTGTTCATTTTCTCTCCTTTTTTCCCTCCATATTTCTGATTAATGAGATTCCAATCAAGTGTGTCTGGACAACAGAAGTCCCCAAAACAAAGAAATCTATGGAGAGTAGTGGGGACGCAACAGGAGAACGTGAGTAAAATAAGAGGGGGAGGGAAAAAGAAAGAGAAGAGACCATGAGAGACTTTATGAGGAGTGAACTTTTGAAGCTCTTTATTGAAGAATCCCACTGAAAGGTCAGGTAAAAAAAAAAAAAAAAAAAAAAAAGAAAAAACAGAAAAATGCATAAATCCCAGGCTGTCTTTAAAAGCCTTAAACAACAAACCCACCCTCATATGCACAGAATATCAAAGTCCCGCCAGACATGAGAGATTGAGGGAAGGTGTAGATCTATCCCAACAGGGAAAAACACGGATCAACAAGGAAAGATCATGGTTGGATTGTGGTTAAATGAAAAAACACATGACTCCCCAAGAGGTTTTGGAAGTTGTACAACATTATACTACTTCTGCCTTAGTTGTAGAGAGTACAGCCATAATTTGCAAAAGGTTGCATGATGAATGGATCAGGATATGTGCACACAAGGGCACTGGTGCGCTCATTCTGGTTATTATACTCAACGTTAGCATTTATGAAAATCCTGCCCTTTCCTAAAAATCAAGCGGACACTGGATATCTGCAAGATGTGTGACATTAATGCAAAAGCTCATGTCAGAGATGACTCCAGAGTCAACAGGGCAGAGCCTGACAAACTGTGTCAGTACAGGATTTAATCAGCATCATTCATCTCTGTACGCCCCTTTAGTTTGTTTCTCTGGAAAATCATGAGCATAACGATGTGACATGTTTTCAAAACCATCCACAGCCTCTATTGCATCCCGAGCTTGGACCAGGTCACTGGAGCGAACAGCTGGTTCTGCAGCCAGAGACCTGCATAGGTCCAATTTTGCAAACCTGCACCCACAACCTGTACCGGAACCAACTTATTATCTGGACCTTACCCAACCCATTCATATAAGACCTGACCCGACCCAAAGCTATATCATCAATTAAACACCTAAGCTAGAGTCACTCACTTGAAAAGTCATCCAGACAGTATTTACACAGGGCCTGCATGACGGCTGATCTTCCATGATGCACTGCCCCCCCATTAGATGTGCAAAGCGCTCCCTCAGTCAGCTCCCACTTGTTGTTGTTGATGTAACGCAAAGGGACACAAAGATGACCGGTTTTGCAGTAATCACCTGTCCACAGTCATCTGTCAGCTCTGTGCTGCTGTCAGTCAGCTGCACTCTCAGTTCAGGGGCGATGATGGAGGAGGAGTGAGAGGTTGTACCATAGGCATTCATAATGAAAGAAAAAAAAAACAAAAACATGGCAGCCAATTTTGATGGTTTAGATGTTGATAAAGCTGCTCTTTTATTTTCATTTCTATTTTCTGTTTTATTTTATTTTAATTGTTTGTTTGTTCTCATGTTTCTTTCACTTGCTGCCCGCCTACATTCCGTTTATTGCTACCTGTGCCCGTTCCACATACTTTTTGTTGGTTGCGCACAGGTACCTGACCTAGTGCAGTCCTCTGCTCTGAGCTAACGAGCAGGTTTCTCTCTTGAGATAATGAACATTTTTTTTAAATATTACTGTTGTGATTTGTAAGATCTCAGTCATTTTGTATTGTTTTCTGCTAGCTCAAGCTAGTTCAAAGTTCAGTTCGCACAGATTCAATTTAACTTGTCCACGTTCTGGCTGTTAAGTTCACAGTCTCAAAAAAAAGTAGTAGTTCATTTCTTCAGTTCATTTCTTTCATGTTTTTTTATTTTTATTTTATTTTATGAGCTACTCAGAGCTTTTCTTTTCCAGCTGACCCTCCTCCTACCCATCCATCCACAGCCCCCACTCATTGCCACATTATTGTATGTCACTATAAATTCATAGACCGTGATTATATTAACTAACTCAAAACAGATCTGCTTACAAATGTAAAGCACATTCATGCACAACAGTATGAGGCATTCCCTTGCTCCTGACTGGTTACAGTGGTTGGGGTAAAACCAAACAACCCCCCACTCCCAAAAGTGACGTGACGTCTTTTTTTTAATGTTTATAGATACATCCATCTGCAGCAGTAGTGGTTTTTGCAAGTTTTAGACCATTAACTATGAAAAAAATCACTGGAAACAATTGCACTCATCAGGTCAGTTTAGTTGCAGTACTGGAGCTTTCAAACATATCATTTTTGTCAACCACTGTTTCCAAGGTCAGAAATACTTTACATCATTTTCCAAAGCCTTTTCCTTTTCCATTATTTTCCCATCCTACAGGCAGTCATTGATTTCCCTCCAGTGTTCTATCAAACTCAACAAAGTGCAGAGACCAGGAAATGACACGAGTTACCTATGGTGAAATGTTTTGTAGTTTTAAAGTAAAAAGTGTGGTGCTGCAGTTACAGACAGTGAGTATCTGTGTATCTAGAAATAACTTCTCAGTGTTATGTTCAAGCATGTCACATTTCAGCCAATATGGATACCACAAATATGAACATTCGTTTTCGCTTTCTTTATAGCCACCATTAAAAATTCCAGTCACCATGCAGGGGAGAACTTTCCCATAAAAAGTAAATCCTATCCACCTCACAGGGAACATCTAACATGTTCAAAACTGTACAAGCACATGATAAGACTGGCTAAAAATAGACAGGAGTGACATGGAAAGAGCAGAGGAAGAAGTCAAAAAAAAAAAAACGTTAAAGAAGGGTCACACTGGTTTGATGATTAGTTCACTCTCATCTTTGTATTTCACAGTAATTGTGTGAAAATAAAGCAGCTATGATGCCTCTCTTCTCCCTGTTCCTCCTGTAAGCAGCAAACACTCATATCTTTAAAGAGGCCGTATCTCCTGAAAGGATCAGACTTCTGAAACAATAATTAATTTTGGTAATTAAAGTTTTTGTTATCTCAAACCTTTAGTGTTTTATCACAAATCACACAGCACAATGAAACAGCCTACTTCACACCGCTGGATCCTCTGTATTATGCTTTATCTCTACTGTAGTGGTGGTGGTCAAGGTAATTTGGCTTGGCTTCTCATGTTAAGGACTGTCGCTAATTTATATAGTAGTTGCACCGACTGCATAAAGTTATAAGATAAAATGCTGCTTTTAATTACTTAAAGGCACATTGTAAAACTGCATGAAGGAGATGCAGAACAAATCAGAGCAGAGGATATTTCTAGATGTTAGAAAGCTTTTAAAAATGACCAGCTCTGTAGGGAGAAGGAACAGAACGTCTGTAAAACAAACCAAAAAGAATTCAGAAATCATGAATTTGACATGATAGTGAAGCTCAAGTATTGCCGCGCAACACACCAGTGCATTTAAATTGTTAGAGATTCAGTATTTTCATTGCACAACCATAGTGTAAATTTTATGTTAGACAAGAATAAGAGCGATGCTAGCAGGTCTTTGAGGCTGTACTTATGTAAAGTGGTGCATTGAGCTAACTGTTACTGTCAGCAATGCAACATGCTAACAATAAAAGTATTATGTGGGGGTTTGTCAAGTCTAAAGAAGTTTTTCTTAAGCCACAGACAATATAAGGGACATGTAAGTCATGAGAATCTGTTGTTTAAATGTAATCCTGTGATTAAAGGACCTATTTGTAAGTTTTGCTAGTGCAACATAGCCAATGTTAGCACTAAAAATTGTTTACTTAGGCCTAGCAGTTTTGCCAAGAGCTTCAGCCATTGTTGCTTTTACTTGACAAGACGTTATAATATGCTCTCTGAGCAGTGCTGCTTCTTCAGGGGAACCTTGGGCGGTACAGTGACTTGGGATCAGAAAGTGATGGAGTGGTCTGACCGTGCTGGGGCTAGCTGGTTAGCATGCTTACTTCAGCAGACAAGAAATGACAGAAATAAAAGCAAAATAAGAGTTAACATTGGTATTGCTTTCTACCACTGGGGACTGGCGAGTAAAGGGATGACGTTTGATGCTGAACTTAAAACGTTTCTTCAAGACTGCTAAGTAAACAGCTGTTAATGCTAACGTAAGCTATGTAGCAATAGCAAAACGTGCAAATAGCTCCTGTCACTGAATGGTTTGCTGTTTGTTGTATTAAAGCATGATGCAACAGCACTACAAATCTGTATTGGTGCCGCACACTCTACTGTTACTGCACAGGTAGGGCTCGTAAGATGATTTCTTTTAGGGCTGGATTTAAATACCACTAGACCTTTTGGCTAACAGCTACTAGCAGGTCATAACATACCTGCAGCTGCGAACAGGAAAAGGGTGCAAGTCTTACCTGAACACTCGAACTTGACAAGCTTCCTGCTACTCCTCTCTTCATAAAGCACTTTGGATTAAAGTGCTATGGAAATGCTGCATACTTTGTGATCAAATACACAAGAAACGCCACTGAATTTATCTCACAGTCATTTCCTTATGCAAGCCAGCTACCTGAAGGAAAAAGATGTCTAACACCAGAATGTACTTATGTGTACTACTGCCTCAGCTCTGTAGTGACATCAGAAATAATAATAATAATAATAATAATAATAATAATAATAATAACAATAACAATAATAATAAACTCTCCTTATAATGCATCTCACAAATGTCTTTGCCAGCTTGGCAACACTTGTCTCCACTAGTGACAGTACAGTTGGTATTTTAAAACTTTAGGTGAAAAGTTGTGACTAACTGACATTAGTTCAGTGTCTCTCAGTATCCGCTGAACTACTGTATGCAACCTCATAAACGCCTCCATTAATAATCACTCCCCCAAACATTGAACACCTCAATTAATATGAACAGACTACATGCCTTATCTCGTGTTGCGTATTATCTCAGGTGGCCAGATTAATGTTTTGTGCTGAACTTATTCGCTGTACCTTACCTAATCCCTCCTATTAAATTCCAGTCTCCTTGTAAAGGAAAGCTATTACATTGTTAATAATGAGTCATGTGAGTAAAATCTTTAAAGTCACAGAATGAGTAATTTGACCATGAGGTGCTGTAAAAGTCGAACAGAGAGGGTGTTGCAGGCATTTTCCTGTTAATGTGCATGGAGGCATAATTAGATGCCGTAAAAAGTGATAAACAAAATCTCAGCTGCTGGTTTGAACTTTAAAACAAAAAAAAAAAAAAGATACGTGAAATAGTTCAATGTAAGATGAAACATAATTGTTGAAAGCTGAATTTAATTTGAAAATATGACTCTGATATGGTTCAGATAATTTTGAAAATATGCTGAAGGCTGCAGAAAATTTTAAAGTTAAAATTGCTAGCTATTCACGTGCTTGTTATAACCAGAAGCCTTTTTCCTTTTAAATTTGTATAAACTGTGCATCTGCTATTTCATAAGCTTTGTCAGTTTCCCCTTGTGTCTGAGACTGTGTGTATATTTAAAAGCATGCCTGACCCTGCATATTATCAAACCATCAGGTAGAGAAGAATAACCCGGAGTTAACAGTTAAGGGAACCCATTAGAGACACACACTCCAACACTGCTGTGAACTGTTTTAAGAGAAGACACACTTAACATTCTACCCTCTCTGCCCACAGTTCTTGGCAGCAATTCAAAAAGGTGTGCTGTTGTGCTTTGTAGATGTCATTAAAGCGGAATTATGATTCTCTGCAGATGCATGTGAACGTCTCTTCGAACCTACACAGAGAAGAGATCACAGAGGCTCAGAGAGGACCTGACAGACACACAAACCGCCAGAATTGCAGCCATATGTTATACATTGTATATATGTTGTGCCTCCTTCTGAACACCTTCAAGACCAAGGAGATTGTCATTGACCTTTGCAGGTTTAGGCCCACCCTTCAGCCAGTCAATATTAGAGGGAAGGACACTGAGGTGTTGTGTACTTATAAATACCCAGGAAGCCCAGGTGCTTTGACGTCTGTAGTGAAATGCTGCACCTGTTTTATCAGTCAGGGGTGGAGAGAGTCCTCTTCTATGCCAAGGCGTGCTGGGGCAGCAGCATGTCACATCAAAGCACAAGGAGACTGGATGAGCTGGTTAAAAAGGTGGGGTCTGTGGTGGGCAGGAGTCTGGACTGACTCAGACTGTTGTGGAGAGACTCATACACTGTAAGATGCAGCCATCTGGGACAACACCAACCAGCCTCTCCACTACATCCTTGCAGACCAGAGAAGCAGCTACAGCAGCAGCCAACGTCTCATCTCTCTGCTGCAGGACTGAGAGGTTCAGGAAATCCTCTGTTCCCTCTGCCATCAGACTGTTCAACACCTCAGACAAAGGCAGTGGATCATGACACAGACTCAGATCTTAATTAAATACATTAATAAGCTACTGGATGATTTGAATTTCCCCAAGGGATTAATAAAGTATTTTAACTATCTATCAATCAATCTATCTATAGTTCTGTCCATTAAGCAAGTTCATAGGTCGATTCAGTTTCTGTGCAGAGGTGGGTTTGAGACAGAGATGAATACATACATGTGTAAAGAACAGCCGTGTTTGAGTGATCTGTACGTGGAGCCTGGAGAAGCATAACTCCAGCTTCTGTAGCGTTAGCTTCTTTCATAGACAAAAAATAAAGACAGAAAAATGGCTAGAAAGGCATGAAGACTGCTTCTGTGTCAATGAGAAATAAAGCTGCTGATTGGTTACAGGTAGGATCCACCTACTATCAACTAAACTGTCGTATATCAGCAAAAATTCACCTTCATCTGGCAGCTTTTTTTGTCATGAGCGACTGCAGTCCGTGGCGATGACTCACTTCACAAAATGAAATGAAGTGGACTTGAGATGAGAATCGAGACCTTCTGCTATTCACTTGCTTTGTTCTCTACAAATATCTCACAAGTACAGTCTGACTTTGTGTGGAAAAACCTTTAATAATCAGTTTCAGATTGCTTTTATGTAGCACTAGGAACTTTCTCGCTCTTTCACAAGGTCACACTGGAGACATTGCAATTTGTTTTGAGAAAAGGGAAATCATCTCGTTCAAGGAGCAATTTAGTTAATTTTAAACTGACCTCCAGCGTTTCCTCCTTTGCCAAGTGCAGTGTAGTTGTGGTTCCACACACACACACACAACAGATCTCAGACCCAGACTCAGTTTTTAAATACTGGGGGCTGTTTTAATGGCATTATTCCCTAAATGAATTAAGTACTGGTATGTTAGATACATTTTCTGTTTTCTATTTCTGTTTTTTTTTTTTGTTTTTTTTGTTTTTTTTACCACTTCAGATGTGAGTGGTACTTGTCCTCATCCTGTGCCACTGATGTCTTTTTTTGTGTGCTGCAATGCTGCAATGCTGTTTTTTTTTTTTTCTGCCATCTCTCAGGTCAAACCATTTTATCTTTACCTTTGCCAGAGTTCTTATTAGAGGTGACACAGTGTTCACAGCACTTATCACCTGCCCACCTTTTTTTGTGAGCGTACGTGTCTTTCTTGGCCAGGCCCCTTGTGAAAGTGCCAAATAAAACATTTTGGTTCCACTGAACCTCATTCAGCACCACCTCAACTGTGATTTATGGGAGTTTCTTTAAAATTACACAAGCAGGTAGATGTAGAGCAGATAGAATATTCATCACTGTTCAGTACACACAGGTGTGCATACAGTACGCATATTTGATTAATACCAGCTTTCCTGTGGTTACAGGCGGTTTTTACACACACATTTAGAATATATCCTTATCATGCTTTCATAAATGAGACACCTGCTAATAAGCAACAACCCTGTTAAGGTCTGATGAGGATGTTCACATTAATTTTTGAAACCCTGAAATTCTGTCTGCCTGTTACCATGAATAAACCACTTAAAAACATTACTAGAATTATTAGCCTAATTTATATTCAAATTAATATTGATTATTTTCAGCCATGTAACTGTGGAGCCCCATAGTGTTCAATATTAAATAAATGAGGCATTATGAAGAACTCACATGAATAATCTGAAAAATTATCTAAATTAAACAATAAACCAAACTTTTATGGTCTTTTCACATTAAGTCTTAAAAGAGTTAATTTTTATTTCTTAACTTTTTTTTAAAAAAAATTCTGAATGTGTTCATATTTATTGTTAAGTATTACATTATTAAATATAAAATATTTAATAATGGCTTTTTCTTAATGACACTAATGCAGTACTTTGATTTAAAAGGGGATTTTCAGAGAAGGACAGAATCTTCTCTGTGGTCACAGGATCTAGCATGTAGCTACCTAGCTGATATTTAGTGAACCTACATAGGGTATGTTTGTCAGAAGAGTGGAATTCGGATTCAGGGACAACTTTACTATCATGAAAAGTGAAATCGTGATATAAAATATGACAATATGTTGACATTATTGTAATGTGTCATAAATTTTGAAATAAAAAAACTGCATTGCATTTGAATAAATTTAAATTATTCCACATTTTGTTTGCTCATTAATATGTTTTATGCATTTTATTCATATGTTTACCAATGTCATACTATCTTATTATTTCTATTTACTTTTTGAAATATGTCACTTTTTTAACTATCATGCTGCCATTACTGCTGATTTCTGGTACTGATTTCTATTTGCTTTATTTAACCTAAATAGAATAGGTGCTATGCAAAATGTTATTGTATCTGAGTGTACTAACAATAAAGACCATTTTTATTATTTGTTTAATATTGAACTCTTTGGGACTCCATACATGACATATTCTGCATTACATTTTAAATAAACCAACTGTGTGTTTTCAGCAGTCAAGTCGATGACGTCAGATTTCACTGATGAATCCTAGAAACTAATCAGCTGTGGAAAGAATGAAAGCAGATGGAGAGAGAGATGATAAGAAATATTAAGAAAAGTATATCTGTGGTGAGGTTGATTGATTCGAAAGGGAGATTGATAAACAGAGAAGACAGATAAGATGGAGAAAATGAGTCATGCGTCTTTCACACTGGGGGACTTTTGTACCACTTTTTTCTTGTCTCTCTTCAACTGTATATCACTTTACTCCTTTTTGACTCTCTCCCCCTCCTCTCTTTCTCCATCTCTCTGCTGTCTCAGGCTTTTTCCCCTCGTTCTTTCCATCTCTGCTATTTAAACCTCTGCCAGTGTATTCTGCCTTTTCTATGCAGTGTGTGTCAACCTACAGTATCTTTCCCATCTCTCTTCTTCCTCTCCACCTCTCATCTCTATTCTTCACCCCTCTTTCTGCTGTGTCACCCTCTTTCCTCTTCTCCTCTCCCCGCCTCTTTCAACTTCTGCGCTCTGATTTTTATCGCTCTGCTCTGTCTCTTTCTTTATCACCCTCCTCCCTTGCTTCATCTCTTTTTCTATTTCCATCTCACCATTCTTCTACCTCTCTCTCTCTCTCTCTGTCTCTCTCTCTCTCTTTGGGTGTCACTGCTCCCCTATTGGAGTCTGGCAATAGAAATGACTAATGGAAGATTATTGCTGACATCAAGACAAAGCAGAACACTGCTGAGCTCCCTCACTGTTACCTCCACACACACACACACACACACACGCACACACACACACACACTAAGGAATATTTTAATTGAAATTTACTTGGATTGGATTGATGTATTATATTAAACTTATTGAAATATAGCTTGATTGTTTTTTTGTGTCAGTGCCCCACCAACAATGTTTACATCTTAATTAACAGACCACCTACCAATTCAGTGTATTTCCTCTGCCTAGATATGGTATATCTTATGTGGATATAAGATACGGTCTAAATATGGTAATTACCTTTTCCATGGGTCTTGTTTCTCAGGATGTTTCTCTTTTTGTGATGACAAAAAATTGTATATAAGAAAATAAGAGCATGTTAACATTGTTTTGGAGTTAATCAAAAGTTATTTTTCATTTATTTTTTATCTTGTAGCCTTTGACCTGAGTCCTGGTCCTCTAAACCCCTAATCTTAACCACTGAAACAAGAATCATCCTTTTCTCAAGAGGGGACACAGGTCTTGTTCTCAAGTGGACAAGCCTTTTCCAGTTTACTGTTCTTTAGTCTGAAATGTGTCCCAAAAAGCCTATGACAGATTTATAGCGTATCAACATTACCTCAATAAGCCAGACTTGTGGGTGGGGCAGTGAAAAGTAGTTATGTGAATACACTGGCTCAGTCCAAAAAGTTCATTAGATCCAATGAAGCTTTTTTTTTTTTTTTTCCCTCAAGGGTGCTGAGAGTTTTGTTCTATCATTGTTCATTTATTGAACATTTTAAATATGTTTCACAACATTAAAAAAAACTAACATTTATGAACATAGTTTTAAAGTATTAAAAACAACTCACAGTTGCGTGGTGGCTTAGCAGCCTAACATTTTCTGTGCCTACATCACATGGGGTTCACATGGCTTGCTAAAACGGATGAGCATCTGTGCACATGCACTGCATATGCTTGTTATACTAAGTGTTGGGTGTCTTGGGTTGCCATGGCACCTTTGAAGTGGTGCAATGGTCATAAAAAGCATGGAGACCACTGCCATATTTCAGCTCAGTTCAGTTCAGGTCTTTTTTGTCCTATAAGCAGAAACAATTTTTTGCAGCGATGCAGCGTCAAATCACCAACATATAAAAACAATAAAAACACAAGACAATTATAAACAATCGGAGCGTCATGCTTTAATTTGTAGAAATATTTGTATTCTTTTTTAATATATCAACAATCATTGCATGGATTTTCATTAAATGTACAGACATTCATGGCCCCCACAGGATGAATTGTAATAACTTTGGTGATCACTTAACTTTTCATCTGGTTCAATTTTTCATTTTGCTCAAAACGTGGGTTTATGACCAAATACCTGAAAGAACAAAACTACTTGACACATGACAGCAGTGACAACAACAACAACAACAACAACAACAACAACAACAACAACAACAATCCACCCAGGCAAATTGAACAAATACCTACTATACAGGTAGCACGGTCATGTCTTCACTCTAAAACATGAAAGCAACAATTATTCTGTTGAAGTCAGCATTGTTTTGTTTTTTATTATTATCATTTGATGGGTGCCATTAGTGCATTTGATTTTATCACCATGAAAATTAGCCATAATTGGTCCATTAGCTTAATGTTACTGTGGTAATTTCAATCAGTGTTTCAGTCTGAGAGAGAAAAAGTGCTATAGCAGAGCTGGAGGACTAGGGCTGTTAATTTGTCACTTTCTGCTGATGGAAAAATATCCACACTGAACACCAAGAATATGGTGAAGCCTCAGACAATTTATGAGGATGCTCCAACCGTTGCAGCTACAATTCATGATTTAGTTTGACAATTAATTAAGCCTCCTGCAGCCTTAATGTACAAACTCACATGTCCAGCAAAAAGCCATTATCTGATCTATGCCATTACTCTCCCCACATCAAAATTCAGAAAAACATGGATAATAAATATTTGCAAAATAAAGAATAGCTACAGTTTGTGAAGGTCTTTCAGTTTACTGTGGCTGTATCACTACCTGTAGACTTAATTTACTGTCCTTGGAAAGAAAATGCATCACAGATTCTTGTTTGTGATTGTGGCACCTTTGTGTCTGCATATACAGTAACCTCATGTTTATTATCTCCCTTTGGGTAACACACTTATTCCAAGTGCAAATATTCTAATAATGAAACATCTGTGCTGCTCCTGAACTCTTCATAGCATGCATTGTGGTTTGTTTACCTAGCATTAACATTTAAATGCTCCATATTTATCATCCAGTATGTCTTGGCCTGACAAGTGAAGTGACAGGAGACTCATCCCACATCAACCTGTGCACCCACCGGCTCTGTTATGAATGCTGATGGAGCAGTGTACAACTAGGTGAAGGAGAATTTGAGTGAATGGTCACCTAATCGTGTATTCTAACATTGTATGTGTTGTTCTTCGCGCAGACTGACAGGTGTCCTGCCTGAATGTTGGTAATAATATGTACATTGCTTTCTGACAACATCTTTATTTCAATCCCCTTGACCGATGTATAGTAGATGATTTGAATAATACTCTGTGCACTGTATATATATATATATATATATATATATATATATATATATATATATATGCAGTGCATTCAGAAGGTGTCCAGACCTTCAATTTTTTGTTAACAAAAGACATCAGACAGGGGTCTGAATGCGCAGTAGGTGGCTGCTGTGTTAGTGGCCACTCTGTAGGTGAGTATTCCTGACTTGAACTGGATGTGAGCAGCAACAGGGAGCCAGTGGAAGGTAATAAAAAGTGGTGGTAATATGAGCTGTTTTTGGCTGGTTGAAATCCAGATGTGCCGCATGGTGTAGTGAGTCATGGCGAGAGATGACCAGTGCCCGTAGAAGGGAAAACAGCATACCCAGTCAGATAGAACCTGGTCTTTTAGTGCAAAGTGACATGGCCAAGTGACAAATGCAACATCATCACTGAAAATTAGTTGGTCATCAAGTCCATCATCCATTTTGAGCTATCAGTCAGGCGGAGATCAGAACTGAGACAGTTGGGTCGTCTGGTGGCAAGGACAAAGAGTTGGATATCATCAGCATAAGTGGTAAGAAAAACCATGTGAGTGAATAAGCAGACTAAGGGATGAGGTATATATTAAGAGGAGAAGAGGACCTAGCACAGATCCTTGTGGTTCTTGTGTGGAAAGACATTGACACTTGGACTTGTCTCCTTGCCACGCTCTTTTAAACTAATACCCTGTGATGACTCAAACCAGAGTCGTACAGTAACAGAGGTCTAGCAAGATGAGAACTAATGACTACGTGTAATTTCTCGCCAACTTCAGGGATTCTATTACCGACAACAATCCAAAAACACAAAAAAAAACTCCAAAAAAACTTTTAACTACAAACCAACTTTAAACAAAGACTTTTTTTCTTTTTGGTAAGTGACCATGATATAAGTTACAAAATTGAATTCTGGCGTAATTAAATAAATCATATGGAATAGTTATTGGTTTTGCTAAATTCCTTTGTCCAAATAAATGATTCTGAGCTGATTCAAATTGCCATACAACTGGTTATTGATGTGTTTGGATTTACACATGCCGATTTTATGACTTTGAACAGCAATTAGAATATTACATATATATACACACATATATTACACACATATACACATACATATATATATATACATATATATATATATATATATATATATATATATATATATATATATATATATATATATATATATATATATATATATATATATATATATATATATATATATATATATATACACACATACATACATACACACACACACATTTTTTTTGCAAAATCTATACCTTAATATGTATAGAAATACTCATTGACATTGTGAACTTCTTTGAAATAAACACGAAGTATTATAATGCACGGTCATTCTGTCAGTATTGGTGTCACCCTCTTCCCATTTGCAGCTCAAGGTGAAGAAGAAGAAGAAGAAGAAGAAGAAGAAGAAGAAGAAGAAGAAGAAGAAGAAGAAGAAGAAGAAGAAGAAGAAGAAGAAGAAGAGTCCCAGGGTAACTGGGTCTAATTGAAATAAATTCTGACTAAAGCAATGACTTTAATGACATTTTGAATCCAGGACTGGAGTAATGACATGGACAGGCCCTGCGGGAGAGTGGCACTTTAAAAAGCCAGAGTGGGGGGGGGGGGAGACATAAGGAGAGGAGAAGAATAGAGGGAAAAGAGAGACAAAAAGGGAGAGGTTGGATTAAGTTTGGAGAGGGAGTATTTATTAAGAAAGCCAGGGGAGACAGAGAAAGCCAGAGAGACACATATAAAGATGGAGACAGACAGATGGAGACAGAAGAGTTTACAACTGCAGAGTGAGAGAAGGAGACTTTAAAAAGAGACCCAGAGAGAGAAGAGTCTTTTTTTTCTTTTCATCATGCTGTCAAGCAGTTTCTCTTTTTAGCTCATTTCCCAGACTGCAAGACACTGTCGATAGGTCAACCTTATGAAGTCACTATCTGACTCAGTCAAACCAACTGAGGCCTCACCGCCACAAAATATGGTAAAACTCTGTTCTATGATTAAATATTAATCAACTAATGACATATTTATGAGGGTAAAATCTAATATTGCTTCCCTTTGAAGGAATTATATGTTGCTGGTGGTGTTGCATTTCAAAGAATAAAGTACTTTGCATTCACGAATCAGATCATCAATTGAACGGATTTTAAAGGAAGCACAACTGAGAGGAGAGCACTACATTGAGACCATGACTATTGAGACTATTATACCTTTTAGGATGGTATCCCCAATTTGGTATAGTGGAGCATCATAAAATAAAAGGGTATGTGGAGTCAGATAGTTCAGTTTCTAAATCTTATAACCCATACAAAAATGTAATATATGAAATATACATATCCCTAAAAGGTTGATGTTGCCACATACATCACCTATAAAGGGATATATTATTAGCAAATATGTTCATCCTTAGATAACATATATGAAATACCTACAGTAATAATTTGTGTATGGACATATATTAAAAATACAATGCATTTTATATGGTATAATGCATTGCAACCATATATAGTATGTTAACAATACATATTTAATTTTTATATGGAAGTTTATTAAAATAACATACATATAAAAATTCTATGTGCTTATATATGTCTATCTTCCTATTCTGGGAAAGTGATCTCAAGCTTTTATACATGTGTATGTACATGTTTTTATTTTATGTACATAGATTTCATGTATGAAAATTCATTATTTAATTATTTGCATATGGGATTACTAAATACAGTGGCTTGAAGTGCACTTCAGACAGAGTTATGTATATTACATGTTACATTACTACCCCTAAGTCTCTATCTACCCACATCCCAGCAGCACCTCCCTTAGCACTAACTTAGTTGGCAAATACATTGCAATGTCCATGGTGCCAGTTTAAACTGTTTTACTGTGAAGCAGCAGCAGTAGGAGATGTTGGGTTTGCATTAGCAGTCATTTAATACAGCTCTGAAAGTGAAACTATGAGTCTGATATCAATAAGATCAAATGATGATAATGATGGATTACATGCTGCCTCATTTCCTTTGATTCCCAGGAAAAGCTGTTTCTGCCACTAACAGTGAAAAAGGCTGTTCAGTGGTTACTGCTGAGAAAATGCCGGCCATAAAAAATGGGATTCAATTTAATGAAAATTATAAGGACTGTAACTTCAGGAATGAAGTTTAGATATAAAAACAACTCGAAACAAATAACTGATGAGTAAATTTAACCGTGTGACCTCACCTTTCTTTTTTTTTTTTAAAGATATTTTTTTGGGCACTTTTTGCCTCTATTTACAGGAAAGTAGAGAGTGACAGGAAAGGGGTAGAGAGAGAGGGGGAATGACACACAGGAAAGAGTCGGACCGGTCGGGAGTCGAACCAGCACTCAGCCGCCAAGAGCATCCGCTCACGTGGTATGCGCCCCAACCACTCCGCCATGGGCCGCCCGACCTCACCTTTCTGACATTTTCCTAGCAAAGACAAACACATCATTAGCTGCACATCCCCAGGTTGACCAGCCGGGGAGGAGGACTTGTTACGCTGAGGGCCACAGAGCCTGGCCAGCACATGTTCCTACCACCTGTGTGAGGTGGTGGATTCAGTCCTAAAACACAACATCAATGCCCATGACCGGATTTGAAATGTTATATGGATGCACTAAGCACCTTACCTTGGTTAGGGATCTGTACTTTTAATAACTTAAAAATATTCTAAAGAAGCTTATTTTATATTAAGTATTATATTACAGTATTATATATAATATTAAGTATTGGAGTTAGATGGTTAGCATGCTAACCTAAGTAGAAAAAAAGATGTGATAGACATAGAAGCAAAACAAAAGGGTTGCTTTCCACCTCTAGACAGCTCATGGCGAGTAAAGGAATGAAGTTTGATGTTGAACTTGCATCGTGTCCTCTAGACTGATAAGTAAACAGCTGTTGATGAACATGGGCTATGTAGCAATAGATAAACTTACAAACAGCTCCTTTAAAAAGGAGGAAAGAGCACAAAGAAAGGTCCAAGTGTCATTTGTAACCAAAGCATATTTATTAATGAGGATATAAGTCCCTTGATTTCTGTGTGATTTAATTAATAAAAAGGTAAATTAACTGCTGTAATGCATTAATGTAAAACTATTTCCCCTCACAGCAATGCTTTAAATGAGTATTAACCACCATTATAAATCAGCAACAACTTTTTTATTCAGTGTACAGTATTTAAACTGCACATCATTATTTTCATCTCCAGTCATTTAATTTAATACCCCAGCACACAGGGACATCATTCCACTGGGTAACTTACCTGATAAATAAAAAAGATCAATAGAACATTAATGAGACATAGAGGGAGACTTCTAAAAATGATGAAAGTTCAATTGTGAAATGATACAAAGAAAGCTGTAAGAATTTAAATGGTCTGTCCAAATGTGTGGAAAATATCACAAATTAAAGTCGACAGTGTGCACTTTATCCTCATCATGATTATGTCATTTCACATTAAAAGTAATATGAATGTGTTACCAAAAAATGAAACACAGTGTTGCTGTCCAAATTGAATATAAATTATGTGCTCTCTGTGTACATTACAATATATCAAACCATAATGTAATATAAAGAATGCAGTCAAGAAGATCAAAATTCTGCTTTCAAATACCCAGACAGTGTTATATATAAATTATGTGTACGTGATTGGTCAAGGATGACGTAAAATTCTAATCAAGTCCTTGGCCAGTTGCCCACACATGTTGCCCGCGGATGTTTTTAACAGCGGGAGGCATTTTAGAGTGCATGCTCCTTTAATTCCTCGCCAACCTAAAGCAGGACGTGCATCTTAAATTTGTGCTCTGGATTAGAGGTTCTGACACAAATTAAAGTTTTTTTGGGGTTTTTTTTTTAACGATTCTAAGTCCCAGGCCAACAAGTCTAAATTCATCGTTAGTGTGTCAGCCCAGAAAAACAAATTAAAAACAATGGTTCTGAATTTCCATCAGAGGAAGGCTGTGGGTTTTATGTTTGATTCTGAATTTGCTCAATGCATCCATTTTACATGGATCAGTGCTTAATGTCTTTGACTCTATACAGCTTAAATAGGATTTGAATGTAGATATACAAAGTCCATAATTCTGTCTTCTATATGCAGTCAGTAGTGTCCTGGAAGAGAAAAAATAAAACATTTGCAAAATAATTCAACCACGAAGCTTAAAACTCAGTGCTGATGTAATTAAATGTCATCCTCATGTTGAAGCAGTTTGACAAAATAAATGAAAAAGAAGAAAAAACACTGATAAATTCAAACCAAAACAATTATCTCGAGACTCAAAATACTAACTTTTTGTTTTCTTAGGTTCCATGTTGCATATTCAAAGATCATAATATCCACAATATTTTACCTGACATATATAGAAATCAAATAAATGACTGCAACGGAAAATTTTCTTCATATTTTTTGACCTAACAAATATTTTACAAACTCAACAGCTTATTGTGTAATTTATGAAAATTATGCACATTGAAGACTCAGCTTAATGGCAAACTTTTCTGTTTATTTCCTGTAACCAGAGCCATGGACTGTGGCCATGCTCTGAACGTGCTGCAGCAGGAAGATGCTCTGTTTATTCTCTCTTCATCAACTTCTCTTTTCTTTGCCAACTCCTAGAGATGATGTTTATATAAAACTAAAGGAAATGTATTGCCACCCAGACCGTCTGACTCACTGGATGTAGGCTGTGGGCATCAGCCAGCAACTGGGCACGTATTCATGGCAGCATTCTCATCCCTCTCTGCTTCCCCTGCCTGTGACCATTTTCAAAATCCCCTTTGTTACAGGAAAACAACAACAACAACAACAACAACAACAACAACAACAACAACAACAACAACAACAACCTCCGAGCTAGCAATGAAGACTCGGACTGTACATTTACACAGTCAACACACCTCTTTGTGGTGTTTTCTTTGTAGGGAATCAGCCATTTTATTTCCCCTCCAACACTATTTTGCAGGAGCACTGTTGCTGCATCCTGGGCTCTGCGCCACCCAAGATGATTGTGACTGGTTTAAAGAAGGAGCAAGTCACTGTGTCTTTTTCTCCTATAGCAGATTTACTGTGGGTTCAGCAACAATTTCATATACTGACATATATTTCAAGCAGATGCAAGTATGTATTCTTAGATTGTTAAATACATACCCATCCCAAAGCCTGTCAATAACTGTTGATATTACAATCGGATCCAAAAGTCTAACACCACTTGAGACCAGAGTGTGAAGACAGACATTAAAATTAATGAGAAATTAAGAAAAACATATATCAACATATATTATTTTTATATGTATGTTGTTTTAATAAACTTGCATATGTAAATAAAATATATATTGTTATCATATATCCTGGCAACATCTTATACCACAAAATGTACTCATATAGATATCTTTTAATATATGTACATTTAAAAATTGTACTGTGGGTATTTCAAATGTGTTATACATTTTTATCTTCATATATCCAGAGGATATAATAATCATATATCCCTTTATGGATGACATATGTGGCTGTATGTCATATAATAAATGTCTGTATGGGTAACCTAGGCAGCAGCGTGTAAGGTTACACAGGGACCTTGATGCACCATGCATTCTGGCCCATGTCCTCAGTTGTGATTCTGTGTATTTCCCTGCCACTAAACGTTTCCTGACTCATGCAGATAGCTAGTTAGAATGACTGCTGTGTCCCTGTCTCCAGAATAAAGAAATCCTCCGAAGTTGACAGGTCACACAAAGACGACATCGTGCTTCAGTATTAATAGCTAGTCTGTCTTTTATGGGGCAAAGAGAGGAGACAAGGAAGGCCCCCTATTCAAGTAGTAATTGCTCACAGTTAATCATTGGTGCCTGCGTATCATGAGACTGGGCAAATTTTGCTTTGGGGGGAAATTAGAGTGTGATTGTACAATAGCGGTCGCCACAAAAGTCAGGCGTCAAATTAAAGATAAGAGAAAGTAGTATGGGGATTTTATTACACTGGATTCATTAGATTTCATAGTTTGACACAGAAACCAATACACCTGGGAAGGCAATTTCAAGAGCTTTGGTTAAAGGGGAATACTGCTTAATTTCTGAATTCCCTCATCGTTGGCGGCTGCCATTTGTTCCCTCTTTGCTCTTTAATTGATATCAGAACATTATCTCCCGACTGAAAATGCTTCATAGCTGCAGATGTTACGTTTCCTTCTGGGGGAAATTGGGAAGTGATTGTAAAGTGGTGGTTGCACAGAAGTCAGGTGTCAGAGAGAAGATGGAGAAAAGTGGCTGCGGTGCTCTGAGGGGAATGTAATACATTCAATTACACAGTTTAACACAGAAAATGAGAGAACAGCAGACGAATGACAATGTGAGGGTTGGAGATAATTCAGACTATTTCCAAGCATGGGTCCATTTTTACATCCTTGTCCATCACGTCTAACGAGCCAATGAACGCTGCAGATATCAAGACCAAAAGCTCCCACAGCACGACTCTTTGTAACATAATGACACTGTTGCAGCTCTGCTAGAGCACATATCTTTAACACATAGAAAACAGAATCAAGTTTATCTTCCCGTCTCACGGTGACTCAGGGATTTTTCCAGAATATGTGCTTTACGATGAACAACCTGTGAGGTGATACTGTGGCATTTGTGTTCCGGTGCAACACAAATGCAAAGATGCGTTCTGGTTTGTCATTTACACTGACACTGACACCATTTGAAATGAATGCAAAAAAAATTTACTTTCACACTTTTAGTATTTTCGAGGTTGAGTTTTTTACTTATTACTCCTTTAAAAGTAATTATATTATGTTGCTTATTAATTCATATCAAAAGTAATTAGTTGCATTACTTGTTACATTACTATGTTACTTTTGCTTTATAAAAGTAGTAAACACTTCACATTTATGGTGATAGCGCAGCTTCCTGTTTTGTTATGTCAGCCCTGACATATTAAACAAGGTCCCTATGCTCAGAAGTGAAACAATGATTATATCTCACAGCAGCTTCTCAAACCTCTTATCACAAAGTCTGTGAGCACCAAACCTCCTGAACTAAAAAAAAACCTCCTGGGGTAGAGTGCTGTGCTTCATGTAAATATTTTTGACATTTGAGAGCTGGTTCAGAGCCTCAACCTCAGATCCCCTTGATGTCAAGTAGTCCTGTACTTCTTTTTCTGCCAAGTAGCTGTCCTCAGACTCTGTCTGAAATGCATAAAAGTCCATTTCATCATGGCTGACTGACACAGTGGACACAGAGGCCTCTGTCAGGAGCTTCCTCACAAGCTTTCTCCTGCTCTCATCTCTCACCTCTCATCCCTCAGCCATCAATGTTTGAACTTCAACCAGTAGCTGCAAGAAGAGAATCTTTGCTATCAGCAGAACGACATCATCATAAGGTAGCCTACCTGGGACAAAAACAAATCATGCTCTGGTAATGCAATGCTGGTGATTAGTAACGGTAATATTACTACTCATTATTGGGTAAAGTTACTGAGTAACATGTTACTGCCCAACACTGCACATCACTGGTGCCGATGGTATCTATGGCGGTTCAATTTCCATGTCAGCTGACAACACTACCCTGTTGAAATTCACACACTGCGCCAGTGAGTATACTGTGTACACAGTGTACTACATGTGAGTGTACTGACTTTAGTATCCACAGCACAAGACTGATAAACCTCCTTCAGGGCCACAGAAGACACAGTTCAAACGTTTTCACAAGGTTAATAGTTCTTTCTGTGGGCAGCTCGTCCATTAATCAACACCAATCATGGAAAATGACCCATGGCACATGTGGTACTTCATTTAGCATCCTCAGAGTTGCATTTCTTGATTTGTTGATTGAGTTGCTTGATTGCCCAATGAAATTAATGGATATTAAATGTCAAAAACGCAAGTTTCTATAAATGTATTAAAACATCCACAACATCACTCCACTTCACCACTGATTATCTATATACTTAGTGTGCTCACAATTTTTACAGTTTTTACAGATTTTAAAACTTCATTTGTTGATCACCCAAAGTCTGAAGTCAAAGTGCAGTCACAAAGCTGCATTTTTTTATTCCATTAGATTGAATTAAAAGTAATCAAATTCCCCTAGTCCAGAAGCCAATTTTACAAACTACCAGAAAAAAAAAAAAACAAACTAGTGTCTCATCAGTAGAGAGGATTATTCATCAAAACAACAAAACAAAACTTGTGTTTCTTTGACAAGCTGACATGAATGAATTGATGCATATGTGTGTTGTGTCTGGTCTAATTTAGTCTGTTTGTGATAGTAACATTGACTGTGAAAGCATCTGAACAAGAATTCAGTATTGGACAAAAACTGTCCACAGTAGTAGAACAAGTAAAGTAAAGTCAATTAATGTAAAGCCAACAAGATAAATAAAAACTTTTAAAATTTTCTTCCAATATTCACATTGTCAGACCTGTGGAACAGTTATCCTTCCACTTCACTTCACTTTGTTAGGTTCAAGGAATATGCATAAACAAGGTGATTGGGGCAAATAATATATCACTAATCATATGGGACATATAGTAGATGGGGAAAAGAAAATCTGTCTACGTCTTGCAAGCATTCACATCATCTGACAACTGAAGAAAGTTGTACGGTTACAGCTGAAATACTGATTGTCAACAATATATCCAAACACAAAGTCAGATAAATCTGTGTTTTCAGAAAAATCGTGGTTTCCCAGTTACCATCAAACGTGACGGCTATTTAGAAACCGGAAACGGGTAATTATGATAAGATGATTGTACGAAATCAGCGCAGCATGAGGTTATTTCACTTTCGTTTAACCGGGTTAACAGCAGGTCAGATGGGACATAGTACAGTGAGGATACTGGCACACCAGGTCAGAACAGTGAGAGAGCTTGACAAGTAGACAAAAGACGTCTGGAGACACTGACTAAAATAGTCTGGAGCAACGGGAAGCAGCTGGGAGGTAATCAAGGACATGCAGAGCAGCTGGATGGAACAGTCCAGGGTCAGGGACTGTCATGTGATGTAGCAGAGTCATCAGTGAGGACAAAATACTAGGCAGCACGGAACAGTTCATCTGGTATCCCATTTGAATTTTAAAGCTGCTATCTTGTGCTTTTTGCTGCTAGTAATGCAAGAAAAGGAAACACACGTTGCAAAGTAAAAATAAACTTTTAAAGTTTCTATATGAAAACTTTCAAAATAAAATCTCTCAAATGGTACAGCAGGAGCTTACCAAGTGCTCTGGAGTATGCTAAAAATAAAAGCACCCAGATGGTAACAGGTTTTTTTAAATAAAAGCACAAACTTTTACCAAAGTCATTTCATGGTTTTGTATGCCATCAGAATAACTTGAAAGACTATAACAACATGGTGGCTTTAAGGGTAAATGGGGCACTGTTAATGTATTTCCACATTTTGCTAGAAACAGAAGCTAAGATAGTCTGATTTTTAACCCCTAATATCCTCAAAAAAACAAAACAAAAAAAACTGCATCCTACACTTCCCACAGTGCAACTTGACATGTTCTTGCGGTAGACCCTCTGAGGCTGGTAAACGGCCATTAATATTTTATGTAACTCACCCATTTAAATTTCATCGTGGCTTAAAGTTATGCATAATTGAGTTACAGGTGGGTGAGTATATTCTTGCTACAAACAGACATGCACCAAAGTCTTGGCTCCACACATTAGCCGGAAGTTAGGCAGTGCCAAAATGGCGACAGTGGAGCAGCCCACTCTGATATATGTGATGCCCCTTTAAGAAGTTTCTTTGAATAAAGATAACAACCAATGCATTTGAGTAGGGTTGAGTATCGTAAAGATTTTAACGGTTCTTCTACTTCTACTGATACTGCTTATCGATCCGGCTCTTTAACAGTACTCTTATCAGTACTTTCTGTTATTTAGTAAAAGAAAAAAAAATTAAGAATGGAATTAACACTGCTATATTTTATCGTGCAATCAATTATCATCCCTGAGTAGCAAACTTCAACAGCAGTGTTTTGACAAATCATGATTATAGACTCAGTAATGATGGAAATGTAAAATAAATGTAATGCACAATGATTTTTTTAACCAAATTTTTTCTTTGACAGTATTTTTATTAGTAGTATTTGCAGTGCAGTAGTTTGCCAGCAGCCCCCACGTTATTAAATCCTACCACCCCCACCACACTCTGAGTTACCTGAACCTGAAACTTAATTTCTGAACGATATAGTTCAGATGACGCTCCGCTCATTTCACATTGAAGTTAAGAACACACACATAACAATCAGGTGTCTAATGCTTACTTTTCATCATTAACCCATGTTCATATAATTTAGTTTACTCTCTGTGTGTGGGCTTCAGGCTGCTACCATACAAAACACAGCCTGGTGCAACAACAAATGAACTACTACTTAATTTCTCAAGTACTATGAGCAGAACTGATAATGTCAGAGCTCATCAATACTATGATCTTTAAAAAAGGGCTAAATTTGAGTTACAGACATCAAAGTGCTTCCATGCAGCTAATATTGAAACTAATATTTCATCTTACTTAAAACTAACATGTTTAATTAAAGGGAGTATTCACTGCATTTTTAAGGACATTTTAAAGATGCTTCACACAGCCAGTGCCTGGGCTGCGTGTGCGTCTGTGGAAATATATTCACGGCTCCATGTTCATGCTTCATGAATCTCAGATTGGACATTGATTATTTGTGTATTTACTCTTTCTGTGTGCCACTTGAATCATGCACACCCTTCTTCAAGAGAAAGGCTCCAGTGCCCTTGTCTCCAAACAAATGACTGTTGCTGCTGATGGAAACACTTCACAGCACTCTGGCTCACTGCAGCTCAGGAGGATGTAAATGGATGCCTGCTGAATGGAAGCAAGTAGATTGCTCTTTATAGAAGTACAGCTGTGAGCAGGTACACACTGCCATATGTGAAATACACACTGTGCACGCCGTCTCTCCAGCACCTGCCACACACCGCCTGTCTTCACTCTCTCATACTGTACATGCACACATATAGTGGTCCAATTTTCTCTCTCATACACACACATGGAGCCTGTCACTTCCATACCATACGTATATGTACAGTGGGGTCAAAGAGTGTGAGGCCACTTTTGGTCTCTGACTTTTGGACCCTGCAGCACACACACAAACAAACACACAAACACACACACACACACACACACAGGCAGGCAGGACACTGGTGTTTTTAGTTAATTGAAGTGTGTGAGTGAGTGTGTATTTCAGAGCATTGCATCATTTGTCTTCCTGTCAGTTTATTCAAGGGGCCTGATCCCAGACCCTGCATATTCATGACCGCCAAGTCGTAAAATACTGTGTGTGTGCATACGTGTGTGTGTGTGTGTG
The DNA here is from genome assembly GCF_046630095.1 of Trachinotus anak. Taxonomy (NCBI): domain Eukaryota; kingdom Metazoa; phylum Chordata; class Actinopteri; order Carangiformes; family Carangidae; genus Trachinotus; species Trachinotus anak. Next base: position 24,648,543 of record NW_027273872.1, read on the forward strand.
ATGATGTGTTCAAGAGACTGACACACACAAAAAAATGTTGTTAACATAGCAGTGAAAGGAGGTTAGAGGGGTCAGTCAGTCATGAAGACTGAGAAAGAAAGAAAAAAGAAAGAAAGAAAGAATTTGTATTATTAATTATAACTTATTCAGTTCTTTACTGTCAGTTTACATAGGTATTAATCAATACAGACATACTGAATACAACATAGCATAAATAGCAAACTACATATTGAAGCTAATAATTTAGCATTTTGTTCACTGAATGAGGAAAAGAAAAAACAGGTTAGGGTTAAACGTCTTTACAAGTACATAAACAAGTAATTTTTACAAAATGATCAGTTTATTTACTATAGCAGGCTTTCTGCCTGGTTAGCCTCATTTATTGCATCATGCAGCTAATGAGGTTGATGATAAATCTCAGGTTAATGAGCCATAATGATTGTAAATTAGCATAAATTGATATATTAGCGTCTTCCTCCAGCAACCTCTTAAACTCTTAGGTGAGACAGATATAAAAACCAGCTTATATAAAGCTTGTTCTGCAGATACGGTGAGTTCATACAAATCAAACGCAGTTTAGTTCAAGTGGGATAAAATCTGTGACAGAGCATAATGTCAGGATAACACAGAGTATGGCAGACCCTTTAATGCAGCTCACATAACAGTACGTGTTATGTTAGTGACATGATTCTGTCTGTGTTTAGACACTAAGTACATGAGTATTTATCACTAATACTCAAGCTGAGGTGAGAGCGCTGAATCATTGCCAGTGATCAAATCAGTAGTTTTACAAAGTTGCCTCTTTCAACTGAAAGCTCTATTGTCAACTCAGCTGCAATATACAGGGTGTTAGATTCTGGTTAAAAGCTCACAGGAAGAGTGTAGAAGCCACAGAAATGAACAGGATGCAATAACTGCTGCAGGCAGGTGGATGCTGAGCTGTTACCTTTAAACAAGACTAACAGTCAAAAACAGGGTCTTAAAGACACCCTTTGATGAAAATCAAGTTTTTTTTTTCTTGTTGACATGTCCATATATATATATATATTTTTTTTTTTACCTATAATAAAAGACATATCATGAGAAAAAAAAGAAGTCAACACCATGATGGCACATGTCCACTTTGGAACTGCAGGGAACCAATGACAGTCTCATAAAAACAGACTCAGACAGCCAGGGATTCATATGTCATACAACCTAAGAAAGCAATCTCTGTCAACATGCAAGGATAGGAGGCGGGCAAAATAAAGCTGCATTAGCACAACCACTAACACTGTGTCAGCCACTGCCAGTTACAGCTTACAAACAACATAAACAAATAACTATGCCTACCTTTTATACCTCTGGCCATCTTGATACTCTCAGCTCTTTCACCTGTCAACCTAGCGTAAACAGTGGTGGTGGGCAGGGCACAGAGCCTGATCAAGAATTTCTCAATGAGGAAGTACGTGTTGATGTGCTTCCACCTCTTGTTTTCCTTTTTTTCACTTTTAAAAAAACATGTTAAACAAAATATTAATCATAGCATAGTCATTTTACATACTTTAAAACATGGCTGGAGGGGAACTTTAATTTCAAAGCCTAATCAAAAGTGACATGCTTAGATTAAGAAAACAAACACACATCGTTGAAGCTAATAATACCGCTGAATTGTTACTGAACTGATCAACAGTAAACACACTATCAGACCAACAGAGCTGAGTCCTCTGTCAAACTCTTGAGAGGATGACACAAACGCTGCACTGTGGAGAATGCATGTTGATCACAAGGCTGGTGTTTAGCTGTGCAGTAGGCGTTACATTAAATCTTAATTCTATATTACCCTGTGGGTGCAGGCCACACACATAGTCTCTCTCTCAAGCACACTCTCATACATTTGCTTTGCATAAAATTAGCATTGAACTTTATAGGGTATTTTCTGTGCGACTGAGACCCAGATGGATCCAGGGTTTGCTGGCTTCCTCACACAGGGCTTCATTATATATGAGCACTGATCTCATGCCTGTCCCTCGTGTGATGATCACTTTTCTGTTCAGGAGTAAAGAGTTTTGGGTGATTACCCAACTGTAAGGCGTCTGCCTGAGATGTTGACCCCGTGGCGCTCGGCTCACACTTGCTTCATACTTCAGTGGACTAATTGGCCTGTAAATCTTTTAGGATTCAGACAGTGACAGTCAGTGTCCACCCGGCTCAGCGGGGAGCTGCGCTGCTGCCTGGTCGAAGACAGCACCATGAAAATAAAACGCCAACAAGTGTCACTTGCAACTGCTCCATTTCAGGTATGTGTGTGTGTGTGTGTGTGTGTGTGTGTGTGTGTGTGTGTACAGTGTTTGGGTGTGCCAGCTGGAGCGGAACAAAGGCTGCACATTATGTTTAAATTTGCTCTCATTAAAGTTGTATTTTAATTTATACACCAAATTAATCAGTCTTATCATCACATGTAGTTAAGCTCTCAGTCCAGGGTTTTTTTGTTTCTATCTTAGAAAGATTATACAAAAAAATGAGTGAAACTACTATGAGTTGCAATGAGTGAAACTATTTATTATAGCTGAATGTCTATGAGCAAGTGAATAAATGAAGCATTAATAATTAAGATAGATAAATCAGATCTGATTCACACAGATGAATAACATCTTTGAAGGATTAAATGATGAAATGCATCACTTTATATGACGTTAGTGAAATAAAGTGTGCAAATTCGGATTATCAGCGAATAGGACACTATGGGAATGAATCACGTCTCTGGGACCATTTAAGTTAATAATTCAGATCACTATCTGACATCTGCAGAGGTGAAGTTTAACCTACTTAGTGGCATCAGGTCGAAGCTGGCCCCTTTCAGTTGGATCCAAAGTGGTTCAGTGCTGAATCCACTCGCAGCTCCCCGGCGATGCAGCACTCCCTGGGGCGCAGCAGTTGTCAAACAACATGTGTCTGAAAGCGGAGCTGCTCAGCAGACGGCCTCGCTCCAGGTGGATGGAGCCAAGTAAAGGCTGAGGATGCAAACAGGCAGAACTTGGTAGATGGTGATGCCTTTCTGATGGTTTCTTGGTCTGTTGAATAAGAGAGTGTTTGCTTTTCATTTTCCTTAAGTAGACATGTTAAATAGTGTCTGATAATAATTTGCTGGCTTTGTGACAAGATCTTCAAAAATACTATCACAACGAGACTGAAGTGAAAAAATAGGCTGTAAAAAATTAGTTTAGTTCTGAGTTGCAAACTGGGGCTGGTTTCAGATAAAATTCAAATATAAATGCAGCTTAAAGTTCCTCTCCAGACATACAGCTAACTATCGAGATTTTCTCTAATATTGTTAATAGATGCAACAACGACTAATGTCTCTTACATTCTAGTGTAATAACTATATAGGTATATGAAAATCACTAGAATCAACTCTGCCATGCGTTACAGGGTACAAAATGAACATTCCATTAAATTCTTAATATTCATTGTGGTATTTGTGATGAAAAGGAGGGGTGTCCTCAGTGCGCAGTCAATCTAATACCAGAAAAAAAAAAAACAAAAAACAAAAAAAACAAACAAAAAAAGGGCATCTCATTGTTAGCCACATCAAAGCAGTTTCTCACTTTTGTACATTTTTGGATGGAACAAAACATAACCAAGTGAAAAAAGGAATAAATTACAGGCAAAAAAACAGATAAAACTAACAGATACATTCAAAATTTCTGTTTGTTGTAAACAGAAAATAAATAAATAAATAAATACTTGTTTTTAATGTCCTAATGCTGTGCCATGGCCCTTGATATACATGTTCATCAGTCCTGTGTCCCTATCATCAATTCACTTGCCACTGCAACAGTCTCAATCAAAGAATTTGCAAAGTATATTAATGGCGGCATTTGACCAATCCCTGTACAGCCCTTAACCCTGTGCCTGTGACACCACGTACATACGTTCTCCAGAGTTTATGATGTTATTCGCTGAAGTCTGTGTGCACTGAGGGATCCACCAGGGATAATTAGATGTGTATTTACGGTGGCCGTTACATACCATTAATTTCTGGTGGCCATATAGTGTCCAGATTTAGAGTGGGGGAAGATTGGAATTGTGAGATGGCGACTGTAAATTAGGGAGAAAGTTAAGGTCCAGCCATAAAAATCCAGAGCTGCTCCTCATGATTAATACTTTGCTTCAAATATTGTAAGATATTTATTGTACAGTTTGAATGATTTAACTCAACTTGCTTTTTTTGCCGTTGTGTGGGTATTTCTATGAGATAAAGCCACTACGTGTGGACTTTGTTGCCATACTAGCGTTGTGTCTTTAGTCCACCATTTTGGTCCTGATTGAAATCTCTCATTACCAATCAGATGTGGCGACATCATATTTTGCTAAACTAAAACAATGAACATCGTCAACAATATACTGCCAAACATCAGTATATTAGCATTGTTATTGTGAGCCTACGAGCATGCTGACATTAGCAACACACCACTGTGCCTAAGTACATTATATCTTCCATCTGATTGTGTTTGTAGAAAAATAAGACAATCTAGGTGAAAATTGATGCAGTTTATGTTGTGTTGGTGCTAAAGTTGGCCATTTTCAAATTCACACACAAGGGTTATAACAGCCTTGAATACTTTTTAGATCAATGCCATTTTCTTTTGCTTCTTGGGAATAGTCTGCACAAGGATTATGATTTTTTTGTCACATTAACAACATTTATCTAGAGACGGCAATGTCAGTTGGCTGCTCAGTCGTTTGGTCTGCCGCTTTTTTCCAGACAGAAATATTGAGATATGAATCTATGCCTGGCTCCGTGTAATTTATTCAGGTTGTGCTCAACCTGGCCCCATGGGCAAAGGCCCGTTGACATCTAGGTTACAGATCATCCAGACAAGACATCTTCATTTTCTCCTTGGGCGGGAAGTTTTCAATAAGAACCTCTGTCTGAGACATCTGAACTCCTTGTGAACATCTTTTTTCCCAACTCACAAGATTTCATCCACATTTGCTGTTGCCGGCAGTATCTGAACAAAAAAAGAAGCCTTTATTTGGTTTTGTCTTACCGTGCATGTGTTTGATGAGATCATAAAGAAACTGTACAAGTCCTTCAAATTGGCAAAGAACACCTAAAAATAAGAAAAATCCTTCTCAAAAAGAACTTTTCCTTACTTGTTTGAATTTGTGTAAGAAAGGGGAAACTAGATGTGCAGCCCTTGTTCAGTGTAATAATGCATACTAGGGTTAATACCAGTTGAATCAAGGACAGTTTGGACAGGACTACTGTGACCAAACACTGGGTATGTGGGTATATTGTTTTAAGACAGGCTTGAAAAAATGAGAACCTATCCTTTGATGCTTGTTAAAACATGCTAGCATGCTAACACCCTAAGTAAGATGACAACATTATCTCCTTAACCTTAGCTTTGTTATTGTGAGAATGTTACTTATGTTAGCATTTATCTCAAGGCACCACTGTGTCTGAGTACACCTTCATAGGTTAGGCTTTTAGTCTTCTTTTTATGTATCCAATAAAAACTCTGCCCCCTGAAACACTGAGTCTTTTAGAGTTAAGTGATTGTTTAAATTAGATGTAAAATTATTTATTCATTGCAGTTTTTTCCTTAACAAAATAACATAGGACAAAGCATTTCTGAGAACATTTTAATTGCACAATACGATCTTCATTGAACTTGTTTGTCACAAGGACTTATTCTTCTGCGCCAGTGACGACCAGTTACCTCATAGTAAGATTTAGCAGACATTCAGATATCTGACACTTGAAGACATGTAGTCCTTTCATTGTAATCATCCTCTTTCAGCAATCCTTTTAATAACCACGGAGAGCAGCGCTTGACAACAAAAGCTAGTGTTTCCCTGCTGTGCTTTTCTTGGTAGGCTAAATTTCCCTAAAAGGAGCCCCCCTACAAAACATTGGAAATTAAATGGAACAAGTTCACAAGGGAGCCTGTGAGGGCTGTAAATTCTTTATTTTGTGATGCATGAGTACGCTTTTTGAAAATCCCTCTCATTGGGAACTTGCCTCAAGGAAGAGTCGTTGTTTGTTACAGGATGCCAAATTAAAAATGTAGTCACTTACTAGCATGCACATGAAAACATGTCAATAACATTGTTTTACAAAGGTCTACAAGAGGCAGGCCTGTCCTCCATTATGGATCACTACAGATAATTGAAGAATTCAGACCTTAAAGCTGCACTAATCGATATTTTCATATTAACGATGGCTCAAATGTCTATGTGTAATGTGTAAGGGTTTGCTAGTAGTAATGAAACTACAGAGTGATCACTCTACAGAGATTTATAGCCTGTTTTAACATTTCGTTTTGGTTTCAGTCTCACTGCTCTCATCAACCTGAGTGTTTTTAGTTGCAGCAAACAGCTGTTTTTAGTGAGAAAGCTCTAATAATCCCCTGTACACTACTTGCTCACCACCAAACAGTAGAGGAAGAAAGTTGGTAAAAAATGGTGACCATAGTGGAGCATTTAGTGGAGCCAGATATTTCCTTTAGGAGTTTTAAGAAACCTAAGCAGACCTAAAAGGAAAGTCAATATTGGTCTCCCTTTCTTGGTGGAATATGACTCTAAATTAATACTACAGTTGCTCAGAGTTTGGTGGATGTTCAAGGAGGCAACAGATTAACATGGTGGCCAAATCAACTTAATATCATAATGTCAAACTTGTCACTTTTGTCATATTTTTAATGTTCAGGATTGTTAAAATGTACTGTTCATCACGCTGAATAAATTAGAAGGCACTGAAATGTCTTGATGTCTCGGGATATGGTTGTACAGTGCATGGCTGGCTGTGGCTGGAGTGTATTTTGTACCTTGTACTTTGCTCCCATAATTGTTTGTATATGTTGACCTGCTGTCACAAATGTCAGGAGGTGTTTCTCAATAATGTCCTTGCTTTTGTCTCACCACAGTTTTATAATTATCCAAAGGTATCTTTAAGGACTATTTATCAGCTGGTGATTTTCTATGTTGTTCTAACCTTTCTAACAAATTCCGAGCATCCCTTCTACAATTAAATTAATTGTAATTCGATCCATCCATTCAGTTAAATGTGTGATAATCTGCATCTGAAAATAGTCCTCAGCAAATGCACTCTCTTCCTCTTTGAGTAATGTTTTCTAAAACTACTGAGTCTTTTTAAATAATGAAATTGGAGACTATATTTGTGACCCATTTTTACAGATTTAAGTCTTCAGTATAAAACTGATGGGCTTGAGCATTAGTGCCACAGACAGGGAAGAAAATATTGGATTTTGAACTTTATTGGAATTTGTTGACAATAAGCAAAAACATAACACGAGCCTTATCCTTTCACAGAAAATCGTCTTACCAGCCTGAGCCCACTGGTAAAATTTCACCACAGTGACTAAATTGATATTGGCCTTCAAAATCCTGCATTGATTTAACCTCTGTGTCTTACTTTTTACAGTGAGTCAACCTCTTGGCAACTGACTGTCGGCCATTTTTCCATTCACTGTGTTGCAACAGTGCAGTCGCCATGGGAACTGGCTACATGAATACCTTCTGTATAATTACCCCCCCCACCCCCCCACCCCCCGGAAAGACAGAGAGAGATGAATGAGTGAGCAACAGGATAGGGGGGAGGGAAAGAGCAAGAGGATGGAGGAGAGAAAAAGATAGGGGCCTGAGGGTCCCTCTACACCTCTCACTCATTATTGCACTGGAAAAGAGGGGGTAGAAAAATAAAAAGAGAGAAAAGGGACAGAGAAAGTGAGCCAAGGACAAATGGAGGAAGGGATAGAGCAGAGGAGGAGAGAAGAAATGAAAGAAAGTGCTAACAAATGGTGGGGAGAGGGTGAAATGAGAGGAAGGAGCAGACAGACAGATGAGTGGGACCAGAAGGAGAAATGTTTCACAATGTGTCAGCGAGCATGTGTGACAAAATGAATGTGTGTGTGCACATGAGAGACAGGAAGACAGAAAGAGTGAAAATAGAGCAAAGAATGACAAATGAGAGCAGAGATATGACAAAGAAGAAGAACAAGAAATGAAAAAGGAGGGAATCCCAACCCTCCATTAGATCAGGTTTGATGTCTGCAGGTTAAGAAGAGAGAAAGAGGTGGAAAAAAGACTAATCCATAAAAGAAAATAATAATATCTTTGCAAAAACAGCTAGGATGGTCTAAAGGTTGTTCCAAAGACTTTTTGTGTTCTTCAGGTGTTTAAAGAACAAAAACAGTGAAAACATGACACATTTTAGCCTCTTTTAAAAATTCAAGACAACAACCGTGGACTCAGACATCAAATCCTACTAAAACATGAGAAATGAGAGACAGAGGGGAACAGACTGAAAACCAACGAGAGATGGAGAATCTGCTTTAAATCTATGTTATCCTTCATAATGAGCCACAGTCATATGAGGCTAGTTTTTTACGTTTGTATGCCTCCACGCCGACAATGGCCAGAGCCAGCGTGGAGCTAAAGGATGAACTGATTAGATTTTGCTGGCCAAAGGTTTAAGGTCAAAGGTCAAGGTTAGAGTAACTTTAAAAAACATGATTTTGGCCTTGTGAACACAATGTCGAGAACTGCCCAAGGGAATCCCTTCAAACGTTGCACAAATGTTCATTTGGACTCAAGGACAAACTGATTAGACTTTTGTGAGGTCACTGTGACCCCGACCTTTGATCTTTGACCACCAAACTTGGTTTTGGCCTTGTAAATGCAATAACACCTTCAGGAAATTTCTCCAAATTTGGTACAAATGCTCACTTGGATTCTGATTTGATCACTGATCTAGATTTTGGTGGTCACAGGTCAAAGGTCAAGGTCAGTGTGAGCCATGACTCAAGGCTTCACATGGCAATTATGACAAAATTTCACTCAAATGGTTAATATTTGATATGACCCTGGATAAACAGGGAGGTAATCTGAAACTAGTCTGAGTGGTGGAGTATGTAGTTCCACCTCAACAAACCACAGCATTAAAGTATTGCTTACATTTACATTTTTAAGTAATAATGAGCTGTATAATAATATAACACTGACAGTTTGTTTGTATAGAATGGTACTTCAGGAATTTTTATTATACTTTTACCACTACTTACTGGCTTCCAATCTTTTCACAGTCTTAATCAGTGAATGATGCTTCAGAGGTCATTTTTTTGTTGTTTATTTGTTATGGACTGTGTGTGTGAGCACAGATTAAGAGTGAATGACCAAACCAACAGAAACATCTCAACGTGACAAAAACTGATTTTAGAAAATAAGTCAAACTAAATTCTGAATAGATCCCCAAATATTTCTAGTGAAAGGCAGGGAAAGGGATAACGAGCTCATGAAAACTGGAACTTTAGAGACTGTAAGGATGACAGCACGGGAGAAATTACTGAGTAGAGGAGGTGGGAAACCTGGAAGTGTTTTTTTCAGTGTTTCTGGTGTAGGTGCTCACCTGGGTCGTGACACAACCACGTGGTTTGGGTGTGCAATTACTCTATTGCTGACATATCTGGCACAGAGGGGGAGGTAAGTGTCATACTGCAGCCTGAGTTGGTGCGCGTACATACTGGTTGTGTGTAATATGAATCCAATAGAAAGAAGTGCCAATTGAGTTGCTTATAATGGACAATGATGTACACAGGGTGGGTCATTTTAAAAGTCAACTCAAAGGGACATGCATTTCTAACAGTATAATATTATGGCCTGGTATTCAAACTGTTAAAAGGACCCATATTTAACACTTTTCCTTTTATCCATATGAAGATATCTTTGTGATTTTAAGCACAAAAATCAATGTAGTTTTACATCTCCTCTCTCAGGCTCCTCTCTGGAGCTCTAGTAACAACTGGTGAGTGAGCCAATCAGAGAAGAGCCTCTGAGCCTCTCTCCTGATTGGCTGACTGTTCTGACTGATCAAATAAAAACATAGCAGATTTCAGGTATAAATTTAGAGAAATCAAATCCTGCGAGGTTGGATGGTGGGTCTGGGTGGGCTGGGCTTCGGGCATGGCTGAGGGCACTGGCTGCTTTTTCCTGACGGCGCCTTCTAAGTCTCCGTTTTCTGAATACAGGCTGTGTGCATTTCTCTGTGGACTGAGGCTTTGATACATTCACAGTATTAATATAGAACCTGGACCTGCTTTATAATCACAAAATACATCTCACTTTATTCAATATGGGACCTTTAATTGGCTTTTTCATGAATATTAAAGGAACATTTATGTTTACAAATAACAGATGTGGCAGCCATGATGGATTGTGGATGTTCTCTAAACAGTTTCCAATATAAGCATTTTGTATTTAACTATTAGAGATGTATGGTGATATAAAAACTGGAAAAGTTAGACAGGTCCCTCTTATTCAGTGCAAATACTCTTGTTTGGGGAATTCTTATTTTATGATGCTGACACTTGTTTTGGTGGAAACTTCAATAAAGTCAAATTACAGTAGATCTGGGCTTGTTCCAGTCCCTGGGATGCTTGCTTTCTGACAAGTTCTCACCTATTGTCACATAAATCTGTATTTGCTGAAATTCCCTCCTTTTCATTTTATCCCTTCCGTATACATTTCCTCCTCTGTCTCTTCTCTCTTTCCCTGTGCTCTGGGCTTGTATCATGCTGACAGTGACTGCAGTCACAGTCTGTCCTATCAGCAGACGCCCATCTCTGTCACCCTGCTCCTTCCCTGCTTGTCTTCTATTTTCGTTTCCATCCTTATTTCCCTGCCTCCCAGTCACTCCTTTATCTGGAAACTTTTGGAACACTTTATTCAAACTCTGTAGAGTCTGGTCCTCCAGGCAGGTAAGAACAGGCCAATTTGAAAACTCCAGTTTGTCATTTTTCTTGTATAAAACTACAGTGACAATTGTTGCTGAAGCAAAAATGAGAGAGGCTAACGAAGGGTGTTGCTAATATCACAAGCTCAGTTTGTCAGGTTAGCAGAGCAAACAGCATGAGATGTGTACACTAGGACTTATCTCTTGGCCTCCAGCTCAGTACTCTCTGGCTGTGGAACCTTAAAACTGGTTTTTGGACACAAAGGCAACTAAAATTCAGAAGCATATTAAATTTAACAAACCACAAGTGAATCACTAAATGAAAAAGTAAATACCTACAATACAAGTGTCGCCTAGGGCAGCCGTCTAGCCCAGCCCTGCCTGAATCATTCCCCTGCTAGCATCTAAGTAAAACTGTACAGTGCAGTATCAATAGTAATCACCTTATTGGACCATTCCACACCTCCCAGTTTACACCCACTGCCAACATTCAGTGTGAATTCAGGAAGTATGAAGTTAGCGTATGTAGTGAGATGGAAACTAATGGTGTGGAGATCTGGGTGGTGGAGGGGCATGTAGCAAATCAGACTTTCATGGAAGAATGGGAGCTCACGTCCCATCACAGACCTGAAATTTTTTTTATGAACTATAGCAACTGTAACCTAACTATACCTACATAACCACATTCTTTTCCTAACCTTCAGTGTTTGCCTAATCTTAATCATACCTAGATATAAACACTCTGTGAGGAAAAGACAGTGTGAGTTGTCTTTTTCACTGTGCTTGAATCTCATTATCATGTGCGAGTACATTATTTGCTTCTGTGTGTTCTATCTGTAAAACCTGTAAAAAGCTATGATAAACAGTCAAATAATGAAATATCTTTTTTTTGGAAAGGTTCTAAGTTTATCTATATAAAAATCACTGAGCACAGTAATTGTAACCACTTCTACTTTGCCGTTCTTTTGATCAGACAAACATTTTACTTCAGGTGGTGTTGTGCAGTGCTGCAGAACATCACCAAATCATGTGACATTAAAACCGTGTGGGAGCAAAGCAGCTGCAGTTTCTCTCTTTCAGCTGCACTGACTGGGAACCACCTCTGTGATGACAGAACTTTGCTCTGATTGGCTTGAGGTTTCAGTGACACGCTTGAGGTGTGGTACATTTTTATTCTGTGGACCTCAGTTGTCCTATAGTTATCTCTTCCAAGTAGGATGTGGTTTACTTGATCTCCTCATTCTAGTGGCTCATTTTTTACACATGGGCACCAACATAACTGTTTTCATTTCCAGCAGAAAGCTGTAAAAACAGTTTAGTTTCTAACTGTAAAAGAAGCAATGCCCTTATAATTTTATTCTTTATGTTTCATTTCTTTTTACCCTCTTGGCAACATGGTGGCCCTTGTTCTGTTTTCTCATGTTTCTCAATAAAACAGAATTAAGTAAAGATTGTTATCTCTCTGTTAGTGTTGTTCTAGCAGGTATTCAATGTGTGACCTTTCCCTCATACACCTTAACCCATCACCCTCAATGTTTTCATAAAACATTACTTAGATTTAATTTTCATGTGTCAAAAGACAAACTTATTGCCCTGAAAATGTTTTAGAACGACATTTTGGGAGGGCAAACGCTGTGCATAGGTTTTGCAAAACAGTCTCACAAACTTGCTTTACAGGAGATAAACTAAGCACTTTCTGACAGTGAGGACACCAAACCAAAAAAAAAAAAAAACAGCAAAACAGAAAGACTGAATTTATACATATATATATATATATATATATATATATATATATATATTTGTATGACATGTAAGTACGACATGACTGTTAATGTTAATAGGATTAGTGATGTGACAAGGATTGAAAAACAAGAACATTAACATTAACTGACATTAAGAAGGTTTTTGAGTTTGTATTGACTGCACATTAAAACCAAATCCCATCAGAAAACAGCGAGAGGTCTTACACATGATAAGATATAAACATAAGGAATCATGGCCTGTAAGCTTTTCTTCAGATAAGGCTGGTCCTCTCTGCTACCAAGGCTAGCTTGCTGAATTGATTATCTATCAAGGAAATATTAATCGCATGTTATGTTTATGTTTTGATTAGAGCAAGTTCACTTTTAATTTGACTGCTTGGATATCATGGTTCCATCCTTTGAGGTTTAACTCAACCACTTCGAAAATTTCTGCATCCAGACAAGCTCTGCCTCTGAGAAATATTTGCTTCAGTAAACACCAATCTGCCTCCTGCTGCAGCATATGATTCTATGTGTAAGATCTCCTCAGCATCGCTCTCTCACTTTAGTTTTCCATTTCTCTCTCTCTCTCTGTATCCTTCTCTCTCTCTCTCTCTCTCTATCTATCTATCTACGCTTCGCTTTGTGTATTTAACACAGACAAATGTGCAGCTTGCTGGAGGACACACAGACAGAGGTAGATACAGCTCTCAACAGAGAAAAAGGGGACGACTAAAGCAGGCGAAAGAAGGATGGGAGAAATAAGAAAGTGGGAAGGAGGAATAAGGAGGAGCGAGATAATGTGGATGGAGGAGAAGAGGAGAAAAGGAGAAGAGAGAGAGGGACGGAGAGCCTCCAAAGTGGCTCTTAAACTGCTTCAAATTGGTCATTAGTGTAATCAGGGGGAAAAGCATTGCAGAAGCCCGCTCCATTAGGGAGAATAGTGACTCTCTCTGGCTCTCTCTCCTTTTCTCTCTCTTTCTGTCACTTCCTCTCTCATCATTTCCTCTCTGCTCCTGCTCATGTGCTTCTTCTAAGACCTGTCCATCTTTTTTATGCTGTTCAAGCAGAAAGAAAAAAAGGAGCCTCACTGTAAATCACATTACCTCCTCACTGCCATGTGTGTAATAGCCTGAGCAACTCGTAAATGTCAAAAAGTAACTTCATTCATACATGCAACACACGAAGACTTTACTGAACAAATCCAAAGCAGTCAAACTAGCTACCTTGCTCCCGTGTACAGTAACCAGCTAGTTAGCTTGCATGCTAATATGAGACAATAGCCTAATAAGTGTCAGTGTTTTCGATGTGTGTTCCACTGAGAATTCAGCAATTTCCACACTTTGTCCCCCAAAGGACACCATAGTTTTGACATTTGTGCTGTGTAGTCAGAGCAGTAGCCCATTAATGGCTGGTTCTTTACCTGCTAATAGCATCATTGTGTTCTAGCTGGATGCTATGGCTTGCAGAATTATCCAGTATCAACACCTAGTTTTAGTGATGTGGCTGCATTCTGAGTTGTAGGCATTATATAAGAATAATGTCATCATCACCGATAGCAAAGTTGTAAAAACTTTTCTTTCCTTTAAACCTAAACAACAAGCCTCAATCTTCTTGTATAATTAATATTTAACCAAAAGAGTGTAAAAGTTCTATGTTGATGTTGGATTAATAATAAAAATAACAACCTTAGTGCATTACATTTACACAACTCCTTTGGTTCTTGTAATAGGAAAAAAACTATAAACCAAGCACCATAAATACAGAGTGTGAATACAAATCTGTGCACTGCCTTTATGAATTGCTATGATGGCAGTTATGCCCATGATACCTATACAGTGGGTATGAATAGCTTTAGCAGACCTTGGGGTCATGGCATTAGCTCAGCCAATAAAGGCCCCTGTAAACATGATGAATTTTTTCAGCCACAGTGAGCTGCAAGTGTGTGGGCGACATCATTCAACAGGATTCAACAATTTGATTCTGGAAACTAGAGACAAGGACAAGCTGCTCAAAGAGATGAAATGGGTAATATCAATGAAGCAGCTATTGAAGAAATAAGAAATAATACCAAGTAGGAAGAGTGAAAAATCATACAATAGTAGAAATATGTTTGTGGGGACTTGAATTTCCTTAAGTGAAAAGCAAACAGTCAATTAGGTAAAAGGTGCAGAAAACAAAATAGCATGAGTACAACTGTACAGGCATCATTTCTTTTTCAAATTCATCATAGTGAGCTAAATTTATACAGTTTGAGTCTCCAGGTTTTAAAAATAAAACATATTTTGGTGTAAAAACATGTTTTTTTTGGAGAGGAAAAGATGGGCACAGCAGTTGTTTTTGTGCAAAGGTTTAAAGGATATTAAACTCATTCCTGTATAAATTACATTTAAATACACCCTCACCTTAAATGTCAAACTGAAGAGATGCAGTGTGTAATTAATTGGCAGTTAGCTAACAGCTAGCTGTGTGCTGGTCCGAGATGCAACAAGTTAACTTTGCCTTCAGAGTGCTGCTAAATATCATCAATATGAGACCTTGTAGCTAACTTTAGCCTCAGTGATTATTATCGCATTATCATATTTTTTTGAGCCAGTTGCTCTTGTGAATGAGTGAAAAAGCTCATGTTTATTGTTTATGGTAAATACATCAACACTTTCTGAGTTGTCAGTAGGCGTTATGATAACCTTAATTAACCTATGAGGATATGTCAAGCTTAGCTTAGGTTAATTAGCCTGATAAGGCTGAGTTGTTTTGATGTAGCGAACGTGAGCCATCACAATTTAAATTACCATTTATTGAGCTCAGTTGGAGTAATTTATTCAGCGATAATACCAACAATCCTCTGATGCCAGCCCATATGTTTTCATTTTTCCATTTCCTGTCTACAGGGAGCTGATGCTGCAGCTGAAGTGTTTCCGCTTCCTGCTGCTGGAGAAGCTACGCCGACACATCAGCCTCTTCAGAAAGCTGCTGGAGGACCTCCAGACAGGTCAGAAATGACTCACCTGAACACAAATACAAAGTAAGCAGTTGGTCTGTGTGAAGATAAAGTTGTTAACTGTTCCTTCTCAGGCTGGTTCAGCCTGGTCAGCGTCATCAGCCATCGAGGCCCCGCAGCCAGCAGAGGTAAGATGCTCACTTACTGAATTTCACCTTCTGCACATTTCAGATACAAACCTGTCCATCAAAGGTAGAAAAAA
Organism: Trachinotus anak; assembly: GCF_046630095.1. Classification (NCBI taxonomy): domain Eukaryota; kingdom Metazoa; phylum Chordata; class Actinopteri; order Carangiformes; family Carangidae; genus Trachinotus; species Trachinotus anak. Next base: position 24,664,226 of record NW_027273872.1, read on the forward strand.
TTACTCTGTTATTCTTTCAGGGTTATAAATGATTTTTAATCTTATTATTTATTTATTTTTTTTACTGAAATTCAGTTAAATGTAAAAATAAGCCTGTATTGTTAATTGTGTTTGGCTCTTTATAACGTTTGTTTTAAATAGCAGACACAGAAACTCAGACGTGGTATTAAAAAGCTGTTTTAATGGTGAAAGGGTTCTGGGGAGATGAATGGAGAAGACGGGGCTGAGGCAGGTGAAGGCAGGCTGGAGCTGAGGTTTCGGTGAACTGGGGAAGCAGAAGGTGGAGGCTGGAGATGGCTGGAAGTGAAGAGCGTGGTGGAGATGGTTAGCATGCAGTGGCTGGAGGGAAATGGAGTAAGGCCTGACACTGGAGTCCTGGAGCAGGAGAAGCTAAGCTCAAGTAAATACTATGAGCAGCCGAGAGCGTTTCTACCACAGTGACAGGCTGAACGGGCTTTGAACTGTTGGTCGTGAGTAGATGCAAACAGGTGTGCAGAGCTGCCAGAGCCAGGGAGAGGTAACTGCACCTACTAACACACACACACACACACACACACACACACCCAAACAGACCAGGGAGATGGAGACACACAGGGGAAAACAAGGAGAAAACTAGTTCATGGCCGTGGCTTTGACACCCTTAAAGTATTATACAACTTCTCGTCATTCTCCTACAATTTTGAATTGCTTCAGGAAGATGTTGTTGTTTATGTAAAAGTAAAACATGACATCTTGTGTAAGCAATATTGTTTTCTTGGAAAAGAGACATTATAGA